>NC_139220.1:5672495-6359024 GCF_055691185.1 Crinia signifera
TCCGTGAGGTTTTACTGATGCTCCAGGGTCCGGGACATGAGCAAGTGGGCGCGGAGTTTAAAGCTGTCCTGCAGACGCTGGTGAGAGCGGGGTTCACTGGCTTCTGGGGGTGATTCTAGTTCTGTTACTTCCTGATCTTCCTTGTACCCCCTTATCTGCTGGGTATCTGCCACAGTTACATAGGGAGAGATGTATCAAATCTTGGAGGAAAATACAAGCTGTTGCTATGGGCAACTTACCCACATCACTTGTCCTGTAGTCTGTACTAGATAAGGGACCGCTACAAGCTGATTGGGGGAACGTCTCCACTTTATCCAGAGTTTCATGCATCTCCTCCATATTGTCCTCATTTGGCCAATGGCTGGAGTCTGTACTGATAACGGGTATAATATGGCGCATGTACACGGTGGAAGCGGATGTCTTACAGACTAAGCCGGCACTCTGCCCAGCTGAGTCTTCTGTCCTTCCTGAGGCACAAGCTGCCTCATACCTCACCTATGCCCCTGATCTCTGTAGCCTTATACACTGATTATCTTCTCATACCCTGTCCAGCATGAGGACACCTGTGTGATGGCTGATCACGTCCTGCTGTCACTACAACGTCTCATTGAGTCAGACATTGATGTGAAAGACCTACCTGGGAAGATGCTGCAGGTAAGTGTGTGACAGGTTCTGAGTATCTGGGGGGGGGGGGGGGGGGGGCAGAGCTAAAGAGCCGCTCACTATGAGCAGACTGACAGACGAGCCTGTGAGCATGCAGCTGGGTGTGATTATGGGGGGGGGGAGTGCATGCAGCTGGGTGTGATATGGGGGGAGTGCATGCAGCTGGGTGTGATTATGGGGGGGGGAGTGCATGCAGCTGGGTGTGATATGGGGGGAGTGCATGCAGCTGGGTGTGATTATGGGGGGGGGGAGTGCATGCAGCTGGGTGTGATATGGGGGGAGTGCATGCAGCTGGGTGTGATATGGGGGGGGGGAGTGCATGCAGCTGGATGTGATATGGGGGGGTGCATGCAGCTGGGTGTGATATGGTCTGGGGGTGCATGCAGCTGGGTGTGATATGGTCTGGGGGTGCATGCAGCTTGGTGGGATATGGTCTTGGGGTGCATGCAGCTTGGTGGGATATGGTCTGGGGGTGCATGCAGCTGGGTGAGATATGGTCATGGGGGGTGCATGCAGCTGGGTGAGATATGGTCATGGGGGGTGCATGCAGCTTGGTGGGATATGGTCTGGGGGTGCATGCAGCTGGGTGGGATATGGTCATGGGGGGTGCATGCAGCTGGGTGAGATATGGTCATGGGGGGTGCATGCAGCTGGGTGGGATATGGTCTTGGGGTGCATGCAGCTGGGTGGGATATGGTCTTGGGGTGCATGCAGCTGGGTGGGATATGGTCTGGGGGTGCATGCAGCTGGGTGAGATATGGTCATGGGGGGTGCATGCAGCTGGGTGGGATATGGTCTTGGGGGCGCATGCAGCTGGGTGGGATATGGTCTTGGGGGCGCATGCAGCTGGGTGGGATATGGTCTTGGGGGTGCATGCAGCTGGGTGGGATATGGTCTTGGGGGCGCATGCAGCTGGGTGGGATATGGTCTTGGGGGCGCATGCAGCTGGGTGGGATATGGTCTTGGGGGCGCATGCAGCTGGGTGGGATATGGTCTGGGGGGCGCATGCAGCTGGGTGGGATATGGTCTTGGGGTGCATGCAGCTGGGTGGGATATGGTCATGGGGGGTGCATGCAGCTGGGTGGGATATGGTCTTGGGGGCGCATGCAGCTGGGTGGGATATGGGGGGGGGGTTGCATGCAGCTGGGTGGGATATGGGGGGGGGGGTGCATGCAGCTGGGTGTGTTATATAAATAACAATATAATAGAATGTTGTATACACTGTAACAGCCCCAGTGTGAGTGTGCACTTACCCTAACGCATCCCAGTCATGCAGCATAGGCGGCTGGTACCGTATCTGTGGCCCAGGACTGAGGGGGTGAGTCTCCTTGTTAATGTCGGACAGCTGTACAGTGGGAGTGTGATTAGGTGCTGCCGTACAGCGATACATGTGTATGCAGTAATGATGGTGTAATAAACATCATTCTAGAGGATGCAGAGCAAGGTTATTCAACATGTAGCCCTCCAGCTGCTGTGGAACTACACATCCCAGCATTCTAGCATATCCTAATAGGGAAACTGTGGCCCTATAGAAGGGTGAGGCCCCCTAACCCACCCTGTGGTCTTACGGTTACATTGTACCCAATGTTTGGGGCTCCACTTACTATGAAGAAAATCTTTCTGAAGCTGATAAGGTTTCGCCTACAGTTTCATTACTTTATAATCAACCCCAAAAGCATAGATAACGCGAGCGTTGTACACGGGGGGGGGGGGGGGGGGGTTGTGTGTGTTCTGCGACTGTACCCGCAGAGCCTGATAACTACTGGTCTGTATTACTGCTTCTGATCCCCGTCTGTTCTGTGCACCCCACATTCAGATCATACAATCGGATTTGAAGGAGAAGAGGATGAATTGGGAGGAGAAGCTGAAGCTTATGGACAAGCAGAAGGAATCCTTGGACAGGGAGTTTGTGAAGATGTCGGGGAACCTGCGCAGGATGAAGACGGAGCAGCTGCACCTGAAGAAGGAGCTCTCCACCAGGTGCGGGAGGCCGGGGTCTATACTAGGGGACTATTTACTAAGTCCTGGAGAGAGATAAAGTGGAGAGCGGATTGGTACTTTAGTGCCCCCCTGTAACATGACAGCTAGAGGATTGCCTGGTACTTTATCCCTCTCCAAGGCTTAGTACATTTGTTCCACAGTAGCAGCTAATTGGCTCCTTACTGTCATTTATCACACATGAAGTAACACGGCAACCAGAAGCTGATTGGGCGCTACTTTAGCTCTCTCCTTCAAGTCTTAGTAAATAGACACTTACAATGTGTTACATGGCTTCATAGGCTGCTGGATCCCCAGACCTGGAGTAGATACAGAACGGACACTTATCATTGTGTTCTGGCTCACCTGCCCTCCAGGTGGGCTGTACCTGGTGACCCTAGGAGGCGGATATATACAGGGACTGTGGCTGCTGCCCTCCAGGTGGGCTGTACCTGGTGAACCTAGGGGGCGGATATATACAGGGACTGTGGCTGCTGCCCTCCAGGTGGGGCTGTACCTGGTGAACCTAGGAGGCGGATATATACAGGGACTGTGGCTGCTGCCCTCCAGGTGGGGCTGTACCTGGTGAACCTAGGAGGCGGATATATACAGGGACTGTGGCTGCTGTCCTCCAGGTGGGGCTGTACCTGGTGAACCTAGGAGGCGGATATATACAGGGACTGTGGCTGCTGCCCTCCAGGTGGGCTGTACCTGGTGAACCTAGGAGGCAGATATATACAGGGACTGTGGCTGCTGTCCTCCAGGTGGGGCTGTACCTGGTGAACCTAGGAGGCGGATATATACAGGGACTGTGGCTGCTGTCCTCCAGGTGGGCTGTACCTGGTGAACCTAGGAGGCAGATATATACAGGGACTGTGGCTGCTGCCCTCCAGGTGGGCTGTACCTGGTGACCCTAGGGGGCGGATATATACAGGGACTGTGGCTGCTGCCCTCCAGGTGGGCTGTACCTGGTGAACCTAGGCGGCGGATATATACAGGGACTGTGGCTGCTGCCCTCCAGGTGGGCTGTACCTGGTGACCCTAGGGGGCGGATATATACAGGGACTGTGGCTGCTGCCCTCCAGGTGGGCTGTACCTGGTGAACCTAGGAGGCAGATATATACAGGGACTGTGGCTGCTGCCCTCCAGGTGGGCTGTACCTGGTGACCCTAGGGGGCGGATATATACAGGGACTGTGGCTGCTGCCCTCCAGGTGGGCTGTACCTGGTGAACCTAGGCGGCGGATATATACAGGGACTGTGGCTGCTGCCCTCCAGGTGGGCTGTACCTGGTGACCCTAGGGGGCGGATATATACAGGGACTGTGGCTGCTGCCCTCCAGGTGGGCTGTACCTGGTGAACCTAGGAGGCAGATATATACAGGGACTGTGGCTGCTGCCCTCCAGGTGGGCTGTACCTGGTGAACCTAGGCGGCGGATATATACAGGGACTGTGGCTGCTGCCCTCCAGGTGGGCTGTACCTGGTGAACCTAGGGGGCGGATATATACAGGGACTGTGGCTGCTGCCCTCCAGGTGGGCTGTACCTGGTGAACCTAGGAGGCGGATATATACAGGGACTGTGGCTGCTGCCCTCCAGGTGGGCTGTACCTGGTGAACCTAGGGGGCGGATATATACAGGGACTGTGGCTGCTGCCCTCCAGGTGGGCTGTACCTGGTGACCCTAGGGGGCGGATATATACAGGGACTGTGGCTGCTGCCCTCCAGGTGGGCTGTACCTGGTGAACCTAGGAGGCGGATATATACAGGGACTGTGGCTGCTGCCCTCCAGGTGGGCTGTACCTGGTGAACCTAGGAGGCGGATATATACAGGGACTGTGGCTGCTGCCCTCCAGGTGGGCTGTACCTGGTGAACCTAGGGGGCGGATATATACAGGGACTGTGGCTGCTGCCCTCCAGGTGGGCTGTACCTGGTGAACCTAGGGGGCGGATATATACAGGGACTGTGGCTGCTGCCCTCCAGGTGGGCTGTACCTGGTGAACCTAGGAGGCGGATATATACAGGGACTGTGGCTGCTGCCCTCCAGGTGGGCTGTACCTGGTGAACCTAGGAGGCGGATATATACAGGGACTGTGGCTGCAGCCCTCCAGGTGGGCTGTACCTGGTGAACCTAGGGGGCGGATATATACAGGGACTGTGGCTGCTGCCCTCCAGGTGGGCTGTACCTGGTGAACCTAGGGGGCGGATATATACAGGGACTGTGGCTGCTGCCCTCCAGGTGGGCTGTACCTGGTGAACCTAGGGGGCGGATATATACAGGGACTGTGGCTGCTGCCCTCCAGGTGGGCTGTACCTGGTGAACCTAGGGGGCGGATATATACAGGGACTGTGGCTGCTGCCCTCCAGGTGGGCTGTACCTGGTGAACCTAGGGGGCGGATATATACAGGGACTGTGGCTGCTGTCCTCCAGGTGGGCTGTACCTGGTGAACCTAGGGGGTGGATATATACAGGGACTGTGGCTGCTGCCCTCCAGGTGGGCTGTACCTGGTGAACCTAGGAGGCGGATATATACAGGGACTGTGGCTGCTGCCCTCCAGGTGGGCTGTACCTGGTGAACCTAGGGGGCAGATATATACAGGGACTGTGGCTGCTGTCCTCCAGGTGGGCTGTACCTGGTGAACCTAGGAGGCGGATATATACAGGGACTGTGGCTGCTGCCCTCCAGGTGGGCTGTACCTGGTGAACCTAGGGGGCGGATATATACAGGGACTGTGGCTGCTGCCCTCCAGGTGGGCTGTACCTGGTGAACCTAGGAGGCGGATATATACAGGGACTGTTCTCTGTGGCTGCTGCCACCATGTAGGGTAATCTCTCTGACCTAGGTGTCGTCATGAGGGCACAACACTGGGCAGACACCTTGGCTATACCAGGATGTGGCTGGGTAATTTGGGTATGACGTGGTTGCTGACTGGTGCCTCAACAAAGGCCCCCCTCGCCCATCCATGCTGCCTCCTTGTGCATGAGCCTGACCACCAGGAGCATCTCTTCAGGATATCCCCAAGCTGGCTCCTGGGTACATGGTTAGTAATTCTGTGACCCGATAAGAGTGGGGCGAATAACGCCAATGATCCCTATTGGAGGTGACCGGGTGGTTTTACTGAAACCGAAAAAAACAGCCTAAAAACTTTGGTTGAGTCCCCTCTCGCGACAAATGACTGTCGTAGGGACAAAAACTGGTAAATTATACGATGTTCACTGTTTATATCAATTTCAAAGAAATTGGATCTAAAACCAAAATACTTGAAGGTTTTTCCAAAACCCCTGGATCTGTAATCCCTTTGGGTAAGGAGCATCCTCAGTATTGTGGATATAATTATGGTTCTGTATCACTTTAGGCAGACCCCCCACCCCCACCCCCTCATCTTTCACATGCACTATAAAAGTTAGTTTTTAGTCTCTGAGGTGTTGTCCACGGCAACTGCGTTTGTGACTTCAGCGCCGATCTCTGGAGTGTGGCATCACCCGCAAAGGGTTAATCTGCGAGACTGGAAATGGAACCTTTTACAGGCAGGCTGGAGATTTGTCCTTGAGGATCTGTTTGCTGTAGTCGGTATAAACAGATCATTTCACCGCTCAGTGGAGCTTAACAAAGGACAGCAGCCCAGAATCCCTGTCCTCCGCCTCCTTATCGCCTCCTGCAGGTCGTCTTGTAGCTCGCGCCTTCTGTGTGCTGGCTGGAGTGTGTGCCCCGCATTGGGTGCCAGGGAATGCCAGCTGCCTGCTACTTAGAACACAGATCTTTTGAAAAGAATTGTAAATTAAAGTGTTGTATTTAATCTTGTGAGTATATGGTTGCTGTGGGTTACAGCATGTGTGCAACGCATTTCACTTAATCTGCTGTAAACGCGTCTTAGGGTCTTCAGGTTTCCCTCCAAAGTACTTAATGTGAAATATCTTGTGTGAGGCTTTATTTGGATAAGGCTGGAGGCGCTGACTGCTTTATGTCACCAATCATTTTTCACGTTGCTCATGGAAAACGGCGGCTCTCCGGGACCGGTCTCGTCTTTTATAGGCCTGAAGTTTGCTGCTGAAACTTAGCAGGTTCCTGGAGACATGAGAACAAAGGCGCGAGTTCCTGCAGAGTTATGTCGCGCTCTGATATTTCCAGCATTCAGGAGGAGAAATGCGTCATGTACACTGGGTATATTCGGGGGCAGTAGCGGGTGATGCCACCAGGCTTTGTGGCTCTGTGTGAGATACAAATTATCTGCAAACAGAAAAAGTCCTGGACCTTTACTCTCCCCAAATCTTTACCAGGCCTTCACGTTCCGCTGTACTGTGGATGTGCTTTCTCAGAGATCGGAACATGTGGCACTTCGGCTGCTAAGGAACTACACATACCAGCATGCCCTGTTATAGACATGCTAAAACTGTGGCAAGGCATGCTGGGATGTGTTGTTCCACAGCAGCTAGGGTATGCCAAAGGCTACCTACCCCGGAGCTGTTACAGAACAGTGGTACATACAGGACCCAGAGCAGTTCATGTTTTCCATGTTACCTGGGAATGGGACAGTTGGTACCACACCTGTGCTCCTGTTGTGGTCTGTGGAATGTGGCCTGGGGTATCAGAGCCCCCAGTACATACTGTACTATGCCACACAAACACCTCCTGGTGCTGGCAGTGGTTACATAGTGTGCTTTAACATCACCAGCGTACTATATAGACAGTGTTATTGGTAGGGCCCCCCGTGAGGTAGTTGCACTGTGGCCCTAAGAAACCTCAATCCATCCCTGTGCCATAGTCTCTCCTATAAAGTGTCCCCAGCTCTATGGCCAGTGCTGGTCCTGTAACCAGGCATCAGACACCCACATACAGAGATGCGCTGATGGGATGTTATCATGGTGTCTTTGGTGGACGTTACATATCTTCCAGCGCCTTCGTTTCTAGCCCGTCAATAACATGTGTTCTTGTGAATCTGTCCACAAAATGGTGATGGGTGTATGTTACTATCTGAATGCAAGCTCTGACGTGCAGGGCCCTCCCTACTCCTGGCTCATGCCTGCGTGGTCTTCAGCATCAAGGGTGAAGGAAGACCTCTCGGGGAGGGACAAAACCTGGGAGATCCGTGTTCTGCAACCTCCCAGCGATGGTGCGAGGTTGTGGCCTTTGGCCATCGGTGCTTCATGTCCACAGAAGGAAAAATCAGAAGTGAGTGTCGCACTAGTCTCAGAACCGATGGCGTCATCCTAAGATCTGTCAGTAGGCCCAGTCAGTGACTATGTGTCATGGTGGCCTAGCTGCTAATGTCGCCGTACTAGACGTGTGGCCATACCCCATTGTGCATACGGGACCGTATTACGCTGCTGCCATGGGCACGCAGTCTTGGTGGCAGAGCTGTGCCCCAGTGCGGCCTGGGTACTTGGTGCCCCAGGAGAAAGGCAGAGGGTGCATTACAGATTTATATTCATGTATAATATTCTATAAATGGATTTACTCTTTGTACAAATTCTGTATTTACCCAAAACCAAATGTGCACCTTTATGACTCCGACAGTTTGTCCCTTCAGTACCAGCCCTGCGTCTGTGGCATCTGTGGTGATTATTTGTTTATTTTATATGGCTTTTGCATATGACATCCATTCAGCGCTGATGAGACAGGAAAGGTGATCCAGGCAGGTGCACGGCTCCCCCCCCCCCCCCCCCCCCCTGCATCCACCACTACCCCCTCCTATGTTTTGCAAATTGTCTTTGACTTGTGTTTCCTCTGATTCTTTAGACTTCATGAGCTGGAGGCGGCCAGGCAGCAGCAGGAGGAAGTGGAGGAGAGGGCGACGTGTGCCACAGACCGGCTGCACCAGTGTGCCAAGGAGCAGGAGGACTTAGCCAAGCAGGTAACCCTCACCCCGGCACTGCCCTAGCCTGAGGGAAGCAGGCATTGCCCAACCACACCACCTCCCCTGCCTGGTGCAACGCGGGAGAAGTTCTGAAGCCACTTCATAGTAAAGTTCCCCCCCAGATCTGCGCCAGGCACTTACACAATACCTGCACCCTTCCGTCTAGTCCAGGACAGGCCAACCTGTGGCTCTCCAGATGTTGTGAAACCACAAATCCCAGCATGCCTTGCCACAGTTCTAATACTCCCTTATAGCAAAACTGTGGCAAGGCATGATGGGATTTGTAGTTTGACAACATCTGGAGAGCCACAGGTTGGCCTTGTCTAGTCCATGCACACAACGTACTTAGACCGTTTGTTCCGGCAACATTAACAAAAACCTAAAACTGTGCACATCCCCCAGACAGGGTTGGTAGGTGGGGAGCGCAGCACTTGCTTTGCAGCAGGGGGCGAGTCTGTAATGCAGAAGTTCTGATTTCAGGCTCAGCATCAGAGCAGTTCCCTTATTGCACAGGCGGAAGGGTTTTAATGCTTGTTCATGGATTTAGGTTGCTGAGCTAGAGGACGCGCTTCACGCCGGGCGGACGGAGGCTGAGTCCCTGCGAAGCAATTTGGAGGAAGCTGAGAACCAGCAGCATCAACTCCAGGCTGCGATCGACGTGTTAACCAGCGAGAGTCTGAGCAGGGAGCAGGAGGTTCAGGCTCTACAGGGTGAGATGTTATGAATGGGTAACCCGCTCTGGCTTCTGGGTAATGTGCGCTGCGGCTTCCGCTTCTACGGTGGCTGGCGCAAGAACACCACGTTACAGATTGTGTAGTGGTTAGCATTGTTGCCTCACAGTGCTGAGGTCAAGGGTTCTATTCCCAACGTGTGAAGTTTGTATATTCTCCCCGTGCTTGCGTGGGTTTCCTCCGGGTACTCTGATTTCCTCCCACGCTCCAAAAATATACTGGTAGGTTATTTAGGTTAATTGGCTTCTGACAACTATGATCCTCAGCACATCAGTGTGTATACGTGTATTTAGGGCTGCGCCGGTCTGTGTGAAGGTGGCGGAATGCACCAGTATTCGTTGTAGGTTTATATGTTAAGTTACAGAATAAGTAACCTCGCCATTTCCCCGTGCGCCCCACACGTTACAGCTGGGAGGCAGGTTATTTCCACCCAGCGCTCGCTGCTCTGCGCACGGTTCTGTAACACTAAGGTTTCCGTGTAACTTCCCGCAATTAGTATTCTAGGTTTCTCAGTTCTAATGAGGAAGTTTCAGTTCTCTTCTGAGATTAATGCAGCAGTTTCCCTGTATGAGATGAAGATCAGACTCTGTATCCGTCCATATCGCTGCGTCCTTCTGTCCTGGGGGCATCTATCCCTCTGTCCTGTCTTGGGGGCAGTAGTAGGGTTTATCTGTAGCAATAGCTAATGCCAAATGTTTGTCCAGTTTATTAGGGGAGAGATAATGTAACATTGCGGAGCCGGTGTAACTCAGACACCTACTGAGGGGTTATGGAATTCTCGGAATGTGTATTTTTCCTATAGCCCCCCCCCCCCTGTTCCCCAAATGCTGTAATCACCTTCCAGGGGAAAAGCTGATCTGACCTCCCCGTAGGTTCGTCTCCAGCGTTCAGCGTGACCTAGGATTACCAATACTGTCCCTCTAACCCAGGACACATGAATTACACAGGTTCTGGGGCTGGCTGATTTTAAATCTGTATTGCACCTGGGTTTAACCAGCCACAGAACCTGTGTAAACCATTGTGTCAGTTTAGAGCAGGCTTGTCCAACCTGTGGCCCTCCAGCTGTTGTGAAACTACAAGTCCCATCATGCCTTGCCACAGTTCTGCTATTTGGTAAAAACTATGGCAAGGCATGCTGGGATCTGTAGTTTCACAACAGCTGGAAAGCCGCAGGTTGGACATGCCTGGTTTAGAGGGACCGTATAAGCCTAGTAGAATATAGAAGTGATTCCACTTTCCTGAGGACAGTACATGTCCATTGTGTATGAAACCAAGCGCTGGTTTTCAGGAATGCCCTGTATAAGCTAAAGTGTAGCTGGAATTAGTCATGGGCGGATTTCCAAAGCAGCACGTTAAAGTCGTCTGAGGGTGGACACCCTTTAAATCCACTCTTATTCTCTTTGCAGAAGCCAATCATTTGCTGCAAGATAAACTGCTGAATTATCAGGTCAGTATAATCGCTTTATCGATGGTTTTGGGAGTGGTAACCGAGAACAGATGAGTTTACATTTTTCTGTTGTCTTTATGTTCTGTGTCGGCACTTTGTTCCAATATTCTCACCATTTCTACTTTTGGTTCCTCTCCCTCTGTTTTGGATCAGAATTGCCTGGAGCGGGATTCTGTGGACGATGGACCGGTTCTGAGCGTGGCCCAGCAGGTTGCAGGACATGGAGAGGAGGTGGGTGTGCACAGGGGTGCTGCAAGGTTTCTTGGCACACTAGGCAACACTTCAGCTTATTTCTCCCACCAATACCAGAACCTTAGGTGATCGTGTGGAGGTGGTGTCTTAGAAGTTCAACGAGGATATCTTCCCTAATTCTAATAACCAGACTCGAGGGCACCCCCCAGATTGTGGGGCCCCTAGGCAGCCGCCCAATAGTATGGCTGGCCCTGGTTGTGCAAATGACAGATGCGCTCTAAGTGCTGCGCGCAATCCGTGTCCGACGGAACATAAACACATCTCGCTGCTGTCAGCTTCCAGTAAACGAGGCTGCTGGATTATCCCAACATGGTTCTTTCGCAAATGCACTAAATAAATTGGAGACTTGCACAGCCTGGAACAGCTGGGACGGCATCAAATAACTGGCTTCCCTTCAATAAACAGGGGGAGTGAGGCAAGGCTACCTCGCAGCACATGTAAAGGAGATATGGGGGTGGTGGGGGGTCGCAGAATAAATATTTGCAAATGTATAAATATGTTCTGTTCCCTTCTTGCAGGGAAGCTGCATTTGGGAGAGATTTGGCCTCCAGGGAGCTGCCAGCTTGTCGGGACCTCACAGGACCTCACCCAGCGCTGAGCCCCAGCCGGGATATGTGCGCATATTAGGTAATGGCGGCTGCTGTGTCTGGTAGGGGGGCAGTGCAGGATAGACGGTAGTGTTGGTATCGGGTCTGGTCTATGGTGTTGGTGCCTGAAGGAGGACAGACTGTAAATGGATGGGATGCTGCCTCTCAGCACTGAAGTCTGGGCTTCCATTCCCTCCAAGGCCCCTCTGTGTGGAGTTTGTATGTTCTCACTGTCCTCCTGACACTTCCTAATACCCAATAGCATACCGGTGGGTTCATTGGCTTCTGACAATACTTGTGACAATGAATATAGATTGTAAGCTCCATTGGGAGGGATGTGAGTAAATGACTTGCCGCAGTATGGGTGCGCTATAGAAATAATTTAATAATTCCATGAATATGTGACACATAGGACGAGGAGGAATTCTTTGTTCTCGCCCAGACATGACCCTGATGTTTTCTGGGATTACGGCGCTAGATATTTGTGGAATATTGGCGTTAGTTTACGCCGGCGTCACCAGTGGGCGGGGGCCTAGTGTGTGCGAGCGATACGCACGGCTGTGTTGTCATTATGAAGGTCCTCTGGATAAACTCAGTAGCCAAGTGTTACTCTTACGCAATGAAAATGGCGAAACGTTTGGCGTAATGCTCAAACTTTAACCCCTTGTGTCCTGCCCCAGGATACGTAAAATTACCAACGTCTAAAAGCAAAGCTGCATTAAATAAAACCTGCCCGTCACTGTCCCCCGCCTGCAAAATATATATTTACCACAGGATATTTACTGTGTCTGGATAAGGTCAAGAACATCCAATCTCTGACGTTACCCGTGACACATGTAAAGTGTATAGTCCGTCCGTCCCCCCCCCCCCCCCCAGCTGTATTTGTTCTCTTCTGATAAATGACTTTATAACCGGCGTTTGTTGATGTATATTTCAGATGCGCTGTTCCTGGAGGTCGGACAGCGTCATCCTAATCGCAGGGAAGCGAGGAATTACCCGGCAACCACAATCCATTGGAAACCTGACTCTTCCCTAGATGGGCGGCTGACGGCATCATCGGAGGATTTGCTGATCCCTGCGCGGTGAGTGCGCTGCCTTATGGCGCAGGGAGGACCACACTGGGTGGAGGATGCAGCCCCTTCTGCTAGACAGATGTGTGCTGGCTCCTGGTCTTTATAAGCCCCAGCGGTGGTACCCGGGGGTCGGGGGAGGAGGGGTGTAGGGTCGTAAAGTTGTGTCCTAAAATTGTAGCACTCAGTGTTAAATAGAAGACCGCACATAAAGATCTGGACTGGACCAAGCTCGCAGTAAGTTTGACATGTTTAGATAAATAGTGTTGTAACGCTGCTGCGTCAGATGGATCCAGCTTCAAAAAGTGACAGTGGAGTGATAAACAACCAGCCCATTGGACCCAAACTGTCATTTTTCAAACCCAGCCTGTGATGTGACAGGGGCTGATTGGTTGTTGTTTTTTTATCACTCTCCGTATGGTGTCAGAAGTTGCAGGTCCAGGTTTTCAGGACACTTTCTTGGCCACAAGTAATTTAAATAGCACCTAGGTCAATTTGATTGAATCATCTGTGCTCAGTGGTGGATATCCTTAAAACCTGGACTGTCTGGCTGCCTTGAGGCCAGTTTGGTAACCATTGGCATGGAGTATAAGGTGCCAGAGATTTATTTGGGAAAGACTGCCTATTCTGACTGGTGTAATATTGGGGTCTACTATGTACTATGAAGTGGGACGAGATAGTGCCAGCTAATTGGCTCTGGTCATTTTTCAAGCGCAGCCTGTAACATGGCAGGGAGGTTGCTGATTGGCTGATACTTTATCTCTCTCTAAGCTTAGTACATAGACCCCCTTGTCTGATCCTCTGCAGATTGGTATCACGGGCTCCGTTCTCATCTACCAATGGGACATCGGTCACTGGGCGGAGGGTGCTCCTGTATCTATCCCAGCAGTGACTGCGTATGTGAGGCAGACTGAGCTGGCGCACTAGTAGAGTAAATAGAGCTGGTATCTGGATGGCTGACCATGTCTAGGCACAGTCAATAGGTTAACAGTGTGCTCAACATACATATGGTTGATGTGGCAATGGTCGACAGTCATCATTACGTGATTTTTGTTAAATTTTGGGGGGACTGTAAGTGAGCTGAACATGCTGAGCACTGAGGGGCCACACAGAAGTAATTGGGGGTCCACGTATCCGGTGTTGACATCCATACCAAAAAAGTGAAAAATTCATGTTGACCTTTTGTTTCTTTCATTTAGGAATGGGGAATCTCTGGCCCTCCAGCTGTGTAACTACACATCCCAGCATGCCCTGCTACAGTTTTGGCCATGCTAACACTGCTGGGGATGCTGGGATGTGTAGTTGAACACTAGCTGGAGGGCCAGAGGTTCCCCATCCCTGCTCCAAGCCCGGGTCTCTGTAGATATTTGTCCCTCCGGTCACAGCGGCAGAATGAGTCTGTCCGGAAGGATGGGAAGTATTTGAATATGTTCCATGGGTGCATCACACGGAACATGCAAACTGGGGCAGACAATGCATCTGTGTGGGAAGAGCTGTAAGCAAATCAGGCAGGAAAGTTTTCCTTTCTGGTTACACAAACCCCAAGTGCACGGTTCTCGGCATGTGGCAGTGTGCGGGAAGTAACCGCAGTGACTGTACATGTTGCTATGGTAATGTGAGACTCCTGTGATCTCTGGCCAGTACAGTAGGACATTGCAGCTGCGTATTGGGATGGTGGCTGGTATATGGAGAGATGTGATTGGTGGAGAGATCCCGCTTGTGTTATCTGCCACGTGTTATGGAGTCTGTGTGGAGAGGAGGCACAAGGCTTCCTATAGTCTGCTGTATATCGGTCATTGTATCGGGTCATGCCGTAGCACCACTGCACCCAGCAGCACCAGGGGTGTGGTGTTCATTCTCCCCGGTGACATGTATGTGTAAGACTGTGCTGGCGGTATCCGTGTACATTGAGAATGATAACATGAGGTAGTATCATGCAGGGGGAGAGGAGTCGGCATCTGGTGAGAGAAATGTGCAGGAGGACGTTGGCAGGAGTGTCTGAGCTCACTGCCATGGAGGAATAAGTGCTGTAAATAGTATATTGGTCTCTAATCAAGAGATGCTCGGGTGCCCAACATAAATGCCATCGGGTACTATGTGCTAAGCAGCTAAGTACTGGGAGGTCCCCTCTGGTACTGGATACCCAGGCCTGGGGGTGGCCAAGAGGGTGCTCAAGATCTACCAACAGTCCATGTTTTCCAGATCACCTGTGGTTCTGAAGAATGTGTCCAGTTAGGAATGAATGCAGCACATGTTTGATGTGACAGTAATGACTGCACCTGTGCAGCAGCTAGGTAAGGGGTAGCCAACTCCAGTCCTCGAGAGCTACCAACAGGTAACATTTTTCCAGGTCTCCACACAGAATCACAAGTGAAGTAATTAGCTCCAACTGTGGAGAGTGAGTAAAGAGTGCACCAGCTAGGTGGTCTGGGAAATGGGACTGTAATGACTGCACCTGTGCACCAGCTAGGTGGTCTGGTAACGTGACATTTAGTAATGACTACACCTGAGCACCAGCTAGGTGGTCTGTGAAATGTGACGGTAATGACTGCACCTGTGCACCAGCTAGGGAGTCTGGTAAATTTTACATTAATGACTACACCTGTGCACCAGCTAGGGAGTCTGGGAAATGTGACTGTAATGACTGCATCTGTGCACCAGCTAGGTGGTCTGGGAAATGGGACAGTAATGACTACACCTGTGCACCAGCTAGGGAGTCTGGTAAATTTTACAGTAATGACTACACCTGTGCGCCAGCTATGGAGTCTGGGAAATGTGACTGTAATGACTGCACCTGTGCACCAGCTAGGTGGTCTGGGAAATGGGACAGTAAGTACTACTCAGCTGCACCTGTTGGTAGATCCCGAGACCCGGTTTGGCCACCCCTGCACAAGCTTTACAATCGCTGGTAATGCCTGTAAGTGCACGGTCACCTGTAGCGTTAGTCACCTCCCCTGAGCAACGTGTTGTGCTCTGAGCGGTAAAGCGCGTCGCTGTTCCTGTTCCTCTGAGCTGGGTAACAATTGGGGACCCAATATGCTGGCTTGCATTAGCACAGCATTGTGGGCCCTGAAATTGAACAGCAAGAAGTGCATTACGGTACCTACAGACTGGACGTGCTGTATAGGACACTTATATTCTTACTGGGTGACTTGTAAAAAAAAAAAAAAAAAGATTTAGTTCTAAAATCAGGAGTGGGGATTATATTGGATTATACCTAGAAGACCATACAATAAGCCTGTCCATTATATGCAGATCACATGATGGTTCTTTGTTCTCCAGGCCCACACGCGTGTGCTCCGCGGCCCAGACTGATGAGGACACACTCACCACTACAGAGATGGAAGTGCCGGTCTACAAGGTACGCACAACAGTCAGTATATACTGTATACCTGGCGCAGAGTAGGTGGTCAGGAAACGGGAGATCTGCTGTCAGGGCACTGAGCGATTGGGAGTCTGGAGACAGCGGCCAGTATGTAATAAATTCCCATAGAGCGCCCGCTGCATAGATACACATGACCTATACAGAAGACCCAACCAATGAGTGTGTGTTATCAAGGCCTGGAACCCAAACCACTGCATATATGCTGAGTATTCCCAGGCTAAGATAAGAAGTTAAGGGACTCCCAGCCCGCAGCGGGGCCTTGGACACGTCATGTAGACTGCAGGTACTCTGTCATGGATGACAGCTAAGTTAATGGTCCATTGGTAGACGTAAGGATTCATCCGTTTAGTGGACAGGATAGTGAAGAATTTATAATTAATGAATATGTTCCAGAGCAGGGAGAGGGAGTGGGGGGATATGGGATGTGTCCGTCCACCTACTGCTGTGCGGTTATGTTGCCCCCCTCAACCTTGCTGTGCAGTTATGCTGGTGCCCCCCCCCTTCCCCCTCTTGCTGTGCGGGTTGTGTTTGCACCCATCACTCTGTATAGACAAGTGACTGAGCGTTGTACATTGAACAGTTGCTTGTGACTGCTTTGTCCTCTGGGCAGAGGCTGGCTCGGGACTTTCCACATCTAATGTTCTACACACTGATGTATTCCAGGTCCCTGGCACGTGCATGCCCGATCTGTGCCAGCTTCTGCCCAGAGGAGAATGTTCCCGATATTAATGTTACCCAGTTATAATGGCATTGGATGTAGGGGGCAGATTTGCAGGGGGTATATATATGGTCAGTCCGCAGAGGTTGGGCAGACCTGATCTTCATAAATCTGTGCAGATAATTTTGGTAGAGATGAGTCTTCAGGGCCACAACTGTCTGGTTCCGCTCCCCCATAGAAGAGGTGAGACCTGGGCCAGGTGTCCGAGGAGTTCCCAGGGTTACGTCACTGACTGCCCCCTACAGGATGTTGTGTTGACCACTGGGTCTATCCCCTGTGGGGCAGTCCGGACCTGGACACTTGGTTACTTGCAGGACTCGCTTTATCCGCATATCCCATTGCACCGGTGCCGCAATACAATCACAGCGCTCCACCGGGGGGGTTTATGGAAGCGCAATTTCTGGCTTTGTGTCATTTTTGGGCAATAAAGGAGTTAATTGAAGCCAGCAGAATGCTATTCCTGTACCTGCAGATGATGGCTGTGTAATGTAATAATCTGAAGTGTTTTGTGTAAGATTAGGGCTAAAACAAACTATTTTAAGTAGTTTTATTACACACGTCTCTTTATGTAACAATGAGTAAATCTTCCTGTCGGCTGGAGCTCTGCGCCGGAGCCATAAAGAGCTGGACGTTAAATACACAAATTCTTCAAGGGCTGGTGAGGGAGCGGAGCCTGCGCTGCCTCTGGTGGTGTATTGTAGCTATGCGGATATAACTGGTGAGGGAGCGGAGCCTGCGCTGCCTCTGGTGTATTGTAACGATGCGGATATAACTGGTGAGGGAGCGGCACCTGCGCTGCCTCTGGTGTATTGTAACGATGCGGATATAACTGGTGAGGGAGCGGAGCCTGCGCTGCCTCTGGTCTATTGAAACGATGTGGATATAACTGGTGAGGGAGCGGAGCCTGCGCTGCCTCTGGTGGTGTACTGTAATGATGCGGATATAACTAGTGAGGGAGCGGAGCCTGCGCTGCCTCTGGTCTATTGTTACGATGTGGATATAACTGGTGAGGGAGCGGAGCCTGCGCTGCCTCTGGTGGTGTACTGTAATGATGCGGATATAACTAGTGAGGGAGCGGAGCCTGCGCTGTCTCTGGTGGTGTATTGTAACGATGCGGATATAACGGGTGAGGGAGTGGAGCCTGCGCTGTCTCTGGTGGTCTATTGTAACGATGCGGATATAACTGGTGAGGGAGCGGAGCCTGCGCTGCCTCTGGTGGTCTATTGTAACTATGCGGATATAACTGGTGAGGGAGCGGAGCCTGCGCTGCCTCTGGTGTATTGTAACGATGCGGATATAACTGGTGAAGGAGCGGAGCCTGCGCTGCCTCTGGTGGTGTACTGTAATGATGTGGATATAACTAGTGAGGGAGCGGAGCCTGCGCTGCCTCTGGTCTATTGTTACGATGCGGATATAACTGGTGAGGGAGTGGAGCCTGCGTGGCCTCTGGTGGTCTATTGTAACGATGCGGATATAACTGGTGAGGGAGCGGAGCCTGCGCGGCCTCTGGTGGTCAATTGTAACGATGCGGATATAACTGGTGAGGGAGCGGTGCCTGCGCTGCCTCTGGTGGTCAATTGTAACGATGCGGATATAACTGGTGAGGGAGCGGAGCCTGCGCTGCCTCTGGTGGTCTATTGTAACGATGCGGATATAACTGGTGAGGGAGCGGAGCCTGCGCTGCCTCTGGTGGTCTATTGTAACGATGCGGATATAACTGGTGAGGGAGCGGAGCCTGCGCTGCCTCTGGTGGTCTATTGTAACGATGCGGATATAACTGGTGAGGGAGCGGAGTTTGCGCTGTCTCTGGTGGTGTATTGTAGCTATGCGGATATAACTGGTGAGGGAGCGGAGCCTGCGCTGTCTCTGGTGGTGTATTGTAGCTATGCGGATATAACTGGTGAGGGTGCGGTGCCTGCGCTGCCTCTGGTGTATTGTAACGATGCGGATATAACTGGTGAGGGAGCGGAGCCTGCGCGGCCTCCGGTGGTCTATTGTAACGATGCGGATATAACTGGTGAGGGAGCGGAGCCTGCGCTGCCTCTGGTGGTCTATTGTAACGATGCGGATATAACTGGTGAGGGAGCGGAGCCTGCGCTGCCTCTGGTGGTCTATTGTAACGATGCGGATATAACTGGTGAGGGAGCGGAGTTTGCGCTGTCTCTGGTGGTGTATTGTAGCTATGCGGATATAACTGGTGAGGGAGCGGAGCCTGCGCTGTCTCTGGTGGTGTATTGTAGCTATGCGGATATAACTGGTGAGGGTGCGGTGCCTGCGCTGTCTCTGGTGGTCTATTGTAAGGATGCGGATATAACTGGTGAGGGTGCGGTGCCTGCGCTGCCTCTGGTGTATTGTAACGATGCGGATATAACTGGTGAGGGAGCGGAGCCTGCGCGGCCTCTGGTGGTCTGTTGTAACGATGCGGATATAACTGGTGAGGGAGCGGAGCCTGCGCGGTCTCCGGTGGTCTATTGTAATGATGCGGATATAACTGGTGAGGGAGCGGAGCCTGCCCTGCCTCTGGTCTATTGTAGCTATGCGGATATAACTGGTGAGGGAGCGGCGCCTGTGCTGCCTCTGGTGGTCTATTGTAAGGATGCGGATATAACTGGTGAGGGAGCGGCACCTGCGCTGTCTCTGGTCTATTATAACGATGTGGATATAACTGGTGAAGGAGCGGCGCCTGTGCTGCCTCTGGTCTATTGTAACGATGCGGATATAACTGGTGAGGGAGCAGAGCCTGCGCTGCCTCTGGTGGTCTATTGTAACGATGCGGATATAACTGGTGAGGGAGCGGAGCCTGCGCTGCCTCTGGTGGTGTATTGTAACGATGCGGATATAACTGGTGAGGGAGCGGAGCCTGCGCTGCCTCTGGTGGTCTATTGTAACGATGCGGATATAACTGGTGAGGGAGCGGAGCCTGCGCTGCCTCTGGTGGTCTATTGTAATGATGCGGATATAACTGGTGAGGGAGCGGAGCCTGCGCTGCCTCTGGTGGTCTATTGTAACGATGCGGATATAACTGGTGAGGGAGCAGAGCCTGCGCGGTCTCCGGTGGTCTATTGTAACGATGCGGATATAACTGGTGAGGGAGCGGAGCCTGCGCTGCCTCTGGTGGTGTACTGTAACGATGCGGATATAACTGGTGAGGGAGCGGAGCCTGCCCTGCCTCTGGTCTATTGTAGCTATGCGGATATAACTGGTGAGGGAGCGGCGCCTGTGCTGCCTCTGGTGGTCTATTGTAAGGATGCGGATATAACTGGTGAGGGAGCGGCACCTGCGCTGTCTCTGGTCTATTATAACGATGTGGATATAACTGGTGAAGGAGCGGCGCCTGTGCTGCCTCTGGTCTATTGTAATGATGCGGATATAACTGGTGAGGGAGCGGAGCCTGCGCTGCCTCTGGTGGTCTATTGTAACGATGCGGATATAACTGGTGAGGGAGCGGAGTTTGCGCTGTCTCTGGTGGTGTATTGTAGCTATGCGGATATAACTGGTGAGGGAGCGGAGCCTGCGCTGTCTCTGGTGGTGTATTGTAGCTATGCGGATATAACTGGTGAGGGTGCGGTGCCTGCGCTGCCTCTGGTGTATTGTAACGATGCGGATATAACTGGTGAGGGAGCGGAGCCTGCGCGGCCTCTGGTGGTCTGTTGTAACGATGCGGATATAACTGGTGAGGGAGCGGAGCCTGCGCGGTCTCCGGTGGTCTATTGTAATGATGCGGATATAACTGGTGAGGGAGCGGAGCCTGCGCTGTCTCTGGTGGTGTATTGTAACGATGCGGATATAACGGGTGAGGGAGCGGAGCCTGCGCTGTCTCTGGTGGTCTATTGTAACGATGCGGATATAACGGGTGAGGGAGCGGAGCCTGCGCTGTCTCTGGTGGTCTATTGTAACTATGCGGATATAACGGGTGAGGGAGCGGAGCCTGCGCTGTCTCTGGTGGTGTATTGTAACGATGCGGATATAACTGGTGAAATGCGTTGGGTAGTGTACAGAGGTGGCTATGGAGCGCAGATCACATTCTGCCGACCTATAGAAGATAGTGTGATTTGCGATCTCTTACGTTGAAAGCAATAGAGGGAACATTCCCTTTATACCATCACCTACATACATTCAGGTGATAGCATGGTAACAGGTTACATCAGGGTTTGCCAAGCTCTGCCTCAAGGTACCCTGACAGTCCAGGTTTCAAGGATTTCCATTATTGTGCTCATAGTGTAATCCAACTGACTGAAGTACCAATTCATCTGTGCTTAAGTATGGATATCCTTAAAACCTTGACTGAAGGATGAAGTTTGGGAAACAATGTGTTACACATGAAGCACCTCCGGTCTCCTCCTCAGTTCTCCTAGCACAATGGATGTGTTAATAGTACCACAGAAAGATTCAAACCATCTGACCGCAAATAATATAGATTTGCATGTTGACATGTGGAGAAACGTGCAGCGCGTCATCCTCTGCTGGCTGGAGCTTCCTCTTTTCACAACACTGACTCATACAGAGCTGGCGTCAGAAGGCGCTCAGCGTGGTAAACTCACAGTAGCTGTAGAGTTCCTAGAATTATTGGTCTGGTTCAGGGAGCTGCTGTCATATCCTGTGCACCTATTGCAGAAATCTGACCTGGCCGGTGGTGGTGGTAGTGGGTCAAGGAAGTCTTTGTGCTCTAAGTGGACGCTACAAAGGAGTCAGTTGGGGGATTGTGATGCAGAACGAGGGCTGCAGGGGGATTATGATGCAGGAGAGCTGCAGGGGGAACACCGTGTGCGCAGATTTACCTGTACATGAAAAGCAGAACTGGGTTCTGCCAGATGAGAACGTTCTCTAATAATTGCTTTGGATCTCTATCGCTGGGGGGGACGGTGTCACCCCCGCTGCCTAAAGATACAGTATTATTGTAGCAATAAATGATTGTAAGCACAAAGGGGTAAAAACTTTAATGTGTGAGAAGGCCCAGTACACACACACACATCCCTGGTATATAGGGATGGGGGGGTGTTGTGTAAGTGTCCAAAAGGTTGTGGGATTTCAGGCATTACGTATATGTGGGCTAATGGGGAAATTGTGGGAACCCATGCCCGTTGCCTCTAACTTTTCCCTAATAGCTGGGGGTTCAAGGCCCAGGACTGGTTAATTGGGGGGACCGTCACATACTTGTTTTGTTTAGTTATTGAGGTCAGTGCTGACTGTTTGGGGTGCTCCTGCTGTCCTGACCTGTTTATGCAAATGCTCCAATGGGGGAGGGGCCTGATAAGGTGGTAGTGTATACAGCCAATTACATGGAGGTTTAGCTGGTCTTATTAAACAGTTGGACGATTGCTCAGTATAGGGCTGGGCCCAAGCAGGGCCGATGTGATTACAGATATCCCCCCTTCGTATAGAAGTGATCATCATTGTTAGCTGGAAGATTAACGAAACGCGTGGTCTATGGGTTCTCTAGTCTCCTTTCCTCCTTTCCTTTCTCAAAAACCTTAACCCCAATCTAGCAAAACCAATGTCCTACTCATAACCAGAACCAGTGTTACCGCGTGATCACTGTGATGTGATTGTGTGCTGACTGAAAGCATCATGGCGGCGGTTAATGTACAGTGTTGGCATTAAATTGCATCAGTTTCTCGGTCATCCCAACACTGATGTGGTTCAGTTCAGTGCCGGTTTCCGCATCTTACTGCACCAGAAGGACTGGCACCAATTCTGGGGTAGATTTATTAAGCTCGGTGAAGTGATAAACTGTCTGTTTTTTTTATCACCGGTCAATCAGCTCCTACCTGTCATTTTTCAAACCAGGCCTGTAACTTCACAGGTAGGAGCTGATTGGCCAGTGATAAAAACCAGACAGTTTATCACTTCACTGAGCTTAATAAATCTGCCCCTCAGTGCGATGATCTGGCGCTGAGCTTTGGGCCTGGTACAAGTGTATTTCCCAGCACTAGACCGGTAGATCTGAATGAACGCGGATTATGTGTTCTGAGATTAGCTTAGTACCAGAGGAAACTTGTATCAGCCCATTGTCATGCTGGCGTTACTATAAGAGTCCTGATGTGGTTATACGGTCATACTGTCGTTATGACGAGTCCTGATGTCATGCTGGTGTTACTACGAGTCCTGGTGTGGTTATACGGTCATGCTGGTGTTACTACGAGTCCTGATGTGGTTATACGGTCATACTGGTGTTACTACAAGAGTCCTGATGTGGTTATACGGTCATGCTGGCGTTACTACGAGTCCTGATGTGGTTATACGGTCATGCTGTCGTTATGACGAGTCCTGATGTTATACGGTCATGCTGGTGTTACTACGAGTCCTGATGTGGTTATACGGTCATGCTGGCGTTACTACGAGTCCTGATGTGGTTATACGGGCATACTGGCGTTACTACGAGTCCTGATGTGGTTATACGGTCATGCTGGCGTTACTATGAGTCCTGATGTGGTTATACGGTCATGCCGGCATTACTACAAGAGTCCTGATGTGGTTATACGGTCATGCTGGCGTTACGAGTCCTGATGTGGTTATATGGTCATGCTGGCGTTACGAGTCCTGATGTGGTTATACGGTCATGCTGGCGTTACTACGAGTCCTGATGTGGTTATACGGTCATGCTGGCGTTACTACGAGTCCTGATGTGGTTATACGGTCATGCTGGCGTTACTATGAGTCCTGATGTGGTTATACGGTCATGCTGGCGTTACTACAAGAGTCCTGATGTGGTTACCCCTCTGTATTTCAGTACCATGACGCTGGTCTTCGGTCAGAGGCTGCGGACACATCCAGGTACGGTTTTAGTTCTTGATCAATCATATCGCTTTTATTTTACTTTTGAATAATGCCCTCTGCTCTTCTTTCACAGCACTGCTGTAAATTGCACCTCTTCTGCTGACTGCACTTCCCCGCTGGATGACACCCTGGTCTTGCCTGGTAAGAGACAACGCCTACGATGCTGCCTCTAACTGCGTTACAGCCAACTGCATGGTGGTTTATTTGGTCGGATTATCATTCAGTTGGATAAAATATTGCTCAGTTTAAGGCCAAGCAGAGACTAAATACTGATATATTCCGCTTCCGTGTAGAAGTGATCGCCCATTGTCAGTTGGGAGAAGAGCGAAACGTGTTGTCTATGGATTCTGAACATTAGATCAAATCTAGCAAAACTAGAGATTGTGGTCCTTTGTGTGTAAGATTGGGGTGGGGGATAATTTGTGCAGTATTTCCTAAACTCAGATTGTAGTTTCCCAATAACCAGTCTGGCACAAGTCATCCAGCAGTTTGGTTTCTTGGGGGGCAGAGTGGCTTATCCAAAATCCATGCCTGTGATTAGTTTGTGCTTTGTTACAAGCCAGCCGTCCACTTAGCTGTAATCTGAGGTATCTCAAGACCATGAGCTCAGAAACGTGAGCATCCTGTGATCCCTCTAACTGGGGCTTAAAGGTGGTAAATGTGACCAGAGATCTACTTGAAGACCAGATTCATTATACATAGTAGAACTATTCCTGTAAATGTATAAAGATGAGTCTCTAGGCACTAATGCTGGCGCAGGGGGTCTTCCAGTGACTGTAATGTAGCGCACTACTACTGGCACAGGGGGTCTTCCAGTGGCTGTAATATAGCGCACTAGTGCTGGCGCAGGGGGTCTTCCAGTGACTGTAATATAGCGCACTACTGCTGGCGCAGGGGGTCTTCCAGTGACTGTAATGTAGCGCACTACTACTGGCACAGGGGGTCTTCCAGTGGCTGTAATGTAGCGCACTACTGCTGGCGCAGGGGGTCTTCCAGTGACTGTAATATAGCGCACTACTGCTGGCGCAGGGGGTCTTTCAGTGACTGTAATATAGCGCACTACTGCTGGTGCAGGGGGTCTTCCAGTGACTGTAATGTAGCGCACTACTGCTGGCGCAGGGGGTCTTCCAGTGACTGTAATATAGCGCACTACTGCTGGCGCAGGGGGTCTTTCAGTGACTGTAATATAGCGCACTACTGCTGGTGCAGGGGGTCTTCCAGTGACTGTAATGTAGCGCACTACTGCTGGCGCAGGGGGTCTTCCAGTGACTGTAATGTAGCGCACTACTACTGGCACAGGGGGTCTTCCAGTGGCTGTAATATAGCGCACTACTACTGGCACAGGGGGTCTTCCAGTGGCTGTAATATAGCGCACTACTGCTGGCGCAGGGGGTCTTCCAGTGGCTGTAATATAGCGCACTACTGCTGGCGCAGGTGGTCTTCCAGTGACACTAATGTAGCGCACTACTGCTGGCGCAGGGGGTCTCCCAGTGACACTAATGTAGCGCACTACTGCTGGTGCAGGGGGTCTTCCAGTGACTGCAATGTAGCGCACTGCAACTGGCTCAGGTGGTCTTCCAGTGACTAATGTAGCGCACTGCTGCTGGCACAGGTGGTCTTCCAGTGGCTGTACTATGCTGGCGCAGGTGGTCACAGATCCTGTGTGGACAGATAATCAATCTCTTCCTGCACTGAGGCCAAATACGTGGTTACACCTTTTATCAGTCTTGTCTGCTGACACTGCCAGGGTCCAGCATAGACCGCATTACGCCAGTTTAGGACTGGCCACCAGTGGGTAAACGATCGATGGTCACAACTGATGGTGCCATTGATGGATTATCTCTAGGGTTTAGAACAATCTGAAAGGTTCCTCCCACCAATATTCATTCATGTTTTACTATTCAAAGTGATTGAGGCCAATCAAAGCATGGGGCTGGAAGTAAAAAAATAAACAGAACATTGAGTTGGTTCTGTACCATCGAGGGTGGGAAACCATCTGGGTCTCCCCCCATTGGAGGTAAAAGCATTCACCCTCGGCCATTTGGAATCAATGGGTTATGGTCCGTTACACTGGGAGCACACGGCCTGTGACCTGTCAGTATTATGTATTACCATACAGAGCGGATTACCGGAATGGTGCATAAAGGACTTGTTGATCCTACAAACTTCTCCCCGAGCTTAATGAGAAGCGAGATCATTGTTGTATAAATAAGAGGAACAGCTCGGTCTGAACACAAACACGCTCCTCATTGGGAGACCCTTCCCCAAACTGGAGGTCATATGGGACTGGGGTAATTCCGCTCCGACCCTCATACATCTCCCGTCAGTGGGAGTGCCGGCGTTTCACATACAATACTTCCATTACACTTCAATGCTGTACATGTCTGGTCATTGCCTCACAACAGATGAATACGAATTGTTAAAAATACTTGGTACTTGTGAGTTATCCGGGCGCCCGATTTCAAAATCGGGTCGGATCGGGACATCGCATCGCATGCGACCATCGGATGCGATGCGATGCGATGACCCGATTTTTCCATAGGAATCAATGTTAAAATGGACTGAGTCCATTTTAACATGGAATTCAATGGGAAAAAGGGGTCCTTTTCATACCCCTACTATCCAAGTGGGCATGGAGTTGGATATAAACCTGTGGCGAGCGTAGCGAGCCACCGAGCCCGAAGCGTAGCGAGCCCCGCGAGGGGACACGGAATACCGTCCCCTCGCGGGGCTCGCTTCGCTCGCCACGCTTCGGGCTCGGTGGCTCGCTACGCTCGCCACAGGTTTATATCCAACTCCATGCCCACTTGGATAGTAGGGGTATGAAAAGGACCCCTTTTTCCATAGAAATCATTTTAACATTGATTCCTATGGAAAAATCGGGTCATCGCATCCGATGATCGTATGCGATGCGAAATCGGGCGCCCGGATAACTCACAAGTACCAAATACTTTGACCAATAGACGAATATCCAGGAGCTGCTACAAATAATGGTAACACCTATACCGTAAGGCACGCCCAGACCACGAATATTGCTGAGTTGTCCCCTTGTGTGTATATGTATAGCCCCCCTGCAGATAATAGGACTTTCTAGATATTGTGCCATCCGAACAAGAACATTTTGTTCCATTATGTAATGGCATTTAGCAAATGTCACCTACCTACACCGAGGTGTTCACTACAAACAGGGTGTAACTTACGGTGAGGTTTGTACAGTCCGGAATATTCTCTGCAACACTATCCGTGTGTCTTCCAGCCTCCGACCTCCGATCTGGGGAGGATTCTACCAACCTGAAAGATGGCGACTCCGTGAGTAGTGGTTATTATAGTATTATAGTAATTCTCTGCTTCGATGTGAGACAACACCATAATAGGCATTACATCCTATACCGACGTGGGACGCTACACCCCCAACATGTCCTGGCCATAATACATCTATTACACCCTATACAGACATAGGACACTACACCCCAACATGTCCTGACCACTGGCCATAATACATCTATTACACCCTATACAGACATAGGACACTACACCCCAACATGTCCTGACCGCTGCCCATAATACATCTATTACACCCTATACAGACATAGGACACTACACCCCAACATGTCCTGACCACCGGCCATAATACATCTATTACACCCTATACAGACATAGGACACTACACCCCAACATGTCCTGACCACTGGCCATAATACATCTATTACACCCTATACAGACATAGGACACTACACCCCAACATGTCCTGACCGCTGCCCATAATACATCTATTACACCCTATACAGACATAGGACACTACACCCCAACATGTCCTGACCGCCGGCCATAATACATCTATTATACCCTTTACAGACATAGGACACTACACCCCAACATGTCCTGACCGCTGGCCATAATACATCTATTACATTGTATACAGACATAGGACACTACACCCCAACATGTCCTGACCGCTGACCATAATACATCTATTACACCCTATACAGACATAGAACACTACACCCCAACATGTCCTGACCGCTGGCCATAATACATCTATTACACCCTATACAGACATAGGACACTACACACCAACATGTCCTGACTGCCGGCCATAATACATCTATTACACCCTATACAGACATAGGACACTACACCCCCAACATGTCCTGACCGCTGACCATAATACATCTATTACACCCTATACAGACATAGGACACTACACCCCAACATGTCCTGACCGCTGGCCATAATACATCTATTACACCCTATACAGACATAGGACACTACACCCCAACATGTTCTGACCGCTGGCCATAATACATCTATTACACCCTATACAGACATAGGACACTACACCCCAACATGTCCTGACCGCTGACCATAATACATCTATTACACCCTATACAGACATAGGACACTACACCCCAACATGTCCTGACCGCTGGCCATAATACATCTATTACACCCTATACAGACATAGGACACTACACCCCAACATGTCCTGACCGCTGACCATAATACATCTATTACACCCTATACAGACATAGGACACTACACCCCAACATGTCCTGACCGCTTGCCATAATACATCTATTACACCCTATACAGACATAGGACACTACACCCCAACATGTCCTGACCGCCGACCATAATACATCTATTACACCCTATACAGACATAGGACACTACACCCCCAACATGCCCTGACCGCCGGTCATAATACATCTATTACACCCTATACAGACATAGGACACTACACCCCAACATGTCCTGACCGCTGGCCATAATACATCTATTACACCCTATACAGACATAGGACACTACACCCCCAACATGTCCTGGCCATAATACATCTATTACACCCTATACAGACATAGGACACTACACCCCCAACATGTCCTGACCACTGGCCATAATACATCTATTACACCCTATACAGACATAGGACACTACACCCCAACATGTCCTGACCGCTGGCCATAATACATTTATTACACCCTATACAGACATAGGACACTACACCCCCAACATGTCCTGACTGCTGGCCATAATACATCTATTACACCTTATACAGACATAGGACACTACACCCCCAACATGTCCTGACCGCTGACCATAATACATCTATTACACCCTATACAGACATAGGACACTACACCCCCAACATGTCCAGGCCATAATACATCTATTACACCCTATACAGACATAGGACACTACACCCCCAACATGTCCTGACCGCTGGCCATAATACATCTATTACACCCTATACAGACATAGGACACTACACCCCCAACATGTCCTGACCACTGGCCATAATACATCTATTACACCCCATACAGACATAGGACACTACACCCCCAACATGACCTGACCGCTGGCCATAATACATCTATTACACCCTATACAGACATAGGACACTACACCCCCAACATGTCCTGACCGCCGGCCATAATACATCTATTACACCCTATACAGACATAGGACACTACACCCCAACATGTCCTGACCACCGGCCATAATACATCTATTACACCCTATACAGACATAGAACACTACACCCCAACATGACCTGACCACTGGCCATAATACATCTATTACACCTTATACAGACATAGGACACTACACCCCCAACATTTCCTGACCGCTGGCCATAATACATCTATTACACCCTATACAGACATAGGACACTACACCCCCAACATGTAATGACCACTGGCCATAATACATCTATTACACCCTATACAGACATAGGACACTACACCCCAACATGTCCTGACCACTGCCCATAATACATCTATTACACCCTATACAGACATAGGACACTACACCCCAACATGTCCTGACCGCCGGCCATAATACATCTATTACACCCTACACAGACATAGGACACTACACCCCAACATGTCCTGACCGCTGGCCATAATACATCTATTACACCCTATACAGACATAGGACACTACACCCCCAACATGTCCTCACCGCTGACCATAATACATCTATTACACCCTATACAGACATAAAGGACACTACACACCAACATGTCCTGACCGCCGGCCATATTACATCTATTACACCCTATACAGACATAGGACACTACACCCCAACATGTCCTGACCGCTGGCCATAATACATCTATTACACCCTATACAGACATAGGACACTACACCACAACATGTCCTGACCACTGGCCATAATACATCTATTACACCCTATACAGACATAGGACACTACACCCCCAACATGTCCTGACCACCGACCATAATACATCTATTACACCCTATACAGACATAGGACACTACACCCCCAACATGTCCTGACCGCTGACCATAATACATCTATTACACCTTATACAGACATAGGACACTACACCCCAACATGTCCTGGCCATAATACATCTATTACACCTTATACAGACATAGGACACTACACCACATGTCCTGACCGCCGGCCATAATACATCTATTACACCCTATACAGACATAGGACACTACACCCCCAACATGACCTGACCGCCGGCCATAATACATCTATTACACCCTATACAGACATAGGACACTACACCCCAACATGACCTGACCACTGGCCATAATACATCTATTACACCCTATACAGACATAGGACACTACACCCCCAACATGTCCTGACCACTGGCCATAATACATCTATTACACCTTATACAGACATAGGACACTACACCCCAACATGTCCTGACCGCTGGCCATAATACACCCCCAACATGTCCTGACCACTGTCCATAATACATCTATTACACCTTATACAGACATAGGACACTACACCCCAACATGTTCTGACCACTGGTCATAATACATCTATTACACCCTATACAGACACAGGACACTACACCCCAACATGTGGTGACCACTGGCCATAATACATCTATTACACCCTATACAGACATAGGACACTACACCCCAACATGTCCTGACCGCTGGCCATAATACATCTATTACACCCTATACAGACATAGGACACTACACCCCCAACATGTCCTGACCACTGGCCATAATACATCTATTACACCCTATACAGACATAGGACACTACACCCCCAACATGTCCTGACCACTGGCCATAATACATCTATTACACCCTATACAGACATAGGACACTACACCCCCAACATGTCCTGACCACTGGCCATAATACATCTATTACACCCTATACAGACATAGGACACTACACCCCCAACATGTCCTGACCACTGGCCATAATACATCTATTACACCCTATACAGACATAGGACACTACACCCCCAACATGTCCTGACCACTGGCCATAATACATCTATTACACCTTATACAGACATAGGACACTACACCCCAACATGTCCTGACCACTGGCCATAATACATCTATTACACCCTATACAGACATAGGACACTACACCCCCAACATGTCCTGACCACTGGCCATAATACATCTATTACACCTTATACAGACATAGGACACTACACCCCAACATGTCCTGACCGCTGGCCATAATACACCCCCAACATGTCCTGACCACTGGCCATAATACATCTATTACACCCTATACAGACATAGGACACTACACCCCCAACATGTCCTGACCGCTGGCCATAATACATCTATTACACCTTATACAGACATAGGACACTACACCCCAACATGTCCTGACAGCTGGCCATAATACACCCCCAACATGTCCTGACCACTGTCCATAATACATCTATTACACCTTATACAGACATAGGACACTACACCCCAACATGTGGTGACCACTGGCCATAATACATCTATTACACCCTATACAGACATAGGACACTACACCCCCAACATGTCCTGACCACTGGCCATAATACATCTATTACACCCTATACAGACATAGGACACTACACCCCCAACATGTCCTGACCACTGGCCATAATACATCTATTAAACCCTATACAGACATAGGACACTACACCCCCAACATGTCCTGACCACTGGCCATAATACATCTATTACACCTTATACAGACATAGGACACTACACCCCAACATGTCCTGACCGCTGGCCATAATACATCTATTACACCCTATACAGACATAGGACACTACACCCCAACATGTGGTGACCACTGGCCATAATACATCTATTACACCCTATACAGACATAGGACACTACACCCCAACATGTCCTGACCGCTGGCCATAATAAATCTATTACACCCTATACAGACATAGGACACCACACCCCAACATGTGGTAACTACTGGCCATAATACATCTATTACACCCTATACAGACATAGGACACTACACCCCAACATGTGGTGACCACTGGCCATAATACATCTATTACACCCTATACAGACATAGGACACTACACCCCAACATGTGGTGACCACTGGCCATAATACATCTATTACACCCTATACAGACATAGGACACTACACCCCAACATGTCCTGACCGCTGGCCATAATACATCTATTACACCCTATACAGACATAGGACACTAGACCCCAACATGTCCTGACCGCCGGCCATAATACATCTATTACACCCTATACAGACATAGGACACTGCACCGGTATATATGGGGCACTACAGGGTGGGGTGACTGGTCTGCTTTCCAATGGAGGTTGCCTTTTTCTGTACGCTGTGTTCTTTTCCGCTGTGTAGGAAGCTGCTGACGGGGAATCCAGCCATGTGGCGAAGGCCTCTGCTGATGAAGGTGACTTTTGCTGCTTCTAGAAAACCTAGTATTACAAGCTTTGCATTTGTGTAACATTTGGGGAAATGCAGGCTGCTGAGGGCATGGGTAGGGGGCACAGTAACCCACAGCTGGTGAACTTGGCACATTTAAGGTATGCCACGTGGACCTGACAGACTAATCCGAATGCTGCTCCTTTTCCATCCTACCCATATGTGAGTGGGCCTTGTCTCCCCATGTTCCATTGGGCAGGACTGTTTGGGTGCTGGGACTAATCCTTTAGAATTAAGCATTCAGACTAGGCCACCCAGGATTCCCCACTGATTAAGCCCAAGTGATCGGAACGCGCATTGTTTGGAGAAATGCGTCGGTCAGTGGGAACGAGGCTCAGACCTGGTTAGGACTTGATCTAACATTTACAGTATTGTTATGTCATGTTCTTCCTTTAGCTGCCGGTACGTCTGCGGCACCAGCTGTGACGGGTTCCCAGTCCACCGAGGAAGACCAGTAAGTTCTCAGCCAAGTTATTTGGAGATGTTAAATCCTGTTTTATTGGGATAACGGCTCATTCATGTTTCCTTAATTGCAGCTCCTCCAGCAATGAGCGAGAGATGGAGGTAAGTCTTGTACAAGCGCAGAAGGACTACAAGTCACAGCCTGACGCTTCATAGTTCTGCGCAGTTGTCTTGCAGCATCATAGCTACAAGCCTACTATTAATAAAGACACGCTGGTACATGGGCCCCATTCTGACCAGGGATTTATCCGTGATGTTTGTTTGTTCACCCCGTGTCTGGGTGTTTAAGTGAATATTTATTCCCTAATGTTAAGTCCTCACAGGGATAGTGTAATTTATCTCAGGAGTGCCACCTTCAGGTTACAGAAGGTATGGCGCTCCGTTCACCATGGTGCTAAATGCAGCGGTAGAACAAAATATTTTTTTATAGAGAAATTATTCCGATTTTTTTTTTTTCCCCCCGTTAGACAGAGTTCTTGCGTTTGTCACTTGGATTCAAGTGCGACTTATTTACGCTGGACAAGCGGCTGCGTCTTGAGGAAAGATCCCGTGACTTAGCAGAAGAAAACCTGAAGAAGGAGCTGGCGGGCTGTAAAAAGCTCCTGGAAGTAAGTTGGGAAACGGCGTCATAAAAGCTGCGCTACCATCTGCAGCCGCCAACCCTCCCCTTTCCCAATACTCTGTGGTGACACCATTGGATGTGAGCTGGGGGGGGCTGATGACCTGCCACAATCGCTGCCTTTATTAGATCACAATCAAATGTACCTGAATAAAGGTGGCAGCCATTCTCTCCTCACAATGACGGCAGCCATTTTGGTAGCAGAACAGGCTAGGATTTCCATGCCTTAGAGAGGCAGAACTGCATGAGGTATTCAGCCCACAAAATGGGCGCCTCCGATAACCGGCCGGTACTCGCGCCCATTGATCTGTTTTTGGGATTCCTAATGGAAGTGACCATATTTTGTTTCTTGGTGCAGGCCCTGATCCCGTTCTGCGAGGAAGACAATCAGACTCATGAGATTGTGAAGAAGCTGGAGAACCGCTTGCAATTTCTCAACCAACACACGACGAGGGTGGCCAGCCGGGCGGAGATGTTGGGAGCCATCCATCAGGTGACCAGAGATGTTGGTCTGGGACTGGTCTGTGGGGTGTTGACCCCTCGGATGGCTTTGTGAGGACTCGCCAGGATTTAGCGCCCTGACATTAACGCTCTCTATGATTTAGGAAAGCCGCGTCAGCAAAGCGGTGGAGGTGATGATCCAGCACGTGGAGAATCTGAAGCGGATGTACGCCAAAGAGCACGCCGAACTGGAGGAGCTACGGGAAGCCATGCAACAAAATGAGCGCAGCATTTCCTCCGCCGACCGAGGTGATTACTGTATAACCCCAGTCAGGGCTGTAACTAGATATTTGTAGGACCCATAGCAAAAGTTTGTAAGGGTCCCCAATGTAACACCCCTCTCGGCTCTGGGCCCCATAGCAGCTACAGCCTAGACCCCAGTGTAACAGGCGGCACCAGACAGCATAATCTGGGGCCTGGAGATAACTATAAGTGACCCAATTGTTGCATGCAGTATGGCAGGGTTGCCTACCCTCCCGGAATGGCCGGGAGGGTCCCGAAAATCAGGTCACCCTCCCGGACCACCGCTCCCCTCCATGATTGCGGTTCTTCCCCCCCCCCCCCTTCATGGGGGCGGGGCTTAATGATTTCACGCTTAAGAGTGCGGTGGGGGGGACATTCATGCGGGCATTGTTATATGGCTTGCTAAGCTGCTACTTAGTGACTCATTCTGAATCACCCCCATAGAGTGTAAGCTCCACTGATGTAAATGTTAAAATATTCTCTTTACAGCTCTGCGGTATATGTGTGCGCTATATAAATGATGCTGTAAATGGTTCTCCAGCTGCTGTGTAGTGGTCGGGCAGCCATGCTGGATGGAGAGCCCCCAGTAATTGGCGCGTTATCTGCGCACAGGAGACTATAGTAATGGTGACCTCTACAGGTCAGAATGAGGTATTACAGGGAAATGTAACCTGACTTATCTGCTTCCTTTGCAGAAGATCCGCATAAGCTGGCATCGGCCATAGCTAGTAAGGTCAGTACTCAGTGTGAGGGGGAGTGACGGTGTATGATATCGGCTGGTACGTTCCTTCATATATACCCACTGCTCTGTCATGTCCCTCTGTGCCAGGTATCCCCTGCCAGGAGAGTCAGCATGCCAGCGTATCCACGAGGCATTGGCACCGGGTCTCCGATGGTGAGTGTATTCCATGATGACAATATGGCCGTCTGAGTATAGTATGAGGGGGAGGGGAAGTGTTGGGGTGGCAGATCTATGAGGATAGAATACTTATGGGGAAGGGGGTATTGTCTCTCATCTAGTGATACATTAAATAAAACATACACATTCTGTATTTATATTCTCTCCATTATAGGAATTACTCCCCCAGACATGTAGCAGAGGACGTGGGGGAGATTAACTCAAGATAACTATAGCAGTGTATAATAATAGTAATAATAGTTATGTCTCCACATAAATGTCAGCTCCATGCTGTAATGACCCCCCCCTCCTACAACAGCCTCATACAGACATGCTGTGATAACCTTATTCTTCATTATAGCTTATCCTACTCCCACCTGCACTGCTCACACTGCTGGTACACACTCACACCTCCCCTACTCCCACCTGTACTGCTCACACTGCTGGTACACACTCACACCTCCCCTACTCCCACCTGTACTGCTCACACTGCTGGTACACACTCACACCTCCCCTACTCCCACCTGTACTGCTCACACTGCTGGTACACACTCACACCTCCCCTACTCCCACCTGTACTACTCACACTGGTACACCCTCACACCTCCCCTACTCCCACCTGTACTACTCACACTGGTACACCCTCACACCTCCCCTACTCCCACCTGTACTGCTCACACTGCTGGTACACACTCACACCTCCCCTACTCCCACCTGTACTACTCACACTGGTACACCCTCACACCTCCCCTACTCCCACCTGTACTGCTCACACTGCTGGTACACACTCACACCTCCCCTACTCCCACCTGTACTACTCACACTGGTACACCCTCACACCTCCCCTACTCCCACCTGTACTACTCACACTGGTACACCCTCACACCTCCCCTACTCCCACCTGTACTGCTCACACTGCTGGTACACACTCACACCTCCCCTACTCCCACCTGTACTACTCACACTGGTACACACTCACACCTCCCCTACTCCCACCTGTACTGCATACACTGGTACACACTCACACCTCCCCTACTCCCACCTGTACTACTCACACTGGTACACCCTCACACCTCCCCCTACTCCCACCTGTACTACTCACACTGGTACACCCTCACACCTCCCCTACTCCCCCCTGTACTACTCACACTGGTACACCCTCACACCTCCCCCTACTCCCACCTGCACTGCTCACACTGCTGGTACACACTCACACCTCCCCTACTCCCACCTGCACTGCTCACACTGCTGGTACACACTCACACCTCCCCTACTCCCACCTGTACTGCATACACTGGTACACACTCACACCTCCCCTACTCCCACCTGTACTACTCACACTGGTACACCATCACACCTCCCCTACTCCCACCTGTACTACTCACACTGGTACACCCTCACACCTACCCTACTCCCACCTGTACTACTCACACTGCTGGTACACCCTCACACCTCCCCTACTCCTACCTGTACTACTCACACTGGTACACACTCACACTTCCCCTACTCCCACCTGTACTACTCACACTGGTACACCCTCACACTTCCCCTACTCCCACCTGTACTACTCACACTGGTACACCCTCACACCTCTCCTACTACCACCTGTACTACTCACACTGGTACACCCTCACACCTACCCTACTCCCACCTGTACTACTCACACTGCTGGTACACCCTCACACCTCCCCTACTCCCACCTGTACTACTCACACTGGTACACACTCACACCTCCCCTACTCCCACCTGTACTGCTCACACTGGTACACCCTCACACCTCCCCTACTCCCTCCTGTACTACTCACACTGGTACACCCTCACACCTCCCCTACTGCCACCTGTACTACTCACACTGGTACACCCTCACACCTCCCCTACTGCCACCTGTACTACTCACACTGGTACACCCTCACACCTCCCCTACTCCCACCTGTACTACTCACACTGGTACGCCCTCACACCTACCCTACTCCCACCTGTACTACTCACACTGCTGGTACACCCTCACACCTCCCCTACTGCCACCTGTACTACTCACACTGGTACACCCTCACACCTCCCCTACTCCCACCTGTACTGCTCACACTGGTACACCCTCACACCTCTCCTACTACCACCTGTACTACTCACACTGGTACACCCTCACACCTCCCCTACTACCACCTGTACTACTCACTGGTACACCCTCACACCTCCCCTACTCCCACCTGTACTACTCACACTGGTACACCCTCACACCTCCCTTACTGCCACCTGTACTACTCACACTGGTACACCCTCACACCTCTCCTACTGCCACCTGTACTACTCACACTGGTACACCCTCACACCTCCCCTACTCCCACCTGTACTACTCACACTGGTACACCCTCCCACCTCCCCTACTCCCACCTGTACTGCTCACACTGGTACACCCTCACACCTCCCCTACTCCTACCTGTACTACTCACACTGGTACACCCTCACACCTCCCCTACTCCTACCTGTCCTACTCACACTGGTACGCCCTCACACCTCCCCTACTCCCACCTGCACTGCTCACACTGGTACGCCCTCACACCTCCCCTACTCCCACCTGTACTACTTACACTGGTACACCCTCACACCTCCCCTACTCCCACCTGTACTACTCACACTGGTACACCCTCACACCTCTCCTACTACCACCTGTACTACTCACACTGGTACACCCTCACACCTCCCCTACTCCCACCTGTACTCCCACCTGTACTACTCACACTGCTGGTACACCCTCACACCTCCCCTACTGCCACCTGTACTACTCACACTGGTACACCCTCACACCTCTCCTACTGCCACCTGTACTACTCACACTGGTACACCCTCACACCTCCCCTACTCCCACCTGTACTACTCACACTGCTGGTACACCCTCACACCTCCCCTACTGCCACCTGTACTACTCACACTGGTACACCCTCACACCTCTCCTACTACCACCTGTACTACTCACACTGGTACACCCTCACACCTCCCCTACTACACCCTCACACCTCCCCTACTACCACCTGTACTACTCACACTGGTACACCCTCACACCTCTCCTACTGCCACCTGTACTACTCACACTGGTACACCCTCACACCTCCCCTACTCCCACCTGTACTACTCACACTGGTACGCCCTCACACCTACCCTACTCCCACCTGTACTACTCACACTGCTGGTACACCCTCACACCTCCCCTACTGCCACCTGTACTACTCACACTGGTACACCCTCACACCTCCCCTACTCCCACCTGTACTGCTCACACTGGTACACCCTCACACCTCTCCTACTACCACCTGTACTACTCACACTGGTACACCCTCACACCTCCCCTACTACCACCTGTACTACTCACTGGTACACCCTCACACCTCCCCTACTCCCACCTGTACTACTCACACTGGTACACCCTCACACCTCCCTTACTGCCACCTGTACTACTCACACTGGTACACCCTCACACCTCTCCTACTGCCACCTGTACTACTCACACTGGTACACCCTCACACCTCCCCTACTCCCACCTGTACTACTCACACTGGTACACCCTCCCACCTCCCCTACTCCCACCTGTACTGCTCACACTGGTACACCCTCACACCTCCCCTACTCCTACCTGTACTACTCACACTGGTACGCCCTCACACCTCCCCTACTCCCACCTGCACTGCTCACACTGGTACGCCCTCACACCTCCCCTACTCCCACCTGTACTACTTACACTGGTACACCCTCACACCTCCCCTACTCCCACCTGTACTACTCACACTGGTACACCCTCACACCTCTCCTACTACCACCTGTACTACTCACACTGGTACACCCTCACACCTCCCCTACTCCCACCTGTACTCCCACCTGTACTACTCACACTGCTGGTACACCCTCACACCTCCCCTACTGCCACCTGTACTACTCACACTGGTACACCCTCACACCTCTCCTACTGCCACCTGTACTACTCACACTGGTACACCCTCACACCTCCCCTACTCCCACCTGTACTACTCACACTGCTGGTACACCCTCACACCTCCCCTACTGCCACCTGTACTACTCACACTGGTACACCCTCACACCTCTCCTACTACCACCTGTACTACTCACACTGGTACACCCTCACACCTCCCCTACTACACCCTCACACCTCCCCTACTACCACCTGTACTACTCACACTGGTACACCCTCACACCTCTCCTACTGCCACCTGTACTACTCACACTGGTACACCCTCACACCTCCCCTACTCCCACCTGTACTACTCACACTGGTACACCCTCACACCTCCCCTACTCCCACCTGTACTACTCACACTGGTACACCCTCACACCTCCCCTACTCCCACCTGTACTCCTCACACTGGTACACTCTCACACCTCCCCTACTCCCACCTGTACTGCTCACACTGGTACACTCTCACACCTCCCCTACTCCCACCTGTACTGCTCACACTGGTACACCCTCACACCTCCCCTACTCCCACCTGTACTCCTCACACTGGTACACTCTCACACCTACCCTACTCCCACCTGTACTGCTCACACTGGTACACTCACACCTCCCCTACTCCCTACCTGTACTGCTCACACTGGTGCACCCTCACACCTCCCCTACTCCCTACCTGTACTGCTCACACTGGTGCACCCTCACACCTCCCCTACTCCCTACCTGTACTACTCACACTGGTACACCCTCACACCTCCCCTACTCCCACCTGTACTCCTCACACTGGTACACTCTCACACCTCCCCTACTCCCACCTGTACTACTCACACTGGTACACCCTCACACCTCCCCTACTCCCTACCTGTACTGCTCACACTGGTGCACCCTCACACCTCCCCTACTCCCTACCTGTACTGCTCACACTGGTGCACCCTCACACCTCCCCTACTCCCTACCTGTACTGCTCACACTGGTGCACCCTCACACCTCCCCTACTCCCTACCTGTACTGCTCACACTGGTACACCCTCACACCTCCCCTACTCCCACCTGTATTGCTCACACTGCTAAGTATAGACACCTGAAGAGTGTTTTCTATAGAGGGCTGTAGATAGTGTGGATAGCACATGAGCTATCAGTAGCCACATATCGTATTGAAGTGGTGGTAACTCCTGGTGCATTACAGACCATGTTGCTAAGACCTGATACAGAACAGCTGTGTATGTGTTTGTGTGATGATTTGTATTTTATCCCACATGTAGGACCTGTTTGGAGGAGACAAACTTGATGGAAAGTTACACAAGCGGTCAAACAGTTGGTGAGATTCCTTTTTCTAGACCAATTTATACCGACGCCTAACTGTTGTATCACCTAATTTATCCTGCTTTTACCCACACGCCCGCGGGGTCTGCGAGTGTCCCCATTTCCTGTACTAACGACGATGTCTCCCATTTCACAGGAAGCTGGTGGGATCCAGACAGAATGATATTCGCCCAACACTGCAGCGGTTTGTGGATAATTACGCCCGAACGGAGACAAATGAAGAGAATTCTATAAAAGAGTAAGTTCCAGATGTTCTGTCCACAGTGACCTGGAAAACCCAACAACCAACGGGGGCGTATAATCCTGTCCAGGGCACAGCAATGGGTGCGTAGTATAAGCCCTGTCCAGGGCGCAGCAGTGGGGCGTAGTATAATCCCTGTCCAGGGCGCAGCAGTGGGGCATAGTATAAGCCCTGTCCAGGGCGCAGCAGTGGGGCGTAGTATAATCCCTGTCCAGGGCCCAGCAGTGGGGCGTAGTATAATCCCTGTCCAGGGCCCAGCAGTGGGGCGTAGTATAATCCCTGTCCAGGGCCCAGCAGTGGGGCGTAGTATAATCCCTGTCCAGGGCCCAGCAGTGGGGCGTAGTATAATCCCTGTCCAGGGCCCAGCAGTGGGGCGTAGTATAATCCCTGTCCAGGGCCCAGCAGTGGGGCGTAGTATAATCCCTGTCCAGGGCCCAGCAGTGGGGCGTAGTATAATCCCTGTCCAGGGCGCAGCAGTGGGGCGTAGTAAAATCCCTGTCCAGGGCGCAGCAGTGGGGCGTAGTAAAATCCCTGTCCAGGGCGCAGCAGTGGGGCGTAGTAAAATCCCTGTCCAGGGCGCAGCAGTGGGGCGTAGTAAAATCCCTGTCCAGGGCGCAGCAGTGGGGCGTAGTAAAATCCCTGTCCAGGGCGCAGCAGTGGGGCGTAGTAAAATCCCTGTCCAGGGCGCAGCAGTGGGGCGTAGTAAAATCCCTGTCCGGGGCGTAGTAAAATCCCTGTCCGGGGCGTAGTAAAATCCCTGTCCAGGGCGCAGCAAAATCCCTGTCCAGGGCGCAGCAGTGGGGCGCAGCAAAATCCCTGTCCAGGGCGTAGTAAAATCCCTGTCCAGGGCGCAGCAGTGGGGCGTAGTAAAATCCCTGTCCAGGGCGCAGCAGTGGGGCGTAGTAAAATCCCTGTCCGGGGCGCAGCAGTGGGGCGTAGTAAAATCCCTGTCCGGGGCGCAGCAGTGGGGCGTAGTAAAATCCCTGTCCGGGGCGCAGCAGTGGGGCGTAGTAAAATCCCTGTCCGGGGCGCAGCAGTGGGGCGTAGTAAAATCCCTGTCCGGGGCGCAGCAGTGGGGCGTAGTAAAATCCCTGTCCGGGGCGCAGCAGTGGGGCGTAGTAAAATCCCTGTCCGGGGCGCAGCAGTGGGGCGTAGTAAAATCCCTGTCCGGGGCGCAGCAGTGGGGCGTAGTAAAATCCCTGTCCGGGGCGCAGCAGTGGGGCGTAGTAAAATCCCTGTCCGGGGCGCAGCAGTGGGGCGTAGTAAAATCCCTGTCCGGGGCGCAGCAGTGGGGCGTAGTAAAATCCCTGTCCGGGGCGCAGCAGTGGGGCGTAGTAAAATCCCTGTCCGGGGCGCAGCAGTGGGGCGTAGTAAAATCCCTGTCCGGGGCGCAGCAGTGGGGCGTAGTAAAATCCCTGTCCGGGGCGCAGCAGTGGGGCGTAGTAAAATCCCTGTCCGGGGCGCAGCAGTGGGGCGTAGTAAAATCCCTGTCCAGGGCGTAGTAAAATCCCTGTCCAGGGCGCAGCAGTGGGGCGTAGTAAAATCCCTGTCCAGGGCGCAGCAGTGGGGCGTAGTAAAATCCCTGTCCAGGGCGCAGCAAAATCCCTGTCCAGGGCGCAGCAGTGGGGCGTAGTAAAATCCCTGTCCAGGGCGCAGCAGTGGGGCGTAGTAAAATCCCTGTCCAGGGCGCAGCAAAATCCCTGTCCAGGGCGCAGCAGTGGGGCGCAGCAAAATCCCTGTCCAGGGCGCAGCAGTGGGGCGTAGTAAAATCCCTGTCCAGGGCGCAGCAGTGGGGCGTAGTAAAATCCCTGTCCAGGGCGCAGCAGTGGGGCGTAGTAAAATCCCTGTCCAGGGCGCAGCAGTGGGGCGTAGTAAAATCCCTGTCCAGGGCGCAGCAGTGGGGCGTAGTATAATCCCTGTCCAGGGCGCAGCAGTGGGGCGTAGTATAATCCCTGTACAATGCCAGCGGGTTCCGTGTATCTCACATAGACCAATTGCACTTCCTGACACTGAACAGCGGTTTAGGAGCTTAAAGAGAGAAAATAGCAGCCAATCCTCTCCTAACTGCAATGTTACCGGCTATGTCTGACCACCTCGCAATAAATGAATTTATGGTAATGTTACAATAGGTTCTGGTCAAAAGGTTGTTTTTACAAAAAAAAACTTTTTTATGTGGATAGGGGAAGCACTGGACAGGGGGGTAGGGGCTGGGTGTGGGGCAGATGTGTGGGAGCAGGGGCTGGGGAGGGGGGGCAGATGTGTGGGAGCAGGGGCTGGGGAGGGGGGCAGATGTGTGGGGCAGTGGAGGGGGGTGACAGACACGTGGGAGCAGGGGCTAGGGGGAAGAAACACGTGCAGGTAGACTGGGCTGAAGCCTGTTAACTGATGGAGAAATCAGAATGACAAGTTGCGGTGAAACGTATGTTTGTGACATTGCTTTGTGTTACAGGGATGAGCCCAACTTGGAATTACCGGAGGAGGTGGAAGTGAAGGAGACCATGAGGAGATGCAGTCTGCTCCAGAAAGCCCATCCCCCAGCGCAGCCGCAATCCTTGTAAGTAACTGGTGCTCATACATTAACGTTTTATGATATTGGTGTAATAATATTTTTTTTTTACACTGGAGTGTATACATTTTAACTGGGGGGGGGGGGCGGATAGAATAGTGAGCGGCTGCGGATGGATTTGCAGCTAATCGACAATCTGACATTTTTGCAGGCCATGCACAAGGTGGAATTTCTCTCTGCCCGTTTACAGGGCTCTGCAAATTAGCAGCTCAGCAATCTGATCGGAATATCCCCTTTTTAGTCCACTTTACATAAAGGGTACAAAAGCCATTTCTGTTGCTGGTTTCAGTGTGTATTGTATAAATGATAGTTTATTTGGAGTCTCTAAACCAGCTGATATTGCACGATACAGGTCTGATACTAGACTGCAGCACTGCAGATTCCTGTTATACAGATTACCCCCTTTATACCTCCTTTTGGATAATTACCCCGTTTATACCTCTTTGAGCGATGGTAATTTCCACTTCTGCTTCTCTTACAGCGGCGGCAGACTTTGGGCTTGGACGTCAGGCCTGAAAACCTCATTTTCCAACTCCAACAAGCCCCTTCTGGTGTCCGTCATCACCGCCTTCCTGCTCATCTCGCTGGCCAGCTTCCTGACTGGACTGTCCTTCCAGAAACCGGTAGAAGGGGCACCCGTTGGGACTGGGGTCTCGTGGAGTTCCGTCCAACAACTGCTGTGGCCCTATACGGAGCTCCACCACAACGCCCCCCCTCCAGTATGACGGAGAAAAGGACTTGGGACATTTTATTACTTTTATACAGTTTGCGGCTCTGGCCTGTACAATCATCCGGATTACTGCTGGATTAATCAGGTTTTAACATTTTATTTGTATTTAATAAAATATATATTCACCAGTCATAAAGGACATGATGCAGGTGCTGAAGGAACACCTATAGGTCTAGTATAAATGGAGAGGGAACATTGGGTCCGTGTTCTCTACCTGAATGTGGATGGATGTGATATTTATTCTGGAATAAAGTCGTGTTTATGAGTACGTCAGCACCTTGGTCATGTTTAGCAGCTGGTAAGCGCAGTCCACGAACAGATGGTGGCAGTGTTTCAGCTTCTCCGTGGCTTCGGGACTGCAGTAATCTCTGAGCATATGATAAAGCGTGGAGTGGAACTCGCTGCCCTCGTAAAGCTCCTCTGAGAACTCCTCGCTGGATTCTGATAGGCTCAGGCGTTGGGTCCTCTGTGTGCTCAGCATGTACAGGGACCATTCCTGACCGGCCAGAGGATCGTGGGGTTCCTTCACCTAGAGATCAAGATTTACTTTACACATACTTGAGCAAAGCCCACTCACCTGTGCATGATTGGGGGGTCACTTATTGTGGGGGCTGGGTGCAGATCAGGACCATTAATATGACCTGATCAGCTGAGGATCAAATGTGTGCCCAGTTTTATGTCCATACTTTAAAAGAGGTGGTTAAATAGGAAATGTACTATTTTATACATTAGGGCTAAGGTAGGCATATCCAGAAAATCTGGACTGTTTGTGTTAGGAGGGAGGTGCTTCTCTATCTGCATCCATGTGACAGGACGGAGACCTGAATTGTACGTAAATCCAGAAAACCTGGACTGTTAGTGTTACTTGGACGGTGGTTGTTAATCTCTGGTCTAATGTGTATAGTCACCATATTGCAGCCAGCGCTAATGTTAGGAGGGAGGTGCTTCTCTATCTGCATCCGTGTGACAGGATTGATGGGCCAAGTGGTTCTGATCTGCTGTCTATTTCTATGTAATGTATATTGGGTTCCTACACCCACTAGGGGGCAGTGATGTCACAGAAGCTTCAATAAAATGTCTACTTTCTGCTCTAGCTAGGGACAGTGCCCTAGTTATATGGTACGTTAGCTTTATGTACACTGTAATGGTAGTAATGCGACAATCTGCTCTGCATCATGTATGACCTTTTAGGATTCCAGTAGGGCAGTGGTTCTCAAATTCGGTCCCCAGAACCCCGAACAATTCATGTTTTCCAGGTCACCCGACAGGTGCACTCATTACTCACTGACACATTTTAAAAGATCAACAGGTGGAGCTAATTATGTCACCTGTGATTCTGTGAGGAGACCTGGAAACTATGCACTGTGTGGGATTCTGAGGACTGAGTTTGAGAACTTGTGCAGTAGGGAAACACCACTACCATTGTAATGCCTTTCCTCGTGTTGAATTGAAATCCACAGGGTCACCATCAGCGTGCTGCCCAGTCTCACTATAGAGCGTATGTCAGTGGTAGCCATCTCCAATCCACTAGAGCTGCCAACAGTCCACATTTTCCAGCTCACCTCGCAGGTGCACTCATTACTCACTAACACATTTTAAAAGATCCACAGGTGGAGCGAATTACTTCACTTGTGATTTCTGTGAGGAGATCTGGAAAACATGCACTGTTGGTAGCGCGTGAGGACTGGAGTTGGCTACCCTTGGCGTATGTGATAATCTATTGGCTATAGTACATTATATCCCAGATAATACACACCTTCACCACGATGTGGTCACAGCCGCAGGACTGGTTCCATTTGCTCCAGCCGAAGGTAAAAGACTGAGACAGGAACGCCATTTCCTTGTACGCCATTCTCTCCGCGTCTTCATTCTGCCGGCACACAGACGGAGACTCAGGACCACAGATGCAGCAATTCCCCACCACGGACGGAGCTGCTGCAGTGTGGGGTGTGCCTCATAGGGGTGACACATGCGAAGGCGTTGACAATCAAACAGTCGACATGAGTTTCAATGTTGTTGGTTTTTTTTTTTTTTTTTTTCAAATTTCTACGTAAGCCGACATGGACACTATCCGTGTACTGCGTCCGCTTGCCATGCTTTAGGCCAGGGGTGGGGAACCTCAGGCCCGGGTGCCGCAGTCTGAGCGGCCCATCCACTTGCCCGGCGGCTTTGCCAGGAGTCAAGTACAGGGGAATTCTCGCAAGAGGTCGGTAGTTCTCGCGAGATTCTGTCGGTCCTATTCAGCGGCAGCCGCCGGAGCGTGGAACAGCTGCAGCAGGAACATTTGTAAGAGCAAAGGATACTTGTGTATTAGCAGGACGCTACGCTGACAATGTACCTTAGGCTTCGTTGTCAGCGTAGTGTAGACAGGTGCCCTGGTAATATGTGCCTTTATACTTACGGCGGGCAGTGGGACTTGAGCGGCAGAAGGGGGAGATACCACCAGCACCCGGCAGAGGGGGAGAAGAGCGAGAGACACGTCCTGGGCTAAAGCGGCAGCAATGTATGTAATTCAGCGTATTACCTCTGGGGGAGCATCACATTGTTGTGTGTCTCATTACCAATGGTGACGGGAAGGTATATCGGGATGAAGGTGACATCTGTAGTGGGTCTCATTACCAATGGTGACGGGAAGGTATATCGGGATGAAGGTGACATCTGTAGTGGGTCTCATTACCAATGGTGACGGGAAGGTATATCGGGATGAAGGTGACCTCTGTAGTGGGTCTCATTACCAATGGTGACGGGAAGGTATATCGGGATGAAGGTGACCTCTGTAGTGGGTCTCATTACCAATGGTGACGGGAAGGTATATCGGGATGAAGGTGACATCTGTAGTGGGTCTCATTACCAATGGTGACGGGAAGGTATATCGGGATGAAGGTGACATCTGTAGTGGGTCTCATTACCAATGGTGACGGGAAGGTATATCGGGATGAAGGTGACATCTGTAGTGGGTCTCATTACCAATGGTGACGGGAAGGTATATCGGGATGAAGGTGACATCTGTAGTGGGTCTCATTACCAATGGTGACGGGAAGGTATATCGGGATGAAGGTGACATCTGTAGTGGGTCTCATTACCAATGGTGACGGGAAGGTATATCGGGATGAAGGTGACATCTGTAGTGGGTCTCATTACCAATGGTGATGGGAAGGTATATCTGGATGAAGGTGACAGTCTGATAAATGGAGCGAGGGCAATTATCTGGTTCTCAATCCTGGTGCAATCTTAGCGCCGTGTCACTGGCCTGGCGCAATCTTACCACGGTGTCACTGGCCTGGCGCAATCTTACCACGGTGTCACTGGCCTGGCGCAGCCCATTTTGGTTTGGAAAGCTTTGTAGAGGGTTGTACGAATCTGCTGCCCATCGAGAACATAGATTAAGATCTGACTAAGAAAAGAGAGCTGTATTCCTAGAGATCGTAACCTCCCCGTAATTTATACCGGCCAGTGGCTGAACTATAGCACCGCAACGGCGGGGAGGCGCTGACTAAGTGTGGGCGCCTGGGGAACTACGGGCGCTATTGTTACGCCCTCAGCTCCACACTCCTTGTGGGTGCAGCGTGGTGCGGGCAGGGCGGTCTGTGCGGGTGTACCTGTGGCGCTGTCTAGAAGCCGCAGTGAGAGGGGTCCCTGCAGTGTCTTGGAAATAATTTAGTCTAGCGCTATACGCCGGGCGGCGGTGCGGATATCGCTAGACTAGTTATTTCTAAGACACTGCAGGGACCCCTCTCACCGCGGCTTCTAGACAGCGCCACAGGTACACCAGTGCCGCATGGACCCCCCTGCCCGCTCCCCAGGGGGGTGTCTTAACTGGGGTGGGTGGGCGCAAAATTTGTTGTTCCGCCACTGATACTGGCCTCAGAAATGTGTCAGCCAGGTGTGTTATAGCCACAACATCTCCATTGTAACATTGTTTGTCCATTATTGTCAAAATGAACCGGAATGACTGGAAGATGTATTATGGGTGTATTCTGTTGTATCACAGATGAGTGTGTCGTGTTGTATCGCAGTCGGGGGCGTGTCGTGTCGTATCGTATCGCAGTCGGGGCCGTTTCGTGTTGTATCGCAGTCGGGGCCGTGTCGTGTTGTATCGCAGATGTGGAGGTTGTTTTATTACAATGACATAGTATTTGTTCTCTCTCTGTAGTAAGCTAGTTGCTTCTGTTGCATGGAGTTGCAGTCTGTTTAGTGACTACACCTGATGCCTGTGATCTGGGGTGTGATTAGAGCAGCTAACACCGATGGTGTGATGAGATGATGTCTGAGGGTGAGAGTCCCTGTTTTTATTACGTCTGCATGCTTATTTACAAAGACGGCGCACCTACCTTCTTATTTACACTGACATATTTCCCAGAGTCCTCAGCAGGAAAGACGTTCAGTCCGGCTCTTCTCATTGCTGACTGAAGGCACAGGGGGGTCATCCACTTCCCCATGACGGAGGATAGGTCGCTGTCCGTGTTAGATACTGAGGTCAGTCTACACTGGTCGTCCTACATCATAGAAATGTTTCTGTTATCCCTGGTCCCTCAAGCATCTGTTCCCCACAATAACTGATACGGTCGTTCATTCTCTGACCAATGGCGGTCTTGGGGGGTTTGTGCTGTGGATTGTATTCATGCACAGTAAATGTTAATTACACAATGTCACTACCTGGAGCCTTGCGGCTGGGACATACAGTATGTGATCAATGTCTGCACCTGTGATATCCTGATATTGGAAATGTGTAATAATTGAGCTTCAACCTTATAAATGTGGAAATAAAGGCAAAAGCCCCGAGCAGCGGGAACAATGTGGCCACACTCCTACCGGTGTATTCACGGATGATACTACTCGCTCACCCTATACAACCAATCGGGATATGCAACAAAGAAAATGAGCAGCATTTTTTTGGGAAGAAAACTTTTTCTACTCTTCCTGTATTAACCAGTAATAAGATTAAAAAAAAACAAAGGCACAAATGTGTGAGAAAATAAGTGGGTGCAAGAGCTTACAATCTAAAGACCCTGTATGGAGGTGACTTAGGGACACGCTGCTTTTACCTTTATTTCAATGAGGATGTCTGTGAAGGCGCAGGCGATGCTGAGGGACACCTCGTTCGGCCCGTTGGGTGACAGTTCCCAGGACTCGTACGGCATGTTAAGGTGCAAGTCCTGAACTAATGTGAAGGTGTGGAAGGCGTCCATCTTGAATGACAACGCTCGCCGTTCCGTATCGTACTCTCTGTTGGTGATCAGGTCGGTTTTCCAGTTTTTGCCTAAAGGGTGCAGGAATCAGGATGGCGGCATTACAGACTGGAAATGGCGCTCTGCGTATCCGCGTTCTTCTCCATCCAACATCTAATCCCACACAACAAACTATTCTATGTTTCCATAATGTGTCCCACAACAAGGCGTTCTAACAGCGTCCATGTGCCGGTGGCTGTCTATGCAAATGAGTGGGAGGAGACACCTGAAAAGGGTCATTACAAGGAAATGGTGCAGGTCCAATCCCCACATCTCTAGTAACAATAAGAAACACATAGATTGGGGAGTGAGACATGTACCGTCATGTCAGTCCACAGCCCCCCTTACATTTTCCATTCTTTACCCCTCTCTGTTATCGGCTCAGTGACCACACTGTAATATCAGAGCAATCACACGAGGACACACGGGGTATACGTTACTTTCTGGGTCCCATCTGGCCACTTGAGGTTCTTCAAAGAAAATCACGTTATTAGGAACTTTAAGGGAGACAGCAACCGGGGGCGGGCTCAAAGTGTCCACGTCCTTCTCTTGGTGGGATACCCCCAGACTGGAGATGGGTGAGGGCTCTGGGGGGTAGGGGTACTTCTGCAGGCCACCTGCTACCAGCTGCAGAGAGATGACATACAGTAACGATGTATAACCTGCACAGGATGAATAAAACCCATGACCTCAGTGTTACAGTTCCTAATCCACCAACACTAGTTCATTACATATATAAAGTACACAATGTCGCAATGACACTATCTGCCAATACCATCACACGGGAGGACTCTCCGCACCCCGCACCCCACAGGATGACCCAAGCTAACAACGTTATCAGCAACACGTGTCACAATGAATAGTCTACATGATAAGTGGTCGTGTTGCCCATAGCGATTACATTCTATCTATGGTTTCTAAGTTATGTTGCATTCTAGAGAATGATAGAAAGAATCTGATTGGTAGATGTACCCCATGTGGGAGATGGGTGTGTGGTGAAGAGAACCACGTTATATACAGCTTGTAGTAGCTGCCAGATGGGACCACAGAGAACGGCTCTAGGCCTCACACGGTAAAACATTCACACCGAGCTTTTCCACACAGCTAGAATAATCGTCAGTCTGTCTCACCTGCACCATGGTCCAGCCGTTCACCTGCTTACACTGAGGCGGCAGCACAAGGACATCAAAATAGTAAACTCCGCCCAAGCTGGAGAACTGCCGCAGATCCACAATGTCATCCTCCAGGATGTCCCCTGAGTGGTCCTCGCTGGGTAACGGGGGCGGCGAGTCACCTAGGACACTCCAAACAATAAGCCCCATATGCAAAGCAGGGAACTCGGGAGCAATAAGATGGCTGCTATGTCACTCACAGCGGCTGATGCTCCATCCCGAGTTATTAGGCTGCAAACATTATATTCAGACTTCACATGGTAACATTTCAGTTGACAAATTAATTCTAATTGTTATCTCATTCGGTAATTAAAAAAACAGATTTGTACGACTTTAATTCACAACTATAATGATGATGATTTTCATATTACTTATCTTCTGTGTTATGGTGGAAATAAAGTACAGACTGCTACTATTACTAGCAGACATACGAGTCTGGTGTATGGGGGTTACCTGTGGTGTCTTCCAGCACACGAGACCGCTGGCAGGTTTAGTGCTGATTATCAGATTTTATCCCTTTATATGACAAATAAATTGATTTTAATGCTGCTCTGCCACCATAATGCAGAAAAGTTATATATATATATATATATATATATATATATATACTAGGGGTACTCTTTACCTAGCACGGCACCCGCGATGTCCATCGCGGTCATCGGGTGTAAAAAATCGCGATGCCCGCGATTTCCCATAGGGATCAATGTTAAATTTTTCAATGGACGCGATTTTTCAGTTCAATGCCTCAATGCCCGCGATTTTGCCATAGGAAATAATGTTAAATGGGCCACAGAGCCCAAATAGGCACCCTGAGCAGTGAAATGTCCCCCACAATTGTTAACGACACCCCACGATCAACGCGAACCCGAAGCGTGGCGAGCGGCGGCGGTACGCGTCCTCCGACCTTTTCATACCCCCACTATCCACGTCGGCGTGGAGTTGAGAATAGAATAGTGTGGCGAGCCCGAAGCGTGGCGAGCCCTGCGAGGGGACGCGGATACCTTCACAGGTAAACGCGTCCCTTCGCGGGCTTCACAGGTATCCGCGTCCGCTCGCCACGCTTCGGGCTCGGTGGCTCGTTGCGCTCGCCACACTATTCTATTCTCAACTCCACGCCGACGTGGATAGTGGGGGTATGAAAAGGTCGGAGGACGCGTACCGCCGCGCTCGCCACGCTTCGGGTTCGCGTTGATCGTGGGGTGTCGTTAACAATTGTGGGGGACATTTCACTGCTAAGGGTGCCTATTTGGGCTCTGTGGCCCATTTAACATTGTTTCCTATGGCAAAATCGCGGGCATTGAGGCATTGAACTGAAAAATCGCATCCATTGAAAAATTTAACATTGATCCCTATGGAAAATCGCGGGCATCGCGTCGGTCGCGTCGCACCCGTTACTGTAGTGCATGCGATGGCCGCGATGCCCGCGATGGGCGCCGTGCTAGGTAAAGAGTACCATACTAGGTGATTCATCGCGCCCTATGGGCGCTCTTCACACCGGCGTAAGGGGCTGCGCCCCCTTAATTTGTGGACGTTTGTATTGTGAGACATATGGTTAGAATTGTATGTAAGATGCCTGTATTGCAACTTGAGTTATAGGTGAAATGTGTTAAATAGAGAGCATATGATGTGGAAGGGGGGGTGTATTGTTTTGTTTAATTAAAAAGCGGTTACAGAGTAAGATGCACATTGATAGTGTGAAGGGTACAGTGACATTTGTGGGTGGGGGGAGGGCTGTGTGTGCATGTTGTTTAGGTGTGTGTGTGTGTGTGCAATAGTATAGTAGGGTGTTTCTGAGTCAGTGGCTCCCCACTGGCGGAGGTCACGACACAGGAAAACAGGGGGCTGGGTAGTGATAGGGGTGTGTGGGCATAAGGGGGACTAAAGAGGAGGGTGGGAGATACTGTGCAGCTTCTGCCAGTGGGTGAGGGTCCAGTGTGGCAGTACAGGAGTACAGGATGGTGGCCCTGAGTCAGTGTCTCCTCCTACTGGGTGGGAGTTAGGGTGCATGAGAGCAGGAGGCTGGGCGGCTCACCTACATCATGGTGGATGGTGGGCATGTACTGTAGCCCTGGCTGGGGGGGGGGGGGGGGGGGTAGGTGATGTTAAGGGGATGGTGGTGTGTATAACACTGGTCTTTTCTCTAGGGGGGTGGGCTTGTGTATAACGCTAGGCGGGAACGGTGTCGACCTAATGACTGTCGACCTAAGTGGTGTCGACAATACGACCGTATCCTCACGCTCAGTATTGATGATAATATCAGATTAGCTAGAACTGGCCACAAATGCAGGTCCACTCAATAGTCTGGTACAGTACACAAACCTTCCGTGGCCTCCCCAGCGTGGCTCTCTGTCTCCCTCCTGGCCGTATCCTCCACCTTCTCCTGGGGCTCAGTAACGCTGTGCGCATCGTCTCTGGAGGACAGGGAGCTGATGATGCTCTGGAACAGACAAGACTATCTCACAGTGGTACAGATCGGTGACTGACGAAAGTCCCGGTATCAGGGAACCAGATCGGGAACATGTGCATGTTACACATGAACAAACCAACACAACAACACAAAACGTGACACTTTGCAGAACACAAGACCGGAGTCTGAGTAGGACATGGTGGAGACATGTTTTTGGTATGTATGTGCCTGAGTCCTGATTATGTAGCTACAATGTCGCACATGATGTCAGAATTAGGGGCACTCCTGGATGGTGACTAGGAGGTAACGGGGGGAGCAAGAAGACGTTACATCTTATCGGAATATCGCAGGTGTGTTGTAGGCGTGTCGCCAAAAGCGGTTGCGGAAAGAGAAGCTCGTTCGCTCACATAGGTGGTGATGCTATGACGGAGAAAGGGCTGGTACAAGTATTGATGGTGTGACCGATGACGCATGTAAGATGTAACAAATCGATAATTCTCCGGACACTTGCACACTCGCACTGATTTGCATCAGTAGACAGGTGTGAGTGTATGTACTACTAGTGACAGAAAGCATCGGCCAGCAGCAGAAGACATGAGATGGAGAGCAGGGAAACCGTCTCCACAAAGGAACTGATCTAGAACTGGTGATGGCAGATGTTCTAGCACAGGCCTAGGCTAACTGTGGCTCTCCAGCTGTTGTGAAACTACAATTCCCAGCATGCCGTGCCACACTTTTTGCACTCCCTAATAGCAAAATGGTGGCGAAGCATGCTGGGACTTGTAGTTTTACAACAGCTGGAGAGCCACAGGTTGCCTAGGCATGCTGTAGCAGAATGGAAACTTTGTAAATGCAAACACTGTAATGAAACAGCGCCCCTAGAGGCCAAATAGTATAGTGATTTATACCAAGCAATTACGGATCAATTTACTAAAATTTCTAAAAATGAAAACCAGTGATGTTGCCCATAGCAACCAACCAGATTCTGTCTATCATTTTGTCGGACGCAAGCTTTAGTAAACCCCAAAGTGTTCAGTAAAGTTCTGCATAAACAGCTGGAGGGTGCTAATCGTGAACTGCTCGTCAGTCCTCGCTAATGTCCCAGGTGAGAACTGCTGGCCGGTCCTCGCTAATGTCCCGGGTGAGAACTGCTGGCCGGTCCTCGCTAATGTCCCGGGTGAGTACTGCTGGCCGGTCCTCGCTAATGTCCCGTGTCAGAACTGCTGGCCGGTCCTCGCTAATGTCCCGTGTCAGAACTGCTGGCCGGTCCTCGCTAATGTCCCGTGACAGAACTGCTGGCCGGTCCTCGCTAATGTCCCGGGTGAGAACTGCTGGCCGGTCTTCGCTAATGTCCCAGGTGAGAACTGCTGGCCGGTCCTCGCTAATGTCCTGTGTCAGAACTGCTGGCCGGTCCTCGCTAATGTCCTGTGTCAGAACTGCTGGCCGGTCCTCGCTAATGTCCTGTGTCAGAACTGCTGGCCGGTCCTCGCTAATGTCCTGAGTGAGAACTGCTGGCCGGTCCTCGCTAATGTCCCGGGTGAGTACTGCTGGCCGGTCCTCGCTAATGTCCCAGGTGAGAACTGCTGGCCGGTCCTCGCTAATGTCCCGTGTCAGAACTGCTGGTCGGTCCTCGCTAATGTCCCGGGTGAGAACTGCTGGCCGGTCCTCGGTAATGTCCCGTGTCAGAACTGCTGGCCGGTCCTCACTAATGTCCCGGGTGAGAACTGCTGGTCAGTCCTCGCTAATGTCCTATGTCAGAACTGCTGGCCGGTCCTTGCTAATGTCCCGGGTGAGAACTGCTGGACGGTCCTCGCTAATGTCCCGGGTGAGAACTGCTGGCCGGTCCTCGCTAATGTCCCGTGTCAGAACTGCTGGCCGGTCCTCGCTAATGTCCCGTGTCAGAACTGCTGGTGAATGTCCCAGGTGAGAACTGCTGGCCGGTCCTCGCTAATGTCCCGGGTGAGAACTGCTGGCCGGTCCTCGCTAATGTCCCGTGTCAGAACTGCTGGCCGGTCCTCGCTAATGTCCCGGGTGAGAACTGCTGGCCGGTCCTTGCTAATGTCCCGGGTGAGAACTGCTGGACGGTCCTCGCTAATGTCCCGGGTGAGAACTGCTGGCCGGTCCTCGCTAATGTCCTGTGGCAGAACTGCTGGCCGGTCCTCGCTAATGTCCCGGGTGAGAACTGCTGGCCGGTCCTCGCTAATGTCCTGTGGCAGAACTGCTGGCCGGTCCTCGCTAATGTCCCGGGTGAGAACTGCTGGCCGGTCCTCGCTAATGTCCTGTGGCAGAACTGCTGGCCGGTCCTCGCTAATGTCCTGTGGCAGAACTGCTGGCCGGTCCTCGCTAATGTCCTGTGTCAGAACTGCTGGTCGGTCCTCGCTAATGTCCCGGGTGAGAACTGCTGGCCGGTCCTCGGTAATGTCCCGTGTCAGAACTGCTGGCCGGTCCTCACTAATGTCCCGGGTGAGAACTGCTGGTCAGTCCTCGCTAATGTCCTATGTCAGAACTGCTGGCCGGTCCTTGCTAATGTCCCGGGTGAGAACTGCTGGACGGTCCTCGCTAATGTCCCGGGTGAGAACTGCTGGCCGGTCCTCGCTAATGTCCTGTGGCAGAACTGCTGGCCAGTCCTCGCTAATGTCCCGGGTGAGAACTGCTGGCCGGTCCTCGCTAATGTCCTGTGGCAGAACTGCTGGCCAGTCCTCGCTAATGTCCCGGGTGAGAACTGCTGGCCGGTCCTCGCTAATGTCCTGTGTCAGAACTGCTGGCCGGTCCTCGCTAATGTCCCGGGTGAGAACTGCTGGCCGGTCCTCGCTAATGTCCTGTGTCAGAACTGCTGGCCGGTCCTCGCTAATGTCCCGGGTGAGAACTGCTGGCCGGTCCTCGCTAATGTCCCGGGTGAGAACTGCTGGCCGGTCCTCGCTAATGTCCCGGGTGAGAACTGCTGGCCGGTCCTCCCTAATGTCCCGTGTCAGAACTGCTGGCCGGTCCTCGCTAATGTCCCGTGACAGAACTGCTGGCCGGTCCTCGCTAATGTCCCGGGTGAGAACTGCTGGCCGGTCCTCGCTAATGTCCCAGGTGAGAACTGCTGGCCGGTCCTCGCTAATGTCCCGGGTGAGTACTGCTGGCCGGTCCTCGCTAATGTCCCGTGTCAGAACTGCTGGCCGGTCCTCGCTAATGTCCCGTGTCAGAACTGCTGGCCGGTCCTCGCTAATGTCCCGGGTGAGAACTGCTGGCCGGTCCTCGCTAATGTCCCGGGTGAGAACTGCTGGCCGGTCCTCACTAATGTCCCGGGTGAGAACTGCTGGCTGGTCCTCGCTAATGTCCTATGTCAGAACTGCTGGCCGGTCCTCACTAATGTCCCGGGTGAGAACTGCTGGCTGGTCCTCGCTAATGTCCCGGGTGAGAACTGCTGGCCGGTCCTCGCTAATGTCCCGGGTGAGAACTGCTGGCTGGTCCTCGCTAATGTCCTATGTCAGAACTGCTGGCTGGTCCTCGCTAATGTCCCGGGTCAGAACTGCTGGCCAGTCCTCGCTAATGTCCCGGGTGAGAACTGCTGGCCGGTCCTCGCTAATGTCCCGGGTGAGAACTGCTGGCCGGTCCTCCCTAATGTCCCGTGTCAGAACTGCTGGCCGGTCCTCGCTAATGTCCTATGTCAGAACTGCTGGCCGGTCCTCGCTAATGTCCCGTGTCAGAACTGCTGGCCGGTCCTCGCTAATGTCCCGTGTCAGAACTGCTGGCCGGTCCTCGCTAATGTCCTATGTCAGAACTGCTGGCCGGTCCTCGCTAATGTCCCGGGTGAGAACTGCTGGCCGGTCCTCGGTAATGTCCCGTGTCAGAACTGCTGGCCGGTCCTCGCTAATGTCCCGGGTGAGAACTGCTGGCCGGTCCTCGCTAATGTCCTGTGTCAGAACTGCTGGCCGGTCCTCGCTAATGTTCCGTGACAGAACTGCTGGCTGGTCCTCGCTAATGTCCCATGTCAGAACTGCTGGCCGGTCCTCGCTAATGTCCCGGGTGAGAACTGCTGGCCGGTCCTCACTAATGTCCCATGTGAGAACTGCTGGCCGGTCCTCGCTAATGTCCCGTGTCAGAACTGCTGGCCGGTCCTCGCTAATGTCCTATGTCAGAACTGCTGGCCGGTCCTCGCTAATGTCCCGGGTGAGAACTGCTGGCCGGTCCTCGCTAATATCCTATGTCAGAACTGCTGGCCGGTCCTCGCTAATGTCCCGGGTGAGAACTGCTGGCCGGTCCTCGCTAATGTCCCGTGTCAGAACTGCTGGCCGGTCCTCGCTAATGTCCCGGGTGAGAACTGCTGGCCGGTCCTCGCTAATGTCCCGGGTGAGAACTGCTGGCCAGTCCTCGCTAATGTCCCGGGTGAGAACTGCTGGCCAGTCCTCGCTAATGTCCCGGGTGAGAACTGCTGGCCGGTCCTCGCTAATGTCCCGGGTGAGAACTGCTGGCCGGTCCTCCCTAATGTCCCGTGTCAGAACTGCTGGCCGGTCCTCGCTAATGTCCCGGGTGAGAACTGCTGGCCGGTCCTCCCTAATGTCCCGTGTCAGAACTGCTGGCCGGTCCTCCCTAATGTCCCGTGTCAGAACTGCTGGCCGGTCCTCGCTAATGTCCTATGTCAGAACTGCTGGCCGGTCCTCGCTAATGTCCCGTGTCAGAACTGCTGGCCGGTCCTCCCTAATGTCCCGTGTCAGAACTGCTGGCCGGTCCTCGCTAATGTCCCGTGACAGAACTGCTGGCCGGTCCTCGCTAATGTCCTGTGTCAGAACTGCTGGCCGGTCCTCGCTAATGTCCTATGTCAGAACTGCTGGCCGGTCCTCGCTAATGTCCTGTGTCAGAACTGCTGGCCGGTCCTCGCTAATGTCCCGTGACAGAACTGCTGGCCGGTCCTCGCTAATGTCCTGTGTCAGAACTGCTGGCCGGTCCTCGCTAATGTCCTGTGTCAGAACTGCTGGCCGGTCCTCGCTAATGTCCTGTGTCAGAACTGCTGGCCGGTCCTCGCTAATGTCCTGTGTCAGAACTGCTGGCCGGTCCTTGCTAATGTCCTGTGTCAGAACTGCTGCCCGGTCCTCGCTAATGTCCCGGGTGAGAACTGCTGGCCGGTCCTCGCTAATGTCCCGGGTGAGAACTGCTGGCCGGTCCTCACTAATGTCCCGGGTGAGAACTGCTGGCCAGTCCTCGCTAATGTCCCGGGTGAGAACTGCTGGCCAGTCCTCACTAATGTCCTGTGTCAGAACTGCTGGCCAGTCCTCACTAATGTCCCGGGTGAGAACTGCTGGCCGGTCCTCGCTAATGTCCCGGGTGAGAACTGCTGGCCGGTCCTCGCTAATGTCCCGGGTGAGAACTACTGGCCAGTCCTCGCTAATGTCCCGGGTGAGAACTGCTGGCCGGTCCTCTCTAATGTCCCGGGTGAGAACTGCTGGCCGGTCCTCGCTAATGTCCCAGGTGAGAACTGCTGGCCGGTCCTCGCTAATGTCCTATGTCAGAACTGCTGGCCGGTCCTCGCTAATGTCCTGTGTCAGAACTGCTGGCCGGTCCTCGCTAATGTCCCATGTCAGAACTGAAGGCGTAATATATATATATATATACCTCTTGATTTCCCTCCTACCTTTCTCTCCTCTGCCTTCATCTCCTCCTCCATCACCAGGACACTCTCCGTCGGCTTTTCCTCTTCCCCCGCCGGGTTCCAGTCATCGGTGGCGCTCTCTGGGACGATGGTGTCAGCAGCAGGGGCTTCCTGGGCCTTCCTGTGGTGTAGCAGGAACGTCGGGCTTTGGCAGGACAGGTGATCGTAGACCGTGTGCAGGATGCGGACAGCGATGCTGCTCAGTGCTAGCGGCTTCGGTAAATCAAAAGAGACGGCTTCCTCCTCAAAGTCAAAGCCTTTAAATCTGCAGGAAAGCAGGAACTATAGCGGGTATCTATAAGGGGTTTGTATGTTCTCCCTGTGCTGTCATAGAACAGCCTGAAAGGTTAACCAGCTGCTGACAGGTTCGAAGGGTGTGTTAGGGTACTGATTGTAAGCTCCAGTGGTCAAAGAGTGATGTGAATAATACATTGGTTCCAAAGTGAGCCTGCAGTCTGATGGTATGTATGTAAGTCTGTAGTGTGACAGTGTTATCAGGCTGCAGTGTGACAGTGTGTGTGAGGCTGCAGTGTGACAGTGTGTGTGAGGCTGCAGTGTGACATTGTGTGTGAGGCTGCAGTGTGACATTGTGTGTGAGGCTGCAGTGTGACAGTGTGTGTGTGGGAGGCTGCAGTGTGACAGTGTGTGTGAGGCTATAGTGTGACAGTGTGTGTGTGAGGCTGCAGTGTGACAGTGTGTGTGTGTGAGGCTGCAGTGTGACAGTGTGTGTGTGAGGCTGCAGTGTGACAGTGTGTGTGTGTGTGTGAGGCTGCAGTGTGACAGTGTGTGTGTGAGGCTGCAGTGTGACAGTGTGTGTGTGGGAGGCTGCAGTGTGACAGTGTGTGTGAGGCTATAGTGTGACAGTGTGTGTGTCAGGCTATAGTGTATCAGGCTGCAGTGTGTGTGAGGCTGTAGTGTGACAATGTGTGTCAGGCTGCAGTGTGACAGTGTGTGTGAGGCTGCAGTGTGACAGTGTGTGTGAGGCTGCAGTGTGACAGTGTGTGTGAGGCTGCAGTGTGACAGTGTGTGTCAGGCTGCAGTGTGACAGTGTGTGTCAGGCTGCAGTGTGACAGTGTGTGTCAGGCTGCAGTGTGACAGTGTGTGTGTGTGTGTGTGTGTGTGTGTGTGTGCGAGACACTGCAGTGTGACAGTGTGTGTGGGAGGCTGCAGTGTGACTGTGTGTGTGTGTGTGTGTGTGTGTGTGAGGCTGCAGTGTGACAGTGTGTGTGATGCTGCAGTGTGACTGTGTGTGTGTGTGAGGCTGCATTGTGACAGTGTGTGTGATGCTGCAGTGTGACAGTGTGTGTGAGGCTGCAGTGTGACAGTGTGTGTGCGACTGCAATGTGACAGTGTGTGTGCGACTGCAGTGTGACAGTGTGTGTGTTTGTGTGAGAAACTGCAGTGTGACAGTGTGTGTGGGAGGCTGCAGTGTGAGTGTGTGATGCTGCAGTGTGACAGTGTGTGTGAGGCTGCAGTGTAACAGTGTGTGTGTGTGTGTGTGTGTGTGTGTGAGGCTGCAGTGTGAGAGTGTGTGTGAGGCTGCAGTGTGACAGTGTGTGTGTGTGTGTGTGTGTGTGAGAGGCTGCAGTGTGACAGTGTGTGTGAGGCTGCAGTGTGACTGTGTGTGTGTGTGTGTGTGTGTGAGGCTGCAGTGTGACAGTGTGTGTTAGGCTACAGTGTGACAGTGTGTGTGTGTGAGGCTGCAGTGTGACAGTGTGTGTGTGTGAGGCTGCAGTGTGACAGTGTGTGTGTGTGTGTGTGTGTGAGAGGCTGCAGTGTGACAGTGTGTGTGTGAGGCTGCAGTGTGACTGTGTGTGTGAGGCTGCAGTGTGACTGTGTGTGTGTGTGTGTGTGTGTGGCTGCAGTGTGACAGTGTGTGTGAGGCTGCAGTGTGACAGTGTGTGTGTGTGTGTGTGTGTGTGTGTGTGTGTGTGAGGCTGCAGTGTGACAGTGTGCGTGATGCTGCAGTGTGACAGTGTGTGTGAGGCTGCAGTGTGACTGTGTGTGTGTGTGTGTGTGTGTGTGTGAGGCTGCAGTGTGACAGTGTGTGTGTGAGGCTGCAGTGTGACAGTGTGTGTGTGAGGCTGCAATGTGACTGTGTGTGTGTGTGGCTGCAGTGTGACAGTGTGTGTGAGGCTGCAGTGTGACAGTGTGTGTGTGTGTGAGGCTGCAGTGTGACAGTGTGTGTGAGGCTGCAGTGTGACAGTGTGTGTGTGTGTGTGTGTGTGTGTGTGTGAGGCTGCAGTGTGACAGTGTGTGTGATGCTGCAGTGTGACAGTGTGTGTGAGGCTGCAGTGTGACAGTGTGTGTGTGTGTGTGTGTGTGTGTGTGTGTGTGTGTGTGGGAGGCTGCAGTGTGACAGTGTGTGTGTGTGTGTGTGAGGCTATAGTATGACAGTGTGTGTGTGAGGCTGCAGTGTGACAGTGTGTGTGTGAGGCTGCAGTGTGACAGTGTGTGTGTGAGGCTGCAGTGTGACAGTGTGTGTGTGAGGCTGCAGTGTGACAGTGTGTGTGTGAGGCTGCAGTGTGACAGTGTGTGTGTGAGGCTGCAGTGTGACAGTGTGTGTGATGCTGCAGTGTGACAGTGTGTGTGTGAGGCTGCAGTGTGACAGTGTGTGTGTGTGTGTACATTTGCCATCGTACCTGGGGTTCTTGTTGAGATTCGCCCAGATGCACAGTGTGACGTTCTCATCCTTGATGATTCTCTGCATATTCCCAGTGTCTATGTCAGACATGGCTGCAGCGTGCTGAAAGGAAGATATATACACACAGTTGTACAACACAGAGATATACGCAGACGCACGGCACAGAGATATACGCAGACGTATGACACAGAGATATACGCAGACGTACAACACAGAGATATACGTATACGTACAACACAGAGATATACGCAGACGTACAACACAGAGATATACGCAGACGTACAACACAGATATACGCAGACGTACGACACAGAGATATACGCAGACGTACGACACAGAGATATACGCAGACGTACGACACAGAGATATACGCAGACGTACGACACAGAGATATACGTATACGTACAACACAGAGATATACGCAGACGCACGGCACAGAGATATACGCAGACGTACAACACAGAGATATACGCAGACGTACAACACAGAGATATACGCAGACGCACGGCACAGAGATATACGCAGACGTACGACACAGAGATATACGTATACGTACAACACAGAGATATACGCAGACGCACGGCACAGAGATATACGCAGACGTACAACACAGAGATATACGCAGACGTACAACACAGAGATATACGTATACGTACAACACAGAGATATACGCAGACGTACAACACAGAGATATACGCAGACGTACAACACAGAGATATACGCAGACGTACGACACAGAGATATACGCAGACGTACGACACAGAGATATACGCAGACGTACAACACAGAGATATACGCAGACGTACAACACAGAGATATACGCAGACGTACAACACAGAGATATACGCAGACGTACGACACAGAGATATACGCAGACGTACGACACAGAGATATACGCAGACGCACGACACAGAGATATACGTATACGTACGACACAGAGATATACGCAGACGCACGGCACAGAGATATACGCAGACGTACGACACAGAGATATACGCAGACGTACAACACAGAGATATACGCAGACGTACGACACAGAGATATACGCAGACGTACGACACAGAGATATACGCAGACGTACGACACAGAGATATACGCAGACGCACGACACAGAGATATACACAGACGTACGACACAGAGATATACGCAGACGCACAAGGCAGAGATATACACAGACGCACGACACAGAGATATACGCAGACGCACCAGACAGAGATATACGCAGACGCACAAGACAGAGATATACGCAGACGCACAAGACAGAGATATACACAGACGCACAAGGCAGAGATATACGCAGACGCACCAGACAGAGATATACGCAGACGCACAAGACAGAGATATACGCAGACGCACTAGGCAGAGATATACACAGACGCACAAGGCAGAGATATACACAGACGCACAAGACAGAGATATACACAGACGCACCAGACAGAGATATACACAGACGCACAAGACAGAGATATACACAGACGCACAAGACAGAGATATACACAGACGCACAAGACAGAGATATACACAGACGCACAAGACAGAGATATACACAAACGCACAAGACAGAGATATACGCAGACGTACGACACAGAGATATACACAGACGCACAAGACAGAGATATACACAAACGCACAAGACAGAGATATACACAGACGCACAAGACAGAGATATACACAGACGCACAACACATATGTATAACAGAGATATACACAGATGTATAACACATACACATGTATGATGGATGACAGCCACACAAGTGATGTACTGGTACAGATCATGATATCGCTGTACCGCTACCTCCACCCACAGTGTCTCTGCCACCAACTATGGGTCACTGTTCCTCTGGGACAGGCCCGGTGCTGCCAGAACCCACTGGTACAGACTGTATGGCTGTACCGCTACCTCCACCCACAGTGTCTCTGCCACCAACTATGGGTCACTCTTCCTCTGGGACAGGCCCGGTGCTGCCGGACCCCACTGGTACGGACTGTATGGCTGTACCGCTACCTCCACCCACAGTGTCTCTGCCACCAACTATGGGTCACTCTTTCTCTGGGACAGGCCCGGTGCTGCCAGACCCCACTGGTACGTGTATGGCTGTACCGCTACCTCCACCCACAGTGTCTCTACCACCAACTCTGGGTCACTCTTCCTCTGGGACAGACCCGGTGCTGCCAGACACCACTGGTACGTGTATGGCTGTACCGCTACCTCCACCCACAGTGTCTCTACCACCAACTATGGGTCACTCTTCCTCTGGGACAGGCCTGGTGCTGCCAGACCCCACTGGTACGGACTGTATGGCTGTACCGCTACCTCCACCCACAGTGTCTCTGCCACCAACTATGGGTCACTCTTCCTCTGGGACAGGCCCGGTGCTGCCAGACCACACTGGTACGGACTGTATGGCTGTACCGCTACCTCCACCCACAGTGTCTCTGCCACCAACTATGGGTCACTCTTCCTCTGGGACAGACCCGGTGCTGCCAGACACCACTGGTATGGCTGTACCGCTACTTCCACCCACAGTGTCTCTGCCACCAACTATGGGTCACTCTTCCTCTGGGACAGGCCCGGTGCTGCCAGACCCCACTGGTACGGACTGTATGGCTGTACCGCTACCTCCACCCACAGTGTCTCTGCCACCAACTATGGGTCACTCTTCCTCTGGGACAGACCCGATGCTGCCAGACCCCACTGGTACGGACTGTATGGCTGTACCGCTACCTCCACCCACAGTGTCTCTGCCACCAACTATGGGTCACTCTTCCTCTGGGACAGGCCCGGTGCTGCCAGACCCCACTGGTACGGACTGTATGGCTGTACCGCTACCTCCACCCACAGTGTCTCTGCCACCAACTATGGGTCACTCTTCCTCTGGGACAGACCCGGTGCTGCCAGACACCACTGGTACGGACTGTATGGCTGTACCGCTACCTCCACCCACAGTGTCTCTGCCACCAACTATGGGTCACTGTTCCTCTGGGACAGACCCGGTGCTGCCAGACCCCACTGGTACGGACTGTATGGCTGTACCACTACCTCCACCCACAGTGTCTGCCACCAACTATGGGTCACTCTTCCTCTGGGACAGACCCGGTGCTGCCAGACCCCACTGGTACGGACTGTATGGCTGTACCGCTACCTCCACCCACAGTGTCTCTGCCACCAACTATGGGTCACTGTTCCTCTGGGACAGGCCCGGTGCTGCCAGAACCCACTGGTACAGACTGTATAGCTGTACCGCTACCTCCACCCAGAGTGTCTCTGCCACCAACTATGGGTCACTCTTCCTCTGGGACAGACCTGGTGCCTCCAGACCCCACTGGTACGGACTGTATGGCTGTACCGCTACCTCCACCCACAGTGTCTCTGCCACCAACTATAGGTCACTCTTCCTCTGGGACAGGCCCGGTGCTGCCAGACCCCACTGGTACGGACTGTATGGCTGTACCTCAACCTCCACCCACAGTGTCTCTGCCACCAACTATGGGTCACTCTTCCACTGGGACAGGCCTGGTGCTGCCAGACCCCACTGGTACGGACTGTATGGCTGTACCGCTACCTCCACCCACAGTGTCTCTGCCACCAACTATAGGTCACTCTTCCTCTGGGACAGACCCGGTGCTGCCAGACACCACTGGTATGGCTGTACCGCTACCTCCACCCACAGTGTCTATGCCACCAACTATGGGTCACTCTTCCTCTGGGACAGGCCCGGTGCTGCCAGACCCCACTGGTACGGACTGTATGGCTGTACCGCTACCTCCACCCACAGTGTCTCTGCCACCAACTATGGGTCACTCTTCCTCTGGGACAGACCCGGTGCTGCCAGACACCACTGGTATGGCTGTACCGCTACCTCCACCCACAGTGTCTCTGCCACCAACTATGGGTCACTCTTCCTCTGGGACAGGCCCGGTGCTGCCAGACCCCACTGGTACGGACTGTATGGCTGTACCGCTACCTCCACCCACAGTGTCTCAGCCACCAACTATGGGTCACTCTTCCTCTGGGACAGACCCGGTGCTGCCAGACCCCACTGGTACGGACTGTATGGCTGTACCGCTACCTCCACCCAGTGTCTCTGCCACCAACTATGGGTCACTCTTCCTCTGGGACAGACCCGGTGCTGCCAGACACCACTGGTACGGACTGTATGGCTGTACCGCTACCTCCACCCAGAGTGTCTCTGCCACCAACTATGGGTCACTCTTCCTCTGGGACAGGCCCGGTGCTGCCAGACCCCACTGGTACGGACTGTATGGCTGTACCGCTACCTCCACCCACAGTGTCTCTGCCACCAACTATGGGTCACTCTTCCTCTGGGACAGGCCCGGTGCTGCCAGACCCCACTGGTACGGACTGTATGGCTGTACCGCTACCTCCACCCACAGTGTCTCTGCCACCAACTATAGGTCACTCTTCCTCTGGGACAGGCCCGGTGCTGCCAGACCCCACTGGTACGGACTGTATGGCTGTACCTCAACCTCCACCCACAGTGTCTCTGCCACCAACTATGGGTCACTCTTCCACTGGGACAGGCCTGGTGCTGCCAGACCCCACTGGTACGGACTGTATGGCTGTACCGCTACCTCCACCCACAGTGTCTCTGCCACCAACTATAGGTTACTCTTCCTCTGGGATAGACCCGGTGCTGCCCGACCCCACTGGTATGGACTGTATGGCTGTACCGCTACCTCCACCCACAGTGTTTCTGCCACCAACTGTGGGTCGCTGTTCCTCTGGGACAGGCCCGCTGCTGCCAGACCCCACTGGTACGGACTATAGGCTGTACCACTACCTCCACCCACAGTGTCTCTGCCACCAACTATGGGTCGCTCTTCCTCTGGGACAGGCCTGGTGCTGCCAGACCCCACTGGTACGGACTGTATGGCTGTACCGCTACCTCCACCCACAGTGTCTCTGCCACCAACTATGGGTAACTCTTCCTCTGGGACAGGCCTGGTGCTGCCAGACCCCACTGGTACGGACTGTATGGCTGTACCGCTACCTCCACCCATAGTGTCTCTGCCACCAACTATGGGTTGCTCTTCCTCTGGGACAGGCCCGGTGCTGCCAGACCACACTGGTACGGACTGTATGGCTGTACCGCTACCTCCACCCACAGTGTCTGCCACCAACTATGGGTTACTCTTCCTCTGGGACAGGCCTGGTGCTGCCAGACCCCACTGGTACGGACTGTATGGCTGTACCGCTACCTCCACCCACAGTGTCTCTGCCACCAACTATGGGTTGCTCTTCCTCTGGGACAGGCCCGGTGCTGCCAGACCACACTGGTACGGACTGTATGGCTGTACCGCTACCTCCACCCACAGTGTCTCTGCCACCAACTATAGGTCACTCTTCCTCTGGGACAGGCCCGGTGCTGCCAGACCCCACTGGTACGTGTATGGCTGTACCGCTACCTCCACCCACAGTGTCTGCCACCAACTATGGGTTACTCTTCCTCTGGGACAGGCCCGGTGCTGCCAGACCCCACTGGTACGTGTATGGCTGTACCGCTACCTCCACCCACAGTGTCTCTGCCTCTGTTGCCAACACTGCTGCACAGTAAACAGAAGGCCTAGTAATAGCCCCCACTGGGGTGGGGAGCACAGAGTCTCTCATACCTTCAGGAGATGTTCAGTGGCCTCGTCGAACTTGGTTTGGAGAAGCGTCTGCAGCTGGTGGACAGTCTGCGTATAATGTTCTGCCATGTTTTCCGGTAGCTCCTCCGATGGGGTGGAAAGAAGAAGAAACTCCAACTCTTTAATCAGCTGCAAAACCACAATAAGGGGGAAATGCACTAATATGAATTTGTGGAAAAAATTCATATTTTCCTAGGAAAATACGATTTTTTGGGGTGTATTCGTATTTTTGGCATGGTCCCCCATGGATTTCTTCGGACCCGGATGGACGCCGACAGACGCCGCCGAATTGGACATCGACATAAAGCCGAATGCCAACATGGATCCGGACCAGGACAAGGCACCGGACCAAGACCCAGGGACCTACCTACGGGCTCAAGATAGGTAAGTATCAGTATGTATGGGCTTTGGATGTATTAAAGTTTTATTTTTATTGTGCGTCAGTGTGTTTATTTCATTATTTCTTTTACTGTGGAAGTACAAGTGCCAGCGGGCCCTTTAATGCCCTGCCGGCTGGGACTTGTGGTTCTCCAAGTCCCAGCTTGCGGGGGAGGCTTGCTGGGACTCATAGTTCCACAGTTAAAAACAATAGTTTTTTTTATTCGATTTTTTTACACTCAATCAGCCCGGTGGCCACCGCATAGGGCCACCGTGGACAGCACCAGGCTTCAGCCTGGTCAGGTAAGTCCTGGAGGGGGGGGACCCCTTTATTGGGGGGGGTCCACACTCCCCCAGGGCCCCTGGCCAGGCTGACTGGTCAGAAGGGTGATGTTTTGGCCGCGGGAACCTATATAATAAGTGTCCCCCGGCTGTGACATTACCCTGCTGGCTGGTTTTTAAAATACGGGGGACCCCTAGTCATTTTGTCCCCCGTATTTTGGGAACCAGCCCCGGACCTGGGCTGGTTTCTTAAAAAAAAAAAAAAAAAAAAAAAAATCGGGGAACCCTTATTTCTCTGGTTTCCTGATTTTTTATTACCGGCCCGGCTCTTTCAGCCTGGTGCTGGTTATGGCTGTGGGGGGGACCCCACGCTGTTTTTTTTATTTATTTATTTATTTTTCAATATTTTTTTTTACACCTTGCAGCCTGCACAGATCTGACTGATCCGTGCAGACTGCCTCCACTAATTCCTATTAGCGGCCGTATATACGAATTAATACGCCATCGGAGGGTTACAAAGCAGTCGTATTTGACTGCTTTGTAAATTCCCCTCCAGAACACGACTTGGCATACAACGTTTGCAGTCGTATTCAATCGTAGCAAGAATATGAATACAATTTTTTGTATTCGTATTCTTAGTAAATTTTCCTCTAAATCTCCATGAATCTACCGAGCGTATTTCACTTCCAATAGCTAAGTTACCCTCAGATACGCACCCTATAGTACTGAGCACTGCCAATCCCAACCATACTAAATACCACAGAGCAAAAGTGAGATATTCAGCATAATATCTGGCCAAAAATATATGGGCCCACCAAGCGCGACCACAGCGGGTACGTAACATTAAGGTTTGAGTCCAGGGCACGGAACCCCCTAAGTCAGCATGGCCACACGCGCAGCTCCGCTGCTGGCTGCGGCTCTCTGAGGAGCCGCACACACACAGCTCCACTCCTGGCTGCGGCACTCTGAGGAGCCACACACACACAGCTCCGCTCCTGGCTGCGGCTCTCTGAGGAGCCGCCCACACACAGCTCCGCGCCTGGCTGCGGCACTCTGAGGAGCCACACACACACAGCTCCGCTCCAGGCTGCGGCTCTCTGAGGAGCCGCACACACACAGCTCCGCTCCTGGCTGCGGCTCTCTGAAGAGCAGCACACACAGCTCCGCTCCTGGCTGCGGCTCTCTGAGGAGCCGCACACACACAGCTCCGCTCCTGGCTGCGGCTCTCTGAGGAGCCGCACACACAGATCCGCTCCTGGCTGTGGCACTCTGAGGAGCCACACACACACAGCTCCGCTCCTGGCTGCGGCACTCTGAGGAGCCGCACACACACACACAGCTCCACTCCTGGCTGCGACACTCTGAGGGGCCGCACACACACACACACACACAGCTCCGCTCCTGGCTGCGGCACTCTGAGGAGCCGCACACACACAGCTCCGCTCCTGGCTGCGGCACTCTGAGAAGCCGTACACACACAGCTCCATTCCTGGCTGCGGCACTCTGAGAAGTCGTACACACACAGCTCCGCTCCTGGCTGCGGTACTCTGAGGAGCCGCACACACACAGCTCCGCTCCTGGCTGCGGCACTCTGAGGAGCCGCACACACACAGCTCCGCTCCTGGCTGCGGCACTCTGAGGAGCCGCACACACACAGCTCCGCTCCTGGCTGTGGCACTCTGAGAAGTCATACACACACAGCTCTGCTCCTGGCTGCGGCACTCTGAGGAGCCTCACACACACAGCTCCGCTCCTGGCTGCGGCACTCTGAGGAGCCGCACACACACAGCTCCGCTCCTGGCTGCGGCACTCTGAGGAGCCGCACACACACAGCTCCACTCCTGGCTGCAGCAGTCACTGTGACTGTAATGACCCCATTTGCTGCCTCTGTCCATGCAAAAGAGAACATCTTTGCCTGTCAGGGGAGTTTCTGGGCAGTCAGAATCCCCCCAAGCCTGCGCCACTGGAGTGGGAGGGTGAAAGTTGAAAGGTGGGAATGAGAAGGGGGACAGTGGGAGGGTGAGATTGGGAGGATGAACACTCACACGTAGGACCAGGCTGCTCTTGTTGAGTATGGACTGGAAGTCCTCATTGGTCTCCTCGCTCCATAGACTCATAAACGTGTTGATCTCCTGAGGTATTGTGGGATCGGGGCTCCCATTACACAGCATGTAACGATCCCACTACGAAGTGATAACAAGGCAATTATAATAATAGCTACAGTACCTGTTACCTGACGCACAGAGGAGGCACTATGCTGTACACTGGTTGCTATATAACAGTCACAGTAGAAAACACTCATTAAGCTAAGGGCCAGATGTATCAAGCTTCAAAAAATGATAAAATGGAGAGTGATAAACAACCAGCCAATCAGCTCCTACCTGTCATTTTTCAAACCCAGCATGTGACATGACAGGTAGGGGCTGATTGGCTGCAGTGGTGTAGCTACCGTATGGCAGCCACCGCGGCTGCTTGGGGGACCAATCCCCAGCGGGACGCCACCGGGGCTCATATGGGCAGACAGTCTCCCAGCGCCTGCTGAGAGCCGCCCGTGACGCTGCCGCATTCCAGGTCCGGCACCGCAGATATCCTCCTGGCTCCATCTCCTGCAGTTCTAATGAAAAATGACACAACAAAATGGCTGCCCCCATACAGCAGACAGTTTTTTAGGAATATTAGAGGAGGCAGCGGCCTCCTATAGCATCCTTAAAAACTGAAGGAAAAACTGGATTGGTGGAGCGCTGTATCAATGAAAGAATTACAATCCTGACCAATTTTGATATCAATATATAAAACAATTTATTAAACAAATAAAAAGTACACATATATCACATAAGAGCATGTAGTTGCTAAGGGCATCTAGTGATGGTATATTGCACTGTGCACGAAACAGCCCCTATAATTGGTAGATGGATACTCTGGGAAAAATAGAGTCACACTTGTTCCTATATAGACTCCCTTTTTAGACAGTTTTTGCCAAATAGATGTATGTGTAAAAACCGTTATGATAACAAACCGGTGACTAACTTAATTGTTACACTATATTTGTTACCTTTATAATACATATACCGTTACCCTTAGCAACACTCTTACCATAGTGATGTAAGCATTTAGGTAAATGCTTTAAGCATTCATACATAGTGATGTAAGCATTCAGAGTTAGGTAAATGCTCTCCTATTCACAGACACTTTGGAGGGCTGTAAACCACATTAGCATATGAATAGATGCTCCTGCATCCATTGTACAATGTATCACACATGTTGAACCTGTTCACTGGCTTGATAAGAAATAAACCTATATACATTACTATATGCTTATCCAGAAATAAATCTATACTGCATGTCTAATGCGGCCCCACATGTGACTATGCGTGTGAATCACTCATTAATACGACTAAAGAAATGATGCACATAGACACACGGTTATATTTGAGATCACAGATAGTATATTATATGGGAAAATGGTCCAAAAAGGGTAACAGATATTTACATGGTACTTACACAATACTGTTTAGACTATACACAGGTTATAAACTATAACAACTATACATGTAAATGAACGCAGGCCCGACCATCCTAACACCAGCATACACACATGGATACAATTACCGCCACAGAGACAGGGGAAAAGCGTCCTCCTTGGGTCACATCTTCTTGGTGAGAGTGCGAGATCAGAGTTAGCCTAAGAAAACTAAAGTATAGTCTTGGGGGCAGGTAAGGGGGCGGGGGAGTCAATCTTGGTTGGCATTGGCCTAAACAAAGAGACTGGGCCTCTCTTTATTGGCCCTCCTGTCCATAGGAGCATCTTCCTGTTCTCATGATGCATTTCCTTTAAATACCCCTTTTGTTCCTGGCCATGAGGCAAGAACCTGTTTTGAATTGATTTGTCCTTGGTGTCCCACATAATGATTAACTAGGTTACACAGTTAAAATATATCTAAGGTCATGTATTGTGATCACATTACAATCACCATACTGACGTCTGTGGCGGCAATTACAACATTTCTACATATAAAGTATGGACGATAATATTCCAATACTTTGGGGAATACACAAATGTACATTTAAACAGGAATATCACTATGATTTAGCCATTAATGCATTACGTCCGTCCTTGTCCGTGAATTTATGCTAATAAGACGCGGCTGCGCTTGAGTATTGCGTAAAGGCCGACCGTAATACGTCAATGGCGTTTGAGGTGCAAATACGTTTTCCACAGTCCACCCTTTGATAGTAAAATAAAACTATCACACTACACAATTAATAATTCATAATTTCGCATTAATTTCCATATTTCATAAAAATTTAAATTTTTCATACAAATTTTCACTGATGAAAGGTTTGTGAAGCGTGGATCGTGTGTGTATGTGCAGTAAGAGGGGATGTATCATTTTTGCGCTATGGCTAATCCAAGATTAATAATAAATGGGGGGAGTACATTTACTTACTGTCGGCATGTCCAAACCATGGCCCTGCAACACCTAGAGGGTCACAGCCCAGACACGCCTGACTGGAATGATACATTTGGGGATGTGTGTGTGTGTGTGCAAGTGCGGTGTTCCTGCATTGATCGTGTATTGTATAACATTGCCGCAGGGTGTAATAGGGTGAACAACCTTCATATGACCTATAGAAGATGATGGAAGAAACATTGATGGGTATCATAACAAAACAATTTTCCAGGATGATGTAGAGAATTTCTTGAGAGAGCGGGGGACAGTCATTTCTTTGAGAATTTTACCAATGAGTCATGTGTAAGGGTTATCGCTCCACCTAAATAACACCATTCATTTGGATTCACAAAAACACCTTTAAATGCTTGCTTGTCACAGATAAAAATAAACGTCATTGTCAGAACTCCGCCTCTCCTTATCCACCCTTTGGTAGCGGCAACACCTTGGGGAGAAAAGAGATGGGAAAAACACAAGAACAAAGTAAAGTTTTCATCTTCTGCCTGTTTCTTCTTTCTTCGTCTGGCCAGGGGATAATTAGGGTAGTCTTTCCTTTGCCTTTATCCTTCATTAGATATCTCGGTTTTAGTCGTCTCTCAGTCTCCCCGGAGCAAGAGCTTCTAGCGATACTTCTTTCTCGTCGCTTCTAGCATCAACCACTTCCGGGACATTGACCTTTTTACAACGGGACGGATGGATCCAAGCTTCCTTTTCTGCAACCTTTACTGCTGTGGTGCTGAAAATAGTACTTGGTTCGGTCCTTCTCACCGATCTATCAAACAACTTGGGCATAACAAATTTCAGATCACAACAAAAGTCCCCTGGCTCCAGACAATCACAGTCCTTTACAGGCAATTAGGATGTCAACACTGATAACTTTCTCTGCTGCATTGTAACTTGTTGGTTCTCCTTCATAAGATATAAACAGTCACTTTATTATCACACTTTAGCCATAATGTGGATGTCTTCTGAGCAATAAATTGAAGGGAGACAGGTTAAGTGGAGTTCTGAGAGTGGTTCTGATACTATAAAGCACTATCTGCAATGCCTCAGGCCATAGCAAACCCTTATTTCAACCATAACTTTGCTCAATTTCCTGGGATCCGCAAGGATTATAGAGTTTACCATCAATCCCTAGGAGCTTACACATGACTTGGAAGACTTTTCATATACAGTGTGTACTTTTGGGATACCATATCTCTAAACAAATACATCAACACATACTAAGAGAATAAAAATAAATTCCTAAACAGTTCTAGAGTGGACTGTACAAAGTCAATTTGTATTACCTGCAAAGAATCCTCTGGAGGAGGGAATGTGGAGATGGCTCTGTGGGAACAGCCTCTCCAGTGTCTTTCCTCAGACAAGAAAGGCATGACATTGCCGTCTTACCTGCCTGTGGACCGAACTCTGGGGCCCACCAGTAAGTTTTGACCAGTTATTACATACCTTCCCTGCCAAGACAAGTCAAGCCATAGGCTATCTCTGCCATGACAGTGTGGCATGCTCTGGGAGTCACTGGTTTTCCTTGTCCATCTTTCCATTCCTGTCCACATCCCTTTGGCTTCCAGACTGCTTTCTCCTGCAGGGAACACAAATCTTGCACCTCTATATAAAGACACAGACATTTACAGGGGGAACAAAAACATTATTCGCAAAGCGCGTAGCTCACCCAGCTGTCCCGCCAGCATGGCTATCATCAAGTGACACTGAATCCTTATCAAAGGTGTGGGCTTTACACTTGATAACAGCCACTCCGTCCGGCAGCTGTGCGGCTGTCAGTAGTCCTCAAATATACAACGCTTGCGCCACTGGAGTGTCAGCTACTGTCACAAGATCTCTGAGGTGCCATAGGGCTCCAAATCTCTTGTGTTACCCCAACAAACGTACTTAGAGTTGGCATAGGTATTGACTGCTTTTCCCTCAGCCAGCTCACGCATCTTGATCAGTGGCACTAATTAAGCCACTGTTGCTGAGTGAGATGGTCCAAGGGGACCCAGTCTCTACTATACCTTCTCCATCTATTACGGTATAGCCAGTGCACAATTCTCCCATTTCGGTGTCTCTGTGGCAGCTGCCATCAGTGGGGAAAAAAAAAATTACTCATCTCTACCTCTTCCAATGGGTTGTTACCACCCTTTGGGGATATGCTGCAAAGGTCCGATTCAAACACTTCATGCCATCATGTTCGTCTAGGCTCTCACTAAATTCTACCATTCCAGCAACCTCAGTATCAACTCCCCCCTCTGTGCCTTAGAGGGCACACCTGGTAAGAGTGTTGCTGGGTTTACAATATTACTGGTAATATTTATACTTTTCAATGCAAGTTCCCATTCAGTGAACTTGGCTGATGTTTAGTCAGAATTTTGGGAGTGTCCAGACTGTATGAGGAGCATAAATAGTTAAAACACACCCCAACATCACATCCTCAGTCTTGTTTACCGGTAGTGCTATGGCAACTACACTGGGTAGACAAGTAGGAAGTGCTCGAGAAATTGGGTTGAATTGTTCACTGCAGTACGACATTGGGTCAGCTGGCATCACCAGGTTTCTACATTACTACTTTGGTCGCACACCCAGCTAGTTATTTGCAGTGCAAATCACATGGTCCCTGTGGTCAGGCATACCCAAAGCAGGAGTTCTGACTTGCTTCAAATTCTTAAAAATACAACACCAGGTTCCTTTTCATGTGGAACCTGTCTTGGTCTGTCTGACTCACTTAATTCCTGCATTGGAAATGCCAAACCAGAGAAACATGGGATTCATTCTTGGTAATATCACCAACTGTCTAATGAGACATGGGTTTGTTTCTGGGTTTGCGACTGGTATAAGACCTTCCTTCATTATTACAATTTCTATGGTAATGTCCTTACTGTTTGTATTTAAAGCATACTGGGGTTGTCTTATTTTGTTGTTCAGTATGCTGGGGTCTGGTTGGTCCATTACTATGAGCACGGATGGTAAGGGTCATTAGTCTATTGGTCAGTGGCAGCCTCCCTAAGGGCATCTATTGTCATGTCCTTCCAATTCGGGAAGAAAGGATTGCACTCTAGACCTAAGTGGTTCTTTTAGTCCTTCTATAACCACAGAAACAACCATTTCCCTATGTTGGGTTCACTTGTTTCAGTCAGGGGTAACTATGCATCTCGAACTGTCTGTCAATGACCTGTCAAAATATTCACCAGGAAATTCAGTGTTCTTTTGCTGAATGCTAAAGATTTTGTTGTACTCAGTAGTACAAGGAAAATACTTGCTCAATTGAAGATTAATTAATCGTATATTTTCCTGATTGTCAACACCATTTAAAATCCTATTTTCCCCCACCTGGCCAATGTATGGGGAAAGACAGGCTCCCAATATGATACTCCAATCCTTATTTGTGAGTCTATGTGAATTTTCCTAAATCTCTGATAAACTTTTGACAGGCCGTTTTGTTTTGTCTTGGGTCAGGGAACTCTCTGATCAAAACATTAAGTCTGTCCTTGTCAGAGGGCAATGTATACCCACCTGCCTTACTGGAATCACCCCATCCGTGTCTGGCTTTCCATAAGGGGCATGACGGGTGCAAGGTGGGCGTACACAAGTAATTTCTTGGTTTTCTAAAATGGTTGTCTCTGTGGTGTCTGGTGTGTCATACTTACCTGCCCCTCCTTGTAGATTACTGGCGTCAGCCGTCTCCTCTAACTGGGAGTTCTTATAATTCCTCCTTAACTGGGCTTGTCTCTGGCACCCATTTATCGGGTAGGAGGCGGCTGAGGTCAGCATTACATTGGCTTCACTTTCCGGATCCTTAAGTGGGATTTAAAACAAGGTACAAGTTAATACAATTTTCAGATGGTACATTTATTTTAAGTTCTCCTGTGGCGGTAATTGCCCCCTTGGTAATATAACATGGGGTGTGTGTGTAGTTGTACTTCTCAAGTTAGCTGGGCCCACGTTCATTAAACAATTCCTATGACTTTGTATTTGAACTTCTGTTTGCCACAAATTTACAGAATCATTTTGCTTCAACTTTTCCTTTTTGAATGAAATTTGACAAATTTTATCTTTCACTGTGAGCAGAACTTCAGGACCAAAACCACCAGTATCAGGGAACTTTACCTCACACTCTTTGGTCAGCTTGACCCATTCATTCAGGTATGACACATCATGTGTGCCATACTTCTTTTCCATAATGTATCCAGGAGATTCTTTGGGCATGTAACTCACGCCCCTCTTAACACTTTGGTCTATTCCAACCGGTTTCTTTACCGCACTGCCGGTTGGACCTAACCTTTCTGTCACTTATCCCTGGATACCTTATGTCCTATGGTCAATTCCAACCGGTTTCTTTACCGCACTGCCGGTTGGACCTAACCTTTCACTTTCACACAGACGATCCATCTCCAAGAGAACGCTACCTCTCCTGCCAAGAGGATCGGTGGGGTTCTGAGGTCCCCCACAAAACTATTGCCCCTTACAGCGAGCAATTCGCTCTCTGCACTGCCTGGGAGAACCACTAAAGCACCTCAGCCTAGTTAATGCCTACGTCGGCGATCTTTAACTACCTAATAGTTGAGGTGCTCCAGCAATCTCCAACAGTAGCACAGCAAGTTATTTAAATCAATACTGATTCTATAGTAACTTCAGTTGCCTTTGTTAAACAAAACAGACATGTTTGCTGTTTTAATTTAATAGACTTTCATAATACACTGCCTGTGACCGGCGTTACCGGATTATGCTTCAGTCGCTGCCTCTGATCGGCGTTCTACGACCGGCGTTCACTCAATGCACTCACAGATTCAAACAAGCTGACTTAAGAATTTTCACTCCCTTAATGGTAGCTCTGTCCCCGAATACTGCTCCAGGACATATTCCCTTAAAATTCTAAATATTATCTTAAAAGGTGTTTGAATTGTTTTATCAAATGCAATAACAATGTAAAATCGAATAAATTGTGATTGTATTAATCTAAAATACATTATCAATAAGTATTCGCATCATTGGTAATATATTTTGTAAAGGAAATGGATCGCTAATGCGTCCGCCTAAAGGGCGCAGGCCCGAACGTACGTGTTCAAGTAAACGCAGGTGCGTCTGTGGCAAGCGCGTTCACTCTGAAGCAAATGCGCCTGGGACAAGCGTGTGCACAACACCGGCGTGCACTCCGGTGGTGCCACGTATAAGATACGCACACCTTTGTTTAATTGTACCATGCTCTATACAGACGCTATTGCGCACTTAGACGTTCTTGCGTCACGCACGCAATTACGCTGCATACTCATTCGCACATGCGTCTGTGTCCCAATGTAGATTACATAAACACGATCGCATGTGTAATGGCATCTAGCATGTGTCCTGATTGTCCACTCTCACACTGTATACTCAGTCAAAAATAAATGTGCTAGCATACAGTTTGAGTGTGATTTCACTGGACTCACATGCATACATCAGTAATGCAATTGCATCACAGCTTACAATTTTATAACAATACAATCACACTTTATAACTCTATACCTTTATCACCTAGTGTATACTTAAAAAAAAACAAAAAAACTTTGTACACTTCTGGCTAATACAGTTTAACAAACCCCCTACTGCTTCTGTCCCTCCTCCTTCTCCTCCTTGCAGCTGCTGCTATAATGCTTTATCTTATGGAATGCAGCAGCGCGGGGGAAGGAAAACTGTGGGTCAGTTTACAGCACACAGCTAAATTGCTCTGTTATCAACACAGACCTGATAAATGGGTTTCTCAATCTCAATCTTAATCTAGACAATGCAAACACCCAAAATCCCTCATTTGTGGCAAACAGAATTTCAGCACAGTCTTTATGCACAATACACAATGATTTGAGAGAAAAAAAATATTTAAATACAGTATAACAATTTCACCGTCTTTGGGCCTAACTCCTAGCAACTTTCAAACCGATACAGCTCGGACGCCTCTCAATTAATACTCAGGGTACACTCTCACGCGTTAAAAGTGACTCCGGCATTATGAGATGCACTCCGTATCGCTGTGCCAGTTTTTAAGATTGTAGGCCCCACGTTGGCTGCGTCAATTGTAAAAACCGTTATGATAACAAACCGGTGACTAACTTAATTGTTACACTATATTTGTTACCTTTATAATACATATACCGTTACCCTTAGCAACACTCTTACCATAGTGATGTAAGCATTTAGGTAAATGCTTTAAGCATTCATACATAGTGATGTAAGCATTCAGAGTTAGGTAAATGCTCTCCTATTCACAGACACTTTGGAGGGCTGTAAACCACATTAGCATATGAATAGATGCTCCTGCATCCATTGTACAATGTATCACACATGTTGAACCTGTTCACTGGCTTGATAAGAAATAAACCTATATACATTACTATATGCTTATCCAGAAATAAATCTATACTGCATGTCTAATGCGGCCCCACATGTGACTATGCGTGTGAATCACTCATTAATACGACTAAAGAAATGATGCACATAGACACACGGTTATATTTGAGATCACAGATAGTATATTATATGGGAAAATGGTCCAAAAAGGGTAACAGATATTTACATGGTACTTACACAATACTGTTTAGACTATACACAGGTTATAAACTATAACAACTATACATGTAAATGAACGCAGGCCCGACCATCCTAACACCAGCATACACACATGGATACAATTACCGCCACAGAGACAGGGGAAAAGCGTCCTCCTTGGATCACATCTTCTTGGTGAGAGTGCGAGATCAGAGTTAGCCTAAGAAAACTAAAGTATAGTCTTGGGGGCAGGTAAGGGGGCGGGGGAGTCAATCTTGGTTGGCATTGGCCTAAACAAAGAGACTGGGCCTCTCTTTATTGGCCCTCCTGTCCATAGGAGCATCTTCCTGTTCTCATGATGCATTTCCTTTAAATACCCCTTTTGTTCCTGGCCATGAGGCAAGAACCTGTTTTGAATTGATTTGTCCTTGGTGTCCCACATAATGATTAACTAGGTTACACAGTTAAAATATATCTAAGGTCATGTATTGTGATCACATTACAATCACCATACTGACGTCTGTGGCGGCAATTACAACATTTCTACATATAAAGTATGGACGATAATATTCCAATACTTTGGGGAATACACAAATGTACATTTAAACAGGAATATCACTATGATTTAGCCATTAATGCATTACGTCCGTCCTTGTCCGTGAATTTATGCTAATAAGACGCGGCTGCGCTTGAGTATTGCGTAAAGGCCGACCGTAATACGTCAATGGCGTTTGAGGTGCAAATACGTTTTCCACATATGTTAACTGGTTTGGTGGGTTTCCATAAACCTGTTGGATAGCCAGATGTAATGTATCACTTCGTGAGCATAGATGTTGTTTACTCACGGAAAGAACGGCTCCAAAATGAACAGGTGGTGGTGTCCCTTGAATGTCCAGTGGGCAAAAAGATTGGTGTGGAGGGAGTTGGTCCAAGTGGTTTGTAGAGGAATTTGTAATCCAATTTGTATCCACAAGAGTATCCAGGGGTATGACCTGACGTGTTTCGTCATCCACAGATGACTTTCTATACCTTTGAGGTAACATACATCTATTTGGCAAAAACTGTCTAAAAAGGGAGTCTATATAGGAACAAGTGTGACTCTATTTTTCCCAGAGTATCCATCCCCCAATTATAGGGGCTGTTTCGTGCACAGTGCAATATACCATCACTAGATGCCCTTAGCAACTACATGCTCTTATGTGATATATGTGTACTTTTTATTTGTTTAATAAATTGTTTTATATATTGATATCAAAATTGGTCAGGATTGTAATTCTTTCATTGATACAGCGCTCCACCAATCCAGTTTTTCCTTCATATTTTCCCTTGGGGGAGTGACCACCCCCACAGGTGTGAGCAGCTTTACAAGATAGCCCATCCCCAAGCGCCTGTTTTTTGCTTTTATAGAGGCGCCCCTTTCTCCCGCCTACGGTAGAGAGACGTCCTCTGTACGCAAATTCTCTTTTTTTTTTTTCATCCTTAAAAACTGTCTGCTATTAGGGGGCAGCCATTTTGTTGTGTCATTTTTCATTAGAACTGCAGGAGACGGAGCCAGGAGGATATCTGTGGTGCCGGACCTGGAATGCGGCGGCGGCATGCGGAGGGGTAAAGGCTGGTTGTTTATCACTCTCCATTTTATCATGTTTTGAAGCTTAATAGATCTGGCCCTAAATGAGGGGACATTGTTTATGTACTTTGTAGGACGATGCGGAACCCTTGTGGCGACATATAAATAAAGAATGATAATAATAATTTATCATTATGCACAGTGAATTGCAAACACACATGGTGCTATGTCTCCCTCTACTGGCAAATAACACAAACTACAGGCTGGCCTCAGCAGCAGTCCGTCATGTAGCGCAGGAAGGTTTGACTGTCAGTATGTATTCAGTAAGGAATATATTGTAGAGAATGTGCAGATAACTGTACAGATCTCTATCATTAGCAGGCGAACACAAGAAGCTTCTGATTAGGTAACCAGACCTTGGCCTGTATCCGCAGGTCTCTCCTCCAGCGCACTGCGGCGTCCAGCTTCTCATCAATCAGCAGTCGGTATTCTGCGAGCTCCTCCTCTCTGTGTTCTAGTTGCTGTTATAAGAGAGAGACACGGTTATGTGGCCGCTCGGCGGGATGAAGGCGACACTAGCATGTCATGTGACCTCAGTGCTACCGGGGACATCCCTAGATGTAAATACTTCTTTCTACAGTGAGGACTCCTAGTGCAGTGCAATGGGAAGAATTTGGGGCCTATTTAATGTTTTACTCCAATGGGGAGCAAGTAAGGGACAGTGTGAGATGTCATCGCAGATAAATCCTCCGCCGCACGGCTGATGGGTGGCTGCAAAAACCACAGAGACCATCACAGCATAATACTATCTCTAACCATGTGCCGAGACTCACAGAGGACCATCACAGCATAATACTATCTCTCACCATGTGCCGAGACTCACAGAGGGCCATCACAGCATAATACTATCTCCCACCATGTGCCGAGACTCACAGAGGGCCATCACAGCATAATACTATCTCTCACCATGTGCCGAGACTCACAGAGGACCATCACAGCATAATACTATCTCTCACCATGTGCCGAGACTCACAGAGGACCATCACAGCATAATACTATCTCTCACCATGTGCCGAGACTCACAGAGGACAGTCACAGCATAATACTATCTCTCACCATGAGCCGAGACTCACAGAGGACCATCACAGAATAATACTATCTCTCACCATGTGCCGAGACTCACAGAGGACCATCACAGCATAATACTATCTCTTACCATGTGCCGAGACTCACAGAGGACCGTCACAGCATAATACTATCTCTTACCATGTGCCGAGACTCACAGAGGACCGTCACAGCATAATACTATCTCCCACCATGTGCCGAGACTCACAGAGGGCCGTCACAGCATAATACTATCTCTCACCATGTGCAGAGACTCACAGAGGACCGTCACAGCATAATACTATCTCCCACCATGTGCCGAGACTCACAGAGGACCTTCACAGCATAATACTATCACCCACCATGTGCCGAGACTCACAGAGAGCGGTCACAGCATAACACTATCTATCACCATGTGCCGAGACTCACAGAGGACCATCACAGCATAATACTATCTCCCACCATGTGCCAAGACTCACAGAGGGCCGTCACAGCATAATACTATCTCTCACCATGTGCCGAGACTCACAGAGGACCATCACAGCATAATACTATCTCTTACCATGTGCCGAGACTCACAGAGGACCGTCACAGCATAATACTATCTCTTACCATGTGCCGAGACTCACAGAGGACCGTCACAGCATAATACTATCTCCCACCATGTGCCAAGACTCACAGAGGGCCGTCACAGCATAATACTATCTCCCACCATGTGCCAAGACTCACAGAGGGCCGTCACAGCATAATACTATCTCTCACCATATGCCGAGACTCACAGAGGACCATCACAGCATAATACTATCTCCCACCATGTGCCAAGACTCACAGAGGGCCGTCACAGCATAATACTATCTCTCACCATGTGCCGAGACTCACAGAGGACCATCACAGCATAATACTATCTCTCACCATGTGCCGAGACTCACAGAGGACCGTCACAGCATAATACTATCTCTCACCATGTGCAGAGACTCACAGAGGGCCGTCACAGCATAATACTATCTCTCACCATGTGCAGAGACTCACAGAGGACCATCACAGCATAATACTATCTCCCACCATGTGCCGAGACTCAAAGAGGACCATCACAGCATAATACTATCTCTCACCATATGTCGAGACTCACAGAGGACCATCACAGCATAATACTATCTCTCACCATGTGCCGAGACTCACAGAGGACCGTCACAGCATAATACTATCTCTCACCATGTGCAGAGACTCACAGAGGGCCATCACAGCATAATACTATCTCTTACCATGTGCCAAGACTCACAGAGGACCATCACAGCATAATACTATCTCCCACCATGTGCCGAGACTCAAAGAGGACCATCACAGCATAATACTATCTCTCACCATATGCCGAGACTCACAGAGGACCATCACAGCATAATACTATCTCTCACCATGTGCCGAGACTCACAGAGGGCCGTCACAGCATAACACTATCTCTCACCATATGCCGAGACTCACAGAGGACCATCACAGCATAACACTATCTCTCACCTTTGCCGAGACTCACAGAGGGCCGTCACAGCATAATACTATCTCTCACCATGTGCCGAGATTCACAGAGGACCATCACAGCATAATACTATCTCTCACCATGTGCCGAGACTCACAGAGGACTGTCACAGCATAATACTATCTCCCACCATGTGCCGAGACTCACAGAGGGCCGTCACAGCATAATACTATCTCTCACCATGTGCCGAGACTCACAGAGGGCCGTCACAGCATAAAACTCTCTCTCACCATGTGCTGAGACTCACAGAGGGCCGTCACAGCATAATACTATCTCTCACCATGTGCCGAGACTCACAGAGGGCCGTCACAGCATAATACTATCTCTCAATATGTGCCGAGACTCACAGAGGACTTTCACAGCATAATACTATCTCTCACCATGTGCCGAGACTCACAGAGAACCGTCACAGCATAATACTATCTCTTACCATGTGCCGAGACTCACAGAGGACCATCACAGCATAATACTATCTCTCACCATGTGCCGAGACTCACAAAGGACTTTCACAGCATAATACTATCTCTCACCATGTGCCGAGACTCACAGAGGGCTGTCACAGCATAATACTATCTCTCACCATGTGCCGAGACTCACAGAGAACCGTCACAGCCAGGGCTTATAACCTTCGCTAGGGGTCTCACCTTCGCTTTCAGACGCTCTGTCTCTTCCCTTTCCAGACGCTCCTTTTCCAGGCGCACTGCCTCAATCTGTTGGGCAAGCAGCTGGGCTTCCTCTACAATACAGAAGGCAACACGTGACATAGTGGTGGCATCTCTGGGATATGCCACAGCAGCTGTGTGTGGTCTGCAGGGGCAGCCAATAATAATGCCAGCGGCTTGGTGGTAAGGCAGGAGACGGGGACCCTAGATCGCAAGCTCCCTGCAGAGGTTTCAGTTGCTCAGTCTGGTGCCATCTATAGGCTTCCAGCACGCTTACCACTTAAATTCTTGAATTCGCCCAGTAGAGGTGAGGAGCAGCATTAGGCGGTTATTATATAGACGTGTTACACATAAATAACACAGGCATTACCGTGTAACATACTACAGACATATGGCCTAATTCAGCTTGGATCGCTAATCAGACAATACAAGCAGAACGCTGCCGCTGCCCAGACTGGAAGGAAAAGCGCCCCGCGCACATTTGCTAATGCAGTGGCGGATCCATTCGCAAATTGCGGAACTTTGAAGGGAGCTTATAGGATATACTGTATATATATATATATATATATATATATATATATATATATATATATATATATATATATGTAATATGGGACAGGACAGAGGGTACATGGGACACCCCCCTTCTCCCAGAGTGCACCAATACACAACCTTCTTCCCTCTGTCTCCGCTCCTCCTCCTCCTTCTGTAGCCGCAGTCTGTCCGCCTTGCTGAGCTTTCCCTTCCTCTGAGAGGTGGCGGATGCACCTTTGGCTGACTGAATAAAGAAACTCACATTATTGCACAGTCCCTGATAATAGCTGTACTTCCTCCTGGCGGTCCTGTCCTGTGTTAGTACATAGGCTCGTACTGTAACTAAAACCTGTTTATAAGTTAAAGCAATTCTATGGATTGTAAGCTTTTATAGATGCCAATATTTATAAGGCGACACAACCACGCCCACTTTCCACACAACCACTTTTCATCCAATCACTCATAATATTACACCCCATACACCAGATATAATATTACACCCCATACACCAGATATAATATTACACCCCATACCTCATACACCAGACATAATATTACACCCCATACCTCATACACCAGACATAATGTTACACCCCATACCTCATACACCAGACATATTACACCCCATACCTCATACACCAGACATAATGTTACACCCCATACACCAGACATAATATTACACCCCATACCTCATACACCAGACATAATATTACACCCCATACCTCATACACCAGACATAATATTACACCCCATACATAATATTACACCCCATACCTCATACACCAGACATAATATTCCACCCCATACCTCATACACCAGACATAATATTACACCCCATACACCATACATAATATTACACCCCATACCTTATACACCAGACATAATATTACACCCCATACCTCATACACCAGACATAATATTACACCCCATACTCCAGACATAATATTACACCCCATACCTCATACACCAGACATAATATTACACCTCATACCTCATACACCAGACATAATATTACACCCCATACCTCATACACCAGACATAATATTACACCCCATACCTCATACTCCAGACATAATATTACACCCCATACCTCATACACCAGACATAATATTACACCCCATACCTCATACACCAGACATAATATTACTCCCCATACCCCATACATAATATTACACCCTATACCTCATACACCAGACATAATATTCCACCCCATACCTCATACACCAGACATAATATTACACCCCATACCCCATACATAATATTACACCCCATACCTCATACACCAGACATAATATTACACCCCATACCTCATACACCAGACATAATATTACACCCCATACACCAGACATAATATTACACCCCATACTCCAGACATAATATTACACCCCATACCTCATACACCAGACATAATATTACACCACATACCTCATACACCAGACATAATATTACACCCCATACCTCATACTCCAGACATAATATTACACCCCATACCTCATACTCCAGACATAACATTACACCCCATACCTCATACTTCAGACATAATATTACACCTCATACCTCATACTCCAGACATAATATTACACCCCATACCTCATACACCAGACATAATATTACACCCCATACCCCATACATAATATTACACCCCATACCTCATACACCAGACATAATATTACACCCCATACCTCATACACCAGACATAATATTACACCCCATACCTCATCCACCAGACATAATATTACACCCCATACTCCAGACATAATATTACACCCCATACCTCATACACCAGACATAATATTACACCACATACCTCATACACCAGACATAATATTACACCCCATACCTCATACTCCAGACATAATATTACACCACATACCTCATACACCAGACATAATATTACACCCCATACCTCATACACCAGACATAATATTACACCCCATACCTCATACTCCAGACATAATATTACACCCCATACTCCAGACATAATATTACACCTCATACCTCATACACCAGACATAATGTTACACCCCATACACCAGACATAATGTTACACCCCATACCCCATACTCCAGACATAATATTACACCCCATACCTCCTACCCCATACTCCAGACATAATGTTACACCCCATACCTCATACACCAGACATAATATTACACCCCATACCTCATACACCAGACATAATATTACACCCCATACCTCATACACCAGACATAATATTACACCCCATACCTCATACACCAGACATAATGTTACACCCCATACCCCAGACATAATATTACACCCCATACCTCATACACCAGACATAATGTTACACCCCATACCTCATACACCAGACATAATATTACACCCCATACCTCATACACCAGACATAATGTTACACCCCATACCCCATACTCCAGACATAATATTACACCCCATACACCAGATATAATATTACACCCCATACACCAGACATAATATTCCACCCCATACCTCATACTCCAGACATAATATTCCACCCCATACCTCATACTCCAGACATAATATTCCACCCCATACCTCATACACAGACATAATATTACACCTCATACCTCATACACCAGACATAATATTACACCCCATACCTCATGCACCAGACATAATATTACACCCCATACCTCATACTCCAGACATAATATTACACCCCATACCTCATACTCCAGACATAATATTACACCCCATACCTCATACTCCAGACATAATATTACACCCCATACCTCATACACCAGACATAATATTACACTTCATACCCCATACATAATATTACACCCCATACATACTATTACACCCCATACATAATGTTACACCCCATACCTCATACACCATACATAATATTACACCTCATACATATTGTTACACCCCATACCTTATACACCATACATAATATGACACCCCATACATAATATTACACCCCATACCTCATACACCATACATAATATTACACCCCATACATAATGTTACACCCCATACTTCATACCCCATACATAATGTTACACCTCATACACCATACATAATGTTACACCTCATACACCATACATAATGTTACACCCCATACATAATATTACACCCCATACTTCATACCCCATACATAATGTTACACCTCATACACCATACATAATGTTACACCTCATACACCATACATAATGTTACACCCCATACATAATATTACACCCCATACTTCATACCCCATACATAATGTTACACCTCATACACCATACATAATGTTACACCCCATACACCATACATAATGTTACACCCCATACCTCATACACCATACATAATGTTAGTTACACCCCATACCTCATACTCTATACATATTGTTACACCCCATACCTTATACACCATACATAATAATGTTACACCCCATACCTCATACCCCATACATAATATTACACCCCATACATAATTTTACACCCCAGACGTTATAATACACCCCAAATGCTACCTCATACATAATATTACACCCCCGGGATTCCCCTCTCACCATTCTGTAATCTGTAGGACAACGATGTCTCCTCAGCTTTGAGTCCCCGTCACCATAGAAACAGTGGCGCATGCGTGACGTCACCAGCAAGCGCCGGACAGATCGCGGAAGTACCCAGAGGTGAGAGCTCTGACGTCAGTTCAACACTCGGAGGGCACTCACTGTCACTGTGTGCAGACAGCGGGGGTGAGTTACCGAAACTGCGCCCCCTGTACCCTGTATATATTATATACACTGCCCTTCCCGTACCCTGTATATATTATATACATTGCCCCTCCCGTACCCTGTATAATATACACCGCCCCCTCCTGTACCCTGTATATATTATATACACCGCCCCTCCTGTACCCTGTATATATTACAGACTCTGCCCCATCCCCTGTACATGTCATATGCTATACACTGCTCCCACCCCCTGTACATATTATATACACTGCTCCCACCCCCTGTACATATTATATACACTGCTCCCACCCCCTGTACATATTATATACACTGCTCCCACCCCCTGTACATATTATATACACTGCTCCCACCCCCTGTACATATTATATACACTGCTCCCACCCCCTGTATATGTTATATACACTGCTCCCACCCCCTGTACATATAATATACACTGCTCCCACCCCCTGTACATATTATATACACTGCTCCCACCCCCTGTACATATAATATACACTGCTCCCACCCCCTGTACATATTATATACACTGCTCCCACCCCCTGTACATATTATATACACTGCTCCCACCCCCTGTACATATTATATACACTGCTCCCACCCCCTGTACATATTATATACACTGCTCCCACCCCCTGTACATATTATATACGCTGCTCCCACCCCCTGAATATATTATATACACTGCTCACACCCCCTGTACATATTATATACACTGCTCCCACCCCCTGTATATATTATATACACTGCTCCCACCCCCTGTATATGTTATATACACTGCTCCCACCCCCTGTACATATTATATACACTGCTCCCACCCCCTGTATATATTATATACACTGCTCCCACCCCCTGTACATAGAAACATAGAATTTGACAGGAGATAAGAACCACTTGGCCCATCTACACTGATCCCACCCCCTGTATATATTATATACACTGTTCCACCCCCTGTATATATTCTATACACTGCTCCCACCCCCTGTACATATTATATACACTGCTCCCGCCCCCTGTACATATTATATACACTGCCCCCTCCTGTACTCTGTATATATTATATACACAGTCGATTGGACTTTCTATTTTGTTATATATATATATACTGTGATGCACCATTGTAAATTGTATTTACTTGAAATATTTTATCTTTGACGCCAACATATTTTAAGTGAACCCCAATAAAGGTTATTTATTAACTCAATCATCTTACTACTTTACACCCATTTAACTAAAAAGAGTGCCCCAAAAACCTAGTTTTGTTCTTCCTTTGCCCTTCTTTGGACACCCCACTTTCAATTAAATTATATACTCCGCCCCCTCCTGTACCCTTTATATATTATATACACTGCCCCTTCCCATACTCTGTATATATTATATACACTGCTCCCACCCCCTGTACATATTATATACACTGCTCCCACCCCCTGTACATATTATATACACTGCTCCCACCCCCTGTACATATTATATACACCGCCCCTCCTGTACTCTGTATATATTATATACACTGCCCCCTCCTGTACCCTGTATATATTATATACACTGCTCCCACCCCCTGTATATATTATATACACTGCTCCCACCCCCTGTACATATTATATACACCGCCCCTCCTGTACTCTGTATATATTATATACACCGCCCCATCCTGTACCCTGTACCCTGTATATATTATATACACTGCCCCATCCCCTGTATATATTCTATACACTGATCCCACCCCCTGTACATATTGAATACACTGCTCCCGCCCCCTGTACATATTATATACACTGCCCCCTCCTGTACTCTGTATATATTATATACACCGCCCCCTCCTGTACCCTGTATATATTATATACACTGCCCCTTCCCGTACTCTGTATATATTATATACACTGCCCTTCCTGTACCCTGTATATATTATATACACTGCCCCTCCCGTACCCTGTATATGTTATATACACTGCTCCCACCCCCTGTATATATTATATACACTGCCCTTCCCATACCCTGTGTATATTATATGCAATGCCCCTCCCGCACCCTGTATATGTTATATACACTGCTCCCACCCCCTGTACATATTATATACACCACCCCCTCCTGTACTCTGTATATATTATATACACCGCCCCCTCCTGTACCCTGTATATATTATATACACCGCCCCCTACTGTACCCTGTATATATTATATACACCGCCCCCTCCTGTACCCTGTATATATTATATACACCGCCCCCTCCTGTACCCTGTATATATTATATACACCGCCCCCTACTGTACCCTGTATATATTATATACACCGCCCCCTCCTGTACCCTGTATATATTATATACACCGCCCCCTCCTGTACCCTGTATATATTATATACACCGCCCCCTCCTGTACCCTGTATATATTATATACACCGCCCCTCCTGTACCCTGTATATATTATATACACCGCCCCCTCCTGTACCCTGTATGTATTATATACACCGCCCCCTCCTGTACCCTGTATATATTCTATACACTGCTCCCACCCCCTGTACATATTATATACACTGCTCCCGCCCCTGTACATATTATATATACACTCGCCCCCTCCTGTACTCTGTATATATTATATACACCGCCCCCTACTGTACCCTGTATATATTATATACACTGCCCCCTCCTGTATTCTGTATATATTATATACACTGCCCCTCCCGTACCCTGTATATATTATATATACTGCCCCTCCCGTACCCTGTATATATTCTATGCACTGCTCCCACCCCCTGTATATATTCTATACACCACCCCTCCTGTACCCTGTATATATTATATATACTGCCCCTCCCGTACCCTGTATATGTTATATACACTGCTCCCACCCCCTGTATATATTCTATACACCACCCCTCCTGTACCCTGTATATGTTATACACTGCCCCTCTCCTGTACATATTATATACTCTGCCCCTTCCTGTACACTGTATATATAAAATATACACACCCTGTATATATTCTATGCACTGCTCCCACCCCCTGTATATATTCTATACACCGCCCCCTCCTGTACCCTGTATAAATTATATACACCGCCCCCTACTGTACCCTGTATATATTATATACACCGCCCCCTCCTGTACCCTGTATATATTATATACACCGCCCCCTCCTGTACCCTGTATATATTATATACACCGCCCCCTCCTGTACCCTGTATATATTATATACACCGCCCCCTCCTGTACCCTGTATATATTATATACACCGCCCCCTCCTGTACCCTGTATATATTATATACACCGCCCCCTCCTGTACCCTGTATATATTCTATACACCACCCCTCCTGTACCCTGTATATGTAATACACTGCCCCTCTCCTGTACATATTATATACACTGCCCCCTCCTGTACCCTGTATATATTATATACACCGCCCCCTCCTGTACCCTGTATGTTATACACTGCCCCTCTCCTGTACATATTATATACACTGCCCCCTCCTGTACCCTGTATATATTATATACACCGCCCCCTCCTGTACCCTGTATATATTGTATACACCGCCCCCTCCTGTACTCTGTATATATTATATACACCGCCCCCTCCTGTACCCTGTATATGTTATACAATGCCCCTCTCCTGTACATATTATATACACCGCCCCCTCCTGTGCCCTGTATATATTATATACACCGCCCCCTCCTGTACTCTGTATATATTCTATACACCACCCCTCCTGTACCCTGTATATGTTATACACTGCCCTTCTCCTGTACATATTATATACTCTGCCCCTTCCTGTACCCTGTATATATTATATACACCGCCCCCTCCTGTACCCTGTATATATTATATACACCGCCCCCTCCTGTACCCTGTATATATTATATACACCGCCCCCTCCTGTACCTTGTATATATTATATACACCGCCCCCTCCTGTACTCTGTATATATTCTATACACCACCCCTCCTGTACCCTGTATATGTTATACACTGCCCCTCTCCTGTACATATTATATACTCTGCCCCTTCCTGTACACTGTATATATAAAATATACACACCCTGTACCCTATATATATTCTATGCACTGCTCCCACCCCCTGTATATATTCTATACACCACCCCCTCCTGTACCCTGTATATGTTATACAATGCCCCTCTCCTGTACATATTATATACTCTGCCCCTTCCTGTACACTGTATATCACTGATTTGCCCTTTCAGCAGATAGTTCGATGTGATGATGATAGATAGATAGATAGATGTCCTGCTTCCCCCTCTTGCATCTAAGGGTATATACATAGGAGGACGTATCTAAGTTCTCTGTGCTTCTGTGTACACTGACAGCCGTCCCCAGATGATGTGCTCGCTGTCTGGCTGCAGCAATGGCGAGTCCTCTGCGCAGAGAAGTGGTGTCCCTGTATAAGAATGTAAGTCCTGCATCCTCCATCCAGCACCGCGTCTGCTCCCAGTGCTATCTGAAGCGCTCACCTCTCCTCTTACTCTGCAGCTGCTGTTCCTGGGACGTGAATACCCAAAAGGTGAGACCTACTTCAGGGAGCGTCTGAAGAAAGCCTTTGTGAAGAACCGCGATGTGACAGACCCGGAGCAGATACGACAACTCATCGCTCGTGGAGAGTTTGTTATTAAAGAGCTGGAAGCGTTGTACTTCCTGAGAAAGTACCGGGCTATGAAACATCGCTATTATGAGGACAGCCCACGTTCCTAGCGTCGCCTGTAGTCGCGGTCTCTCGTTATAGGGGCCCCGGTGTCATACAGGGACACATAATCCATCACCACACACCAGTGTTGTCTGCGCAGTCAGAGGATGGGCCAGAATCAAATCATCAGTGAACACGATCAATGAATCATTTATATTTCTAATAAAGACAAAATGTTTCCTTTGTTAAATAAAATCCCCGATATATTTTACTTGTTGTACGACAAACCTGAGATCACCCAGCAGCCACAATACACAGATCTCATCCCGAGGTTCCCAAATTCCACCGTTACAGTCTGCTCTTAAGGATATCCAAGCTTGAGGACAGGTACCCTAGACTCATCCATCCGGACTGAACCAGAGATATCCTTAAATCCTGGCCTGTCACGCAGGGGTTTGTGAAACTCTGCCAGAGAACAGAGCTGCTGCAGTTGCTGGGCGTTCTAGTGCTTGGCGCATGTACGGGTTTATTTCGGGGTGGTATATTAGGTCAGCAATGACTATGCTGACAGTGTCAGAAGTTTGACAGGCACAGAGTTGACGTAAGGAAATGTTTGACATGGCTCTTTCATGCTTTTTTGGTGTCAATTTGTAGATTTGATAACATACTTCCCACAATAGTGTACCACTTTACCCGCCATGCTACAGGCCATGTTACCGTTCCCAGTCAGACTCCACGTGGATGATAATGTACTGTATGAAAAAGAAAATCCAGAAAACCAACCTCATATCGACTTTTTATATGTCCACCACTGCCCTGTCAATCTTTTTGTCTGTGTTGATCTTGTCAATGGTAATTTATTGCCTATCATCCAGATCCCAATTTAATGTTCTAGGAACCACAAATCAATATAATCAGATATAAACTATGACTGTAACATCTACTGTTCAGCGTTACCCCGACACCTCCCTATTGGTCTGTTATAAAGACGTCTCCTCCCTTTCCATCTAAAACTCCTCCCACAGATTTAGGACAGTTTTGTTAATCATGATCAAATTGGGGCACTGTGGTTGGGGGTGAGAGTGAGGACCAATCACAATCTGCCATTTGTTTGGTATTGCTGTCCATATTCACCCCTTCCCATTTTACCCCTGGCGCAGTGAGAGCTGAACCTGCGACTTTATGTGCTGCTGTGATACATATGGCTGCTGCATGGAATCATCGCGATCATTATACAGGAAGTCTTACGCGCTGCTGTGATACATATGGCTGCTATACACAGGAAGTGCTACCATTATACAGGAAGTCTTACACGCTGCTGTGATACATATGGCTGCTATACGCAGTAAGCGCTATCATTATACAGGAAGTGTTACACGCTGCTGTGATACATATGGCTGCTATACGCAGTAAGCGCTATCATTATACAGGAAGTGTCACACGCTGCTGTGATACATATGGCTGCTATACGCAGTAAGCGCTATCATTATACAGGAAGTGTTACATGCTGCTGTGATACATATGGCTGCTATACGCAGTAAGCGCTATCATTATACAGGAAGTGTTACACGCTGCTGTGATACATATGGCTGCTATACACAGTAAGCGCTATCATTATACATGAAGTGTTACACGCTGCTGTGATACATATGGCTGCTATACACAGAAAGCACTACCATTATACAGGAAGCGTTACACCCTGCTGTGATACATATGGCTGCTATACGCTGTAAGCGCTATCATTATACAGGAAGTGTTACACCCTGCTGTGATACATATGGCTGCTATACGCAGTAAGCGCTATCATTATACTGGAAGTGTTACACCCTGCTGTGATACATATGGCTGCTATACGCAGTAAGCGCTATCATTATACTGGAAGCGTTACACCCTGCTGTGATACATATGGCTGTTATACGCAGTAAGCGCTATCATTATACAGGAAGCGTTACACGCTGCTGAGATACATATGGCTGCTAAACACAGAAAGCGCTACCATTATACAGGAAGTGTTACACCCTGCTGTGATACATATGGCTGCTATACACAGGAAACGCTACCATTATACAGGAAGTGTTACACCCTGCTGTGATACATATGGCTGCTATACGCAGTAAGCGCTACCATTATACAGGAAGCGTTACACGCTGCTGTGATACATATGGCTGCTATACGCAGTAAGCGCTATTATTATACAGGAAGTGTCACACGCTGCTGTGATACATATGGCTGCTATACGCAGTAAGCGCTATCATTATACAGGAAGCGTCACACCCTGCTGTGAAACATATGGCTGCTATACGCAGTAAGCGCTATCATTATACAGGAAGTTTCACACGCTGCTGTGATACATATGGCTGCTATACGCAGTAAGCGCTATCATTATACAGGAAGTGTCACACGCTGCTGTGATACATATGGCTGCTATACGCAGTAAGCGCTATCATTATACAGGAAGCGTCACACCCTGCTGTGAAACATATGGCTGCTATACGCAGTAAGCGCTATCATTATACAGGAAGTGTCACACGCTGCTGTGATACATATGGCTGCTATACGCAGTAAGCGCTATCATTATACAGGAAGTGTCACACGCTGCTGTGATACATATGGCTGCTATACACAGTAAGCTCTATCATTATACAGGAAGTGTCACACGCTGCTGTGATACATATGGCTGCTATACGCAGTAAGCGCTATCATTATACAGGAAGTGTTACACGCTGCTGTGATACATATGGCTGCTATACGCAGTAAGCGCTATCATTATACAGGAAGTGTCACACGCTGCTGTGATACATATGGCTGCTATACGCAGTAAGCACTATCATTATACAGGAAGTGTTATACGCTGCTGTGATACATATGGCTGCTATACGCAGTAAGCGCTATCATTATACAGGAAGTGTAACACGCTGCTGTGATACATATGGCTGCTGCACGGAGTCAGCGCTATCATTATACAGGAAGTGTTACACGCTGCTGTGATACATATGGCTGCTATACACAGTAAGCTCTATCATTATACAGGAAGTGTCACACGCTGCTGTGATACATATGGCTGCTATACGCAGTAAGCGCTATCATTATACAGGAAGTGTTACACGCTGCTGTGATACATATGGCTGCTATACGCAGTCAGCGCTATCATTATACAGGAAGTGTCACAGGCTGCTGTGATACATATGGCTGCTATACGCAGTAAGCGCTATCATTATACAGGAAGTGTCACACCCTGCTGTGATACATATGGCTGCTATACGCAGTAAGCGCTATCATTATACAGGAAGTGTTACACGCTGCTGTGATACATATGGCTGCTATACGCAGTAAGCGCTATCATTATACAGGAAGTGTCACAGGCTGCTGTGATACATATGGCTGCTATACGCAGTAAGCGCTATCATTATACAGGAAGTGTCACACCCTGCTGTGATACATATGGCTGCTATACGCAGTAAGCGCTATCATTATACAGGAAGTGTTACACGCTGCTGTGATACATATGGCTGCTATACGCAGTAAGCGCTATCATTATACAGGAAGTGTTACACGCTGCTGTGATACATATGGCTGCTGCACGGAGTCAGCGCTATCATTATACAGGAAGTGTTACACGCTGCTGTGATACATATGGCTGCTATACACAGTAAGCTCTATCATTATACAGGAAGTGTCACACGCTGCTGTGATACATATGGCTGCTATACGCAGTAAGCGCTATCATTATACAGGAAGTGTTACACGCTGCTGTGATACATATGGCTGCTGCACGGAGTCAGCGCTATCATTATACAGGAAGTGTTACACGCTGCTGTGATACATATGGCTGCTATACACAGTAAGCTCTATCATTATACAGGAAGTGTCACACGCTGCTGTGATACATATGGCTGCTATACGCAGTAAGCGCTATCATTATACAGGAAGTGTTACACGCTGCTGTGATACATATGGCTGCTATACGCAGTAAGCGCTATCATTATACAGGAAGTGTCACACGCTGCTGTGATACATATGGCTGCTATACGCAGTAAGCGCTATCATTATACAGGAAGTGTCACACCCTGCTGTGATACATATGGCTGCTATACGCAGTAAGCGCTATCATTATACAGGAAGTGTTACACGCTGCTGTGATACATATGGCTGCTATACGCAGTAAGCGCTATCATTATACAGGAAGTGTTACACGCTGCTGTGATACATATGGCTGCTGCACGGAGTCAGCGCTATCAATATACAGGAAGTGTTACACGCTGCTGTGATACATATGGCTGCTATACACAGTAAGCTCTATCATTATACAGGAAGTGTCACGCTGCTGTGATACATATGGCTGCTATACGCAGTAAGCACTATCATTATACAGGAAGTGTTATACGCTGCTGTGATACATATGGCTGCTATACGCAGTAAGCGCTATCATTATACAGGAAGTGTAACACACTGCTGTGATACATATGGCTGCTATACACAGTAAGCGCTATCATTATACAGGAAGTGTTACACGCTGCTGTGATACATATGGCTGCTATACGCAGTAAGCGCTATCATCATACAGGAAGTGTCACACGCTGCTGTGATACATATGGCTGCTATACGCAGTAAGCACTATCATTATACAGGAAGTGTTATACGCTGCTGTGATACATATGGCTGCTATACGCAGTAAGCACTATCATTATACAGGAAGTGTAACACACTGCTGTGATACATATGGCTGCTATACACAGTAAGCGCTATCATTATACAGGAAGTGTTACACGCTGCTGTGATACATATGGCTGCTGCACGGAGTCAGCGCTATCATTATACAGGAAATGTTACACGCTGCTGTGATACATATGGCTGCTATACGCAGTAAGCGCTATCATTATACAGGTCGTGTGACGCTGAAATAAATACAATGAGACAAATAAAACGACGCTGAAGCAGGACTTTTGAAACATCTTATTGGGTGATTAATGCACATTGGTCATCTGCATTATAACAACATGCATCATTACAGTCACCAGAACTTATTTATTACGTTACAATAAATAGGAGCATTACAGGTAATGACAAGAAAAATAATAAAATGACAATATTACACAGAACATACTCCTATAAAATATTAAAAATGTAATTCAAACAGTGGTCATTGTAAATAATTGTATCAGCACGATTCGCCATTTATGAAACAAAAAAAAAAGATGATAATAAAAAGCACGATGTACAAAATGCGCACATTTCTATACAAAAATAGTTAAAATACATTCCAGGTAAACATAGTCCGTTACCTCCATTGACACTGGAGGGAGGCGGGTGAGCGCCAGCAAGGGGCGCATCTGGGCCAACACAACAGGTAAGATCATGGTACTGCTGGGGGGGGGGGGGGGGGGGGGGGGGGGGATTATAATCCAGGGGCTTTGGCAGTGACGCTCGAAGCATCACAACAGATGCTGCAAATTATACTCCTGGGGAACACTCATAATTAATAGTATCATCCAATACCAACAATTCATTTTACCCCTCCGTTCAGGAAGTCCATATTCAATTTGTGACCAGATAACATTGCTGGAACAAAGACATTTGCAAAAAAAACATTCTGTCCTATGATATTCTTCCCACTGGTTTGGAATTGTAGAGCGCAAGCTGTTCGGTTGTTGAGTAGGTTAACAGGCAGGAGTTGCCCCACCATAATAATCCGCAAGCACCAGTTACTGTCCTGCATGTATCGGCCTAATCAGAGGTGGGCGCAATATAGATTTGGTACACTGCGCACGGTCTTGCGGCGGCGGACAGGACCTATTTACTAAGTGATTGACAGGCAGCATTTGTGGTAACCTAATGTGTCACAACAGTTTCGGAGGTGAGCCAATGTATGCAGTAACAAGGGCTCCGGCATATAATATAGGGTTACTGAGGATGATGTATACAAGCAGTGGTTTGGAGGCGATGCCAGGGGTGGCACTACAAATCCCAGCAGCTGCCATATTATTGCCATGTGCATACCTGCAGCTGCGGCGACATTAGCGCACATCTCCGATCGGCCCCATCCACCGACTCGTTACCTAGAACTGCACGTTTAGTGGGACTTTCAAACTTACTATGTTTCCAGATTGAGTAGGAAATGAGGAATATAAAGATCACTGTATCGTTATATACCTGCAGGAAGTGTTTATTTACCTGCAGGAAGTGTTTCCGCTTTAAGCAGAGAACTCGCCTTATCTACTGATCCACCTAATACGACTGAGAACAAGCTCACTATCAGTGACTAAGATGCTCCATCAACAGCCATCACCTGCCCCAGTTATATGGAAGGAAGGCCATATATACGCACGTGTGTGTGTACACATTGGTGATATTTCTCAGCACACCTGTATGCGAGAACAGGGTCCAAGTCAGAGGCAGATCAATCATTTCTTTATGATTGTATATTGGGGCATACATGAGATAGAATAATGTATTATTATTATTTTTTTTTTAATTCTCCTAACTAATCCTAATCTTGGTGAGGTAGATTTGGAGCCACGGCTCGACCTCCACAGTCTTTATCTGGGACAGAATTTATTGGTAAAGAAAAAAGTGTCAGCTGTGTAAGCAAGTGTGTAAGCAAGTGTCAGCTGTGTAATGGTGTGTACACACAGTCTATTAGGATTACGAATCGATCCCGATGTGATCGCACAGCAAGCCACCCGACACGCCTGCGATGGACAATGTACTGCAGATCTGCACTATATAGTCATTGCTGCCCTGTCTATCCGGGGGTTCTCAGGAGCACACATCGGTATCGCAAGGTAAAAAACCTGTGATCCCGATGCGATTTTGACTATATAGTCACATGCTGGATTGTACCGTGTGTACACACCATAAGAGTGTGGGGGATTATTTTGTTTTTAAAGACTCTGCGTAAGGTTAGATCAAAGCAGGTCAGGCTGTCCCTATATACAACCCCCCCATCCCCCACCCCCGTAGTTGACGCCAAAGTCACTGACAGCCCATTAGCAAGTCATTACAGCTGGTAAAAACCACGGTACTAAAATAGAAACACAAATATTGTATTAGAGTAGTAACCGAACTCACAGCTGGAGGAGCTGGAACTATGGGAGAGTTTCCTACGTGTACCAGGCTGAAAAGCACAGACCTGTTCTGCCACATATACAGGAGTGGGGTCCTGGGGTACACACTGTTCTGCCACATGACTAAAGGTTCCCATACACAGTACAATATTACCGTGTGTTTTGCACTAAATCACATGCGATTTGCGTGCAATGTGATCCAAAGCCAATTCAAAAAGAATGTGCAGCACAAACTTTGTGAACGGTGCGATGTGATGCCCGCGGGAGCGCACATTGTATCGCACAGCAAAAACACACCGTGTATGGGCACCTTAAGCAATAGGTTGCGCTGCAGCCGTTATGAACATTCGCCGTATAAGTTTTCTGTATATTTCAGGATGTAATAATGCAACTTTCACAAACACATTCCCTTCCGCTGTGTACAAGGGTCACCACACCCCCCCGAGACCTCAATAACGCCAACATTAAGGTTCTCTGCTGAAGGCGGAGCTCTGTACCAGAGGGCCCGATATGCGATAAGATTATAGGCGGACCCTGCCTACAATCTTAATGCAGCTCATGATTGCAAAGACTTCGAACATCAGCCCCAACAGTGCCAGGATGACAGAGGGCAGAGAAGGGTTGCCTACTATTAAAATAAGGCGGCCAAATCTCTCACCACCTACGGAGAAATGTTGGCAATGGATGCTGTTAATCTCAGAGGTTTTTAAAAGCGGCAATAATTTACAAAACCTGTATTTGCCTTGTAAACATTGCTGCTTTAAAAAAAAAAATAAAAAAAAATTCAGCATCAGCTGGTATCCCACAACGCCCGCAAACTCAGACCCTGTTACATATGTCACGTAGCATCTACATCAGTGCTAGGTTGGTCTCTGGCTGTGGGGACTTGCAGTTTCGCCAGAGAGCTATTGGCCTACTTATCTATAGCAAGAATAAGTCAGGGCAATAATGAATTACTGCTGGCCACGTTCTCAGCACGACCCACAACAAGCTCCTTGTCCATAGGTGGACATTGTAAGCGGGAGGGACGCCGATTGCTCTACGGAACATTCCCAGATTATTGACCCAATCCAGTCTTACTATGGCCTCTCTATTGCTTTGTGCTAGCACAGACCATGGAAGACACAAGCATGTGCCTCCTATCCACAGCCATGCGCCAACTTATATCAAAGCAAATAGAAACAGACCCGGCTTTCCCCCCAGTGATATTGGGAACCACATGTAAGGATGACCTGCTGGAGAGTATGGCTGATTCTGGCTGCAGCACCACAGGTGGAGAACCAAGTGGTATGCAGCAGGCGGGGTGGGGGAGGGTGGTGCGATGCGGACAGAACACTAACAATCAGTCTCTGCACAGATACACGGAACTGCTGGATCACTATATATATGCTGGAGTTTCTTCTCGCCATCCTCCCATGGCAGAGGTCCAAGGTTGCATACAGAAAAAAGAGGAGGATTTATTCCACTTCGCTCTCCAATAATAAGAGGAATTATACAATGACAAGTCATGCACGAACCACGCAGCGGCTCCAATCACTGTTATAGCACCAACGTGTCACATTGCGGGAACAGGTTACAGAGAAGCTCCGACCAGATCACGGCTCGGCTGCAGGTGCCACATTCAGCTCGGGAAACCCGATGATGCCGCAGCAGTCATGGCGACCGGGAACTTTCCATCTGGCGACTGTTACAGAAACATGGCAGAGATGGACCGCCAAGGAGAGACCCGGAAACGACGGCCGATAGTCGAATCTTTACTCGGTCCATCTCCTAATCATGCAGAGTGTAAAGGGCATGTGCGAGGATGGCCAGCGGTGCGGCGCTAACGGCACGCGTCATGAAACACCATTTGCTACAGACACCGGCTCGGGAAGTCTCACAGGCGCTTCCGTTAGGACACGACGTACTGGCACGAGAGATGGGGTGCAGAGCGTATAAAGCAGTAGCCACAGGTCCATTAAAATAAAAGAGAACAAATGCTAATAATTTAGTGTAATATACAAGAGGATCACGATCCGGGAAGATTTCCATTCACAGAATTAGACACTTGGACTTGGATTTTCTCTTCTTCTTTTTCCCTTCCTTGCTCATCCGCTCTTTGTGCTTTCGGATTTCTCGTACTAATGTGTAAAAGGCGTCATCAACACCCTAGAAAGAGGCAGGAAATGTATATTGTTACATGATATTAACCGACATGCTTTCCTATACTTACGGAACAGGTACGCAAGCTGCAAGTAGCAACCCTGGTGCGCTGTAACCCACAGCAACCCCATATTGACTGATTTCATGAGCAATGTTCTGCACAGAACCAAAAGACAGGTTTCTCTGTGTTCCAATGCCACACAGACAAACCAGGTAATTGGTGGCCAAAACAGATGGCACTTGTGACAGGTGAAAGATACAGACGCAAAGGAAATTCCAATCTAATGCCTCAACACGCTAAGGGACAGCAACTGCACCCCTTGTAATTTTAGGAAAATACTCTGCCTCTCTTATCGTTACAGAGTATGTATGTATGTAAGTATGTATGTATATATGTATGTATGTATGTATGTATGTATAGACCTTTTAAACAAGCATTATAAGTTATGCACAGATTGCCGTTTCCAGATCTCCCGTCAGGTGCACAGGTGCACTTATTACTTACCAACACATTTTAAAGGATCCACAGATGGACCCAAATATTTCACTTGTTAATTTGAGAGGAACCTTGGAAAACATATCCTGTTTGGGGTCCCAACACCCTACACCAAATTATGGCCCTCCAGCTGTTGTAATTTAACAAGTCCCATGATGTCTTGCTATTACGGACTGCTAAACTTATGTCAAGGCATGCTGGGATGTGTAGCTGCAACACAGCTGGAGGGCCACAGTTTGGTCATAGCTGTCCTACACTTTCTAACAAAAGTAGGGTGGAGCAGGGGGTCACTGTCTGTTACCTATCACTGAGCCAGACATGGGCACAGAACCTTAAACAGGAGACCCTACACCACCAGTCCTCAACATGTACCACAGCCCCCACCATCTGCTCAGTTCTCTGCAAGGACACAGCTGGATAATAGGGTCTGACTCCTGGCCACACCAAGAACAGAGTATATAATAACAGGTAAGACGTCCAGCACACGAGAACTTACCCGCTCACATCACAAGACACTTTTTTAGTTTCACACAGCCCGGTGTCTTCTCTTCCTTGCTCATCTTTTTCAATCTGTATTGTCGGATTTCTCTCACCAATGTATAAAAAGCATCCTCCACTCTCTGCATTGCAAAACATAACTCCTTTAACACTTATTTACAGACAAGGGAGGCCAAGAAGGACCCGCGGGGCTCAGCCCAGTGCGTACGGCACTAAATTTTATTCCCGGGCAGGCTGCACTTAATGCTTGGATAATCTGTCCGATAATACAGGCAGTCTATTATGTAGGGAACTAGCAGAAGCTGATGCAATTCACAGTGCACAGAAATTTGTAGTGGCCACAAAAAAAAAAAACCCCAAGAGGAAGTGCAGCAGCTGTACAGCTGGATCTACACCTGTTAAATGGTCAAAGAAGAAATGCAGCGACTGATCACCTCTGTTCTAGACCCCGAAGTATAAGATAGATAAGATCTAGAAGCAACTTTATTAGTTAAACAGCTGTTTTATTAATACAGAACACTTTAAATTGCTCGCTCTTACTTCTGGCACCTACACCTCTTAAATGTAAGACCTATTAACCCCACACATAAAATTTAGGAGTTTTCTGATTCATAGAGATTGGTCAATTTCACAGCGAAAGGTAGATTGTTTTTATCAATGCAGAGAGTAGGATCAGCAGACAGGAGACCGACACCAAGGACCAGAGAGGAGACCGTGCCGTGGTACTTGTAACATGCACTTACATGGAGTCGTTTGGTACGTTATATGGCATGTGGATAAAGGACAGTGTTGGCATAATAACACCACCATTCTTATTTCCACATCCTTGCTGGTGTATAACTGACTATATAACACACCCCACCCCCCCATGTGGTTATCTGTCTGGGGTCTCTCCCGTGTGAACATCACAGCTTGCGCCACCAGGCCCCAATACTGGGAAAGCTGAACACCGCACCAGCGTAGATGTCCAGGGTGCTTCAGCCCCAGGTGGTCTCCCTCTTCTCATGGACAGTAAGTGTTACACTACCAGGCAACAATGGTCACAGCGGAAGGTCACCCTTTAGATTTCCACATGGGGGGGACCCAATGAGGCCAGAGAGGTCTCCCAACCGAGATGGAAGAGTCACCAAATTAATTTGTAAACGGTCTCAGGAATCAAACAAGCAAAGTTCATCGGGTAGAAGAAATCAGGTTTTACAATCACTGGGGAAAAAACAAAATCAAACATGCATGGTATCAGCGCCGGACGCCCAATATGTACTTAACTCACTCACGGTTACATCCATCACATTACCTTTACAAGTGTGCCCCAAAAACCTGTTTTGTTTTTCCTTTGTAAACAGCTAATCACACATACCAGAGTAAGCCAGGAAATCCAGCTTTCGGGACAGGTGGGGCCAGCAAGTAACCTCACCACCGTCCCCTGGTACCAGCTTTGTGATGGGGATTTATGTGATCACCACGCACTGGAACGTGAGGATGCAGGGACAGAATAAACCAATCACAGAAAGCAGCTAGCCTGATGCCAGAATTATAATACATAAGGTTACCCCAGGTCAGTGGATGTTTGACTATTGGGGAAGGTGGAGAGACCAGGACACAGTTGGAGTTTGTAAACACGAACCCATTCCCTCACACACCCCCCCCCCAAAAAAAAGTTTAACACGTGTTGGAAACTAATCTATCGAGTCTCCATCACGAGACACAACGAGAGGATCAAGGCCGAAGACATGTGCTAGTATCTGGGGGTTGTAAAACTTAACAAGTGCTGCGTCAACGAGACCCAACAAGCGAGAGTCTGTCTCCGCACTAGCCCAGAGTAAATCCTCTGTTTAGTCATACCCAAATATCTGCCGCGTTCCACTTTAATGGATTGCCATGGCATACACAGGTCTCCCAACTGTTGGGATGAAGTCACTAACAGAGGAGTCCGGTTGGGCAGGATAATAAAGAGACAAGTAGGATGAGTGACAGTTATGGGCTGTTAATAGAGCCGGTAACTCCCAGCCTATGTCAGTGCTGCTCCGTGCCTCACCTGTCTGGTTTTAGCAGAGGTCTCGATGAACGGGATGCCGTAACTCCTGGCTAGGTCCAGCGCTTGCTTGGTATCTACCGTTCTAGAAGGCAAGTCACATTTATTGCCGACTAACACCATGGGAACGTCCTCGGAATCCTTCACTCGCTTTATTTGTTCTCTGTAAGGAAAGTGGCAATACAGTAACTCAGTCATTGGGGGGGTAAAACATTAAACGGAGACACTAAGGTGTAAGGAAGAAGAATGCGTCCCGGACACACAGCACGTGTTACAGCCAATGCACCTTTATCAATAGCTACCATGCCATAGAGGCGCAGATCCCGGATTATCGGTATGCACAGAACAGGCCTTTGCGGTGTTGCCCGTGGGTCACCTATGCAGCAAAATAGGGAGGGAGAGAGGCCTGTGTTCCCAGAAGCATGAGTGCCCCCATAATTTTGGGGGAGTGGAGAGTCCAGTGCATTACCAAACAGACTTCCTGGTCTCGCAGCCCCTAGTTGAGGATTACCAATGGTCGCGATGTTGGATCACAGCTTGTGACAGCAGCCACAGTGTTGGGATCACAACCCCTCGCTGAGGATTACCGATGGTTACGATATTGGGTCCCAGCTTGTGACAACAGTCACAGCACTGGAATTGCAGCCCCTTGCTGAGGATTACCGAGGGTCGCGATGTTGGATCCCAGCTTGTGTCGATAGTCATAGTGCTAGGATCGCAGCCCCTCGCTGAGGATTACCGATGGTCCGGATGTTGGATCACAGCTTGTGACGATAGTCATAGTGCTGGGATCGCAGCCCCTCGCTGAGGATTACCGATGGTCGCGATATTGGGTCCCAGCTTGTGACGATAGTCATAGTGCTGGGATCACAGCCCCTCGCTGAGGATTACCGATGGTCCGGATGTTGGATCACAGCTTGTGACGATAGTCATAGTGCTAGGATCGCAGCCCCTCGCTGAGGATTACCGATGGTCGCGATGTTGGATCACAGCTACACACAGGATGAGTGAAATCCTCTTGCATGTTACTACTTATAATTGTGCAGGCGGTTCCACATTTCCGTCCATCTTGGAATCAAATCCTGTACTCGTCTATGTGCCCAGCGCAGGAGGAGTAGATATTAGTGCAACAGGTTACTTAGTATCTCCTTTGATAGACATTACAGGACTAGCGGGGGAAACAGCAAGAACCCCCCAGTGGTGGAACGACCATGAACTAGGTCACCGCAATGCCGGGCACAGACCAGACAGGCGGTGAGAACCCGCGTGCATGCTAAACATATGGCGCAAGGTTAAAGAAGGGTTCACCGTTTATCCGATAGTGTTAAATGCTTGTCGCGGCATCCACCTGCATGCGCACGTATTCAGAACACAGCGGACGGAAGAGTCGCACGTGTAATCCTTACCTATAATGGTGAATGTCCTCAAATGATTTAGTGTTATTAATGGCAAACACACACAAGAAGCCCTCTCCAGTCCTCATATACTGGTCTCTCATAGCGCTATACTCTTCTTGTCCTGCAGTGTCCAGGATGTCCAGGAGGCAGGTCTCTCCGTCAATGACCACCTGCTTCCGGTACGAGTCCTGCAGGGAACACACCGGTTAGAGATCGGGAATACACAGACCACCCCAACTGCATGCATGCGGCACCACCGGCAACTCTTACCTCTATGGTAGGATCATACTCGTCTACGAAATGGTTCTGTATCAACTGGATCGTCAAGGCACTCTTCCCCACGCCTCCAGCGCCCACCACCACCAGTTTGTATTCCGTCATTTTCAATAGATCTAGAACCAGTAAAGACAGAAATGTCAATTTAATCCAATTTTAGGACTGGCCATCAGCAAGACCTTTTCTATTAATACACAGACCACCATGTGGGACGGACAACAGGTCATTAATACCAGCCCGAACCTGCACGCTGTCCCACGTGGTAACTGGCCCCCCCACCCAGAACTGGCACCATGCAAGAGATCTAAAAGTAAGGACTCGTTACTCCCGGCTATAAATATATCCTACAAGAAGAACCATGTACACAGCAGAAGCACATAGTACAGACCCCATCCATCCAGCCTAATGTTACCAGCAGCAAACTGCGGAATCACTACAGAATAGATCACACATTCCCTGGGCCACAAACCCCCCTAAAGGTTAGGGTGCAGTCAGAGTAGGACGGGCGTCTTCATGGCTTTTCCACAATGGTTCTCATTTGTAGACTTTCCTGCTTAACCCTTTAAGTGCCAACGTTGCTGTGAGATCCTCAAAATATCTGCAAAAACCCACCAGTGACGCTCACAGCAACGTTTAGTATATAAATACAAATACAGACAAATCAATGAAGTGAAGTTAAATACTGCACCCAACAAAAGAACAGTCGCTGTGAGCGGCGCTGGCATTTTTAGCAGATATTTTGAGGATCTCACAGCAACGTTGGCACTAAAAGGGTTAAGAAGCCATGTGAATTAGGATCGGGAACAGTAAATTATAGCGAGCCATGTCAACAGGGGTACAGTCACCAAATCTGTCCAAGACTCAAGTAGCTCACCAAGTACCCAATACCACGTTACTCACAATTGTACATACGTGCCAACGGAGGGGCACACAGATATACTAACACAATGGGGGAAATATAATAGGAAACTACAAAATCAAACTGGTTTTGCAGTGTAAATGATTGCCGCTTTAAAAAACCTGGAGATGTCTCACCAAATCTCTCATCCTATTACATATTACACAATGCATCTAGAATGATACAAGTCCAAAGCATTGAGGAAGGAAGGCAGTTCTGCGCAGGTCACACACGGACAAGGGGGATCCAGAACTGGAAAGGTCGAATTCCCAGTTATTCATGGGAGGGAGGGAGGGAGGGGGGGGGGGCTGTAATCTGTTTTTAGCATGGAGTAAAGATTAACTTAAACAGCGTAGAACTGTCACCTTGGACTCCTTTTCCACCTGAATCCAGCCAGTGCACAAGACTCCAAAGTCTCCCCTACCTGCTGACAGGCTGCAGCACGTGATCCCAGGAGCTCCGATGGCTGTGCTGGGAGAGAGCTGGGCCACAGAGCTGACAGGCTGCAGCACGTGATCCCAGGAGCTCCGACGGCTGTGCTGGGGGAGAGCTGGGCCAGAGAGCTGACAGGCTGCAGCACGTGATCCCAGGAGCTCCGATGCTTGTGCTGGGAGAGAGCTGGGCCACAGAGCTGACAGGCTGCAGCACGTGATCCCAGGAGCTCCGATGGCTGTGCTGGGAGAGAGCTGGGCCACAGAGCTGACAGGCTGCAGCACGTGATCCCAGGAGCTCCGATGGCTGTACTGGGAGAGAGCTGATCAGTTAGCAGCACGTGATCCGAGGAGCTCCGACGGCTGTGCTGGGGGAGAGCTGGGCCACAGAGCTGACAGGCTGCAGCACGTGATCCCAGGAGCTCCGATGGCTGTGCCGGGGGAGAGCTGGGCCAGAGAGCTGATCAGTTAGCAGCACGTGATCCCAGGAGCTCCGACGGCTGCGCTGGGAGAGAGCTGGGCCAGAGAGCTGATCAGTTAGCAGCACGTGATCCGAGGAGCTCCGACGGCTGTGCTGGGGGAGAGCTGGGCCAGAGAGCTGATCTGTTAGCAGCAATCACACAGGACGGGAGGCTTATTTTGGGCTGACCGATGCCTGGGCGTAGCAGGGTATAATTTAAGTATATGCAGCCATTCATTGCTAAATAAAAATAAATTGCAGCCCAGCTTCTTTTGGATGTTCAGAAATATAACTGAGATACAAAGAGAGGAGGAAATGCCTTACAATGGCCGCACTGTGCCACACGTCGCAACCTTTCATTTGCTCCAAGCGCAGTGCAAGCCTGAGCGCGCCATTTACAGACAGATCGGCTGGCACATAGGTGGTGGGGAGGCTCACCCATAAGCCAATAACTCATGCCAGGCATCAGGTTAGGATGTCACTTACTGCAGCCAGCACTCAAACTACACAGCAACAAGCACGGCTGCCTCATACTTGTCTACCTGACCCTCTCCATGAGGGACACAATGCTCTGCTCCTGGGCTTCCCTGGTAATGTATGATTGCCAGCACCTGTGGTGACACCTTTCTTATCATTACCTAGCTCCCCACAGGTGCTGGCAATCATACATTATCCATACCTCCCAGCATGCCCCTCTCCAGGAGGGACACAATGCTCTGTTCCTGGGCTTCCCTGGTAATGTATGATTGCCAGCACCTGTGGTGACACCTTTCTTATCAGTTACCCAGCTCCCCACAAGTGCTGGCAATCATACATTATCCATACCTCCCAGCATGCACCTCTCCAGGAGGACACAATGCTCTGCTCCTGGGCTTCCCTGGTAATGTAGGATTGCCAGCACCTGTGGTGACACCTTTCTTATCAGTTACCTAGCTCCCCACAGGTGCTGGCAATCCTACATTATTATCCATACCTCCCAGCATGCCCCTCTCCAGGAGGACACAATGCTCTGCTCCTGGGCTTCCCTGGTAATGTATGATTGCCAGCACCTGTGGTGACACCTTTCTTATCAGTTACCTAGCTCCCCACAGGTGCTGGCAATCATACATTATCCATACCTCCCAGCATGCCCCTCTCCATGAGGACACAATGCTCTGCTCCTGGGCTTCCCTGGTAATGTAGGATTGCCAGCACCTGTGGTGACACCTTTCTTATCAGTTACCTGGCTCCCCACAGGTGCTGGCAATCCTACATTATTTATACCTCCCAGCATGCCCCTCTCCAGGAGGACACAATGCTCTGCTCCTGGGCTTCTCTGGTAATGTAGGATTGCCAGCACCTGTGGTGAAACCTTTCTTATCAGTTACCTAGCTCCCCACAGGTGCTGGTAATCATACATTATCCATACCTCCCAGCATGCCCCCTCTCCAGGAGGACACAATGCTCTGCTCCTGGGCTTCCCTGGTAATGTATGATTGCCAGCACCTGTGGTGACACATCTCTTATCAGTTACCTGGCTCCCCACAGGTGCTGACAATCCTACATTATCCATACCTCCCAGCATGCCCCTCTACAGGAGAACACAATGCTCTGCTCCTGGGCTTCTCTGGTAATGTAGGATTGCCAGCACCTGTGGTGACACCTTTCTTATCAGTTACCTAGCTCCCCACAGGTGCTGGTAATCATACATTATCCATACCTCCCAGCATGCCCCTCTCCAGGAGGACACACTGCTCTGCTCCTGGGCTTCCCTGGTAATGTTTGATTGCCAGCACCTGTGGTGACACCTTTCTTATCAGTTACCTAGCTCCCCACAGGTGCTGGCAATCCTACATTACGAGGGAAGCCCAGGAACAGATCATTGTGTACTCTGGAGAGGGGCATGCTGGGAGGTATGGATATTGTAGGATTGCCAGCACCTGTGGGGAGCTAGGTAACTGATAAGAAAGGTGTCACCACAGGTGCTGGCAATCCTACATTACCAGGGAAGCCCAGGAACAGAGCATTGTGTCCTCCTGGAGAGGGGCATGCTGGGAGGTATGGATAATGTATGATTGCTAGCACCTGTGGGGAGCTGGGTAACTGATAAGAAAGGTGGCACCACAGGTGCTGGCAATCATACATTACTAGGAAAACAGAACATCAGGTAGGCAAATATGGGTAGAGAAGCCCATACACGCTCCGTTCTAAGCATCCGTTTGGTACTTTTAAAGTACACATCGTATCGCATGCATTGTGCATGCAATGCGATACGATGTAAAGCTAGTACAAAAAGTATGTGCAGCACCTACTTTTTGTACCGTACGATGAGATGCGCAGGAGCGCGCATCTTAGAGTACAAAACGGACAGGGCAGAACGGAGCGTGTATGGGCACCTTTAGATACAGACTTGGGATTTATTTGTGTGTAATTTGTATGTTCTCTGATTACTCCCAGATTCCAGTCAATAACTGGCTCGTGGTGGAGTAAAACCTTGCTTAAGTATTCTCTGGGAAGTGCCGTACAGTACAACTCAGTCTGTCCTCCGGATTCATTACAACAAGACACTGCGGCACAGAGTGGGGGGGGGGTTTGTAAACAACATTTGTTGTCTAAAGGAACAGCGTGGTGTGTACAATGCACACAGCCATGACAATGTGCTCCCAGGTATTACTTACCGTGTCAGAGGGTTTGTGAAATGGACCGTTGGGGAAATGTAACACTGAGTGGCAGCAAAAGACGCAGTGATGTAATAGTTTTTGGGGCGTGTCTGTCTAACTGCGATTCCATATGCAGCAAACCTGGCGCCAGTGTCTTAATTCCTCTGCGCAGCAATCGGGTTACTCAGAGTGTGTAATAGGAGGATATGCAGCCACCGTTGAGTGTGCACAGTTTCTGGGATCTGCGAGGCGGCTTCACTGCCTCAATACATATCCAGGCGGCTACAGCGTTGGTGTATTCTCACACATCCGTTACGGATGGATCACAGCTGCGAATGCACATTCGAGTCCAGCTCTGAATCAGCCCCACAGGGGAACATTTTAGCTGGCTTTCCCCACTATAGACAGCAAAACAGAATGCACCCCACAGGCTGCTCCACGGACCACCACACAGAACGCACCCCACAGGCTGCTCCACGGACCACCACACAGAACGCACCCCACAGGCTGCTCCACGGACCACCACACAGAACGCACCCCACAGGCTGCTCCACGGACCACCACACAGAACGCACCCCACAGGCTGCTCCACGGACCACCACACAGAACGCACCCCACAGGCTGCTCCACGGACCACCACACAGAACGCACCCCACAGGCTGCTCCACGGACCACCACACAGAACGCACCCCACAGGCTGCTCCACGGACCACCACACAGAACGCACCCCACAGGCTGCTCCACGGACCACCACACAGAACGCACCCCACAGGCTGCTCCACGTACCACCACACAGAACGCACCCCACAGGCTGCTCCACGTACCACCACACAGAACGCACCCCACAGGCTGCTCCACGTACCACCACACAGAACGCACCCCACAGGCTGCTCCACGTACCACCACACAGAACGCACCCCACAGGCTGCTCCACGTACCACCACACAGAACGCACCCCACAGGCTGCTCCACGTACCACCACACAGAACGCACCCCACAGGCTGCTCCACGTACCACCACACAGAACGCACCCCACAGGCTGCTCCACGTACCACCACACAGAACGCACCCCACAGGCTGCTCCACGTACCACCACACAGAACGCACCCCACAGGCTGCTCCACGTACCACCACACAGAACGCACCCCACAGGCTGCTCCACGTACCACCACACAGAACGCACCCCACAGGCTGCTCCACGTACCACCACACAGAACGCACCCCACAGGCTGCTCCACGTACCACCACACAGAACGCACCCCACAGGCTGCTCCACGTACCACCACACAGAACGCACCCCACAGGCTGCTCCACGTACCACCACACAGAACGCACCCCACAGGCTGCTCCACATACCACCACACAGAACGCACCCCACAGGCTGCCTTAGAACACAGCCATGTGGAACGCACCATACAAGCTACTCTGCATACCACCAAACAAAACGCTCCCCACAGAACGCATCATACAGGCTGCGCCGCATACCACCACACAGAATGCATCATACAGGCTGCTCTGCATACCACCACACAGAACGCACAATACAGGCTGCTCTGCATACCACCACACAGAACGCACCATACAGGCTGCGCCGCATACCACCACAAAGGCTGCACTGGATACCATCACAGAGAAAGCACCATACAAGCTGCTCCGCGTACCACCACAAACGCACCATACAGGCCGCACCGCATAGCACCACAGAGAAAGCACCATACAGGCTGCTCCGCGTCCCACCACACAGAACGCACCATACAGGCTGCCCCGGAACACTGCCACACAGAACACCATCCTGCATGTGGATTGCCTACAGCTCACCTACACTGGTCCCTGATAACAGAGCAGGGAAAGGCTGCGTGACTCTGGGAGGATCACATGACCACCGTGTACACAGACGTGCGTAGGCCACACTACCAGATTATGAAGCGTGACGGGGATCAGATGACAAAACACCCACAACAAGGGGATTTTCTGCACAAGTGACACATTGTGGCTCACACATTTCTAGATTCCTTTCCTAGTGCGCTCTCTGTACAGCGCCTGTCGCGCCACAGACTGAAGGACACACGCTCGGAAATACCGCGCAGTTAAGGCAAGAATGCAATTGGCCGGTCTGCACCTTATTTGGCCACAGGACCACGAGAGGCCATGCAGAGTAGCCAGGGTTCCACCAGTAACATGAAGGCTGGTATCAGTCCAGTTGATTCCAACAAGCTTTTCGGGATTTTTTTTTTTTTTTTTACACCGACTTCACCTTCCATGTTGGCGTAAGGTGAGGTTCTAACAGTTTGCGGAGCGCAGTGTTGCACTAAGTGGGGGTCTATGTCGGCAGATGTCCACAAGGACACCGAAAAAACCTGTGAAAGATTTGTGTCTACCTTTCCCGTCAACCATTTCCATATCAATTTCTGCTTGCGTCAAATTTTTGTTAATGTCGACCCAGACACAGTCCACACCTGGCGGTTAAGTAGCAGGGACCAGAATCACACATAAGGGTCTAACAAGAGCAAGAATTTTTGGTGGCCGGCCCGTGTGGCCCCTGAGCTCCCCCCACTAATCCCATCATCCTGCAGCATGTACACGCGGTGTTACAGAATGCTACGCATGCACATAGCCAGGTTCTCCTATGCAATGCCACCATAATAAGGTAACCAGTTACTGAACACGAACGCCTGTGTCCCCGGATTGTCGGGAAATAAGAGGAGTCTCACACAGTCTGCAGCGACTACTAGACGAGACACCTGCAGCTCCTGCTCAGACAGGTGCACAAGGTGTGGTAACCTGTTCCACCAGTGCTCAGGCATTCCGCAGAGCGGAAAGTATGGGAAAGGACAAAGCCTGCTAGCGACCCACAGCCAAGTCACCTGCGACCCGCAGCCAAGGCGGCTGCTAGCGACCCACAGCCAAGGCGATTGCTAGCGACCCACAGCCAAGTCACCTGCGACGGCTAGCGACCCACAGTCAAGTCACCCGCGACTGCTAGCAACCCACAGCCAAGGCGACTGCGACGGCTAGCGTCCCACAGCCAAGTCACCTGCGATGGCTAGCGACCCACAGCCAAGTCACCTGCGACGGCTAGCGACCCACAGCCAAGTCACCTGCGATGGCTAGCGACCCACAGCCAAGGCGACTGCTAGCGACCCACAGCCAAGTCACCTGCGCCTGCTAGCGACCCACAGCCAAGTCACCTGGGACGTAGGAGGTTGCCGGGCCCAGCGGACCGTGGCAGGACGGGAACAGGGCACTGGTCAAGCTCCGGCACATACCGGGAGAGGGTATGGGTGATTGTCGACTCTGAAGGTCAGCATACATTAGGTTGACAGGGCTTAAGTCAACAGAGGTGGAAAGATCAACACTAGTTTTTCATGTTTTTTTTTTTACCCCAATTTCAAGATAGGTCACCCCGGACAACGCATCAGAGTACTGCTGCGCTCACCAGGCTTCGGGCACAGTGCCTCGCTCAGCACACCCATGTATGCTCCCGACACGCCCTAGTGGACGGTAGGGGATGAGATGCCGCCTAATTTGCAAAAAACATGAAAAACTCATGTCAGACTTCTGACCGCCGACCTTCCAAATGTCAAACCAATGATTGTGTCAACCTGTAGTGGTGGACCTAGCAGACGTATACCTGGGAAATGTACCAGACTACTCCCTGTAAAGGTTATTGCTCTCCTAGTAGGGACCAGGATTCCAGGCTTTACACACTGGGAACCGTTACTGGTCACATAGAGCTCTGTGCATCCGGGGAGCCGTTACTGGTCACATAGAGCTCTGTGCATCCGGGGAACCGTTACTGGTCACATAGAGCTCTGTGCATCCGGGAACAGTTACTGGTCACATAGAGCTCTGTGCATCCGGGGAACCGTTACTGGTCACATAGAGCTCTGTGCATCCGGGGAACCGTTACTGGTCACATAGAGCTCTGTGCATCCGGGGAACCGTTACTGGTCACATAGAGCTCTGTGCATCCGGGGAACCGTTACTGGTCACATAGAGCTCTGTGCATCCGGGGAACCGTTACTGGTCACATAGAGCTCTGTGCATCCGGGGAACCGTTACTGGTCACATAGAGCTCTGTGCATCCGGGGAACCGTTACTGGTCACATAGAGCTCTGTGCATCCGGGGAACCGTTACTGGTCACATAGAGCTCTGTGCATCCGGGGAACCGTTACTGGTCACATAGAGCTCTGTGCATCCGGGGAACCGTTACTGGTCACATAGAGCTCTGTGCATCCGGGGAACCGTTACTGGTCACATAGAGCTCTGTGCATCCGGGGAACCGTTACTGGTCACATAGAGCTCTGTGCATCCGGGGAACCGTTACTGGTCACATAGAGCTCTGTGCATCCGGGGAACCGTTACTGGTCACATAGAGCTCTGTGCATCCGGGGAACCGTTACTGGTCACATAGAGCTCTGTGCATCCGGGGAACCGTTACTGGTCACATAGAGCTCTGTGCATCCGGGGAACCGTTACTGGTCACATAGAGCTCTGTGCATCCGGGGAACCGTTACTGGTCACATAGAGCTCTGTGCATCCGGGGAACCGTTACTGGTCACATAGAGCTCTGTGCATCCGGGGAACCGTTACTGGTCACATAGAGCTCTGTGCATCCGGGGAACCGTTACTGGTCACATAGAGCTCTGTGCATCCGGGGAACAGTTACTGGTCACATAGAGCTCTGTGCATCCGGGGAACCGTTACTGGTCATATAGAGCTCTGTGCATCCGGGGAACCGTTACTGGTCACAGAGTTCTGTGCATCCAGGGAACCGTTACTGTTCATATAGAGCTCTGTGCATCCGGGGAACCGTTACTGGTCACACAGAGCTCTGTGCATCCGGGGAACCGTTACTGGTCACAGAGCTCTGTGCATCCGGGGAACCGTTACTGGTCACATAGAGCTCTGTGCATCCGGGGAGCCGTTACTGGTCACATAGAGCTCTGTGCATCCGGTCACCCGAGGCCGCACTAATCACAGCTCATACAGAAACGTTACCACAGGCTGATGGATCTGCTATGGCTAATCTATGCTGGCCCACAGCAATCCAGCACCAGCCCACGAACTGCTGTTAGCACCAGCAGAAATCCGCTTGAGAAGCCCCGATATATCGCCATCGGCTGTGCTGCAGGACTGATCCGATATGCCACGAGTACACCACTGCCGATGTATTACAGATATACAGTAGTAACCGTTCCAAGGAGCAGATGATAGTCAGTGTGTACCTGGCTTTAGCAGGTACACCCTAGTGTATCCAACATCAGTGGCTGCAAACTCCCAGCCCTATGTGCACATCACCAACACAGACGGGCAGTATAATATATATGATCTAAGTACGGAGAGCGACGGATACATATTGTATCATACCTTAATGTTACACTTCGTACAGGTTCCCAAATCCAGCGTTACACAACAGGAGTCTTTGACCAGAGATATCCAGTAATAAACCCGTAGTAAAAGGTCCAATATCAGCTGCATATCTACTGGTGTTCATACTGATTATGGCTTCATAAACACGCATGTACCTACTGACTTCACTGCAATGCAATGTGACTAGGATGCATGCTGTCATTGTGGTGATTAATCTGATATGCAACACTCATATCAATGTGCGGCTGAGTCTTTATACTAAATGCTACGACGCCTCTGCTGAATTCTTCAGCGTTGCATATGGCAGCAATAAGGAACTAATTTTGGAGGCAAGCCACCCGCTCTTGCCACAACTGCACCTCCAATACGAGCCTGACCCTGGAGTATATTATACAGTACTAATAAGCACCAGGCCGGGGCCTGTGTCCTCCACCACTGAGTAGTTCCAGCAGCCATTCTGAGTGAGCTTACTCAATTGTCAGATGGACGCAGCACTCCGACCTGTGATACCAGCAGGAGTCCGGTCATCAGCTTAGCACCTGCTCACATCGCTGGACACTAATTGCATCCATCTGTGAATCACCCGCCATGGACACAGAAGATATCGCCTACGTTCTGCTTATGATAAATAACAGTGATCGGCAAACCTGCCATTCCCTCACAATGGTCAGGGGGCTGTAAGTAACATCTAGCCCCCCCCCCAGCGGTGAGTCTCACACCTTAGTCTGCAGCGCAGAGAAGACATCGCCACATCTGCCAGACCACCGCAGGAGTTCAGGGACTGAGCCGCTGTTGCATGGGTGCACACTGGAGCGACCACTAATTGGAATTTACTGACTATTTCCCTTGAGCTCAGAAAAAGCGAGATGGAGCGTACACTCGCTGCAATCTTAACTGAGCGATCACATGGTTTGGTCGCACGCGATCGTCGCTCCTGTACACACACTAGAACCACCATCATGCCACTCTGTTCTAGGGAGTGGCACAAAGGGGACATCAAGTCAGTATTGTTTGCCGTCCGATATGTCATATATACTGAGTAGGCGATGAGCACCATATCAACCCGGTCGTCGCCATGGAGAGCGGCACATCAACCTGGTCGTCGCCATGGAGAGTGGCACATCAACCTGGTCGTCGCCATGGAGAGCGCATACACACAGAGCAACGCAGGCGATTGGTTCTGGCCGATATTAATCTGGGCGTACTTAGCGTTAACAGAACTCACCTTCGGCCCCCAACTTTTCAAAGGACCCCATTACTCCTAACCTAGACAGTAAGCTTAAAGAAAATATAGACAACCAACGCGTATAACATATGTAAGCATCACATGCACAAACAGATGCAGAGACAATGCAGGTATGGTGGGGTGCAAGTGAGGGCCACATGTGACCCCAGGCCTGCACTGACCCAAGCACAGCTGAGAAGGACAACAGCCAGCCAGAGCTTTCCACCATACAGCGGCTATGGGAACGCAGCGCAGACCACAGGTAAGGAAGGGATGATAGATACATTCACGCAGGACCCCATAGGCTGCATACAGGGGAGGTTGCCCCAGCAGCACCCTGCACAGGGAGGACGGGAGCCCGGACCGGGGGAGGTACAGCAGCCGCAGCACAGGGGCAATGGGAGCCCGGAACGGTGGAGGATGCACAGCCCCCTACAGAGGGACGATAGGGGCCTGGACCAGGGAAAATACAGCAGCCGCAGCGCAGGGGTGATGAGAGCCCGGACCGGTGGAGGTGCAGCGGCCCCCTACACAGGATGATAGGGGCCCGGACCGGGAAAGGTGCAGCGGCCCCCTACACAGGATGATAGGGGCCCGGGCCGGGAAAGGTGCAGCAGCGCAGGGGCGATAGGGGCCGCAGTGAGAGGAGGCAGGTCCCCCACACACACTGCAGCACAGTCAGGGAGGATCCCCGGTCACTCACCAGTTCAGCAGGCGGATCACGGCTGCATGTCTGTGCCGGGCCCGGGAGGGAGGATCTGGAGAAGCAGCGGCTGGAGCACCAGGCCGGACTAGCAGCGGCCGGAGACTGTCCCAGCAACAGGAGCGCCAGGCCGGACTAGCAGCAGCCGGAGACTCCCAGGGGCTCTTTAAATACGATCTATAAATATTACAGCCGCTCCGCCTGACGTCACCGCCGAGCGGCTCATTCCATTGGCCGGGGGGTGGGGTCTCAGCATGGTAGTACACGCCCAGCGCCGCAAGACGCCTCCTTTCGGCACGCCCTGGTCCCGGCGGGAGCGCGCACGCAAGGCGGGAGCGGGAAAGCTCGTCACAGTCAGTCACACTTCTCTGAAGGAATCACCGCAGATGGCTGTCTAGCTGTGTGCCTGGACTAGGGGTGGCCATCGGTGCGTTCACAATCGATGGTAGCCATCGATGACGGAACTGTCAGTGACCTTTGTTGATGGTCGCCACCTGTGGAATGTGATTTTTTAAACCATCGCAATGGCCTTCCCTGTTCTTTCAATGAACGGCCCATGGGCCAATAACAGCTGTAGGCACAGGTCGCGTGTGTCAGGGACGAAGCTATGCTCCAACGTGTACAAAAACAATTGGTTTGTGCCATTGATGGAAGGGACCCATCTGGTTCTCTCCCATTGATGGTAAGAGCATTCATCATCAGACATGGACCATCGATTATTGTGACCCTTTCCCTACTGTGGGGAGGTCGCCTCATTCCCAGTTGCTGGGGACGAGTCAGGGCCCTCCTGTTATGGGGCACCCTACCCATACATTCAACAATGGGTTTGATGTGTAATGTGTTAGTCCAGGGACTACCATCGATGGTGCCATTGTTATTAGACCATAGATGGTTTGCCCATACTTGTCTACTTTTCTGAATTGATTGGGACGCCCCCAAAAATCAGGATACTGGGACAAAGGTGACCACAAGAATGGATGGAAATCCAGGTAATCTACCTTCATCCTATGCAACATCAGTGCTTGCTATCGATGGAAAAAACCCGCAATGGGCACAACCATCAGCGGCTGATGACTATCCTGAATGCAATTGCAAACTTCTGTTACAGTTATCTCTGCAAACCCAGCGCAAATCCAGAGAAAAGGGGATTTTTGTAAGAACTTACCATTTGAATCCCTTTCTCTGAGTCCATCCTGGTGACACAGCTCAACCATAGGATGTAGTAAGGTATGAAGGAGTCAAGCACCTATGCTATGTTATTTGAGAGGCAGGCTCCTCCCTCACTGCATCCCAGAAACTTCAGTTCAAACTTCAAAAAGCCCAATAGGATACTATACTCAGTACACCACCTTAACATATTAATATACACAATCAAAAAATTAACCGTATAATCATGAAAATGTAACATATAACAGTATAACACTTACTGAGTGTAAAGGGAGGGATCTCTGTGTCACCAGGATGGACTCAGAGAAAGGCATTTGAACAGTAAGTTCTTACAAAAATCCCCTTTTCTCTATCGTCCTTCCTGGTGACACAGCTCAACCATGGGACGTTCAAGAGCCGGTCCTTTGGGAGGGTACAGTCAGGTCCGCAGCACATAGAACTGCTCGCCCAAATGAAGCGTCCTCCGACATGAAATCATGAAACCTGTAAAGCTTAGTGAATGTGTGAACAGAGGACCAGGTGGCAGCCTTGCACATCTACTCTGCTGAAGCCGTGACGCACAGCCCAAGAGGAGACAACAGACCTCGTGGTATGGGCATTCACCCTGGCTGGAACTAGACGACCAACCCTGGTGTAGGCAAAAGCAATGACCGACCTCATCCATCTAGCGATAGTCTGCTTAGAGGCCAGCCATCCTCTCTTATGTACATCATACATCACCAGCAAGGTATCAGTCTTGCAAAAAAGACTTCACTCTGTCCAAGTAAATGCGCAACCACATCAAAAGCATCAATTTGTCCCTGTGTCTGGTCTCCTCTGCAGGGCAAAACACTGGAAGCACAATCTCCTGGTTTAAATGGACTTCAGAGACCACCTTTAGTAAGAATTTTGAAACTGTATGGAGAACAGCCCTATCCTCAAGGAAAATTAAGAAGGGAGGCTTACAGGACAAAGCTCCCAACTCTGATACTCTCCTTGCCAAAGCGATAGCCAGAAGAAAAGGTAATTTCTACAACAAAAACTTCAAATCTGCTGAACGCAAAGGTCCAAAGGGGGGCTTCTGTAGTACAAATAGTACCAGAGTCCCACGGACCTACCGGCTGACAATAAGGTGGTTGAATATGCACCACACCTTGAAGAAAACACTGAACCTCAGGTAAAAGAGCCACCCTTTTTTGAAAAAAAATGGAAAGTGCGGACAGTTGCACCTTCAAGGATTGAAGACTCAACCCCGCTGAAAAACTGTCCTGAAGAAAATCCAATAGTCTAGCCAATTTGAACCTAGACGTGTGAACCTTCTGTCTCACATCATCTGATGTAGATCTTCCACACCTATAGTAAATAGCTGCTGAGACAGATTTCCTAGCTTTTAGCATTGTCTGGATCACAGCATCTGAAAATCCCTTCTTTTTCAAGATTTCAAAAGGCATGCCGTCGAAATTAGATGAGCTAGGTCCTGGTGAAAGAAGGGACCTTGATGAAGCAGATCTAGATGAAGAGGCAGGCGCCACGGAGATGCTACTGACAACCCGAATATGTCAGAATACTAGGACCTCCAGAATCACCTGCAATCCCTGTAGTCGAATCCTCTTGAGAACTCGCACCAGCATTGGAAACGGTGGAAAGATGTATGCCAGCTTGAACCTCCAAGGCACTGTCATGGCGTCCACAGCCCATGTCATCGGATCTCTGGTCCGTGAACAGAATATTGGGACCTGACAATTGTGCCTTGAAGCCATCAAGTCCACTTCTGGAATTCCCCAGTGTACCGTGATGTCCCTGAACACCTCCGGGTGTAAGGCCCCCTCCAGCAGTTCCAACCTGCTGAGGAAGTCCGCCTCCACATTCCGGACCCCCGGAATAAACACCGCTGACAACACTGGAACATGGGACTCCGCCCACTGGAATATCTGAGGCTTCTTGCATCACCCACCTGCTGCGAGTACCTCCCTGGTGATTCAAGTATGCCACAGTCATGGCGTTGTCGGACTGAATTATCATCGGAGAGCCTATTAAAACAGTCTCTGCTTGCAAAAGTGCCCTAAGAACCACTCTGAGCTCCAGGATATTTATGGGCATAGTTGCTTCCGATTGTGACCACAGACCCTGAAGCCTGAGATTGAGAACCACAGCTCCCCAACCCTTGAGACTCACATCGGTCGTGACCACTAACCAGTCCCAGGACAGTAGAGATCGGCCCATCTGTAGAGTTTCCACGTCCGTCCACCACTGTAGGGAATTTCTCGACTCCTGTGTCAGAAAAATCCTTTCCAACTTCATGGTGTGGGTATTTCCTGACCAAGAAGTCAGAATGTTCCACTGGAACACCCTCAAATGAAATCTTGCATACTGCAGGGTCTTGAACGTGGCCACCATTTTGCCCAACAGTTTCAGGCACATCCAGAATGACGGGTGTGGAGCCCTGAGAAGTAACCAGGTTAAGCTCTGTACCACCTTGGCCTTGTCCTCTGGCAAAAAGACTCGATGCAAATGAGTGTCCAACACCACCCCAAAAAAATTTAAGCTTTTGGGATGGCACCAGATGAGACTTCCTGAAATTTATGATCCATTCGTGATCCTGAAAAAATTGAAGTGCTACACTGTTGTGTTCCTGTAACAATTCTGCCGACTCCGCTCTGAACAGTAGGTCGTCCAAATATGGAATAATCACATTTCCTTTCAACCTGAGTGATGCTGCCATGACAGCCATCACTTTGGTATACACTCTTGGGGCTTTTGTCAGCCCAAATGGAAGAGCCTGGAACTGCTAATGCTGTTGGCCCACAGCGAAACGTAGCAGAGATTGATGTTCCTTCAATATTGGCACGTGGAGAAATGCGTCCTGAATAACTACTGTTGACAAATATTCCCCGACTCCATGCTTAGCAGCACAGATCTGAGAGACTCCATCTTGAAATGATCCGCCCACAGATGTTTGTTTACGGATTTTAGATTCAAGATGGGTCGAAAGGACCTGTCTGGTTTGGGAACCAGGAGCAGAGAGGAATAAAATCTCTTTCTCTGTTCCAGTGCAGGTACTGGAATAACCACCCCGTTGTGAGCAAGTGAAGACACCGCCCCCAACAGAGCTGCTCTCTGCCCCGCCTCCCGTGGTAAGGGGGTAAGTACAAAATGCCTTGGAGGATCACCTCTCAAATTGATTTTGTAACCCTGAGAGATTACCGCCCTCACCCACTGATCCTGAGTGGAGCTGAACCAAACATCCTGAAAAGTAGGAGGCAACCTCCCATGCTGCTCCCAGAATAGCTTGACCGATTGCTTCTTGGTAAAGGCACCAAAATGGGACTTGGAAGCCTTTCCCCTACTTGCGGGAAACTTTCCTCTAACTGACCCGTGCCAGACGCTCCACTCCAAAAGGACGAATGAAAAGAAGGGTGAAAAACAATAAAGCGAGAACCGCCCTGCTTTGCCACCGGACCTGCAAGAAAGAACTCTTCCCACCAGTAGCCTGTTTTATTAAGGTCTCTAATTCAGACCCAAAAAGAACCTCTCCTTTAAATGCTAAGGCTTCAAGTGACTTTTTGTCTGTGTGTATATATGTTTGTATGTGTGATTTTAACCCCTATAAATTCACTGTGGCCTCCCATCATATCCTATAATGGGATCTTTTAGAATATGACTCATTAAAAGTTACATTTTATGTGTATATTTTTTTTAGTCTAAAGTGTGCTCCCAGAATAACAGTCCTTTTCTCTCTGGTCTAATACAAAATGCTCTATTCCTGGACTTCCCTGCCAGTGGCAGTTAGAGGTGGGACTCCAGCACAGTGAAAAATTCAGAGGGGGGGGGTCACATCAACTGCCAGTGAGTCTAGGATATGTTTGAGGTGTCAGTAGGTGTGGCCCCCCTTTTAGCACATTAGACAGTGTTGCCGTCCCACCTCTGTCACTTGCAGGGAAGTCCAGAAGCGTTTTGTACCTAATGAAATGGGTCATGTTGGAGGGTATGCAGTATTATCCCATGACTGATCTCCTCTGTATTATACAGGTACAGTCTGAGGTAAATCAGTGTATTACCCCATGACTGAGCTCCTCCGTATTATACAGGTACAGTCTGAGGGCAATCAGTGTATTACCCGATGTCTGAGCTCCTCTGTATTATACAGGTATAGTCTGAGGTAAATCGGTGTATTACCCCATGACTGAGCTTCTCTGTATTATACAGGTCTAGTCTGAGGTAAATCAATGTATTACCCAGTGACTGAGCTCCTCCGTATTATACAGGTTTCGGGGCACATTTACCATGATCGCATTTACAATGCACTCTGGGCAGAATATTACCGCCCAGGATCGCATTGTAAAATGCGATCAGATCACTGGGATGTATCATCCCTGGCACTGCAGGGACAGGGCTCCGGAAAGGAGCCTGTCCCTGCGAAGTGCTAAGCCGGAAGCTGGGGGGTCAGCGCATGCGCGGTTATGCGCTGACCCCTCTTACCGCACTGCCTTGCTCGGAAGTGCAATGTGTAGCCATAGGCTACAATGGGCTATCGCCATCACAGAATGGCGATAGCCCAGGGGTGCGAAGCCGGGCTGCCCAATGTTGATACATCGGGCAGCTTTGCATCCCCCATAGAAACCTATGGGGGATGCGGCCGGCGGCGCTGCAGGGAGGATCGCAGCAGGGATCGGAGATTCCTGCTGCAGTCCCCCTATGATACATTTAGGGAATACTTAGTATTTGCGGCTAAACCCCGAAAAACTTACGTTTTCGGGGATTTAGCCGCAAATATGGTTTGATAAATGGGCCCCATAGTATGAGGTAAATCAGTGTATTACCCCATGTCTGAGCTCCTCTGTATTATACATGTACAGTCTGAGGTAAATCAGTGTATTACCCCATGTCTGAGCTCCTCTGTATTATACATGTACAGTCTGAGGTAAATCAGTGTATTACCCCATGACTGAGCTCCTCCGTATTATACAGGTGTAGTCTGAGGTAACTCAGCGTATTACCCCATGACTGAGCTCCTCTGTATTATACAGGTACAGTCTGAGGTAAATCAGTGTATTACCCCATGACTGAGCTCCTCTGTATTATACAGGTATAGTCTGAGGTTAATCAGTGTATTACCCCCATGTCTGAGCTCCTCTGTATTATACAGGTACAGTCTGAGGTAAATCAGTGTATTACCCCATGACTGAGCTCCTCTATGTTATACAGGTACAGTCTGAGGTAAATCAGTATATTACCCCATGACTGAGCTCCTCCGTATTATACAGGTACAGTCTGAGGTAAATCAGTGTATCACCCCATGACTCAGCTCCTCTGTATTATACAGGTATAGTCTGAGGTAAATCAGTGTATTACACCTGACTGATCTCCTCCGTATTATCCAGGTATAGTCTGAGGTAAATCAGTGTTTTACCCCATGACTGAGCTCCTCTGTATTATACAGGTACAGTTTGAGGTAAATCAGTGTATTACCCCATGACTGAGCTCCTCCGTATTATACAGGTATAGTCTGAGGTAAATCAGTATATTACCCAGTGACTGAGCTCCTCTGTATTATACAGGTACAGTTTGAGGTAAATCAGTGTATCACCCCATGACTCAGCTCCTCTGTATTATACAGGTATAGTCTGAGGTAAATCAGTGTATTACACCTGACTGATCTCCTCCGTATTATACAGGTATAGTCTGAGGTAAATCAGTGTTTTACCCCATGACTGAGCTCCTCTGTATTATACAGGTACAGTTTGAGGTAAATCAGTGTATTACCCCATGACTGAGCTCCTCCGTATTATACAGGTATAGTCTGAGGTAAATCAGTATATTACCCAGTGACTGAGCTCCTCTGTATTATACAGGTACAGTCTGAGGTAAATCGGTGTATTACCCCATGACTGAGCTCCTCCGTATTATACAGGTATAGTCTGAGGTAAATCGGTGTATTACCCCATGACTGAGCTCCTCCGTATTATACAGGTATAGTCTGAGGTAAATCAGTGTATTACCCCATGACCGAGCTCCTCCGTATTATACAGGTATAGTCTGAGGTAAATCAGTGTATTACCCCATGACTGAGCTCCTCCGTATTATACAGGTACAGTCTGAGGTAAATCAGTGTATTACCCCATGACTGAGCTCCTCCGTATTATACAGGTACAGTCTGAGGTAAATCAGTGTATTACCCCATCAGTCAGCTCCTCTGTATTATACAGGTGTACACAAAAAGGGGGGCGGTGAACCGAATCAGAGCGCTGTAAGTCTGCAGGCGGAAGGATGGAGTGCTAGTGGTAACCCCGTACCACCGGGGACAAGTATTCAAAGGGTAATGTGTACTAGACACATATGTTGCATTCCACAAAGATCCTCCTGCGAGCTTCAACAATACAAAAAGGGGATGAAAAAGGACGTTCCTATCTTACAAGGAGCGCTCCTCTTCTCCGATTTCAGGAAGATAAGTGTAAAATCACCACAGTGTATCCTTAGTCGTAAATGGGATAGTGGATAACCTTCTACCACACTTCAGGGGTGAGGGGGAGGTACCATACGTCCCTTGTGAGGGATAGGTGTCTCCTCTTCTCCGAGCGATAATATATTTCACCAAATGTCAGGTCACATCAGAAACCTTTTATCCTCTTCACATGTATCCATATGCCAATAAACCATATAGGGACAGAATAGAACCAAAATATGGTGTAATACAATTTCATTTATTGGTCACAAACATACAGATAGGGGACAATGATAAAAAGGTGTTTCTAAGGTCAGGTGTAAAGTAAACCAAATATAGGGATTCAAGCTATTACCAGAAAGGGTGGAGAACTTGGTGGCACAAAGTTCTCAAACGAGCATCAGAGGTAAAAAAGTCCCGGAAACTTTTCTCTCTAGACGAGTGTACACCACAAGGTCCTGGTAACGCGATCCTCAGATGGGTAAGTGACAGCTGGGTCCTACGCGTTTTAACCGCCTTCTGCGGTCTTTGTCAAGGATAAAGTTCCAGGCTGTCAGTTCCTGTTTAAAAAGGGTAAGTGTCCAATTAGAGATCCCGCGCTACGTCGCGTCAATCCGAGTTTCCGGTGTGTTACACCGGAAGTTGTCATCCGACAGTCTGCCCCACTTCCGTCCGTCTCATCTGGTGTATCGGACGCCACACTTCCGGTTTCGTATATGCACGCTCCGGAATAGTAGCCGCATTCAGATGTAAAATTCTCCTTCCATGTTCTGATAGGTCTCTGGGGGGGAGCCACGGGAGGAGATTGTGTCAAGATGAGATGCATAACGTTGATGTCTAAAGTGCGGATAGTGCGGATGGTTTCTCAATTCCATTATCATATATGGAGTAAAAAAAGAGGACAAAGTTAGAATAAATATAATTGAAAGATATATAAAAAAAAGGGTTAAAAGAGTATATTTTCTCATTTTGAATAAAAAATCTGGTTGAATAAGAGATGGGTAAAAGGAGAAATAAAAAATGAAAAATAAAGGGAGGTTAAAAATGTCTATAAAAACCATTTTATCTCAAAGTCTTTGTTAAGACCATTAGGGTATAAGGTATTGAGATTAAAAATACACTTCATTTCCTCCTTTGCCAGCTGAGATGCTTTATTTTTCTTTCTTGGGTCATCCTTGATTTCTTTGATGCCCATAAATCTGACGATATGGTTCGGATTGGATTGGTGAACAGTTTTAAAATGATGGGATAGACTGTGTGTTTCAAGGCCTTTTTTTATGTTGTTTAGATGTTCCGTTATACGGGTCTTAAAGGGTCTTGATGTACGGCCTATATAGAAGAGATTACATGTGCACTCAATGGCATAAACTATATTGGGGGTATTACATGTGATAAAATTTTCAATTAAAAAGTGGGTTCCATTAATAGTTAAATCGGTTGTTTTGGAGTGACCATTGCTCTTAATAGTCTGGCACCCCTTGCACAGACCGCATCTGTGGAAACCTTTAGTTCGGATCCTGCCACTTGGGTTAACTGTATAAAAGGCACTTCTTACAAGTTTGTTTTTAATATTGGGGGCCTTTTTGTAGATGAATTTTGGTTTCTTTGGAAGATGGATACCAATGACAGGATCTTTTAACAGAATTTTCCAGTTCTTTTTGAAGGATTTTTCGATAATTTTGTGTTGGGCATTGAATCCGGTTATGAACGCCCACTGAAAATCATCCCCTCCCTGGGTTGTTTCTGGTTTCTGTTTGGACTGTAAGAGGGTTTCCCTTTCTATTTCTTCTGTTTCCCTTAGGGTTCTGGAGATAGTTTCATTCGTATATCCACTTTTTACAAAACTTTCTGCCATTTTAGTTGCTTGTTGTTTATAGGTGCTAATACTGGAGCAATTACGTCTAAGGCGTTTGAATTGCCCGCCTGGGATTGCATTTAGCCAGGTGTTGTGGTGGCAACTGTTTCTCTGTATGTAGGAGAGACAGTCCGTAGGTTTTGTATAGGTTTTAGTCTCAAGGTGTCCCTCAATGTCTGAAATTGTAATGTCCAGAAAGTCAATACTGGATTGACTGATATTGAAAGTCAGTTCAATGTTGTTATCATTTTGGTTGAGGTAGTCACAGAAGATTTTAAGGTCAGATTCACTTCCTCTCCAGATAAAGACGATATCGTCTATATATCGAGACCAGGATACCAGATCCGCTCCAAAGCTATGCCCGCTCCACACATGTTCCTCTTCCCACAGTCCCATGAAGATATTGGCGTAGCTTGGAGCGAATCTGGTACCCATCGCAGTCCCCACCTTTTGAGTGTAATAGTTGCCATCGAACATGAAATAATTATTATTCAAAATTAGATCTATGCAGTCTATAAGGAGATGTTGCAGATGGGGATCTAGATTGCTTCTTTCGAGAAATTTTGTGGTTGCTCTAATCCCTTTATCATGTCGAATGATCGAATACAGAGATTTGACATCTGCTGTCACTAAATAGTATCCTGTCTCCCACTGGATCGTGGGTAGAAGGTTAAGGAGACTACTAGTGTCTTTTAGATGCGACCGATTGGTTTGAACTAAAGGCTGTAGATAATAATCAGTGAATTCTGATAAATTTGCAGTGACTGAATTAACCCCGGACACTATTGGTCGTCCTGGGGGGCAGATGGGGTTTTTATGAATTTTGGGGAGTAAATATATGACTGGTATCATAGGTTCTGTGATATTGAGGAATTTGAATTCCTTTTCATTAATGGTCTCTAAATTCTTGTATTTGGTCAGCAAAGTTGTTATTTTTTCTTGTATTTTCATGGTGGGATCCGATCTTATTTTGAGATAGGTTTCTTGATCTCCCAAATGTTTAGTGACTTCGTCGATGTACCATTTCTTATCTAGCACTACCACTCCACCGCCTTTGTCGGCTGGCTTTACAATAATTTCTTTGTTATTGCTAAGGTTTTTTAATGCCTGCCTTTCTTTTTTTGTTAAATTGTATTTGGTTTTCTTTATGGAGACTTTTTTAATATCTTCTACTACTAAGGAGCTAAAAGTTTCAATGAAATTGCCTTTGATGTGGGATGGGTAAAAAATTGATTTGGGTTTGAAGTGACTAGTGGTAGGTAGTTCTTCGGATTCCATTTCGGTTTCTTTTTTGTTCAGGAAAAACTTTTTGAGACAAAGTTTGCGTACGAATTTATGTACGTCCACAAAACTGTCGAATTTATTTATGTTAGCAGTTGGGGCATATTTGAGTCCTTTTTCAAGCACTGAAATCTCCATAGGGGAGAGGGTATATTTACTTAAATTAAATATTTTTACTTTGTTTAGAGTGTTATCCTCTGGAGTGTCTCCGTTTTGCGGGACATTATCTACAGGGATTTCATCATTTGGAGGGTTACTGATTATCTTTTTTCTCTTTCTGTTAGGAGAACCGTTATATCTCAGCTGCTACCATGTTCAAGTATAGGGAAAAAAGAGTTACCCTATTAGGACACATTTTTTGTAATGAGGTTGAAAGCTCAGAATTGATAGATGAAAACTTAGAGAGCATTATGAGGAAATTAGAAAAAATCTTGATCAAAGAGAATAAAATCTGGTGGGAGGTAGTAACTCTTGAAAAATATCTCGCACATGATATTATTCCTAGGGGTTTGATCATTGATAAACAGGCATCCTTTGAAATAGCGACTGAAAAATTCAAAGAAGATTGGAATAAAATTACCTATAATTGCTCCGTCCGCCTGATGACACTCATCATTGAGGAGAGGAAAAAACAACTCCTACTCGTGGATGATGAAATAAAAAAATATAAAGAACTGATCCATCCTTTCTCTGACCTACCAGAATATACCGAATACGAGAAAAGAATAGAGGAAAACATTAAAAAACTCTCTAAACCCATGATAGATCGCAAACTGAGAAAATTTATTCGAGATAAAAAGGAAACAACAACAACAGAAATACTGGAACCAACCCCAGCATGTGACTGTAAATCCCACAAACCTATAGGAAATATCAGACCTTTAGGACAAAGACGTAAAGGAACTAACCAAAAAAATCAAAAGGAAAATAGAAACCCTTATACATACCCCAATGGTCCTAGAAACACCTATAGGTATGAATATTCAGATCCCACCACCCCCGAAAGGTGGAATCATCAGAGAAATAGATATGATATTAACCGCCCCCAATACAAAAAATACAATGGCAATTTTAGACTACCCGACAATAGAAAACATAACACTGAAAACCATGTCAGCCCTTATAAAATTCCACAACATAGAAATCACAGAGAGAATTATCGTAATGAAACATATGATCAACAATGGGAACATCCGAGGAGACCGTTTAAAAGACGTATTAATTTCGATGATCATCCAGGATCACCATTAAATACACAAAACAGATACTCCCCCTTACAAAAGGATTCCAACAGAATCCGTTTTTTAGAGAGAGGGAGCGATCAACGCCATATAAAATAAATAAAACCAGGAGAGGGAAAAGAGGCGGCACCCGCATCAAGAAAAACAAGATTAAATCAAAAAGTAACAGAAAGAGAAAAAAGATAATCAGTAACCCTCCAAATGATGAAATCCCTGTAGATAATGTCCCGCAAAACGGAGACACTCCAGAGGATAACACTCTAAACAAAGTAAAAATATTTAATTTAAGTAAATATACCCTCTCCCCTATGGAGATTTCAGTGCTTGAAAAAGGACTCAAATATGCCCCAACTGCTAACATAAATAAATTCGACAGTTTTGTGGACGTACATAAATTCGTACGCAAACTTTGTCTCAAAAAGTTTTTCCTGAACAAAAAAGAAACCGAAATGGAATCCGAAGAACTACCTACCACTAGTCACTTCAAACCCAAATCAATTTTTTACCCATCCCACATCAAAGGCAATTTCATTGAAACTTTTAGCTCCTTAGTAGTAGAAGATATTAAAAAAGTCTCCATAAAGAAAACCAAATACAATTTAACAAAAAAAGAAAGGCAAGCATTAAAAAACCTTAGCAATAACAAAGAAATTATTGTAAAGCCAGCCGACAAAGGCGGTGGAGTGGTAGTGCTAGATAAGAAATGGTACATCGACGAAGTCACTAAACATTTGGGAGATCAAGAAACCTATCTCAAAATAAGATCGGATCCCACCATGAAAATACAAGAAAAAATAACAACTTTGCTGACCAAATACAAGAATTTAGAGACCATTAATGAAAAGGAATTCAAATTCCTCAATATCACAGAACCTATGATACCAGTCATATATTTACTCCCCAAAATTCATAAAAACCCCATCTGCCCCCCAGGACGACCAATAGTGTCCGGGGTTAATTCAGTCACTGCAAATTTATCAGAATTCACTGATTATTATCTACAGCCTTTAGTTCAAACCAATCGGTCGCATCTAAAAGACACTAGTAGTCTCCTTAACCTTCTACCCACGATCCAGTGGGAGACAGGATACTATTTAGTGACAGCAGATGTCAAATCTCTGTATTCGATCATTCGACATGATAAAGGGATTAGAGCAACCACAAAATTTCTCGAAAGAAGCAATCTAGATCCCCATCTGCAACATCTCCTTATAGACTGCATAGATCTAATTTTGAATAATAATTATTTCATGTTCGATGGCAACTATTACACTCAAAAGGTGGGGACTGCGATGGGTACCAGATTCGCTCCAAGCTACGCCAATATCTTCATGGGACTGTGGGAAGAGGAACATGTGTGGAGCGGGCATAGCTTTGGAGCGGATCTGGTATCCTGGTCTCGATATATAGACGATATCGTCTTTATCTGGAGAGGAAGTGAATCTGACCTTAAAATCTTCTGTGACTACCTCAACCAAAATGATAACAACATTGAACTGACTTTCAATATCAGTCAATCCAGTATTGACTTTCTGGACATTACAATTTCAGACATTGAGGGACACCTTGAGACTAAAACCTATACAAAACCTACGGACTGTCTCTCCTACATACAGAGAAACAGTTGCCACCACAACACCTGGCTAAATGCAATCCCAGGCGGGCAATTCAAACGCCTTAGACGTAATTGCTCCAGTATTAGCACCTATAAACAACAAGCAACTAAAATGGCAGAAAGTTTTGTAAAAAGTGGATATACGAATGAAACTATCTCCAGAACCCTAAGGGAAACAGAAGAAATAGAAAGGGAAACCCTCTTACAGTCCAAACAGAAACCAGAAACAACCCAGGGAGGGGATGATTTTCAGTGGGCGTTCATAACCGGATTCAATGCCCAACACAAAATTATCGAAAAATCCTTCAAAAAGAACTGGAAAATTCTGTTAAAAGATCCTGTCATTGGTATCCATCTTCCAAAGAAACCAAAATTCATCTACAAAAAGGCCCCCAATATTAAAAACAAACTTGTAAGAAGTGCCTTTTATACAGTTAACCCAAGTGGCAGGATCCGAACTAAAGGTTTCCACAGATGCGGTCTGTGCAAGGGGTGCCAGACTATTAAGAGCAATGGTCACTCCAAAACAACCGATTTAACTATTAATGGAACCCACTTTTTAATTGAAAATTTTATCACATGTAATACCCCCAATATAGTTTATGCCATTGAGTGCACATGTAATCTCTTCTATATAGGCCGTACATCAAGACCCTTTAAGACCCGTATAACGGAACATCTAAACAACATAAAAAAAGGCCTTGAAACACACAGTCTATCCCATCATTTTAAAACTGTTCACCAATCCAATCCGAACCATATCGTCAGATTTATGGGCATCAAAGAAATCAAGGATGACCCAAGAAAGAAAAATAAAGCATCTCAGCTGGCAAAGGAGGAAATGAAGTGTATTTTTAATCTCAATACCTTATACCCTAATGGTCTTAACAAAGACTTTGAGATAAAATGGTTTTTATAGACATTTTTAACCTCCCTTTATTTTTCATTTTTTATTTCTCCTTTTACCCATCTCTTATTCAACCAGATTTTTTATTCAAAATGAGAAAATATACTCTTTTAACCCTTTTTTTTATATATCTTTCAATTATATTTATTCTAACTTTGTCCTCTTTTTTTACTCCATATATGATAATGGAATTGAGAAACCATCCGCACTATCCGCACTTTAGACATCAACGTTATGCATCTCATCTTGACACAATCTCCTCCCGTGGCTCCCCCCCAGAGACCTATCAGAACATGGAAGGAGAATTTTACATCTGAATGCGGCTACTATTCCGGAGCGTGCATATACGAAACCGGAAGTGTGGCGTCCGATACACCAGATGAGACGGACGGAAGTGGGGCAGACTGTCGGATGACAACTTCCGGTGTAACACACCGGAAACTCGGATTGACGCGACGTAGCGCGGGATCTCTAATTGGACACTTACCCTTTTTAAACAGGAACTGACAGCCTGGAACTTTATCCTTGACAAAGACCGCAGAAGGCGGTTGAAACGCGTAGGACCCAGCTGTCACTTACCCATCTGAGGATCGCGTTACCAGGACCTTGTGGTGTACACTCGTCTAGAGAGAAAAGTTTCCGGGACTTTTTTACCTCTGATGCTCGTTTGAGAACTTTGTGCCACCAAGTTCTCCACCCTTTCTGGTAATAGCTTGAATCCCTATATTTGGTTTACTTTACACCTGACCTTAGAAACACCTTTTTATCATTGTCCCCTATCTGTATGTTTGTGACCAATAAATGAAATTGTATTACACCATATTTTGGTTCTATTCTGTCCCTATATGGTTTATTGGCATATGGATACATGTGAAGAGGATAAAAGGTTTCTGATGTGACCTGACATTTGGTGAAATATATTATCGCTCGGAGAAGAGGAGACACCTATCCCTCACAAGGGACGTATGGTACCTCCCCCTCACCCCTGAAGTGTGGTAGAAGGTTATCCACTATCCCATTTACGACTAAGGATACACTGTGGTGATTTTACACTTATCTTCCTGAAATCGGAGAAGAGGAGCGCTCCTTGTAAGATAGGAACGTCCTTTTTCATCCCCTTTTTGTATTGTTGAAGCTCGCAGGAGGATCATTATACAGGTGTAGTCTGAGGTAAATCAGTGTATTACCCCGTGACTGAGCTCCTCTGTATTATACAGGTATAGTCTGAGGTAAATCAGTGTATTACCCCATGACTCAGCTCCTCTGTATTATACAGGTGTAGTCTGAGGTAAATCAGTGTATTACCCCGTGACTGAGCTCCTCTGTATTATACAGGTATAGTCTGAGGTAAATCAGTGTATTACCCCATGACTCAGCTCCTCTGTATTATACAGGTGTAGTCTGAGGTAAATCAGTGTATTACCCCATGACTGATCTCCTCCATATTATACAGGTATAGTCTGAGGTAAATCGGTGTATTATCCCATGACTGAGCTCCTCTGTATTATACAGGTACAGTCTGAGGTAAATCAGTGTATCACCCCGTGACTGAGCTCCTCTGTATTATACAGGTATAGTCTGAGGTAAATCAGTGTATTACCCCGTGACTGAGCTCCTCTGTAATATACAGGTATAGTCTGAGGTAAATCGGTGTATTATCCCATGACTGAGCTCCTCTGTATTATACAGGTACAGTCTGAGGTAAATCAGTGTATCACCCCGTGACTGAGCTCCTCTGTATTATACAGGTATAGTCTGAGGTAAATCAGTGTATTACCCCGTGACTGAGCTCCTCTGTAATATACAGGTATAGTCTGAGGTAAATCAGTGTATTACCCCGTGACTGAGCTCCTCTGTATTATACAGGTATAGTCTGAGGTAAATCAGTGTATTACCCCGTGACTGAGCTCCTCCGTATTATACAGGTAGTCTGAGGTAAATCAGTGTATTACCCCATGACTGAGCTCCTCTATATTATACAGGTATAGTCTGAGGTAAATCAGTATATTACCCCATGACTGAGCTCCTCTGTATTATACAGGTATAGTCTGAGGTAAATCAGTGTATTACCCCATGACTGATCTCCGTATTATACAGGTATAGTCTGAGGTAAATCAGTGTATTACCCCATGACTGAGCTCCTCTGTATTATACAGGTACAGTCTGAGGTAAATCAGTGTATTACCCCGTGACTCAGCTCCTCCGTATTATACAGGTACAGTCTGAGGTAAATCAGTGTATTACCCCGTGACTCAGCTCCTCCGTATTATACAGGTACAGTCTGAGGTAAATCAGTGTATTACCCCATGACTGAGCTCCTCTGTATTATACAGGTACAGTCTGAGGTAAATCAGTGTATTACACCGTGACTCAGCTCCTCCGTATTATACAGGTACAGTCTGAGGTAAATCAGTGTAATACAGAGGAGCTCAGTCATGGGATAATATACTGATGTACCAATCACCAACCAATATTGTATCCCAATTTTTTATTTTGTTTTAGCGTGAGGGTGTCAATGAGACCCACATATTTTTGCTGAGCACAATCACTGGTTATATTATATATAGACAAACAAACACACCCATACCCCCAAGAGCTTCCACTGCAGAATCAGTACAGACCAAGGAGCATTACTACTATGTGGCATAATGCATTATTAGGGGCACTGCTACGGTGTGGCATATTGTTATAAGGGGCACTACTACTGTGTGGCATAATGCATTATAAGGGGTATTACTACGGTGTGGCATAATGCATTATAAGGGGCATTAATACTGTGTGGCATAATGCATTATAAGGGGCATTACTACGGTGTGGCATAATGTTATAAGGGGCATTACTACTATGTGGCATAATGTTATAAGGGGCATTACTACTGTGTGGCATAATGCATTATAAGGGGCACTACTACTGTGTGGCATAATGCATTATAAGGGGCACTACTACTGTGTGGCATAGTGCATTATAAGGGGCACTACTACGGTGTGGCATAATGTTATAAGGGGCACTGCTACTGTGTGGCATAATGCACTATAAGGGGCATTACTACTGTGTGGCATAATGCACTATAAGGGGCACTACTACTGTGTGGCATAATGTTATAAGGGGCATTACTACTGTGTGGCATAATGCATTATAAGGGGCAATACTACTGTGTGGCATAATGAATTATAAGGGGCACTACTACTGTGTGGCATAATGCACTATAAGGGGCACTACTACTGTGTGGCATAATGTTATAAGGGGCACTACTACTTTGTGGCATAATGCATTATAAGGGGCAATACTACGGTGTGGCATAATGTTATAAGGGGCATTACTACTGTGTGGCATAATGCATTATAAGGGGCACTACTACTGTGTGGCATAATGCATTATAAGGGGCATTACTACTGTGTGGCATAATGCATTATAAGGGGCACTACTACTGTGTGGCATAATGCATTATAAGGGGCACTACTACGGTGTGGCATAATGTTATAAGGGGCATTACTACTGTGTGGCATAATGTTATAAGGGGCATTACTACTGTGTGGCATAATGCATTATAAGGGGCACTACTACTGTGTGGCATAATGCATTATAAGGGGCAATACTACGGTGTGGCATAATGTATTATAAGGGACATTACTACTGTGTGGCATAATGTTATAAGGTACATTACTACTATGTGACATAATGCATTATAAGGGGCACTACTACGGTGTGGCATAATGTTATAAGGGGCATTACTACTGTGTGGCATAATGCATTATAAGGGGCATTACTACTGTGTGGCATAATGCATTATAAGGGGCATTACTACTGTGTGGCATAATGCATTATAAGGGGCACTACTACGGTTTGGCATAATGTTATAAGGGGCATTACTACTGTGTGACATAATGCATTATAAGGGGCATTACTACTGTGTGGCATAATGCATTATAAGGGGCAATACTACTGTGTGGCATAATGTTATAAGGGGCAATACTATGGTGTGGCATAATGTTATAAGGGGCACTACTACTGTGTGGCATAATGCATTATAAGGGGCACTACTACGGTGAGGCATAATGTTATAAGGGGCAATACTACGGTGTGGCATAATGTTATAAGGGGCACTACTACTGTGTGGCATAATGCATTATAAGGGGCACTACTACGGTGTGGCATAATGTTATAAGGGGCAATACTACGGTGTGGCATAATGTTATAAGGGACACTACTACTGTGTGGCATAATGCATTATAAGGGGCACTACTACAGTGTGGTATAATGTTATAAGGGGCAATACTATGGTGTTGCATAATGACTACTGCACATCCTGAGGTTGGATCTGGGTAGAGCACGGTGACAAGAGCTAGTGGAGGGCATAACAGCAGGCATGAGTTCAGCAGTAGTTGGCGAGTACAATGGCGGTGTTTCCCTTTTAAAAAAATGCAGTGAAGAATTCTCTAGCTGCGTCATTAAAGGAAAAAAAACAAAACACTGGTGACCCAATCATTGCCCATGATCCCTTCATGCCAGCGAACATTAGCCAGAGGGTGTCAAGCAAGCTCATGACGAGGACGATGGAAGCCCTGGTGGTGCGGCAGCAATGCAAAAGAGCTTACAGGCTGAAGAAGACACTGCAGGACCTGGGCAGGTGTCGGCCATGCTGGTTCAGGAGTTATGGAGAGGGAGGGGGGGGACGGACGGACGGACGGACAGTGTTGGTGATTTCAAAATATTCAAACCATTAAAACCCCATGATGTTGATATATCTCCACCTCCCAGCTGGTTACCCCCCTCCCCTCACAGGTAACTTATTTCCAGCAGATTATTGCAGGAGATCTGCTGAAATATTGGGCGAGTGTGCACACATGGATTGGATGTAGAATCTTCAAGCTTACAGAGCAATATATCGTGAACGATATGCACAATACCGATATATCGCAAACATCGTTCAGTCGGTATCCTCAATATCATTAACATTGCACGCTCAGGCGGATCATTAAGGACCCCTCTGCCGTCAGTGCATGCAGCTCAATCTGGCAATATTGTCAGCGACTGTATACATAGGAAGGGTCCCGGTGACGTCACGGAGGGATATTGTAAACCAATATCGTTCAGTGTCATTGAACCGAGGCACCACCGATATAAAGATAACATTTAACGATTCCCAGCCTCGCTGATATTAAGAATTACATGACCAAGAATGTTATCAGGTGCGACACAAGTCAGCAAAATAAGGGCTTTACATCAATCTTTATTTTTATAGCACAATTCAGTACATTTATTTCTTATTATCAGTTACTTATATAGCGCAGCAAATTCCATTGTGCTTTACAATTGGAAACAGTGATAAAACAAACTGGGTCATTACAGACTGTCAAAGCGGTAGGAGGGCCCTGCTCGCAAGCTTACAATCTATAGATTTACTTTACATTGTAAACAAGAGCAGCAACGAAAATCATATCACAGAACAAAATCAAACAGTAATCATATTAAAAGCAAATGAAAGTCTAAAAAATTATATTCTCTGCATGTTTTAAGTTATAGTAAATTCTCTACCAGGGGTGCGTCTTACTCCTCTAATAATAATTTTATTAATGCATTGGTTGCCACAGCGACATCCCATCTGAAATAGAACTCCCATATTAGGACTATTCACTAAGACATGGACAGGGATAAAAGTACCAGCCAATCAGCCCCCAACTGCTTTTTTAAAGACGGTTTGAAAAATGACAGGAGCAGATTGTTTGGCTGCATCCACTTTATCTCCATCCTAATCTTAGTAAATAGACTACAAAGTACATTTTAAAAACCACTTGCAGCCATTTTACAGCATTACGATGTCCATTCTTTCCTGGTTTACCCTTAATCGTTGTGGTTTCACTTCTACCCAGGGCCCATAGATTTATTTACAGGTAAATCATCACACTTACTTACTAAAGGTAGATCTGGAGCGAGTGTGTGTACAGTAACGCCTGGTTAGGGTTAAAGGTTAGAAAATATCACTGTAAAACTTAAAATCAGTGAGATTAGATAGTCAATGAGAATAGATCGCACACATTTTTTTTTGCTAGGAGGTCTCATTAAATTAACGTGATTTATTTGTGTGTCCTCCTATTGGAGTATTGAGCTTCATTAGACTGAGGTGTCCATAGGGGAATCTGGTAAATCAGTACTGCTGAAATCGGGGGTTTGTTCCTCTTCCCATAACAATATGAGTTGCCTAATAGAGGGCTGCATTAAATCTATATGTTTGCCCTTGTAGATATAGTCTTTTAATAAAGGATTGCCCTCAACAACCTTTCTAAATTCTAGACGAATGTCTTTACTCTCAATAGCCCCATATACAAGTATGTCCACCATAGACCGCCCAAACTCTATCACACTTTTTGTTCTACCTGGTGCATCAACTGGATACCCTCCTGTATGCATTGCCACAAGATGTCCCTGATCATCGAAAACTGGGGCCCCGGAAGCCCCGTGATAGAGGCATGTCTCATAAGTTACTAGCCTGGGGTCCAGCATTTCCACAAAGCTGTACAAATTAAAAATATGAATATATGAAGGGTCAGAGGTAATCGTTTCATTAATAACTTCTCTACGTTGAATGAAATTGACCACTGAACACAAACCGATTTGTTTGCACTGACCTTCTGGGTGGCCAATGACGCTCGCCGTGCCATGTTCTGGTGGAAGAGCTAAACAGGTTAACAAACCTTCTGGATAAGAAGGCAATTCAACACGAAAGAACGCATAATCGTGCTCCTCAGAATAGGATAAAAATTCAATGGGGCACAAATATTCTTTAATATTTGGATTTTGATATGAATGTTCAAATTTGAATATTAGTTGAGCTTTACAAGGTACATTCTTAGTTATAATACTTTTCACTACATGGTGACAGGTGAGGAACATATCTCCAGTTATACAGAAACAGGTTCCATACTCATTGGTTGCTGGAAGCCGAATCTGTGCAACACTGACCAGGCGTTGTGCAAGCACTGTAAAGGTGTGTGCAGTTAAAGGTGTTTCTCGGCCCCGGTGACTGAAAGGCTTTCTGATGCTGCGCCAGGCCTTTTTCAAGCCTCTCTTTTTGACATAGGCCTTAAAATGAGTTTGAAAGGTCTCTGTCAGTTTATTAAAAGCCTCAGTAGGTGTGAACTGCCCTGTGCCATTGTTGGCTGACCCAGTGGGGAAGATGAGATTGGACTGATCTCCAAGTGATCCTGTATTTGTATGTATGTCACTATTGTCATTACGGCCAGGCACAATTATGGTGTATGTATCATCTGTACTGAGTTCTGACAGTGTCACTGTGCCCTCGTATTTATCCAGTTCTGTTCCTACAATATAAAGCAAGTTTGTGTCCTTAAATCTCTTATCATTTTTGAGAGCTTCTTCAATAGTTTCATCTTTATATCCAAAAACTGCCAGTGGTGTATTGACATCAAAACCTAGTTTGATGTAATGCAATATTCTCTTTACAGCTCCCCCCTTGGTCCTTCCTTTTTGTTTAACTTTAAAAAAAACCCCGCCACTTCCTTTCTTGTAAGGCGGAGTCAGTGCTACTTTACGATTTTCCATTGTACGCTTTGGTTGATTTAGAACTAGAGTTTCAGCTTCCGCCAGATCTCCACATGGAGCTGATGGATTAACTATTGCATTGAGCTGGTTACAAAAAATAATCAGAGGCTTTGACGCTTTGTATTCTTTAGAAAAAGTACTAGATTTCTTCAGTGCACCAATAATTCCTTTATGTGGATTGGCATTAATATGGGTATAACCCTCAGATTTGGAATTCCACTTAAATTGTAAAGTGACCAGTTTTGGAGTAGATTTATCTTTCTGTGTATTCTCACATTCAGAGTGCAGCGTCTAGAAAGAGAATGGAAACATGAAGAGCAAGGTAATAACACGAAGAACACACTCACAGCAAAGCCTTAACCCCTTCCCGACATTTGACGTACATTTACGTCATGGTCGGGAAGTACTTCCCGACACCTGGCATAAATGTACGTCATGACTTGTAACTGTCACCGCGTCTAGAGACGCGGTGACAGAGGGACGATGTCTGCTGTCCCTGACAGCAGACATCTTCCCTCATTGCCCAGGGGGGGCAGCGATGCCCCCCGCCATGGGCGATCGCTGCGATTGGCTGTTCAAACGTGAACAGCCAAAAGCAGCGTTTACTGTGTGATGTGTAAAATTTAGACTCTGCTGCCCCCTAGCGTCCAAAAAAAATAAAAGAAAGTTGAAATAATGATGTAATAATAAAGTTTAGATATGGTCTATGTTAGTTATTAACTATTTTGAGTGGTATGATTATTTGTCTCACAAGCAGAAAATTTTACATTTTGCAAATAGCAAAATGTTCAATTTTTTTACGACATTTTGGTATTTTTCACAAAAAAAAAAAAAAAACTGTATCGGCCAAAATTTACCACTAATTTAAAGTACAATGTGTCACGAGAAAACAATCTAAAAATAACTGGGATAAGTAAAAGCAAAAAAAAGTTATCCCCACTTAAGTGATACCTGTCAGATTTGAAAAAAAGGGCTCTGTCAGGAAGGCAAAAACATGCTGCGTCGGTAAGGGGTTAATTCACATTTCCACACTGTAGTGCATCCTCCCAGCACCCAATAGAGTAAGCCACACTGTAGTGCCCAATACAGTAAACGACACTGTAGTGCACCCCCAATAAAGTCCCATGTAGTGCCTCCCCCTAGCGCCCAATTCAGTAAGCCACACTGTAGTGTGCCGCCCCCCCCCCCCTAACAGTCTAATTCTAATGATGAAAAGGTGTGCAAACCCCCCCCCCCCCCCCCCCCCCCCAGGAGTGCAGTTTTATGTTCACACTATGTTCCGCTAGGACACACCCCTCCCAAACCTATATCTTGCCACACACTTAACAATGTGTACCCAGCCCACACCACCACAAATGGGACCTGGCACATGACAAATGCAGAACCCAAGGGGGGGGGGGGGGGGGGGGGGTATTTTGGTAGTATTCTGCAGCAAGTCATCACTAGCAACATTCCCTGCCTGCTGCTGCAGGAGCGCATATGATGGGCACACACTAGATATTCTAAATCTATGCTGTAATGCTGGATATCTGGTTGTGACCTTTGCGTAACCCGCTGAGTGCCAACATCTGTGAGATAAGCAAAATATCCGCTGAACATGCCAGAGTTGCTCACATTTGTTGTATAAATTCAAATAAAAACTGTAATAAAAAGATTCAATTCCCTCTATAAGGTGACGTTACAGGTCGTTATGATGAATAGAAAGGTTTGCTTGCTAATTTTCATACCTATTTTGCAAAATTCACTTGGCACTCAAAGGGTAACTTGTGTTAAAGGGGATTTGAGGGACAGAATCTTTGAATTTTTTTTTTTTTAAAAAGGTGTATTTGAGGTTTCTTGGCTCAGAACACAATATCACCATGTCAGATAATACACTTCGTTGGAAAACCTTTGTTCTTAAAAATACAGCCTTACACCTTCCCATGGAGTAACACCAAGGGCGGTATTCAATGAGCCTGATTCGCCAGGTTTTTATGGCGAATTTGTGCTGTGTGGCGAATTTCTGACAAAAACGGTGAATCACCCTATTCAATGACCACATGGCGAATACATTTGAAGGTTTTTTTCGCCATGATTCACCGAGTAGCAATCGCTATCTTTTTATGGTGAAGTTGAATGTGAACTTTTTAAATAAAGTGTTTTGTTTTTTTACATTTGGTGTCAAAAAATCAGGAATTTTATTCTGAGGAGGGGCATGCTATTTTTATTCATGTGCTGTAAGCACATGAATATATATTTAATTTTAAAAATAATATTTTTATTTTTTTTACACAGCAGCCAGCAGGGGGCACCGGAGCCGAGCCGCTCATTACATATTCATATATTCACTGCACGATCATTACGATCGTGTGTAGTGAATATACGCTCCCCTGCTGGCACCCCCGGGGGGCAGCCTGTGCTGCCTGGCACCCGGGGAGCCCACCTAACCCCCCACAAAGGTCTGGGCTAGGCAGAGAGACTACCATCTCTCTGCCTGGCACCGTCCTCAGGCTCCCTGCGGCAATCGCCGCAGGAGCTCATATTCGCCAGTCAGGGGCTCGCTGCCCCTGACTCGTTGAATACCGGAGCCCGCCGGCTCCGGAACGTGGCGAATGTGCAGCGAATCCAAAAAAGGATTTGCTGCACCTCGCAGGTATTCACATTGAATACCGCCCCAAGTCTTTTAGTTCTGCAGCTGTTGTAATGGCAAACTAAAAATGAATTCTTGCTTTTATGAATTGGGTTGATTCTGTGTACGCAATTTCTGTAGTCGGCTCTATAGATTTTTCAATCAGGCTAATAGTGTCTATTGCTACAGGCACTAAACACTATATAGAAACACTGCATAGATTGTGACGGACTGTGCTATAATCCCCTGAAAAGCATCTCTTATGGTGTGTGCACACTGTGAGACTAATTGTGTGTACACACTGTGAGACTAATGGTGCGTACACACGGTCGATTAGGCTTGCTATTGGATCAGATTGCATCAGGATCGAAACGCACGACAAGCCACCTGACACGCCTGCGATGGACGATGTACTGCAGATTTGCACTATATAGTCATTGCTCCCCTGTCTATCTGGGTTTCTATTTCTGCTGTCCCGGGAGCGCGCATTGTGATCACAAAGGTAAAAGCCTGTGCGATCTGCATGCGATCCAAATGTGATTTTGACTATATAGTCACATGCTGGATTATACCGTGTGTACACAGCATAAGAGCTATTCCCAGGCCATTCCAACACTGGAATAGGATTACTTTGAAACCATTTTTTTTCTTCACACATTGGCAACATGTGGAACTAAAACCTGTTCAAATATCAGTGCTTCATTATCTTGGAATAGATCACGTGCGGGAGGATTTAGTTTGGGTCGAAGTATTTCATTTATGTGTTTTTGGGCATTCATACAACCCCATATGATGACATTAACTGGGTGTTTCACGGTATAGGGCAGTATTCAATAAACACATTCACAGCGTGCAGCGAATCCTGTTTAGGATTCGCTGCAATGTCGCCGTGTTCCGGAGCCTCACTGTCCCCCTGCTATCCCCCTATTCAACATCGCAGGGGCTCGCTGCCCCTGGCGGCGAGTGTGAACCCCTGCGGAGGACACCGCAGGGAGCCAGAGGACGGTGGCAGGCAGGGAGATGGAAGTCTCCCTGCCTGCCCCAGAACATATGTGGGGGGGGGAGGTGGGCTCCCCGGCAGCACAAGCTGCCCCTCGGGAGAGCCAACAGGGGACCAGGTATGCACTGCTCCTGATCGTGCATATGTAATGATTGGGTGCAGTGAATATATGAATATCTAATGAGCGGCTCTCGGCTCCCGGCTTCCTGCTGGCTGCTCTGTGTAAAAAAATATATATATATTTAAAATTAAATATATATTCATGTGCTTTGAGCACATGAATAAAATTAGCATGCCCCTCCTCAGAATAAAATTCCTGATTTTTTGGCACCAAATATAAAACAACAACAACTTTATTTTAAAAGTTCACTTTCCACTTCACCATGAAAAGATGGCGATTTGCTACACGGTGACACACGGCGAAAATCACTTAGAAAGACGGCGAGAAGTGCGCGTTGAATAGGGTGATTTGATTTCTAACCACAAAAAAAAATCACCTTCCAATGCGAAAATAGCACAAATTCGCCGTGAAACAGGGCGAATTATCCTCATTGAATACTGCCCATAATGTAAATCTTCTCCTTACGTATTTTATGCCATCCCTGCCGGACAGGGAGATTTTGTTCTTGTCAGACCAAATCATACTGTCCCCTTGTTCTGCTTTCCAGGTAACATGGCTTTTAGCCTAGTTTAATCTTTCCAAAAACTTTGTTTGACAGAAAAAAAAATGAATGGAATTTTAGCATTTAGACCAAATCCCTGCAGTCCAGCTTCACATTGGTTTGCGCCATATCACCTTGTATACACCCAGATGATTTTGTTATGTTACCTATGCACAGTCTCTTCATTCTGCCTTCATCACTGTCTGGTTCTGTAGTGACTTACTCTCCATATGTCTCTCCAAAATGAAGAAATGTCACCTTTGGTTCCACCAATCTGTCTCCTCATTTCTCCATAACTGTGGCCTTATTCGCTTACTAGTACTATTTTACAACACTTTAACACTTTAATTTAATTATGTTATAAAACCAACTCTAACAGCAATCACATAACACTGACAAGTGTCCTCCTCTCCAACACATAACTGTATCCTACTGTGACCCGATGGGCTTATTGCTAAAACAAGGGAGGACACCTGATTGGCTCACTAAACACTCATGCTCATTATGGTTAACTTCATATTAACCTAAGCAAGTTGTGTTTCATTTTTTTGGCTATAACTTTTGATAGAACACAAGATATCCAGCATTGTTATTACATTCTTGATAAAAATTATATATAATTAAAAGATAATTTGGTACTTTATTCCTAGCATGGCGCCCACTGCATTAATTGCATAGAGGGCTATTCTGCATAAAAAAATTGCATCGCATGCCATTTTAGTGGCATGCGATTTTTTTTTGTTAATTTATTCACTGCTTTTATGTCCCAGGCCATCTCATCGCATCGTACCGCCCACAAAATTGCATGTGATCTCATGGGATGCGATTTTTTTGTTAATTTATTCACTGCTCTTATGTCCCCAGGCCCATCTCATCGCACCTCCCGCAAAATCGCATGCTATTTTCAGGGGTGCTATGCCATGACATTAGGTATACAATAATATGATTTTATGTTCCAAAAATAGGTTAAACGCACCCCCCCCCCACCCCGAAGCGTGGCGAGTGCAGCGGAACGTGTACTCCGACTTTTTCATTACCCCACTATCCACGTCAGCGTGAAGTTGATTTTATATAGTGTGGCGAGCGCAGCGAGCCCGAAGAGTGGCGAGCGCAGCGAGGGGATGCGGAATACACGTAAAGTAATCCGCATGCACTCGCCAAACTATATAAAATCAACTCCACGCCGACGTGGATAGCGGGGTAACGAAAAGTCGGAGGACGCGTTCCGCTGCACTCGCCACGCTTCCGGGTGGCGTGGATAGTGGGGGGGTGCGTTAATCCTATTTTTGGGACATACAAATCATATTGTATACCTAATGTCATGGCATCGCACACCCTATAAAATCGATTTTGCGGGACATGTGATGCCATGCCATGCGATATAGTGGGGTACAATGGCCATAGAAAAAAATGACAAAAAAAAAAAACCGCATCGCATGCCGCTTTAATGGCCCATGCGATGCGATTTCCTTACGGTGCCGTACGTAGGAAATCTGGGCGCCATGCTAGGAAACAAGTACCGATAATTCAATGTTATCACGTCAAAAGTTAGTGGCGTTGTGAGCCACCAAACCTCAAAAATACACCTTTGTGAAAAGGTTTCCACAATTTTGGCCACGTGTGTGTGTACAATAGATAAGAGATTTGGGTGCTGTTGGTATGTTTACGTGCGACTGTTGAGTGTCTTGGGGGGGGGGAAAAATAAAAAATGCTGCCCTTTCTTCACATACTGTATGTTAATCAGAGATTAATAGATGTGGTCATACTTCGTTCTGGACCCTCGCATGGTAATAGGACGATCAGTAAGCATAAGCATGTGTGATGTTCCGATGAGCCAGCCACCACCTCTTGTGGATAGTTTTACCTGTCCTGTAGATTTTTCGCTCTGTTGGTGGATTTTTGGGGGGAATTGATTGGGCACAGGTGACAGTTTTCTCTTCCGCTGTGTATCACTAGGACCCTGCTGCAAAGAAATAAGGAGTGAGGGGTATTGGACACATACACAATGCATAATGTAACTCAGGCTACCAACCTGGGTCTTCTGGACCCCAAACAATTAGGGGTGAGCAGGTCCGATTCTCAGAGGGATACGGTCATTGGATCACCACCAAGTAGTTCGACATGCAGGTAGTTCGACATTACTTTGAGGCAAACATGGTTTTTTTTACTGTTTTTTGAGCCGACAGGCGGTATTTCATGCCCTACCATCCACTAGGGCGTGGCGGGAGAACAAAATAGTGTGCCGAGCGTAGCGAGGCAACGTGCCCAAAGCATGGCAAGCGTAGCGTGCCATGCTGGGGGACGCGGTGCTACATTTTAGCGTTTAAGTCGACTGTCAACATTCGGGTGAAAAAAGAAAAAATAAAACCACGTCCATACCCTTCTCAGAGAACCGGATCACCCTGAACTTCTCAATCCAACCCAGGATCTGAATCTGCCTCAGGTTTTCCTGCCAGACTGATTTCAGATCAAGGCAAAATGTCATCATCCCACTCACGGATTCACTCGGGTTTCGGTAGCTGCTGCTACCAGCCATGGCATTGACGATGCAAGTCTATCAACTTCGTCAGCATTTGGTCAGTGTATGCACCATAAAGAGTCGAATTATACTCACCGATAATTCCTTTTTCTTCCTAGAGATCCCATGGCAGCCATAACACTGGGATGTTCCCTTCCCCCATAGAATTAGACAGGATAATTTTTCTCTAGGACCGCCCACCTTGGGGTATAATAGCCTCCTCTTCCTCCTCCTCCATGTCTTTTCATGTCTCCGAAATATGTCCTGGAGAAAAATACATAACATAGGGAGGGAAAACCAGTGGCTGCCATGGGATCTCTAGGAAGAAAAAGGAATTATCGGTGAGTATAATTCGACTCTTTCTTCTACGATCCCCATGGCAGCCATAACACTGGGACATACCCAAGTAAACACACGGGAGGGCTAGATACTGCATGAATTATTTTATATATATATAGTCATTTACCCGTAAGGGCTTCTTGCAATACATGCGTCCCAAAGTGGGCAGTAGAAACGTTGAGTGAATAATGGTTCGAGAAAGTATGAATGGATGACCATGTTGCTGCCTTACAGATCTCAGCTGTTGACGCCTTCGCCTTATTCGCCCATGAAGTAGACACTGCCCGGGTAGAGTGTGCCTGTACTATGGAAGGTGGTGCTTTGCCCTCTTTCTTATAAGCGAATAAGATGGTCTCTCTAATCCACCGAGATATGGTCTGCTTCACAGGTGCTTTGCCCTTTTTTATTCCTTCCGGAATCACAAACAGGTGCTTAGTCAACCTGAAAGGTTTCGTTCTTTCCAGATACACCGTTATCCCTCTCACCAGGTCTAACGTGTGCCACGCCTCCTCTTCTCTACCTTTAGGCTGAGGATAGAAATCAGGTAAGGTTATTTCCTGGTTTAGGTGAAAGGCTGACACTACTTTGGGAACAAAGTCTGGATGCGTCCGTAGTACTACCCTATTAGGGAAGATTATCAGGTATGGTTCCTCCATCCACAGAGCCTGAAGCTCACTGACTCGTCGTGCTGAAGTCACAGCTACTAGAAATACCACTTTCCAAGTTAGGTATTTTAGCGGGCAATCTTCAATCGGTTCAAAAGGATCCGTTGTTAGCACCGTCAGGAGCAGGTTTAGGTCCCAGGGGGCCACAATTGATTTAATCGGCGGTCTGATCCTCTTCATCGCCCTGCCGAACCTCTTAACGATTCTTTCTTCTGCTAGAGGTCTGTCCAACAACACACTTAATGCAGATATCTGTGCCTTAATTGTCGCTGTGGCCAACCCCATCTGGAAACCTTCAAACAAGAATTGTAATACTTGGTCAGTAGGAATGTCCATACAGTCATCTTTGAACTGCCCCCAACTGATAAACTTATACCAGGTTTTATAGTAGGCCTCCGATGAGACCTTCTTCCTGGCTCTCAGCATCATCTCAATCACTTGGGGTGACAAATTGTGTCTCTTTAGAATCTGCCGCTCAATTTCCATGCCTCTAGTTGTAAACTCGCCGGCTCTGGATGCAGCATCGGCCCCTGATGAAGAAGGTCCAGCCTGCTTGGCAGCTGCCACGGTCCTTGTATCGCCATCCTTAAGACATTGGAAAACCATGCTCTTCTTGGCCAATGTGGAAGAATTATTAGCACTATTACTTGGTCTTCCCTGATCTTTTTCAGTACTTTGGTTATCATTGGGAATGGCGGAAACAGATATCCCAGTTTGAATTTCCACTTGGTCGAAAAAGTGTCTAACGTCTTCGCCTGTGGATGATAGTACTTTGCGTAGAATTCGCTCACCTTCCTGTTCAAATAGGTGGCCATCAGGTCCACTTCTGGTGTTCCAAAGATCCTTGTTAACTGTAGGAACACCTCGCTGTTCAACTCCCATTCTCCTGGCAACACAGTCTTGCGACTCAGGTAGTCTGCTATGACATTTTTCTTGCCTGGAATATAATTTGCAGAGATTGACCTTAGGTTGTTCTCCGACCACTTCATAATTTCTTCCGACATCTTCATCAGTTTCAGACTTCTGGTCCCGCCTTGATGGTTGATATGAGCGACTACGGTCACATTGTCGGACATAATTTTTAGATGTGTGTCCCGAATCTTGGGTCTTAGTTGGTACATAGCTTCCCAGACTGCCTGTAGTTCCCTGAGATTGGAAGAGTTCTTTGCTTCTTCCTTGGACCAAGTTCCCTGGACCGACATCTTTCCGAGGTGACCTCCCCACCCCACTAAACTGGCGTCCGTCGTCAGGACCAGGAATTGTGGGTTCTCTAAGCTTGAGGTCTTGTCTTCCAAATCTTGGATCCACCATCCCAGAGATTGCTTTACATGGCTGGCTAACTTTATCATATGCTGATCTTTTAGCCCTCTTTTTAGCAAGGGCAGAAGGAACCACTGTAGCTGTCTCGAATTCCACTGAGCCCACGGAATCACTTTTATACAGGAAACCATCATTCCTAGTAACTGTACCGCTTTTATTAAGGGAATTTTCTTTCCTTGCAGGACTTCCAGAATTAGTTCTCTTATTTTTCTGCACCTCTCGAGGGATAGGGCTACAGAATAATTTCTGGTATCTATCCTTACCCCCAAAAAAAGAATATTTCTGGTCGGTATCAATTGACTTTTGTCTCTGTTTATGACCCATCCGTGGCTTTGCAGTGTCTCTGTGACCAGGTTCAAACTTTGCCTCACCTCGTCTACTGAGCTCCCAGCTATCAACAAGTCGTCCAAGTATGGCCAAATCTGGACCTTCTGCTTTCTCATCTCCGCTACCAGCGTAATCAAGACTTTGGTGAAGACTCTTGGGGATGTTCTTAACCCAAACGGAAGGCACTTGAATTGGAGATGCTGACCGGCCACATGAAATCTCAGGAACCTCCTGTGTTCCAGGCAAATAGGGATATGGTAATAAGCGTCTTTGAGGTCGATTGACACTAAGTACTCGTCCTTTCTTATGCCCGTCACTATGGATGATAGACACTCCATGCGAAATTTTATTTTCTTGATAAAATAGTTCAGATCCCTGAGGTCCAGGATCGTCCTGAAACCTCCACTGTTCTTTTCTACCAAGAATAGGTTGGAGTAGAATCCCTTCTTGTGGTAGATCTCGGGTACAAGCTCGATCGCACCCTGCTTCAGTAGTTGTCTTATCTTGGAGCATAAAGCTGACCTTTTTTCTTTTTCTATAGGTACCCTGGACGTCAGGAATCTGTTCTGTTGCGGAATTTCCATAAACTCGATATGATAACCTTGCTGGATTATCCTCAGTACCCATCTGTCGGATATGGTATTCTCCCATTGGCTCCTGAAGTGGAGGAGTCTGGCCCCTATCACTGCCTCTTGGGCATAGTCATGATCTTCCTCTGTCAGGCTGGAAGCGTCCTCGAAAGGGCTGACGGAAAGCTTGCCGCGAAGTGTTTGCTCCACCTCTCCGATAGTAGGGCCTACCAGGCCTGTAACTCCTCGAGTCCCTATAGGACTGCTTGGTCGTGCTGGGGTATGGAAAGCGACTCTTTCTGTCCTGCGGGAGACGTACAGACTTCCCTCCTGACAATCTCTGGATCATTGTGTCCAGGTTCGAGCCGAAAAGGAATTTCCCCTCAAACTGCAGAGTAGTCAGCTTGTTCTTGGAATTCGCGTCAGCGCTCCAGGGTTTTAGCCACAGGGCCCTCCTTGCGGTTACCCCTGCCGCCATAGTCTTCGCCGCAAAGGCCACTGAATCCAGAGAGGCCTCGCACAGGTAATCTATGGATTTTTGCATCACCTCCAAACTTTTCAGTACATAATGTTTAGATATTCTTTCTTCTATGTCTGTCTGTAGGTTAGCTGCCCACAGTCTCAGGGCCCTGGACACCGATGCGACTGCCACCGTAGCCTTAAGAGACCCCGCTGAGGCCGTATGAACCTTTCTAAGTCCATTCTCAATTTTCCTATCCATTGAGTCCTTGAATGCTGCTGCGTCCTCTACCGGGATGGTAGACTTGGAGGTCAGCTCCGCTACCGCAGCATCTACCTTCGGGATGGAGCACCATCCTAGGAACTCATCATCCTTATATGGGTACATCTTCTCAATACGATTTCCCAGAGTCAGTTTTTTATCCATATTCGTCCATTCTTTGGAAATGGTTTCCCTGACCATTTTGTGAACCGGGAACGTTCTTCCCTTCTTCTCCCTATCCTCGAATAAGGGGTTCTTTGTCTCTGACGTGCCTGGTTCTTCCTTATAATTCATCGCTTTATAGATGTTTTTTAATACATTCTCCACTAGCTCCAAGTTAAAAGATCTTACATCTTCTACTTCGCCTTCATCTGTAGAATCCTTTCTATCACCCTCTATTTCTTCAGCTGAACCTTCCTCCTGGCTAAATTCTGCCTGGGTTCTGGATCTTTTCTGGGTTTGTGACTGTGCAAACTCCTGCTTTGATACAAAGGATTCCTTCATCCAGTCCATGAGTTCTCTTAGAACATCTGACTTCTTCTCTTTTCTCTCCAATCTGTCCTGTCTGGCCTCACATTCTCCACATAGAGACTTCTTTTGGGCAGATGCAAAAGACTTGTCACATGACATGCAATTAGTCTGTATAAATTTCTTTTTGGCTGTTCTTTTCTTAGGAATAGCAGGTACATCCTCATCCTGTTCTATAGGCACACTACAAAAAGAAAATACTATTCTGTAGTAACATGCTACAAATAAAAACATCTAATGCCCACAAAAACCAAGGGCTTACCTCTGAGGGGCATTATCCGGCTTTTGGGGAGAAGGCTCATCCATTATGCACACAGCAGTCAGACAGCCAGGCACTGAGATCAGTGTAAAGCACGCTGTCCATTGCGTCTTTAAATATGGCGCCTTAACCCTCGGTTCCCTGGTTCACCTCCGTTCAGGATGGCCGAGCGGAACCAATATGCTTCCCCTTGTTTCCGTGGGGAAGCATTTACCGCCCGTCCCCCGGCGTCTCAGGCGGAAGTGACGCGCGCGCACACTTCCGCCCCGTCTGCCTGATGTATCCAGAGTGTGCAGACGCGGCTTCCAGCCGGTCTGCATCCACTCCACGTGGAGCGCGCACACAGCTTCTTCTATGCCGCAAGAACCCCGCTGGCGTCCTGAGCCATACTCACTACAGGTACCTCCGCTCGCACGTGGGACTTCCATTATTCACATATCCTCGCGTTGTATACAGGCAGGAACCATTGTACTAACATAGCTAAAGCTAGTTAGACACTTCTTCTCCCCGGGGAGCCACCCCTTCAGCTCCATGCTGCGTGAGGTAACCCTGCTTAAAAACAAACATAACAGCCTACTCTGTCCTAACTCTAACGGAGACAGGAAAAAAGACATGGAGGAGGAGGAAGAGGAGGCTATTATACCCCAAGGTGGGCGGTCCTAGAGAAAAATTATCCTGTCTAATTCTATGGGGGAAGGGAACATCCCAGTGTTATGGCTGCCATGGGGATCGTAGAAGAAAATCTCTTCCTTGGAGTTCATCTGGGATATGCTGCATCAATACCACTGGATAACTATGGAGTTTTTGCAAATAAAAACGTACACAAAACTAACTCCTTCACCCCCCCCGCCCCTCCTACCTCCGGCAGATCCTCAGGTCTACATTCAGCAAAACTTCTAAGAGAAAAATGGGAGGGAGGCTTTCATCCATCCGGGCGTTACCACTGGGATTTCCCAAAGCAAACTAACAGGGGTGGTGGTATGGCCAGCAATGTCGCACACAAATCGGACAACCAATGGTGTCAGTTGTCACCATAAAAGTGGGGAAGAATTACAAATTTGTTAAAGTGTGCTCAGATTACCAGGGCACACCTTGGCACAGCTGCTCCTCAGGGACAACATGGTGAACTGCCCAGGAAGCAGGAAGTAGAATGATCTGCAATGGGGCTAGACAAAGATCATCCTGCCAGATATAATCCAAAAAGAAATGGTATTCTGTAGAGGCAAGCCAATGGGAACCAAAGATTCTGTACAGTGGATGAAGGCCCATAAGTGTAATGTAAATCTTCAAAGTACGGACAACGTCCATGAATGATAGATCAGGCAACTGCAGAACAAGTATCCTGCACGAAAGTCTGGAAGCGCAATGTGTTGGGTAAGATAAAATGCGGAGACAACCTTTAGGAGAAATCAAAGGCTTAGTTCTTGGAACCACCCTATTGGAATGGTCAAGAGAGGCATACAAGACAAAGCAGCCAATTCAGAAACTATGAGCCAACGCAATCGCTAAGATTAATACAAGCATAGTCCGAACTACAGAGTAGTATAAGTAGCTGCCCATAGACGATCCGTTCTGTACTATGCGATGCGCGCTCCCACACATCTCATCGTACGGTACAAAAAGTATGTGCTGCACATACTTTTTGTACTAGCTGGTTATCGCATCGCATGCACACTGCATGCAATGCGATGCGATGTATACTATAGAAGTCCCAAACGGATCTGTTAAACGGACCGTGTATGGGCAGCTTTTGGCCTTTAAGAGGTCAGATTAAAGAGCTATGATAACGGGTAGAGCCTGCTTTCAAATCAGACTGTTGATTGGAAGGGATAGTTCCAGTGTGGCACAAAGACCCTGAAAATTCTGATGTTAAAACACAGCACCCCAACTGCCAAGAAATCTATGGTGACAATAATCCAATTCCAAATTGAAAAGCAGGGACTCCTGGGCGGGTTAACAACCTGAAGACACCACATGAGGAACAGACAGGTGTGAGGAGAAAGATGGAGAACTTGTCTGTCCAGCCCGGAACCAGTCCAGGACCAACAGTGAAGAAGTGAAGTTGAAGTGGACAGGTGTCGAAGATGAGACCCAGGAACATCATCTGTTGGGAAGAGGTGAACTTTGATTTGGTAACATTTGGTAGCCATCTGAAAGACTGGAGAAGATCCAGGATAAGCTTCAGCTGTTGAGGAAGGAGTGTGTCCAAAGGCACGGTCAGCAACAAGTCATCCAGATAGAGGACAACATTGATGCCGTTGCATCTACGTAAGTCTACCATGTGAGCCATCGCCTTCACAAACACTGTGCTGGTCTGTTTAAAGGTTGAGGGGGAGGGAGGGACAGTTGTGCCGGGCCGAGGTCCCCCACTGCTTCTGCAATTCAGAATGCAGGAGCCATACCCACTACTCGCCTGGGGCCTCCACCGTGGCTTTTTTTTTGTGTGGGGGGGGGGGGGGCCTCAGACAAGCCGGTTGTATCACCAGAGATTCTGCCCTGGGCCTACAGGCCGGGGGCTCCCTCTGATGTCTTGACCGGGGGTCCTGCTGTACGGGATGCACCTGATCCTCCGGCCCGACAATCTCACCGCCGGGGACTGCGGCGGGGGGGGGGGTGTCATGGCCACATACATATATGTCCTAAGACATTAGAATCTGGATTTGAACGCTCAAGAGGGTACATATGGAGTAGTACGACTGTTGGGGAGACTTGCAGTCTAACACGGATTACTGTGTGTGGACAAAGACGCTCTCCCAATGTGGATGGATCTTGGGGCAAGCCCAGAACACATGGAAGAGGTCTCTAAATTCCAGCCAGTTCCTCCAATAAAAAACTTAGACTGTGTGGGTATCTGGCTATAACTTTTGATAGAACACAGATAACCCGCATTGTTGATTACATGATCTTTTAAAAAAATGAGTGGTGTTATGAGCCATCAAGCCTCAAAAATACACCTTTTCGAAAAAGAGGGATTTTGTACTTACCGTAAATCAGGAGGAGTCCGAGAAGAGGTGACACAGGCCTGAGGAATAGTCAGCCGAATCCACCTAGAAAGAGTCTGCTTCAAAGCTGGCCACACGCGACGTAATGGGTCATAGGTGACAGTGTCAGACTTCCTAATGGGGAGATACTACCTTAGGTAGAAAGGACAGACTAGTGCGGAGTTCCGCTCTGTCAGAATGGAACTGAAGGAAGGAAGGCCAGTTTCTTTTGGAAAAAGATGGAGAGAGACCTGCACCTTCAGACCCAAACTCAATCCTCCCTGTAGAAAAAGGAAGTGTCTCGCCTTTTTAAACAGGGTCGTGCAAACTCCACGCCTTTCACACCAAACCGCATAGGAACGCCAAATGTGGTGATAGCGTGCTGAGGTGACTTCTTTCCTTGCACAGAGCATGGTAGGTATCACCGCTCTAGGAATACCAGCACGCCTCAGGAAGGACCTTTCAGCAGCCACGCCATCAAATGAAGACAACTTAAATCTGGGAAGATGAAGGGTCCCTGGCTGAGAAGGTCATCCTGAAGAGGCAGGGGCCATGGCTCGTCTATCAGCATTGCTGTCAGATTGGTGTACCAAGACCGACGTGGCCAGTCTGGTGCTATCAACAGAGCCGTGACACCTTCTCTCCGGATGCGTTGAAGAACTCGAGATATCAACAGGAACGGCAGAAAGAGGTACACAAACTGGAAGGGCCACGGAGTGACCAGCACATCCACCCCTTCTGCTTGTGGGTCTCACATCCAAGCGAAGTACCTGGGGAGTTGAAAGTTGTGTGGGGCGTCATCAGGTCCACCTGAGGACGGCCCCACCGATGGGTCAACCTCTGAAAAATCTGAGCGTGTAAGCACCATTCTCCCTGATGTACATCCTGCTGACTGAGAAAATCGTCCTCCCAGTTTTCTACTCCGGTTATGAAAATGGCCGACAGGGCTAGAGTGTGAGTCTGCTCCCAAAGCAGGATTCTGCCTACCTCCTTCATGGCCGTGCAACTGAAGGTGCCTCCCTGCTTGTTGATGTACGCCACGGCCATGGAGTTGTCGGACTGGATGTGGATGGCCTTGCCCTGAGGAGACGTTTTGCCTGGAGAAGGGCGTAATAGACGGCTCTTAGGAGAGTCTCCTCTCGATCAACGTTCTGGAACGGTCTTGTCCATAACCCCTGGAACTGGTGTTCCAAGGTGTCCACTCCCCAACCCCGGAGGCTGGTGTCCGTGGTGAGGAGGGTCCAATCCCAAACCTTTTTCCTTGCTGGAGGTTGGTGGTGTTGAGCCACCACAGTAAGGACAGAGGAGCTCGAGGGGATAGGGTCACCATCTGTTGTAGGTGAAGGTGAGATCCCACAAAAAAAAGAGAGGAAAGAGTCGGAACCAACCTGGGGTTGGTACCAAAGGGCGCTTGAAAGGAGTGGTCTCCTAGCAGCTGCTGGGAACAGGTCAGTTAGTCCTGTAAATGGTACACAAAAAACAGAAAAGAAGAAAGCAGCGCTGTACCTTTAAAAACTTTGAGAAATTGGATGATCTTTACAATAAATTTATTAGTAAAAATAGCTAAAACATGAGAAATGGAATTAGACTTTTTCAATTCATAAAAACAATAGTATGTGGTCCCACTTCCACACTAGCAGCACTTGAAAGGAGAGTCCGTTCTTATTATAGCCAAACAGTATTAATTGTATTGATAATAATTACCACTCCTGGTGTAACAGTCTCATGGATAGATGGTAGAGTCCAATGTCCAGGTGGTCGGCCCAAAGATGGCACAAATTACCGGTCCACCGGTGAGACGTGGGGGTCCAAATGGACCAAGGAGATGGAAGGTCTGAAGGAAGATGGTATTGAGGGTGGCCCTTAAGATGTTGAGCAGGGTCCCTGTTGATAACTATGTCCTGTAGGCTGGTCCGGACTGCGATCCTGGTGCGGATGGTGGAGAGTGGAGCTGGCACGTACTAACACGTTTCGCTGCACCTGCCAGCTTTATCAAAGGTGAGATCCCGACCACTGATGGAGAAGCGACAGCTGAAACGGGCTAGAGTGGAAACGCCCGTACTGTATGGCCTCGAAAGTGGAGACCATCTTCCCCAGGAGCCTGATACAAAAGTGAACGGACACCTGTCTGCAACGCAGAACAAGCCTGACCAAGGCCTGTAAGGATTGGATCTTGTCTGATGGTAAAAAGACTTTCATCTGGACCAGGATCATCCCTAGAAACAAAAGACCGTTATCCCGCCACCACCCTCCCCCTGTGGATAGTTTTACCTGTCCTGTAGATACTTCACGCTGTTGGTTTACTTTGCTGGGGCATTGCTTGGGCACAGATGATCGTTTTTTCTTCCGCGGTGTAGCACTAGGACCCTGCTGCAAAGAAATGAGGAGTGAGGGGTATTGGACACATAGACAATGCATAATGTAACTCCGCCTCTCAACCTGGCTCTTCTGGACCTCAAACAATTAGGGGTGAGCAGGTCCGGTTCTGAGAACCGGATCCCCCACAACTTCTCAACTCGAGTCGGAATCTGAGTTCGCGTCAGGTTTTCCCACCAGATTCTGATCCCAGATTGAGGTAAAATGTAATTATCTCACTGGCGGATTCTCTCTGCATCCTATATAAGTGCTCGCTGAATGGCACCATCGCCACTCCAGCATTGGTCTGCTGCTGGGAATGGGGTGGGACTGGTGCTGATCTGTCTCTGCACTGCTGTATCAGTCCAGGCTGTGCCCAGACAGTTCTGCTGTATCAGAATTCCTGGGGTGCTGCCTGCCGTTCTCGCCGTATAATTCCAGATGTGCTGCCTTGTGTGACATAAATCAAGGGGTGCCCTGTCTACTCTGCCGTCAACGTCAAGGGGTGCTTCTTGGGAACGGAGGAGAAAAAACATGGAATTTTTTTTTTTTTAAAGATCAGAAACCACTATTAGGGCCTTATTTTGGTTCATTCTTTCTGACAAAATCCTTCTTAGATGGACAAAACCATGTGCACTGCAGGGGTGGCAGATGTAACATGTGCAGAGAGAATTAGATTTGGGTGAGTAATTTTGTTTCTGTGCAGGGAAAATACTGACTGCTTTATTTTTACACTGCAATATAGATCTCACTTTGAAGTAAAACCCCACCCAAATCTAATTCTCTCTGCACATGTTACATCTTCCCCACCTGCAGTGCACATGGTTTTGCCCATCTAAGAAGGATTTTGTCAGAAAGAATGAACCAAAATAAGGCCCTTAGTGCAGAAGCTGCTGCCACCAGTCATCTGCTAAGGTCGATGCCCAATGTCAATGTACACATCCCAAAATATCCTCCTTGGAGTTCATCTGGGATACACTCATTAATGCCACACGAGTAGATTGTGTGGGCTACTGAGTTATGCAATTACACTTATACAAAACTAACTCCTTCACCCTCCGCCCCTCCCATCTCCCACAGATCCTTAGTCTACGTTTAGGAAAACCACTAAGAGAAAAACAGGGAGATTATATAGGGCGTAAAAAAAAAAACCAAAAGCATCTGGGCGTCATTACCACTGGGAATGGCCGGCAATTTCGCACGCAAATCTGACAACAAAAAGTGTGAAAGCATTACAATTATGTGAAAATGTGCACAGATTGCCAGGGCGCTGCTTGGCACAGCTGCTCCAGAGACACCATGGTGAACTGCCCAGGAAGCATTCGCAGCACGAGTGGAATGAGCTGCAATGGGGATGGACCAGAACATCGAAGGGCAAATAATCATGCCTGATATAATCCAAAAGAAAAAAATAGTATTCTTTAGGGGCAATCCAACCTCACTTAGGGCAGTCATTGGGAATGAACAAAGAATCTGTACAGCAGATGTGGGCCCATAAGTTAAGTGTAATCTTCAAAGCACGGAAAACATCCAAGAACAATAGATCAGGCACTTGCAGAACAAGTATCCTGCACAAAGGCTGGAAGCGCAATGTCTTAGTTAAGCTGAAACACGGAGACAACCTTTGGGAGAAACAAAGACTTGATCTCTATCCACACTCCCTCCTGTCCTCTTCGCTCCGCCGCCGACTGACCTCTCACCTCATCACCTCCTCCCACTCCCGTGTCCAAGACTTCTCTCGTGCTGCCCCCCTGCACTGGAACAACCTCCCGCCACCCATCAGGCTTTCTGATTCCCTTACCTCCTTCAAGCGCTCCCTCAAAACCTACTTCCTCCGACTAGCCTATCCCTCCTCCTAACCTCTTTTGCTGCTCCTATCCTGCCTACCCTACCCCTCCATAATTTCCTACTTATCCTATTGTTTTTCGTTCGTCCACCCACCTCCTTTTAGTCTGTAACTCTTATGAGTAGGGCCCTCCTTCCTCACGTACTCACCCTACCTCTTTACCTCACCAGCGCCCTGTTCTTCCCTCCCTCTACTTCATCTTTAGTCTCCTCCACAATTTTGACACCTACTTCAGAACTGATGCTGATTTTAGTTCTACCAGCTATACCCCTATTTATGCTGTATTTTATCAACACACCCTATACGTTACCTTGTAATTTGTTTTTTGTTTTCTATGTACGGCGCTGCGGACACTTTGCGGCACCTTATAAATAAACAAACTGCTACTACTAAAGGCTTAGTTCTTAGAGCCACCCTATTGGAATGGGAAATGATAAAAAGAGGTGTACAAGACAAAGCAGCCAATTTAGAAACTCTATGAGCCTTGGTTAAGGTTAACACAAGCAAAGTCTGAACTACAGAGAAGTATAATTCTTTGGTCTTTAAGATATCAGAATAACGAGCTATGATAATCATGGGAAGAGCCTGCTTTCAAATGCACTGAAGCACTCACATAAGAATTGCCAGAGGTGGAAAGAGATACTCGAGGCAAAACTGCCAAGTAGTGGTCATGGTGTCCACTAAAGTTGCTTGAGGATTTCAGGAGAGAGCTCCGTACTGGGGAAGTTTTCGGTTTAAGCGGAGGAGGGTGATATATACGATTGTAGCAGCAGACGCCAAACACATCTTAAGGTGCCCATACACGTTACAATTATTGTATACAATATTGTATACAATATCGCATCTCATCGCATATCGGTTTTGCGATGAGATCAGATGAGATCTAGTACAAAAAGTATGTGCAGCACATACTTTTTGTACTAGATCTCATCTCATCGTAAAACCGATATGCGATGAGATGCGATATTGTATACAATATTGTATACAATAATTGTAACGTGTATGGGCACCTTAACTGTCGTGGCCGGCACCTCCTCACTGCTGCACTAAAGATCCCCACCTTTAGTGTCCTGTGCTGTGCTTCCCGCATCTGATGCTCTGCCTGCTTCAGGCTGGGGGCCGCTTGAAGTGACAGCACGGGCCACAATTGGCCCTGGGCCGGGCTTTGGACATGGCTGTTTTAAGTCTATTGAAGCTTAAAAATTCCCCAGTCTCAGTTGTGGCAATGACCGAGCAGATAGATTCCATTTTAAACTTCTGTAGAAAATGAGAAAAAATTTCAACAGCTTAAGATTTAGGATCGGAGGAAATGATCAGTCTGATTCATCTACCAAAAAAAGACTGAAATAAAAGCCTACACCCCACTGAAGAGTAACAACCGGCAAAATTATGCCGTAATCACAAAACACCTGGAACAGAGCCTGCTCCCAGAGAGTGCCTTAAGGAAGAGTGATAAAAAAGGGATCTGGGGAAGGATGTCCGAGGTCCAGAATGTACCTTTCGGGAGACGGCATCGCCCTCCAAACAGTCCAGGAGAGAATAGAGCCAAATAAACCTGAATTTGAGCAAACAGAACCCAACCAAAAGGCGGTTGAGTGCTGGACCCTGAAAGTCATGCAGAAGGTTTGAGAGCTGGTTCGAATCCAGGCCGACGGGTGACTTGGGACCCACAGGCTTGAAAGGCATCTCTGCTGGGAAGATCCACGAAAAGACTGAAAATTTCTTCTACTGTGTAGTCGAAAGGACCAGAACCTGAGAGTCTTGTTTCAGAACCAAAACTGGAAGTCAACTACAGATCTAGCCAGCTGCATCGATAGTGTCATGTTGCAGGTGCGACATGTGTGGCAAAAGGCGCACCCGTGACTCATTGAGAAAACATTAGCCTGTGCCTGGATCTGTGTTTCCGAGCGTGGCTACATCTGTACTTTCACCACCACTGGCTTGAGATAGACCTTATATAGATTTCAGAATACCATCAATTACTAACCAACGTTTCATGCTCTAGAATCTAGCCTTTTAGGTTTTAGAATTTTGAGCTGCACCATTATTGCCGTCTAAAGAATCTGGATAAACATGAAGGTTGTGCGTTAATATAACAGCAGCAAGAACAGAGAATAGAAAGAATCAGCCTCAGAAACATAATGCGGCCTCGAATCCCAGGGATCTGGTAGACCTGTTCAGATTACGTAGGGTGGGACTAGTGTAGGGACTGTGGCAGCTGATTAGACCTGGTGACTGATCCTCCAATGTATTATATGAATTGTGGTGAACAGAAATCTTTTACCTTTGCATTAGATTCTTTCTTCTTTTCTCTCTCTTTCTCTCCATGATGATGTAGCCAGCATTTCTTACTGACAGGATAAGCCTGCAGACCCTTAATTAAGAAAGACAAAAAAAAGTGTGATTTGTGTTCCAAAAAAAACTCACCCAGACTATAAAAAATGAGATTTATGTCTTACCTGGTCTACGAGGACATCACGGGCCACAGTGTTACAGTGGGTAGTAAGGAGATGGGAGAGCACCAGCACCCTAGAGGTTAAACTTGAACTGCCTCCCAGGCAGCCGGGCTCCTCCCCTCCTCTACCCCGCCTCCAGGCCAGGAAGCTCAGTTTTTTTAACAAGCCAAGGCAGGAGACAAGATAGAAGGAAGAGAAGCACCGCACAGAAACACATTCTGAACATGTTAGTACCCTCAACCGAGGGATAATATAACATAATCATAACTTAACCATAACGGAAGTAAAGCAGGCGCGGCAGGGAGGGATCCCTGTGGCCCCTGATGTCCTCGAAGAAAGAGATTTACCAGGTAAGACATAAATCTCATATTCTCCTTCGGGAGACATCAGGGGCCACAGCGTTACAGTGGGACGTCCTAAAGCAGCCACCTATGGGTGGGGACGCGCCTGTGCCGCAGCCAACACACTCTGGCCAAAGGCCGAGTCCTGGGAGGCAAACGTGTCAAAAGCGTAAAAACGCAAGACAGTAATGGCGGACGACCAAGTCGCCGCCCTGCAAATTTGCTCAACTTTAGCACCGCCTCTTACAGCCCAGGACACCTCCACAGACCTAACGGAATGTGCCTGAATCCCTGCCGGAACCGGGAGGGAGGTGTCCAAATATGCCTGCCAGAGCGACTCCAGCGGGCAGTAGTTTGCGTAGAGGCGGGCCACCCTCTCATCCGAACACCATATAGTACAAAGAGAGAGAGAGAGAGAGAGTCTGACTAGTGCAACAGCCTAGAACGGTGCACATAGCACATAAATGCGCCCCGGCCGGACAACGTCCAAGGAGGACCAAGCCGTAGTAACAACAGACTGTCTAAATGCCGGAACAATAATGTCCTGGTTGACCTGAAAGCCGGACACCACCTAAGGTAGGTGAGAATGGACGGTAGGAAAAACCACTCGGTTATAACCAAGAACCAAGGACTTACAGGACAGAGCTGACAGGTCAGAGACTCCCCTGGCCAAAGCTATCGCCAACAAGGAAACGATCTTCCAGGCGAGTCAACACAGGTCCACTGACCGCAAGGGCACAAAAGGTGGGCCCTGAAGAAGTCAGGATTAGAGAGATCCCAGGGGGCAACTGGGGTAACTAAGGGAGGCTGGATCTGCAAGACATCCTGCAGGAATGTACAGACATCCGTCGACAGGGCCACCCGTCGACAGAACAAGATGTGCAAGGCTGAAATTCGAACTTTAAAGATGATCAACGCAACCCAGCCTCCAGACCCTTCTGCAAGAAGGACAGAACCCTAGCCAGGTAGTAAGTCCCGGAATCTGAAGCGTAGAGTTCGCAGCAGGAAAAGTAAGCCCTCCATATGCGATGGTACACCCCATCTAGGGAGGTTTCCTCGCCCTGGGCATGGTGGAGTGAAACCCGCTGGGTCTTACCCGGGAGGTCTCAACAGCCACCCCGTCAAAGCCAAGTGCCTCAAAGCCGAAAGAGAGAGGCGGACCATGAGAGCATGCCTGTGTCCAGGGGTAAGCGAATAGGAGGGGCTACTGACTGCAGATCCGAAAACCAGATCCGTCTGGGCCAAGGTGGAGCAACCAGAATCAACGTGCCGCCCTCCGGCTTCAGCTTGCGAGACATTCGCAAAAGGAGGAAAGTGGTGGAAAGGCGCCATCAGTGTGGACGGCCACGGAGCGGACAGGGCGTCTACCAGGCAAGCCCCCCCCCTCCGGGTCGCAAGACCAGGACCCGCACAGTGGTGGTTTGAGAGTATGGCGAGAGGCTGTCAAGGCCACCTCGGTTGGGCCCCACCGTTGTACCAGCATCTGAAACATCACTCTAAGGAGGGTCAAGTCGTCGGCATCACAGGTCTGACGGCCGAGGAAGACCGCCACCCAATTCTGGAAAACCAGGATAAAAATTTCTGAAAAAGCAGGGATCATCTCTGAAAGATGTCGGATGCTTCTGTCATAGTGGGCTGACAACTAGTGCCACCCTGGTGGTTAACATATGCCACCCTTGTCGCAATGTCCGACTGGACTTGCACCGGCCAACCCCTAAGTTAGGGTTCCGCCAAGCGGACTGCCCGGAAGATTGTCTTTAGTTTGAGGACGATGATGGAGGGCTGGGCCACTAGAGTGGTCCAGATACCCTGGAACGACCTTTGAGAAGTGACCACCCCCCAAACACGGGAGGCTAGCATGCATGGCTCCAGTAGCGAGGTCCCATCCAGAAGCCCCCAGGAAAGGGGGGCCCTGCTGGAGACCAGGCGAACTTCTGGGCATGGATATTGTGGGAGGAAACCGGAGTACCAGGAGTAAACCCATGCAAGTCTGGGGAGAATATACAAACTCCGCACAGTTAGGGCCATGGTGGGAATCGAACCCATGACCTCAGCGCAGTGAAGCAGTAATGTTAACCACTACACTATCCGTGCTGCTCCTTGGACAGTATTGTAGAGGGTTGGTATGGAACTGAGCCTATTCTGCCAATTCGAAGGCCGATCCACCAACCCCAGGGACCCCACGCAGGCATGCACAGACACCTGCCAGGGGGACAAGAGATGTCTGATCCTGGACTGTAGAGCCAGATGGCAATCCCCCAGAAGGGATATCCTCTGCCGAATGGTATCTAAACCTGCCCCCATATTTGGCACTGGCCCAAATAAAAAGGAAACCTCAAAAGGGACTTTGAGTTCAGGCCTTCCAAGAGCACAGACACCGGTCTGTGTGTGCAGCTATGGCTGAAGGTGACCCTATGGAGGTGAGTGGTGTAATTTCTAGAGCCGTCACCCCCAGGTAAAGTGTCACCTGATACTCAATAGAAGGCAGCAGGGTTTCCTCCGACACCCCTTATGCAGCGTCCGCTGTGAGAGAAGTGGCTCACGCAACTAAGGCCTTAGCCACCAGCAGATGCCTGGGGCAGGAGTGCGTCCACTTTAGGGACAGTCTCCCAGGGGACTATGTCCTCCTGTGGAAGAGGGTAAAAGGAAGGGAAACCGCCGATGGCAAGCTAAACTTCCTGTTAGGAATCTCCCAACTGATGACCTTAGTCGAATTCACAGATTTACGGAATAAACCCAGAATACACCTAGGGAGACACCCAAAGGTGTAGGCGGCTCAGCGGGGTCGTTTAAGGTAAGGACCTATTTGACAGCTGAGACCAAGGTCGGCACCTCAAGACGAGGTGGGGGGGATTCACCTTATCACAGGCCCCCCATCTTCCATACCGTCGTCACTGTGATGCAGCAATGCTAACCATTACACCATCCGCTCTGTCCTATATGCTTCCGACAGGCAGTGATGGTGTTAATTCACAGGATACAATGTTGCACTTGGCTCTGCTGTGCCCACAGTTTGAACTCTGTCTGCTCTGTAACCTGACTCCTGGAGGAGATTATTACAGGGGAGCCCAGGCAGTGAAGGAGTGGAACCCCAGACTGGCTTGATAAGCTCTCTGTGTCCCTCCACACATGTTAAGTCAGCATGACCTAACCAGCAATACATGGCCATATAGTACAGTGTAACACAGATTAAACTGACAGGCAGCTAAACTGTTAACAAACAATGCAGCATACAAGGGCAATGCAATTAATGCCACAAGGCTCCTCTCAGAGCACAGTACTGTACCGTGTCCCGAAGGAGGGGTACAGGGGGGACATGCCCAAATGACCCGGCAGTGAAGGAGTGGAACTCCGGGTGGCTGTGAGCTCCTCCGTGTCCCTCCTCACATGTCGCAGGCAGGCAGGAAGGGATTTCAGTGGCGGGAACTCTCTGTGTGTTAAACACAGTTCCCTGCCTACTGTCCCCGGGTGGAGAGGCTGATGTGGGGGGAGCCTTCTCCCCTGCTGACAAATGGCCCCCAGGGAGGTGTCCACATGCGGCGCCGGTAAAAATGGCAGGGGTCCGGCGCTACCGGGCGGCCCCGCATACCTGGCGCCGCTGCCCACAAACCGTTTCCCTGGTGGTCCAGCGGGAGCGGGTGGCGAACCAGCTGTCCGCTTGTCAGCGCAGTTGGCGGTCCCCCCCCACCGAACTGCTGCAGCCGCAATGCCCAGCAAGCGCAATCGCGCGCGCTCCCAGTGGGGAGCGCGTTACCTTTTGTCAGGTCCCCGGCGTCCGGTGGCGGCTGTGGCTCCCCAGTGCCTGGGGGCCGCTGCAGGTCCCCACCCTCGAGTGGCGATGCAGCTCCGGACCCCGGGTGATGGAGCAGCAGCGCAGGTGTCTGTGCAGACCCCCAGTGCTGCTGCTCTGTCACTGACAGAAGTCAGTGTAAAAGAAAAATGAAAAATAAAATATAAAAATCAGGTGCATCTGGCTCCTGCCAGCACCCGAAAAAAACTGAGCTTCCTGGCCTGGAGGCGGGGTAGAGGAGGGGAGGAGCCCGGCTGCCTGGGAGGCAGTTCAAGTTTAACCTCTAGGGTGCTGGTGCTCTCCCATCTCCTTACTACCCACTGTAACGCTGTGGCCCCTGATGTCTCCCGAAGGAGAAAAATAAATACAATTTGTTTGAAGACTGATTATACAAAAAGAGTGCCAACATCTGTGTGAGATGCACAAAATATAGTCTAAAAATGCCAGCATTGCTCAAATTTGTTATTTAAATTTAAGTTCCCAAGCGCCACAAGGACCCTGCTGCTGACTTCCCATCCACTGCAGGAACCCTGGCGCTGTCTGCCCAGCCGCCGCAAGATCCCCCTGCAGGACCAACTGCCCACCCCCGCTGCCTGCCAACCACCGCCGCAGTAGTCCCAGTGTAGGGGCCCTTGAAGTGTGGGGGGCCCAGGGGCGACCATCCCTGTCATCCTGTGGGTAATACGGCCCGGATGTCCAGTGGCGGAACTATAAAGGGTGCAGGGATGCAGTTGCTTTGGGGCCCGGGACGGGCAAGGATCCAGCATGCAATCCCCTGCACCCTCTTGAAGGTCTTTCTTATAAACAGTGCCACACTGGTAGTGGCAGCAGCACCGCAGCCCCCAGTTAATGAACGTAGTCTCCTCCCCTCCTGCGGGTCAGCAGGAGACCCGGTGCCAGGATCGGAAGAACAGTGGTGCTGCTGCGTTGCTGGGGAGACCCGGTGCCAGTCTCCCCAGCACTCTCTCTCCATTTACCCAGCCCTCCCTCTCAGTCTCCCTCCCTGACTCCCCAGCCCCCTCTTTCCCTCCCTGTATCCCCAGTCCTGATCTACTTTTGTGCCCCTCCCCGTCTCTCCCTGCCCCTTCTCTCTCTATCCATGTCTCCCCAGCTCTTCCATCTCCTGCTCCCTCTCCCTGTCTCTCTCTCTTCTCTTTTTAGCTGACTTCCCCCCTTTTATCTCTCCTCTTTTTCTCTCTCATGCCCCCTCTCCAAACCCCCTCTGCTTTCTCTCTTCCCTGGCTCTGCCTTTCTCCAACTTTCTCTCCCTCACTCCCCTCTTTTTCTGTCTCCCTCCCACCCTGACATTCTCTCATTCCCACCCCTCTCTCTCTCTCCTTCTTTTCTCTCTAATTACCACTTTTTCCATGAATCTCTCTCTCTCCTCTCTTTTCTCTAATTGTAGATACAATGGTAATCTGTGTGTGTGTGTGTGGGGGGAGGGCTTTCAAAGTTCTAGTTACGCCCCTGTATCTCATATTTAGCAAGATCTGTCACTCATCCCCTGTGTGTATAACGTGATTTACAGCATTATACATAGTTTCTGCCTTAGCCCCCCCCCCCCCGCCCAGCGTTATACACAAACCCACCCCCCTAAGGAAAAGGCCAGCGTTATACACATCCCCACCCCCTTGACAACCTCCCCCACCCACAGCCAGGGCTACAGTACACGGCCACCATCCACCATTACTCCACAGCCACCAGGTGAGTGGCGGGTCTGCCCGCACCCCCCTCTGCGAGCGGGTCTGCACGCACACCCTGACCCCCCCCCCCCTCCCCACGAGCGTGTCTGCCCGCACACCCTGCCCCCCCCCCGCGCGAGCGGGTCTGCCCACCCCCCCCCCCCCCCCCATCAGAGCGGGTCCACCAACACCGCCCGTCTGCCAACCCCCCCATCAACACCGATGCCCGCCCCCTTTCCTCCCCCCCCCCCCCCCTGCTAGCACCTCCCAAGAGTGTCTGTCCACAAACGCCACCCCCCTCCATCAACACCGCTGCGCTCCCCCCTTTCGCAGCAGGTATGCCCGCCCCCCCCCCCATTCCTCCCCCAGGGCAGCGGATCTGCCCGCACCCCCCCCCCCCCCTCTGCCAGCACCTCCTACCCCCCACAAAGATGGATGATTTAATTACAAAAACGTGGTAGGCATCCACATCCAGACAGGAGACCAGCCAGAGGAGTGTGACTCATTATCACTGACGAGAACAGAGGTGGACACATTCATAATCAGATTCCCCACTGCCACCGTATGTTATCATTAGTATGCATGTAATTGGGCCTTATAACCAGTACCTGGGTCACTGTATAATGAGAAGTCTTTTACAGCAGAACAAGGTAATCCCAGCTATGGGAGTTACCAGAAATGCAGCGGAGAGGGTGCCAGGCCCTACCATATATACAGACGCTAACGCTACGGGCAGGTGGCTGAACCAGTCAGATGTCAGTGAGAATTGCTACAAGGACTGTATCCTCCATCATCCGGATATATGGGATTTCCAGTCGGTGGAACAAGGGACTCCGTCACATATTGCGTTGAACGCCACAATGCTGCTTCTGGACCATCACAAAGTTGGATAGACCAGAAGAACTAGCACAGGATCAGTAACTGTATACCATAACTGGACCTATATCCCTTATAGGGCCTGGTGCCCTCATCTGAATTGTTGCAAACTCCCATAGCTGGGATTACCTTGTTTATGCCATAAGAGTCTGATTATTATACACTGACCAGGAACACGTTATAAGACACAACTACATGTACAATTATTGTTACTAAAGGTTTGCTACTGTACATTTCACATAAACAGATAGATATAGATAAACACACACCCCTCAGTGTCTGATCTAAGATTGGCACCTGGTGACTGGAGCAGCCCTGCTCTGTGATACGTTACCTTTTCTGCGGCTTGTGGTGTCTGTACACCGCTTTCATTTCCAGAATCTGAACCGTTCTCCTTGTCCACAGTCGGATCACAACTCTGGTTTTCCTTAAGAGATGAGAAACCGCATTAAATTCGCCAAGATCAGTGTTCTTATATCTTCCCATACCCCGTATATAGATGTGTATAACTTGTTTTATTAAATAGAAATAATAAAAGTAAAAAACTTAAATGTAAGAGTGCCCCAGCACTAGAGACTACTCTGCCCCTTGTTTTGCTTCGATTAAGCGAACCTGACTCTTGGGAGCACCACCAACCATGTTAGGACCATAACCCAGGTATGATGGTCCATGAATGTTATTGTAGGATAAACCGAAGTCACCTTGGACAGCTGGAAAATCGTTCTCCCTGTGCATCTTTCCATACTGCCCAACATGCCCCACTCCAGGAGGGGTAAAACGCCCTGATTCTGTACTTACCCCTTGATCTACAGTACGATGCCCTCATCTATGTTGATCTAGGTGTTAGTGCAGATAGAGGTTTCACCACAGATGGCGATCATACATTCAGGGGGTAGCCCAGGAGCAGAGCATGCCGTCCCTCCTGGAATGGGTCATGTTGGGAGATAGGTCTGTCTTTTCGTACATATGGGGAGTTAGAAACTTGTTGCCGTTGTGGCTGCTACATCTCTTATATATTTAGCCAGATCTGTCACTCAAACCCGCCCCCCCCCCCAGGGAAAAGTTTTTTATGTGTATAACGTTCCACCCCCTTGACATCACCTCCCCCCGCCCAGCCAGGGCTACAGTACACGCCCACCATCCACCATTACTCCCACACCCCCTCCCGCCATTTTGCGGGACCCCCGTGACACCCCCCCCCGCGATTCACAGACCACCGCCTCTCCCGTTGTTCACGGCACCCCCCCCTTCCTGCGATTTGCGACACCCACAACCCCCCTCCCGCGATTCGCGGGACCCCCACGACCCCCCCCTCCCACGATTTGCGGCCCACCGCCCCCTCCCGCGGTTCACAGCACCCCCCCCCTGAGCTTTGCGGAACCCCGCCCTCTCCCGCGATGCGCGGACACCTGCGCCCCCCCCTCCCGCAATTCTGCCCCCTCCCTTGATTCACGGCACCCCCACGATTCACACCCCCACCCGCGATTCACGGGCCCTCGCAACCCCCCTCCCGCAATTCACTGACCCCCACAACCCCCCTCCCACAATTTGCGAACCCCAGTTTCCCACGATTCACGCGCCCCCCCGCCCACAATTCACACCACCCCCCCGCGACCCCCCTCCCGCAACCCCCCACGCCCGCGATTCGCGGCACCCCCTCCCCTGATTCACAGAAACCCCCCCGCGACTCCCTCCCGCAATTCGCAGCACCCCCCGCGCGCGATTCGCGCCACACCCCCAACCCACCCACGATTCGTGCCGCCCCCCTCCTGCGATTCACAGCACCCCCCCTGCTGTGATTCACGCCCCCTCCCACTATTCGTGGACCCCCTAGCCCACGATTCGCACCACCCCAGCCCCCCTCGCACGCTTTGCGGACCCCCACCCTCTCCCACGATTCACGGACACCTGCGCTCCCGCAATTCTGCCCCCCTCCCTTGATTCATGGCACCCCCCCTGCGATTCACGCCACCCTCACACCCCCTCCTGCGATTCACAGACCCCCACAACCCCCCTCCCGCAATTTGCGGACCCCCACACATCGCGGACCCCCGCGCTCACCCACTTCCGCGATTTGCAGACCTCCCTGACCCCTTCCACCCCCCAGCAGAAGAGTTACTTGGTGGGAACTATTTTACCTGTGCAGATTGTTGCATCTGTGGCTTCTCTCCAGTCAGGTTTCCTTCCAAAGAATCTAAACGATTTCGGTCTCCAAGGGGCCGGGAAGGCGGCTGACACTGCTTTTAGGAAAGACGCGATGAGAAGGATATTTGCTTAACCACTTGCCGTGGTTGCATTAGGCACAGCCAGAACATGCTGAGTATTCTGTGACGTGATCACCACAATGTGTGATGTGACCAGTCAGAAAGGGAACTTGGGTTTTAAATAAAGTCTTAACCGGATTCAATCATGAAAAATAAATACTAAATTAGTCTCCGTAAAGGTGCTAAGGACCACTCATTGCTTACAAGATGTGGTGACAGAAAAAGGTCCACACAGGTCTCTATCATCTCAATAAAACAATACCACATTCTATATGTCGGTATTTTGACCCTGTCGGGATTTTAAATGTCGGGATTTTAAATGTCGGGATTTTGTCCTTGTCGGTAGTATGACCCATTCGGGATTTTGACTACATCCCTCCACATCATATCCCCACCGGCGTGGAGTTGGTTTTATAAAGTGTGGCGAGTGCAGCGAGGGGACATGTATCCGCGGGGCTTGCCACGCTTCGGGCTCAGTGGCTCGCCACACTTTATAAAATCAACTCCACACCCATGTGGATACTGGGGGTATGACGTGGATAGTGGGGATATTAACCAGTGTGTAGTATCAAGGCTCCAGAAGCAGTTACGTAGTTTACGTAGGCAGCATAGTGCTGTATTGGTATTCTCTATACACCACTACGTAACTGCCGCCGTGAAACTAAACACGTACCATAAATTCATAGTATGTTGACCTTCTCAAGTGTCGACCAAGCTCATGTTAACCTTTTGTCAAGGTCGACCTAGAGTATGTTGAGTATTTTTAGGTGTCAACCTACTTACTGTTGAAAATTAGTAGTTCACCAGATACGGTGCAGCAGTCAGAGCAGAGAGATTCCTATGGGAGCGGAGGCACAGGATGCCAGTTGGGGGTGTTTGCCCAGGATACCAATGTCAGAAGCGGTGATAGCAGGATTGGCTGTGGTGAATCATGTGAACACATCCAACATGGCTGCATCCATGTCTGGTGCTTGGAGGGAAACCTGGTGTGGTTCTAATAGGCCTACGGCCTGTAATGATGGGCGAGAAGCTGGAAAGCAGAGAGGTGTGTAGTACTGCGGCAACATGGAGGAAGCTGGAAATCTGCGCGGAGCGCCGGCCCGGACTGCGCACTGTATGCAGACCACAGAGCAAGCCTGGACAATTACTGTACTTCAGAGGTCAATAAGTGCTATTAATTATCCATATCTAGACAGGCACACTGGAACCATGGCTTGAGGCAGAGGAGGAAAAGAGCGAGGGCCTTGCCTGGGCGAGATTACAGTCTGCTTTGTTGTGAATTGCTAACAACGGTTTGAATGGAACCAGTTTATAACAGGGAACCGGGGAGACCATGGAAGCAGAAAAATAATGAGTTTCCACCATTGTTAATTCTCCATTCCGTAGCAATGCGAGTCCCTTATCGAACACAGAGGTCAGTCTCACCGGATATGATATAGAATTCTGCTAACCGGCAACTTTGTGATACAATTTTTTATTTTATTAAGTTTCTTATATAGCGCAGCATATTCCGTTGTGCTTTATACCGGTACCTTCTCTGTAAAACTGAGCATCTTGGTCCTTGTCTCCTTTCCCGAAACTAAACAGTTTTCCTTGCCTCTGTATTGGTTGCAGGTCTGGATCTTCTAGAAAAAAAAAAAAGAAAACGAGAGAGAAACCGGACAGCACTCATAATGCCGACATGTCAACTGAAATGTAAGATTATACCCCTTTCACACTTGCAAGCCAGGTTCTAAGTTCCGGGTGCCACCCGGCTTGCAAGTGCTTTCACACTGGCCACCCGATCCAGAATAAAGTCGAGCGGGTGGCGTCATCTGGAGGCTTGGCCGGGGCGGCGCTGGGAGATGTCAGCACCTCCCAGCGGCGTAATTTCACTGCAGTGAACGGGATCTGGGTCACGCTGACCCGGAATACCCATTCACACTCACCGGATCCCGTGTCGATTCTGGAATCTACCCAGGTCAGGACCTGGGTAGAAATCCCGGAATTCTGAACACGGGATGCAGTGACAAGACCCTTTCACACTGAGCTAAATCCCGGGTTGATGCGCGTTCATGTTCACCCGGGATATTTTCGCACGTGTGAAAGGGGTATTAGACTTCCCATGGGTTTATGCCAGGGCTCGACAAATCCCGGTCGCCAGGTCGCCACGGCGACCAGATTCTGCTTCCTGGCGACCAGATTTTTTTTTTATGGAGGAAGCAGAATCTGGTCGTGGCAGCCCGGCCTTCCCCATACACAGCCCACCGCAGCAGCCTGGCCTCCCCCGCACACAAACCCCAGCAGGCAGCAGCCCGGCCTCCCCCACACACAAACCCCAGCAGGCAGCAGCACGGCCTCCCCCACACACAAGCCCCAGCAGGCAGCAGTCCGGCCACCCCCGCACGGCGGCGCACACAGGTCTAGTGTTCGCCGCGCCCGGTTTTTAAGTTTCTAATGTGCCCTCCCCGGAGAGCTGACACGCTGCCTCTGTTCAACAGAGACCTCAGCGGTGTTTCAGCGCAGTGGAGGAATTGCTGACAGCCGCTCTCAGCAGAGGGAGAGGTGGCGTGTCAGCATAGTTAACAGCGACTGTTAGCGCTTACAGGTGCTCCCTGCTGTGCTGACATGCCACTGATCACCTCTGCTGAGAGTGGCTCACTAGGACAGGACATCGGCATCGGTTCTTGCTGGCCGTAGGGTGCCCCTTCCGAGCAGCCTGGGGCGCGGGGGACGCACAGCTGGCTTATGGGCTGGCACCATATTTTAAATGGCAGTCGGGGTCCATTGGAGGGAGAAGCTTGAGCCCTGCTTCTCCCCTCATAAGAGGCCTGCCAGGGCAGTGGGTATTATTTGGGTGTTATCCATGGCACTGTTGGGGGGCATTATATCCAAGGCACTGCTTGGGGGCATTATATCCATGGCACTGCTGGGGGGCATTTTGTCTGTATCATTACTGGGGGCATTATATCTGTGGCACTACTGGCAGCATGGCACTACTGGGGGCATTTTTTCTATGGCACTCCTGGGGAGGGATTGTAAATGTGTTGCCAGTTCAAATGCCCTCCCAATTGAAAAAATGTGCCCTGCTTGGTGATTACAACCCTGCCCTAAAAAAAAATCCTATAGTGAACACTACAAGCCCCAGCAGGCGGCCTCCCTCGCACACAGCCCCAGCAGGTAGCATCCTGGCCTCCAGTGCACACAGCCGCAGCAGGCCCGGTTATCCCCACACAGAGCCGCAGCAGGTCCAGCTCCTCCTTCCACTGCGAAGCCACCATGTACCCGGCTGCTGCTACCACTTACCCCCAGCCGCTGATGGAGCAGGGAGACTTCCTTCCCCTGGTGACCAGCAGATGCTCAGCCGAAGCCCCGTGGGCTGAAGGGAGAGACCTGACCACTCCAATATAGCACACCTCCAGCCTTAACTACAGCCTACTACAGGCCTGCTCCAGGGAAGGTGAGGCCAGGAGGCTCCCACAGTGGCACCCATAGAAACAAGAATTTACCCCTGGCAGAGCATGTTAACCTATGGCATCAAGCATTAAACCCATATCAATGAGCATGTAGGTAAGTGGAACTTCTGTGGCATAATATGTAATTACGGCATATGGTATTATACGTAATAGGCATTAGTGTGTGGCATATTGTGTAATGAGCATTAGGATGTTTGGTATAAATGTGTAATGGACATTACGACGTGTGGTATATGTAATGGTCATTATGGCATGTATAGATGTAATGGGCATTATGGCGTGTGTTCATGTAATGGACATTATGGCGTGTGCAATTTTTTTTTTTCGGTGCACGGCTTTGGCACGCACTGTCTCTGTTATTAGTATATCTGGCTCCTACATTTCCATCCTGGCTCCTAGATTTTATAGAAATTTGTCGAGCCCTGGTTTATGCTGCAATATCATTGCTGACAATCACAATGTAACATTGTGGCAATGACGTCTAGTCCATGTTGTCATTAGCCTGTCATCTTACTGAATGTCTACATGGTGTATACACTGCCCGCACCTTTGTCCTGTTAGGTGACACATACATAAGCCCTAAGCTCCTGTACTACGGACACCTCACATCTTGGTGCTTCAATGTAACAGATTATACAGAGATAGCAGCGTACTGTAGTGCGGAGCGCAGCCAGTAAGGGGCGGTGGTAGCAGCAGCGCTGCAGTGGGTATACCACCGCAACAAACTAGGAGGACACGTCTAATTATAATGTGGGGAATGGTTTTACCTGTAGTGTAGATTGTGGCATTTCTGAGGCCTGTGGCATTTCTGAGGCCTCTCTCACATTCTTTTTTGGGGGAGAATCTGAACGATTTTTCTCTCCAAGGGTGCGGGTAGAGGGATAGCCCTGGTTTTAGAAAGATGTTGAGAATAGGATTCGTTATATAGAAGTGCGGTCCGTCTCAGGAGAGCTGGGCTTGGTTCATGATATAAAGGTTCTACTAAGGGGAATATAATAAATATATATATATAGTCTAACGGGATCATTTGCAGTGGCCACGACTGTTCTAGCAGAACCAGTACGTCATGTGAGAAGGTTTCAGCAGGCCTGAAGGAGCCTGTATTGTGAATGTGCTATTCATATACAATACTTCAATCCATGTGGTTGTGTCCTAGTATATGGTAAATATTCAGTAAATCGTGTCAATTTGACCAGTTGGGAGAACCCAAGGAGCCCCTAATAACAGCAATCATTACCCTTCAAGTGGTGGGTTTTCCTGTAAAACCTACCACTGACACTGCAGCCACTGATCCTCTGCAGCAGCCTCTGCTCCCCTGGGGCTGCTGCTGCCGGCTCCGGCTGTTCATGGCCGCTCGGGGAACAGGGAGCGACCTCGAAATTCCACGTGTGGAGACGTGGAAAGCGCTAGGCAGCAGGGCCCTGGCGCACAATTGCTGGGCGGAGGTAAGCAACAGTGGGGGTGTTTTAGGAGAGCAGGTGCGTGGACGATTCCAGATGGCAGTGCGCCAGTGATGCACTACTAAAGGTTCCACTGGCGCACACCTACACATCGTGGCATGGCCGGAGAGGTTAGGTCTTTTATACCAAGGACTATTCCGTGAGAGAAAATAAGTGTTAATGGGTGTTTGCCAATAGAATCCGGGACATGTTCCTGTACCTATGGGATATCTGCTTTCAGGACTTTACAGTTTTCATTGTATGTGTGAAAGTGACAGAGTCCAGGGGTCATTACTCTTTTATTCCAGTACAAAAGCTTTAAAGCTTCCCGGGCCGGCCGGTTACTATTTGTTGCCTTCTGAGCGATGCAAGTCCAGCAGAAGCCAGATCGCTGAGCCAGTCCGGTCTTCCAGAGCCCCCACCCGCCTTGAAATTAGATTAGAACACACTACCTGGCTTTGGCTATGGGTTGTCCACTGAAATGATAATCAGGTTATAGCCCAAAACCTTGGATCTGGTCTTCAGATAAGGCAAATTTAAAAATGTGCTCCCCCAACGGCCCGAGCGGAAAATAATGTCTCCAAAACCAGAATCTGGAGAACGTCTCACCTGTGTGTGGTTCCTGCTGGTATTCTCTGCCATGGGAACAGATAGCCAATCGCCTGCAAGAGTTATCATACATGACATTGTCAGCAGAAGTATGGACCATTGGATAGACAGCAACTAGGTCGAGATAGGGTTTTTCACTTTTTTTTGTCCTGAATGACGACATGCACTGTGCCCCCTCGCTGCACTCGGAACACTTTTATTCTCCCACCGCGCCTTAGTGGATGGTAGGGCATGAAATACCACCCGTTGGCACATTCGCTCAAAAAAATAAAAAACATTTAAAAACCCATGTCGACTTTTTGGGGGTTTGCTTTTTACAATTCGGGATTATACACGTAGAGAAGCAGAGGAGTGCCGACACAGCTGTTCATTTACCCACTTAACGTGGAAAAAAAAAAGTGGGATTGTTGAGCACCAATAACCGATATCCAGTAAAAACAGAGGAAAAAAAAAAAAAAACTTAGATTTCACATTTTTTCCCAAATGTAACATTTTGGTTTAAACCTTAGTTTTATACTTTTATCGTAGATACAATTTTCTGTGTTTGACGCTTTATCCTTCAGAGACACGGTCATATGACAGACCATCTCCAAGCGCACGCAACCACTTCAGCGACATGCTCATATCAAGGACCATCGCCAAATAGGTCGACAGGGTTGGAAGGTCAACCGTCAATCTGTCAACATGAGTTTTTTCCCCTTTTTTTAGCCGACATTATGGTATTTCATGCTCCACCATCCACTGGGGCATGATGGGAGAATAGAAGTGTGCCAAGCGCAGTGAGGCACCGTGCCCCCGAAGCGTGGCGAGTGCAGTGAGTCATGCGGCACAGTGACGGTGTCCATGTTAACGGTTTCTACATTCGGGACAAAAACGTGGAAAACTCATGTTGTCCTTTTGACCTTGTCAATCTAATGCGTGTGTCAACCTTCCAACCTACTTCAGGGGTCGATCCACACCCCACAAACCCTCTTTAGGGATCGTCTCGCATGTGCAGCAGCAAATGAACCTGCTCAGCCTAGTGTACAGCTCAGTAACAGGCTGACCATGCCTGGCAATATCAGCAGCACATGTGCACCTTTGGTTGTAGCTTCCCCAAGAACGGTGTTAGGTGTGGCATCAGATTGATGTGGCACCTGTGACACCTACAGGTACAGCTCAGAGTCGCAGCTATGGCTGTAGCCTCCCCGAGTACTGTGCTAGGTGTGGCATCAGATTGATGTGGCACCTGCGACACCTACAGGTACAGCTCATAGTCGCAGCTTTGGCTGTAGCCTCCCCGAGTACTGTGCTAGGTGTGGCATCAGATTGATGTGGCACCTGCGACACCTACAGGAACAGCTCATAGTCGCAGCTTTGGCTGTAGCCTCCCCGAGTACTGTGTTAGGTGTGGCACCTGCGACACCTACAGGTGCAGCTCATAGTCGCAGCTTTGGCTGTAGCCTCCCCGAGTACTGTGCTAGGTGTGGCACCTGCGACACCTACAGGTGCAGCTCATAGTCGCAGCTTTGGCTGTAGCCTCCCTGAGTACTGTGCTAGGTGTGGCACCTGCGACACCTACAGGTGCAGCTCATAGTCGCAGCTTTGGCTGTAGCCTCCCCGAGTACTGTGCTAGGTGTGACATCAGATTAATGTGGCACCTGCGACACCTACAGGTACAGCTCATAGTCGCAGCTTTGGCTGTAGCCTCCCCGAGTACTGTGCTAGGTGTGGCATCAGATTGATGTGGCACCTGCGACACCTACAGGAACAGCTCATAGTCGCAGCTTTGGCTGTAGCCTCCCCGAGTACTGTGCTAGGTGTGGCACCTGCGACACCTACAGGTGCAGCTCATAGTCGCAGCTTTGGCTGTAGCCTCCCCGAGTACTGTGTTAGGTGTGGCATCAGATTGATGTGGCACCTGCGACACCTACAGGTGCAGCTCATAGTCGCAGCTTTGGCTGTAGCCTCCCCGAGTACTGTGTTAGGTGTGGCACCTGCGACACCTACAGGTGCAGCTCATAGTCGCAGCTTTGGCTGTAGCCTCCCCGAGTACTGTGTTAGGTGTGGCACCTGCGACACCTACAGGTGCAGCTCATAGTCGCAGCTTTGGCTGTAGCCTCCCCGAGTACTGTGCTAGGTGTGGCACCTGCGACACCTACAGGTGCAGCTCATAGTCGCAGCTTTGGCTGTAGCCTCCCTGAGTACTGTGCTAGGTGTGGCACCTGCGACACCTACAGGTGCAGCTCATAGTCGCAGCTTTGGCTGTAGCCTCCCCGAGTACTGTGCTAGGTGTGACATCAGATTAATGTGGCACCTGCGACACCTACAGGTACAGCTCATAGTCGCAGCTTTGGCTGTAGCCTCCCCGAGTACTGTGCTAGGTGTGGCATCAGATTGATGTGGCACCTGCGACACCTACAGGAACAGCTCATAGTCGCAGCTTTGGCTGTAGCCTCCCCGAGTACTGTGCTAGGTGTGGCACCTGCGACACCTACAGGTGCAGCTCATAGTCGCAGCTTTGGCTGTAGCCTCCCCGAGTACTGTGTTAGGTGTGGCATCAGATTGATGTGGCACCTGCGACACCTACAGGTGCAGCTCATAGTCGCAGCTTTGGCTGTAGCCTCCCCGAGTACTGTGCTAGGTGTGGCATCAGATTAATGTGGCACCTGCGACACCTACAGGTACAGCTCATAGTCGCAGCTTTGGCTGTAGCCTCCCCGAGTACTGTGCTAGGTGTGGCATCAGATTGATGTGGCACCTGCGACACCTACAGGAACAGCTCATAGTCGCAGCTTTGGCTGTAGCCTCCCCGAGTACTGTGCTAGGTGTGGCACCTGCGACACCTACAGGTGCAGCTCATAGTCGCAGCTTTGGCTGTAGCCTCCCCGAGTACTGTGTTAGGTGTGGCATCAGATTGATGTGGCACCTGCGACACCTACAGGTACAGCTCATAGTCGCAGCTTTGGCTGTAGCCTCCCCGAGTACTGTGCTAGGTGTGGCACCTGCGACACCTACAGGTGCAGCTCATAGTCGCAGCTTTGGCTGTAGCCTCCCCGAGTACTGTGTTAGGTGTGGCATCAGATTGATGTGGCACCTGCGACACCTACAGGTACAGCTCATAGTCGCAGCTTTGGCTGTAGCCTCCCCGAGTACTGTGTTAGGTGTGGCACCTGCAACACCTACAGGTATAGCTCCTAGTCGCAGCTTGTTTCCTACTATCTGACATTGTGTAATCACAGGAATTTGTGCGGGATTTTTATCACTTTCTCTTTGTACTACAGTCACTGCCTGTTTCATTATTACTACTGCTGGGCACATCAGGTGGGTGAGCAGAACGCCCACATTAGCAGACACTGATGCCACTTTCATCCTCTGACCGATTACAGTCAGAGGATGGCACTGAGTCCTTCGTTAGATCATTCTGATGTGTGCCCAGGACCCGGTAGGTCAGCCCGTAGGGTGAAATATCAGATCCTGGGTACATGTCAATAAGTGATGTGGAGAGATATAGTAGCAGCCAATCAGCTCCTAACTGCCATCCCACAAAAATGACAGACAGGAGCTGGTTGGCTGCTACTTTATCTCTCAAGGCTTAGTACAGGACTTCCCAAACATTTTAGAATCACAGCACCCCATAGTATCAGAGTTTTATGCACAGCCCCCCATAGTATCAGAGATTTATGCACAGCACCCCCATAGTATCAGAGTTTTATGCACAGCCCACCGTAGTATCAGAGTTTTATGCACAGCCCACCATAGTATCAGAATTTTATGCACGGCACCCCATAGCATCAGAGTTTTATGCACGGCACCCCATAGCATCAGAGTTTTATGCACGGCACCCCATAGCATCAGAGTTTTATGCACAGCACCCCATAGCATCAGAGTTTTATGCAAGGCCCCCCATAGCATCAGAGTTTTATGCAAGGCCCCCCATAGCATCAGAGTTTTATGCAAGGCCCCCCATAGCATCAGAGTTTTATGCAAGGCCCCCCATAGCATCAGAGTTTTATGCAAGGCCCCCCATAGCATCAGAGTTATATGCAAGGCCCCCCATAGCATCAGAGTTATATGCAAGGCCCCCCATAGCATCAGAGTTATATGCACAGCCCCCCATAGCATCAGAGTTTTATGCACAGCCCCCCATAGGCCAATAGTTTGTTATGGAGTCATTAGTAAGTTATATAAATTGTGTTTATATAACATCTTTAGGGTTATTTATGTGGTGAGGGACAGGATTTGCTTCTGTTTGACCACAGCATTGATGATTACCAGCCACACAGACACTGGTTTTGCCCAATTACAACAATAATTAATTTTAATTGGTCCTGGACCACCAACCCAAGCCACCCCAGGGTGCCACAGAACAGTTTGGGAACCACTGGCTTAGTTCATAAACCACACAGTGCACTGTCATACCGTATGCACCTGTAGTCCAGGTGTAGAGCACCAGTGTGCAGCTGATAATGTGACACAACAATGCACGCACCGTACAGGACTATACACAGCAGCTGCATGCACTGCGCAGGACTGCACCCAGATTTGGACCATACAGGACTACGCGCAGGACTGCACCCAGCCGCTGCATGCCCCGCGCAGGACTGCACCCAGCCGCTGCATGCCCCGCGCAGGACTGCACCCAGCCGCTGCATGCCCCGCGCAGGACTGCACCCAGCCGCTGCATGCCCCGCGCAGGACTGCACCCAGCCGCTGCATGCCCCGCGCAGGACTGCACCCAGCCGCTGCATGCCCCGCGCAGGACTGCACCCAGCCGCTGCATGCCCCGCGCAGGACTGCACCCAGCCGCTGCATGCCCCGCGCAGGACTGCACCCAGCCGCTGCATGCCCCGCGCAGGACTGCACCCAGCCGCTGCATGCCCCGCGCAGGACTGCACCCAGCCGCTGCATGCCCCGCGCAGGACTGCACCCAGCCGCTGCCTGCCCCGCGCAGGACTGCACCCAGCCGCTGCCTGCACCGCTCAGGACTGCACCCAGCAGCGGCATACACCCAACAAGACTATACACAGGCAGATCTACATCAGAAATACCATTTACCTGTACACACCGGTGTCCTCACAGCCGTCCACCTGCCGAGTGTCAGTAACAGATACAGAACCAATGGCCCCCTATACAGTGTGGAAATGACCACTGACTACACTCCTATACAGTGAGGAGAGCGCTGGTCATCCACACCTAACGTTACCGACTCCCGGAAGAAGACTGACAGAAAGTGCGGGAAAAAAAAACAGTTTAAACCAGATACTAGCCTACGCCCAACGGTGACGCTGGAATCACGTGGTATCAGGGACAGTGAGCATGACGTCATGCATAGGGCAGGACCAATGGAAGGGACGTCTCGGACTCTCGGAGTCAGTGATAAGCTGGCCCGGAGTTGCTGTTCAGCAGCAGCTGTGGTCACCGGCGGACGGGAGTGAGCGCAGTGTCTCGGGGCGTCCGGGCTGCGGCCGGGAGTGAGGATGTCAGTCAGCCGCTGGGGGCTCTCCGGCTGTGTGTGTGTGTGTGTGTGTGCGCGCCCAGGGTTGTTTCTATTTCCCTTTCGTGGTAATGACATGGTCCTTATGGTGAAGGGTAATTAGCTAAATCTTACTGAGAAGTATTCCAGTGCTGTGTGTGTTTGCTAAGTGTTGTGTGTGTGTGTGCCCAGTGATGTATGTATGTATGTGTGTGTGTGTGTGTGTGTGTGTGCCCAGTGATGTGTGTACCTAGTGTGCTCAGTGATGTGTGTGTGCCCAGTGGTGTGTGTATGCACCTAGTGTGCCCAGTGATGTGTGTGTGTGTGTGCCCAGGGATGTGTGTATGCACCTAGTGTGCCCAGTGATGTGTGTGTGTGTGTGTGCCCAGGGATGTGTGTATGCACCTAGTGTGCCCAGTGATGTGTGTGTGTGTGTGCACCTAGTGTGCCCAGTGATGTGTGTGTGCCCAGGGATGTGTGTATGCACCTAGTGTGCCCAGTGATGTGTGTGTGTGCACCTAGTGTGCCCAGTGGTGTGTGTATGCACCTAGTGCAGGGGAAGCCAACTCCAGTCCCCGAGAGCTTCCAACAGTTAAGGGGCACCTTACACACTGCGTTAGGACTGTGCTGTGCGTTTTGAACTTCAAGCTCCCATGCGATTTTGCAATGCGATGTACTGCACTTTGCAGGTGCGGATGCGATTTCAGCCTTTTTTGTTTGTTTTTAAGTTAGTTCCAAATGTACATCGCATGTACTACTAAAGTGATGTGCTTTTTGTGCTTTACAATATTGTACCCGCGGAAGCGGTACATCTGTCAGAATGAACTTAGGTCTACAGTCATTAGGTCTACCCCACTAGGTCGACTGGCAGGAAGGTCGACCTGACTTAAGGTCGACATGGGCCAAGGTCGACATGAATTAAGGTCGAATTTGCATAAAGGTTGACATGAGGAAGGTCGACATGGGTTTTTCACTGTTTTTTTTTATCCGAATGTCAACATGGACACAGTTGGCAATGAGAATCGGACCCTCGCATCGCTCGCAATGCTTCGGGCACGGTGCCTCGCTGCGCTCGGCACACTATTTTATTCTCCCACCACGCCCTAGTGGATGGTAGAGCATGAAATACCACCTGTCGGCACATGTCGGCTCAAAAAACAGTGAAAAACCCATGTCGACCTTATGACCAGTCGACCTTCCTCATGTCGACCTTTATGCAAATTCGACCTTAAGTCATGTCGACCTTGGCCCATGTCGACCTTAAGTCAGGTCGACCTTCCTGCCAGTCGACCTAGTGGGGTCGACCTAATGACTGTAGACCTAAGTTCATTCTAATAGATGACCGCTTCCCGTACCCGCGGGGATGTGCATCGCATCCCCGCAGGTACATGCGATAATCGCGGCGTGTATGGGCACCTTTAATGTTTTGCAGGTCTCCTCACAGAATCACAGGTGCAGTAATTAGGTCCACCTGTGGATCATATATAATGTGTTAGCCAGTAATGAGTGCATCTGTGAGGTGAGCTGGAAACCGAGAACTGTTGGTAGCGCTCGAGGACTGGAGTTGGTTACACCAGGCCTAGTGTATCCAGTGATTTGTGTGTGCTCAGTAATGTGTGTGTGATCCCTCATGACCCAATGTAACCACACCTAACCTGGCTAGCCTTTCCTCATAGCCCAACGTAACCATCCCTAACCTGGCTAGCCTTTCCTCATAGCCCAGTGTAACCATCCCTAACCTGGCTAGCCTTTCCTCATATCCCAATGTAACCGTACCTAACCTGGCTAGCCTTCCCTCATAGCCCAATGTAACCATCCCTAACCTGGCTAGCCTTTCCTCATAGCCCAATGTAACCATACCTAACCTGGCTAGCCATTCCTCATAGCCCAATGTAACCATCCCTAACCTGGCTAGCCTTTCCTCATACCCCAATGTAACTATCCCTAACCTGGATAGCCTTTCCTCATAGCCCAATGTAACCATCCCTAATCTGGCTAGCCTTTCCTCATAGCCCAATGTAACCATCCCTAACCTGGCTAGCCTTTTCTCATAGCCCAATGTAACCATCCCTAACCTGGCTAGCCTTTTCTCATAGCCCAATGTAACCACCCCTAACCTGGCTAGCCTTTCCTCATAGCCCAATGTAACCACACCTAACCTGGCTAGCCTTTCCTCATAGCCCAATGTAACCACCCCTAACCTGGCTAGCCTTTCCTCATACCCCAATGTAACCATCCCTAACCTGGCTAGCCTTTCCCCATAGCCCAATGTAACCACACCTAACCTGGCTAGCCTTTCCTCATACCCCAATGTAACCATCCCTAACCTGGCTAGCCTTTCCCCATAGCCCAATGTAACCACCCCTAACCTGGCTAGCCTTCCCTCATAGCCCAATGTAACCGTACCTAACCTGGCTAGCCTTCCCTCATAGCCCAATGTAACCGTACCTAACCTGGCTAGCCTTCCCTCATAGCCCAATGTAACCATCCCTAATCTGGCTAGCCTTTCCTCATAGCCCAATGTAACCATCCCTAATCTGGCTAGCCTTTCCTCATAGCCCAATGTAACCATCCCTAACCTGGCTAGCCTTTTCTCATAGCCCAATGTAACCACCCCTAACCTGGCTAGCCTTTCCTCATAGCCCAATGTAACCACACCTAACCTGGCTAGCCTTTCCTCATACCCCAATGTAACCATCCCTAACCTGGCTAGCCTTTCCTCATACCCCAATGTAACCATCCCTAACCTGGCTAGCCTTTCCCCATAGCCCAATGTAACCACACCTAACCTGGCTAGCCTTTCCTCATACCCCAATGTAACCACCCCTAACCTGGCTAGCCTTTCCTCATAGCCCAATGTAACCATCCCTAACCTGGCTAGCATTTCCTCATACCCCAATGTAACCATCCCTAACCTGGCTAGCCTTTCCTCATACCCCAATGTAACCACCCCTAACCTAGCTAGCCTTTCCTCATAGCCCAATGTAACCATCCCTAACCTGGCTAGCCATTCCTCATAGCCCAATGTAACCATACCTAACCTGGCAAGCCTTTCCTCATAGCCCAATGTAACCATCCCTAACCTGGCTAGCCTTTCCTCATAGCCCAATGTAACCACACCTAACCTGGCTAGCCTTTCCTCATAGCCCAATGTAACCACCCCTAACCTGGCTAGCCTTTCCTCATAGCCCAATGTAACCATCCCTAACCTGGCTAGCCTTTCCTCATAGCCCAATGTAACCACCCCTAACCTGGCTAGCCTTTCCTCATAGCCCAATGTAACCACCCCTAACCTGGCTAGCCTTTCCTCATACCCCAATGTAACCACACCTAACCTGGCTAGCCTTTCCTCATACCCCAATGTAACCATCCCTACCCTGGCTAGCCTTTCCCCATAGCCCAATGTAACCATCCCTAACCTGGCTAGCCTTTCCTCATAGCCCAATGTAACCATACCTAACCTGGCTAGCCTTTCCTCATAGCCCAATGTAACCACCCCTAACCTGGCTAGCCTTTCCTCATAGCCCAATGTAACCATCCCTAACCTGGCTAGCCTTTCCTCATAGCCCAATGTAACCACCCCTAACCTGGCTAGCCTTTCCTCATACCCCAATGTAACCACACCTAACCTGGCTAGCCTTTCCTCATACCCCAATGTAACCATCCCTACCCTGGCTAGCCTTTCCCCATAGCCCAATGTAACCATCCCTAACCTGGCTAGCCTTTCCTCATAGCCCAATGTAACCATACCTAACCTGGCTAGCCTTTCCTCATAGGCCAATGTAACCATCCCTAACCTGGCTAGTCTTTCCTCACAGCCCAATGTAACCACCCCTAACCTGGCTAGCCTTTCCTCATACCCCAATGTAACCACACCTAACCTGGCTAGCCTTTCCTCATACCCCAATGTAACCACACCTAACCTGGCTAGCCTTTCCTCATAGCCCAATGTAACCACACCTAACCTGGCTAGCCTTTCCTCATAGCCCAATGTAACCGTACTAACCTGGCTAGCCTTTCCTCACAGCCCAATGTAACCACCCCTAACCTGGCTAGCCTTTCCTCATAGCCCAATGTAACCACATCTAACCTGGCTAGCCTTTCCTCATAGCCCAATGTAACCATCCCTAACCTGGCTAGCATTTCCTCATACCCCAATGTAACCATCCCTAACCTGGCTAGCCTTTCCTTATACCCCAATGTAATCATACCTAACCTGGCTAGCCTTTCCTCATAGCCCAATGTAACCGCACCCTATATCAATTTTATTGCCCTTTTCTGAACCCTTTCTAGTTCCAAGATGGATTTTATGGAGTGTTGCCCATAACTGTTGACTGTATACAAGATGAGGCCATTCCAGCGATTTATATAGTGGTAATATTACACTGTCGTCCCTCGCCTCTAGGCCCTTTTATCCATGCTAATACCTTATTGGCCGCTGATATTGAGCACTGCAGCTAAGTGTACTGTTAATGAGCACCCCAAAATCTTTCTACATTATACAGTATATTTCCCTACATGTGCCCCATTTATAGATATGCATGATTGAATGGAAGATGAGGTTTAACAGATAAATGTCAGATTATACATTGAGGGACCAAAAACAGTCTCCCAACCTCCCAGTTTATTCAAGTCCCCCTGTAGAGAAACTATTACCAGCTCTGATTTTATTCCCTGGCATAGTTTCCTTGTTTTGCTCACTAAACCAGCACCAAGATCCTTAATAACTATATTAAAAAGAACAGAACCCTGCGGTACACAACTTTTGACCAATTTAATGTTCCCTTTACCACAACTCTGTTTCCTATTCTCCAACCAGTTTGACCCAAGTACAAATGTTGTTTCCCAGACCCAGCTCCCTTATTTTGTAGACCAACCTTTGTGGCACCGTATCAAAGGCCTTTGCAAATTCGAAGTAGACCACACACGTAGAGTCTGTCTTGGTGGCGTGTTAAAGCCCTTGTATATTACTGGCCCTGGATCTGTGACAGTTTTCTCTTGTAGCCTTTTTATAACCAAATAGAAAAATGATCCAGATGCACTAATCAAACATTACAAATTAGAATTGTAATACATTTAGCAAATATTTGATTTTTTTTTTGCATAATTTTGGCCAGGTTATGGGCTTACCCACTACAGCCAGGTAACTTGGGAAATGTGTCAGTGAGTAATGTATGCACCTGTGCTCCTGCTCGGTGAAATGTGTCAGTGAGTATTGAGTGCACCTGTGCTTCTGCTGGGTGACCTGGGGAATGTGTCAGTGAGTAATGAGTACACCTGTGCCCCTGCTGGGTGACCTGGGGAATGTGTCAGTGAGTAATGAATGCACCTGGGCTCCTGCTGGATGAAATGTGTAAGTGAGTAATGAATGCACCTGTGTACATGCTGGGTGACCTGGGGAATGTGTCATTCAGTAATGAATGCACCTGGGCTTCTGCTGGATGACCTGGGAACTGTGTCAGTGAGTAATGAGTGCACCTGTGCCCCTGCTGGGTGACCTGGGGGATGTGTCAGTGAGTAATGAATGCACCGGTGCACCTGCTGGGTGACCTGGGGAATGTGTCAGTGAGTAATGAGTACACCTGTGCTCCAGCTGGGTGACCTGGGGAATGTGTCAGTGAGTAGTGAATGCACCTGCTGGGTGACCTGGGAACTATGTCAGTGAATAATGAGTGCACCTGTGCCCCTGCTGGATGACCTGGGAACTATGTCAGTGAGTAATGAGTGCACCTGTGCCCCTGCTGGATGACCTGGGAACTGTGTCAGTGAGTAATGAGTACACCTGTGCTCCTGCTGGGTGACCTGGGAAATGTGTCAGTGTGTAATGAGTGCACCTGTGCACCTGCCGGGTGACGGGGGAATGTGTCAGTGAGTAATGAATGCACCTAAGCACCTGCTGGGTGACCTGGGAACTGTGTCAGTGAGTAATGAGTACACCTGTGCTCCTGCTGGGTGACCTGAGAAATGTGTCAGTGAGTAATGAGCACACCTGTGCACCTGCTGGGTGACCTGGGAACTGTGTCAGTGAGTAATGAGTGCACCTGTGCCCCTGCTGGATGACCCGGGAACTGTCAGTGAGTAATGAGTACACCTGTGCACCTGCTGGGTGACCTGGGGAATGTGTCAGTGAGTAATGAATGCACCTGTGCACCTGCTGGGTGACCTGGGAACTGTGTCAGTGAGTAATGAGTGCACCTGTGCCCCTGCTGGATGACCCGGGAACTGTGTCAGTGAGTAATGAGTACACCTGTGCTCCTGCTGGGTGACCTTGGAAATGTGTCAGTGAGTATTGAGTGCACCTGTGCACCTGCCGGGTGACCGGGGGAATGTGTCAGTGAGTAATGAATGAACCTGTGCTCCTGCTGGGTGACCTGGGAATGGGGAATGTGTCAGTGAGTAATGAATGCACCTGTGTACCTGCTGGGTGAAATGTGTCAGTGAGTAATGAATGCACCTGTGCTCCTGCTGGGTGAAATGTGTCAGTGAGTAATGAATGCACCTGTGCACCTGCCGTCTTACCTGGGAAATGTGTCAGTGAGCAATGAATGTACCTTCTGGTACTGGAAACATGCAATTGGGTGCCTGAGAAATGAGTTTCCATTCCAATTACATAGCTCCCGCTCTCCTATCACTAGAGGGCGCTGCTGGCCATTACTTAGCCCAAGACTTCATCCTCCAATTACATAGCTACAGCTCTCCTACCACTAGAGGGCGCCGCTGGCCATTACTTAACCGAAAACTTCATCCTCCAATTACATAGCTACAGCTCTCCTACCACTAGAGGGCGCTGCTGGCCATTACTTAACCCAAGACTTCATCCTCCAATTACATAGTTTCCGCTCTCCTACCACTAGAGGGCGCCGCTGGTCATTACTTAACCAAGACTTCATCCTCCAATTACATAGCTTCCGCTCTCCTACCACTAGAGGGCGCTGCTGGCCATTACTTAACCCAAGACTTCATCCTCCAATTACATAGCTTCCGCTCTCCTACCACTAGAGGGCGCTGCTGGCCATTACTTAGCCCAAGACTTCATCCTCCAATTACATAGCTACAGCTCTTCTACCACTAGAGGGCGCTGCTGGCCATTACTTAGCCCAAGACTTCATCCTCCAATTACATAGCTACAGCTCTTCTACCACTAGAGGGCGCCGCTGGCCATTACTTAACCCAAGACTTCATCCTCCAATTACATAGCTACAGCTCTCCTACCACTAGATGGCGCTGCTGGCCATTACTTAACCCAAGACTCCATCCTCCAATTACATAGCTACAGCTCTCCTACCACTAGAGGGCGCTGCTGGCCATTACTTAGCCCAAGACTTCATCCTCCAATTACATAGCTTCCGCTCTCCTACCACTAGAGGGCGCCTCTGGTCATTACTTAACCAAGACTTCATCCTCCAATTACATAGCTTCCGCTCTCCTACCACTAGAGGGCGCTGCTGGCCATTACTTAACCCAAGACTTCATCCTCCAATTACATAGCTTCCGCTCTCCTACCACTAGAGGGCGCTGCTGGCCATTACTTAGCCCAAGACTTCATCCTCCAATTACATAGCTACAGCTCTTCTACCACTAGAGGGCGCCGCTGGCCATTACTTAACCCAAGACTCCATCCTCCAATTACATAGCTACAGCTCTCCTACCACTAGAGGGCGCCGCTGGCCATTACTTAACCCAAGACTTCATCCTCCAATTACATAGCTACAGCTCTCCTACCACTAGATGGCGCCGCTGGCCATTACTTAACCCAGGACTTCATCCTGCAATTACATAGCGACAGCTATCTTACCACTAGAGGGCGCTGCTGGCCATTACTTAACCCAGGACTTCATCCTCCAAATACAGAGCTACAGCTCTCCTACCACTAGAGGGCGCCGCTGGCCATTACTTAACCCAAGACTTCATCCTCCAATTAAATAGCTTCCGCTCTCCTACCACTAGAGGGCGCTGCTGGCCATTACTTAACCTAAGACTTCATCCTCCAATTACATAGCTACAGCTCTCCTACCACTAGAGGGCGCCGCTGGCCATTACTTAACCGAAAACGTCATCCTCCAATTACATATCTACAGCTCTCCTACCACTAGAGGGTGCCGCTGGCCATTACTTAACCCGAGACTTCACCCTCCAATTACATAGCTACAGCTCTCCTACCACTAGAGGGCGCTGCTGGCCATTACTTAACCCAAGACTTCATCCTCCAATTACATAGCTTCCACTCTCCTACCACTAGAGGGCGCCGCTGGTCATTACTTAACCAAGACTTCATCCTCCAATTACATAGCTTCCGCTCTCCTACCACTAGAGGGCGCTGCTGGCCATTACTTAACCCAAGACTTCATCCTCCAATTACATAGCTACAGCTCTCCTACCACTAGAGGGCGCTGCTGGCCATTACTTATTTATTTATTTATTAACAGTTTCTTATATAGCGCAGCATATTCCGATGCGCTTTACAATAGCAGACAGTGATACAACAAAACAGGGTATTTACAGACAGTCGAAATGTAGGAGGGCCCTGCTCGCAAGCTTACAATCTATAGGGAAATAGGCATTGATACATAAGGATAGATACTGTATTCTTTATTGCATCGATTCCACTAGAACGCAAGGTTCTATGACTGGTTCTGGAATTTGATAAGCTTGCCTGAAGAGATGAGTTTTTAGGGAACGCTTATTGGTTTGGAGACTGGAGGAGAGTCTTATTGTGCTTGGGAGGGCATTCCACAGAGTGGGTGCAGCCCGAAGAAAGTCCTGCAGTCGGGAATGGGAGCGAGTAATGAGTGTGGATGAGACGCAGATCTTGGGAGGAGCATAGAGGTCGTGTTGGATGATATTTTGGTACTTATGTAATATCTGGGCTCCCGTTTTTCTTATGAGACCGTGTCCCCTCGCGGGGCTCGCCACGCTTCGGGCACGGTGGCTCGCTGCGCTCGCCACACTGTATAAAATCAACTCCATGCGTAGTTGGATAGTAGGGGTATGAAAAAATGGGGTGCATTTAACATGGGAGCCCAGATAATACATAAGTACCGATATTTTGAGATAAGAGAATATATGTATGTTGGTGTAGTTTGGTTTATGGCTTTGTGTGTAAGTAAAATAATTTTGTATTGAATACGGTAGAATACAGGTAACCAATGAAGTGACTGACAGAGTAGCTTTGCAGACGATGAACGTCTGGCTAGGAAGATTAGCCTCGCAGCTGCATTCATAATGGACTGTAGTGGTGAGAGTCTGTATTGGGAAGGCCAATAAGGAGACTATTGCAATAATCAATGCGTGAGATGATGAGAGCATGGATTAGAGCTTTTGCAGTGTCCTGTGTAAGGTAAGGGCGAATTTTAAATATGTTTTTTAGGTGCATGTGGCATGATTTTGAGACAGATTGAATGTGGGGAACAAAGGAAAGTTCTGAGTCAAGGATAACACCTAGGCAGCGAGCTTGAGAAGTAGAATCAGAGAAACGAACACTAAAGGAGCGGTTAGAGAGGTAGGATGAGAACCAAGAGAGGGCTGTGTCTTTAAGACAGGGGTGGGGAACCTCCGGCCCGCGGGCCGGATACGGCCCCCGCACCCAGTATGTCCGGCCCGCCCATATTACAGCAAAGTAAAGCCACCCAGCCGCCCGCCTATATCACATACCAGCCGCCCGCCCGCCCGTCTATATTACAGTAAATTATTACAGCCGCCCGCCCACATACACGCACGGACGGCTTCTGCTGCTGCCGCCGGGGAGACGTGAGGAGGACGCGCCCGCCAATCACTGCCGGCGCATCACTTCCACAGCCACTGTGATTGGCGGGCACGTCCTCCTCACGTCTCCCCGGCGGCAGCAGCAGAAGCCGTCCGGGCGTGATGCGGGCGGTAGGGAGGGGGACTCGCGAGGCTTGGGATGCGCCCGCCATGCACTGCATGGGCGGGAGCATCGGAGTTCAAAAAAGTCTGTCAGGACTCAGAAGATACTGTCCAGCGGCCGCAGCAGCAGCAGCCATCACGCTGTGCTGTGTAAATCAGTATAAACTTGAAAAGGTAAATGCCGCTCCTCTCACCCTCCCTTCCCCAGTGACTGACAGATCCAGGGGTTGTCATTTACCCCTGGATTCACCCCCAAACAGGTTTATGTGATTATGTCTGATTATCATAATCAGACATAATCACATTAACCTGTTTGGGGGTGACCCCCCCCCCCCTTCCTCCACACTGTCACTTTTTATGAATAAATGACAACCCCTGGATCTGTAAGTCATCCATATCACCCTCACAATGCTGGACATTAATTAGCCAGCCCTGGTGTCCCTGCCCACATGTATATGTCGCTGCCCGTGTGTATAATGCCCACATTTATATACCGCTGCCCTGTGTATAATGCCCACATGTATATGCCGCTGCTCGTGTTTATAATGCCCACATTTATATACCGCTGTCCTGTGTATAATGCCCACATGTATATGTCACTGCCTGTGTGTATAATGCCCACATGTATATGCTGCTGCCCGTGTAGAATGCCCACATTTATATACCGCTGCCCGTGTGTATAATGCCCACATGTATATGCCGCTGCCCTGTGTATAATGCCCACATGTATATGCCGCTGCCTGTGTGTATAATGCCCACATGTATATGCCGCTGCCCTGTGTATAATGCCCACACGTATATGCCGCTGCCCTGTGTATAATGCCCACATGTATATGCTGCTGCCCTTGTGTATTATGCCCACATGTATATGCCGGTGCCCTGTGTATAATGCCCACATGTATATGCCGCTGCCAGTGTGTATAATGCCCACATGTATATGCCGCTGCCCTTGTGTATTATGCCCACATGTATATGCCGCTGCCCTGTGTATAATGCCCACATGTATATGCCGGTGCCCTGTGTATAATGCCCACATGTATATGCCGGTGCCCTGTGTATAGTGCCCACATGTATATGCCGCTGCCAGTGTGTATAATGCCCACATGTATATGCCGCTGCCCTTGTGTATTATGCCCTCATGTATATGCCGGTGCCCTGTGTATAATGCCCACATGTATATGCCGCTGCCAGTGTGTATAATGCCCACATGTATATGCCGCTGCCCTTGTGTATTATGCCCACATGTATATGCCGCTGCCCTGTGTATAATGCCCACATGTATATGCCACTGCCAGTGTGTATAATGCCCACATGTATATGCCGCTGCCCTTGTGTATAATGCCCACATGTATATGCCGCTGCCAGTGTGTATAATGCCCACATGTTTATGCCGCTGCCCTGTGTATAATGCCCACATGTATATGCCACTGCCCTGTGTATAATGCCCACATGTATATGCCGCTGCCCTGTGTATAATGCCCACGCGTATATGCCGATAATTGATAATTTTTAAATGGCCCCCGAAGGGTTTTCAAATTTTCCAAATGGCCCTCGGTAGAAAAAAGGTTCCCCACCCCTGCTTTAAGACCTAGGGATTGCAGTGTTTGTATGAGAAGTGTGTGGTCAACAGTGTCAAAAGCAGCAGAGAGATCTAGAAGAATTAGTAGTGAGTAGTGGCCTTTAGACTTAGCAGTGACCAGATCATTCACAATTTTAGTCAGTGCTGTCTCTGTGGAGTGTTGGGCACGAAAGCCTGACTGATGCGGGTCCATTAAGTTGTGCGAGTTAAGAAAGTGTGTGAGGCGAGTATAAGCAAGTCTTTCAAGTAGTTTGGAGGTGCATGGAAGTTGAGAAATGGGACGGTAGTTTGAGAGAGAGCTTGGATCAGAATTCTGTTTTTTCAGAATCTGAGTAATAACTGCTTGTTTGAACAATGAAGGAAAGACACCAGTAGAGAAAGAGAGATTACAGATTTTAGTTAAGATTGGAATGAGCACAGGAGACAGAGATTTACTTATTTGCGAGGGTATAGGGTCAAGAGGAGAGGTAGTAGAGTGGGAGGCAGAGAAAAGTGCAGATACTTCATCTTCATTTGTGGGATCAAATGAAGCAAATTCTTCAGAGGGCTCGGGTATGGAATTGAGCATATCACCAACTGAGTTGGAGCATACCAATTCATCTCTGATCTTGTCAATCTTATCCCTGAAGTAGTAGGCAAGATCTTGTGCATGGATAGTGGCTGGTGGCTTGGGTGAGGGAGGGTTGAGAAGGGATTTAAATGTATTAAAAAGACGTTTTGGGTTAGAAGCTTGAGCAGAAATGAGAGTTTGGAAATATGTTTGTTTGGCAGTTTCCAGGGCATAACTATAGTACTGGTAGATATTCTTATATGTAAAGAAATCCATTGGACTGTGTGATTTACGCCATTTACGTGAGATATTTTGTAGGTGTCTCGTTAATTTAGAGTGCCACGGTTGGCGTCTAGGCCTACGTGGAGTGTGGTGGGTAACTGGAGCCACTTCATCCAGGGCTGTTTTGAGGGTTAGGTTTAGGTGTGATACCGCCATCTCAGGAGTAGTGAATGCAGAAATAGGAGCAAGCTGTTGTTGCAGTGAGGAGGAGAGTACTTGAAAATTAATATTTCTGCGGTCTTGAGGTGGATTAAAGGATTTCTGTGTTTTTGAGTTAGCAGTACTAGAGGACAGAATGCAGGTGATAAGGTTGTGATCTGAGAGAGGGAAAGGAGAATTGGTGAATTCCAACACTGAGCACAGCTTAGTGAATATCAGATCAAGACAGTGGCCATCCCGATGAGTAGAGAAGTCAGTCCATTGGGAGAGGCTGAGAGAGGAGGTTAGAGAGAGTAGTTTGGAGGCATGAGCAGCAGATTTTGGGCTATCAATAGCAATGTTGAAGTCACCCATGATGATGTTTGAGATGTCAGCGGAAAGGAAGTGAGGGAGCCAGGCAGAAAAATCTTCCAGAAATCGTGTTGGCTGCCCAGGTGGGCGATAGATAGCTGCAACACGCAGCGAGAAAGGAGTGTAAGTTCTGATGGAATGTACTTCAAATGATGTGAATGTGAGTGATGGAACCTGTGGTATAACTTTGTATGTGAAGGATTGGGATAGTAATATTCCAACCCCACCTCCTCTGCTGTCACCAGGCCTGGGTGTGTGTGTGAAGTGGAGAGCACCATGTGACAGGGCTGCAGGGGAGGCTGTGTCTGATTGTGAGAGCCATGTTTCTGTTATAGCCAGCAGGTTGAAGTTGTTTGAAATGAAGAGGTCGTTGATGGATGTTAATTTGTTGCCAACAGAGCGTGCATTCCATAACGCACATTTTAGTGATTTGGGGGATGATGGGAGGCATTTGATGTGTATGAGGTTAGCTGGATTACTATGTGCCTGAGAGTTAGGTGCCTGCGAGCGGGGCAAGCAGCTGGGGCCTGGATTAAGTGAAATGTCCCCAGCTAATAGAAGCAGTAGAGAGAGATAGGTGTAGCTGCAGGTGGTTTGTGAATGTTGTTTCTGGCGACAGTTTGTGGATGTTATTGTCAATGTAGAGAGATATGTAAAAATCTCATGAGTGTTAATAAGAGGGGTGTGGATAATGGAGGAAGAAATGTGTATAGAGGGCTGAGCTTAGGGTTACCACCTAGTCCCTTTAATTCCGGACACATATTAATTACACAGGTTCTGTGGCTGGCTGACTTCAAGACTCCACTTCTCCTGATTTTAAACTGCCACAGAACCTGTGTAATTAACATGTGTCTGGAATTAAAGGTCCTAGGTGGTAACCCTAGCTGAGCTTCAGGGAGAGTGAGAGAAGAGACTGATTTTGAGAGAAAACCATGGAGAGCGAAGCAGAGCAATAGTTTATAGTACATGGTGTATTTGAACAGTTCTATAGGCCAAGAGTTATATTAGACTTGCAATAGTTAATACCAGCTTACTGGTGTTGCTCAGATAGTAATTTATAAACCCTACATATATGTGAGTGCACGCTGATTAGCACAGCTGACCATAGATTGCATACAATGCTATGGCATGCAGTGAAGTAAATGTTTTCAGTTGTAGAGTTACCCTGTATTTTGTGAAGCAGACACCAGCCTAATATGGCTCCAATTAGCAAGGTTGCAATGTCTAAATGTACAAACACAAGTATTGCAATATAGAAGCAGATTGTTATTAGAATGGATGAATCACATACACAAACAGGCAGCATAGTGACAGTGTGAGTATATAGGAGTATAGGTTAGGTACATACGCTCAATTTTAGAGGTTGAAGCAAAGGGTTTTTAAACTTTCTTAGGCTTGAAGATGTCTTGGTGATGAGTTCATCTGTTTTCATCCTGTTCAAGTCCTGAATAAGTCCTGAATTTGTTGTATCATTACAGAACCCTTTTAAATAAACCCTTATAAAATAACCCAACAGCCTAGAGAGGCTCCCTTATAAATGATGGATTCTGTCCATGTGAAGTCAATACAACTAATCAAAGCCTGAACAATCCACCCCTCCCCAATTACAAGGCAGGCAATAAAACTCCAATATAAACAAACATTCAAATAGCAGATTGCCAGCACTTGAAGACAAATTAGTTAAAACTTATACAAGAGCTCTCAAATCTATAAATAATATTAGCACTGTCTTGGATTACCCAATCAAAATATTTGATTCCCTGTTAAGCTGCAGGAGCAGACAGGCCAGTATATACTTAACCAAGACTTCATCCTCCAATTACATAGCTTCCGCTCTCCTACCACTAGAGGGCGCTGCTGGCCATTACTTAACCCAAGACTTCATCCTCCAATTACATAGCTTCCGCTCTCCTACCACTAGAGGGCGCTGCTGGCCATTACTTAACCAAGACGTCATCCTCCAATTACATAGCTTCCGCTCTCCTACCACTAGAGGGCGCTGCTGGCCATTACTTAACCAAGACTTCATCCTCCAATTACATAGCTACAGCTCTCCTACCATTAGAGGGCGCCGCTGGTCATTACTTAACCCAAGACTTCATCCTCCAATTACATAGCTTCCGCTCTCCTACCACTAGAGGGCGCTGCTGGCCATTACTTAACCCAAGACTTCATCCTCCAATTACATAGCTTCCGCTCTCCTACCACTAGAGGGCGCTGCTGGCCATTACTTAACCCAAGACTTCATCCTCCAATTATATAGCTTCCGCTCTCCTACCACTAGAGGGCGCTGCTGGCCATTACTTAACCCAAGACTTCATCCTCCAATTACATAGCTTTCGCTCTCCAACCACTAGAGGGCGTTGCTGGCCATTACGTAACACAAGACTTCATGCTCCAATTACATAGCTACAGCTCTCCTACCACTAGATGGCGCCGCTGGCCATTACTTAACCCAAGACTCCATCCTCCAATTACATAGCTACAGCTCTCCTACCACTAGAGGGTGCCGCTGGCCATTACTTAACCCAAGACTCCATCCTCCAATTACATAGCTACAGCTCTCCTACCACTAGAGGGCGCTGCTGGCCATTACTTAACCAAGACTCCATCCTCCAGTTACATAGCTACAGCTCTCCTACCACTAGAGGGCGCCGCTGGCCATTACTTAACCCAAGACTTCATCCTCCAATTACATAGCTTCCGCTCTCCTACCACTAGAGGGCGCTGCTGGCCATTACTTAACCCAAGACTTCATCCTCCAATTACATAGCTTCCGCTCTCCTACCACTAGAGGGCGCTGCTGGCCATTACTTAACCCAAGACTTCATCCTCCAATTACATAGCTTCCGCTCTCCTACCACTAGATGGCGCCGCTGGCCATTACTTAACCCAGGACTTCATCCTCCAATTACATAGCTTCCACTATCCTACCACTAGAGGGCGCTGCTGGCCATTACTTAACCAAGACTTCATCCTCCAATTACATAGCTACAGCTCTCGTACCATTAGAGGGCGCTGCTGGCCATTACTTAACCCAAGACTCCATCCTCCAATTACATAGCTTCCGCTATCCTACCACTAGAGGGCGCTGCTGGCCATTACTTAACCAAGACTTCATCCTCCAATTACATAGCTTCCGCTATCCTACCACTAGAGGGCGCTGCTGGCCATTACTTAACCCAAGACTCCATCCTCCAATTACATAGCTACAGCTCTCCTACCACTAGAGGGCGCTGCTGGCCATTACTTAGCCCAAGACTTCATCCTCCAATTACATAGCTTCCGCTCTCCTACCACTAGAGGGCGCCTCTGGTCATTACTTAACCAAGACTTCATCCTCCAATTACATAGCTTCCGCTCTCCTACCACTAGAGGGCGCTGCTGGCCATTACTTAACCCAAGACTTCATCCTCCAATTACATAGCTTCCGCTCTCCTACCACTAGAGGGCGCTGCTGGCCATTACTTAGCCCAAGACTTCATCCTCCAATTACATAGCTACAGCTCTCCTACCACTAGAGGGCGCTGCTGGCCATTACTTAACCCAAGACTTCATCCTCCAATTACATAGCTACAGCTCTCCTACCACTAGAGTGCGCTGCTGGCCATTACTTAACCAAGACTTCATCCTCCAATTACATAGCTTCCGCTCTCCTACCACTAGAGGGCGCTGCTGGCCATCACTTCATCAGCCTGTTTCCCAGCGGCCAGTGCACACATTATGGTCCTTATTCTGGTTGACTCACAGCCTTGCAAGTCCCCCAAACGCTGGGTATTTTGGGGGAATCTTACTAAGATGGGACTTCTATGTCACATGGGATGTCGCTATGGGCAACCAATCAGATACTATTTTCTTCTAGAAGGTGCTAAATAAATAAGAATTAGATTCTGATTGGTTGCCCATAGCAACATCCCATGTGACCTAGAACTCCCAGCTTAGTACATTTCTCCCCTTTGCTTGTGTCTACCTTCTGTGACTGTCAACTTAGTGCATGTTGACTTTCTACCTAGACACTATTCGTGGGCTAAAGGCCCCATACACTACTGAGATTTGGTCCGTTTTTGACCCAATTCCGACGTATCGCGACGATAAATCGAACCAAATCGCGTGTGTCTGATGTGTGGTCCTGTGCGCGTCGAGTGGAACCCAAGAGATTGAATCTCCTGCAAATAGAATCTATTGGGTCGGACCCATCAGCGGCACATTTTGGGTGATATTTTGCACCTGCGATGTATTGGGTCCGATTGCATCATGTGTGCCAGTGGTGAAGCTATGTGCAGGTCCGGGTGGCGGGGCGGGCAGTGGTGATTTTAGCATCTCCATAGGAGTCTTTACACAATTTATCGCATCTATGCCAAATTGTAAGTGAGCCTCCCGGGGGACCTCAGGGGGAATTTGGTCTGATTTGTCCTTAAAACAGGTCGTACTAGTGTATGGGGGGCCTTAATCCACATCGTCCAGCTGAGTCCTAAATGCCATTGTCTTATTTATTTATTTATTATCAGATTCTTATAGAGCGCACACATATTCCACAGCACTTTAGAGATAATAGTTGAGCCCCAGTGGAGCTTACAATCTATATTCCCTACCACATGTACACACAGACATTCTAGGGTTAATTTGTTGGGAGCCAATTAGCCTACCTGTATATTTTTGGATTGTGGGAGGAAACCGGAGTACCCGGAGTAACCCCACGCAAGTACGTGGAGAATATACAAACTCCACACAGTTAGAGCCATTGTCTTGTCTGTATCCAGTCATTGCAGAGATGCAGTTTCCTATGCTGTAACATTGTGTCCCCAGGTGATGTAACCAGAGGCGTAGCGATGGTGGAGCCGGCGGAGCACGAGCTCCAGGCGCAGGAAGATCAGACTGGCGCCGGAACCATGCCTTCACCGCCAGCTCGCCCACCAGCCTTGTCCGCTCCCCCTGCCCACTCCTGGCTCCCTGCTGCGCCAGGTGAAAAAGCCTGCCGGCGCACCTGCACACTTCTGCTGCCGTGCGGTACTGGTCTACAGGAATATGGCCGCCGGTGCCGTTGGAAAGGTGACATATCTACAGAAGTGGCGGGGTAAGCTCAGACTCCGACCTTGACTGTCGGCGGCAGCCACGGTAATTTATTTCCCTCACCTCTGTGCATTTACCATGTCCTACAGGGCTACAGAAGCCCTGTAGGTCCAAAATTAATTACAAAGCAAAGTTTTTATATGGCAGTCTGTCGCACATAGGAAGCAATGCCTCCATTGGAACTCCTGCATGGCATGTGTGCGGCTGTATGCTCCGCATGCTGAGGGTTGGGGGGGACTGCAGCATGATTAGCCCAATTTATTAGTGACACAGTCCCTCTTCTGCTAGGGACAGTGTCACCTAGGACCACCCCCTCACAGATGTCTTTATGTGACCTCATTACCCATTAATTACACCCCCCCCCCCCCCCCCCCAAAAAAAAAAGCAATAATAGTAGACTCCCATACAGTATTCAATAAGAAAATAAGCGGCCCTCCAGCTGTGGAACTACAAATCCCACCATGCTCTGCCCTAGCTGTATCCTAAATTTGAAAGGAATGAAGAATAAAATAAGAAGGGGGAAGAGCAGATGGAAAGAAGAAAAATTCAGTAAAGGGAAAACAAAATAGGAAAATCCTGAACCAAAAATCAAATTGAAAAATTTCTCAACCAAAAATACAGTAGACTGGAGATTGGTCGAAAACACATGCGATTGGGGGTAATGTAAGCTCTCATAAGCAGGACCCTCTTCCCTAATGTGCTTTTTCTTCTTAAACGTAAATCCTCCTCTACTCTCTTTGACAGCACCAAACCCTGCGGTTTTCTGCCACCTTAATACTTATTACGATATCATCTACTGATACAACTATGTTTTTGTACCCTGTACTTGTCCTATACTGGCTTGTAGTGTAAGTTACTGTTTCCTGTTTTGCTTATTCCTTTTTGTACTCTGTAACTGGGCGCTGTGGATCCCTTATGGCGCCATTTAAATAATGTTTAATAATAAGGATGCACTGTTACTTTTGGGCTGGTGCTATGCATTTGCGGGGGCGCGAAACAAGCCCTTGCTCCGGGCACCGTGGCACCTAGCTACACCACTGGATGTAACATTGTGTCCCCAGGTGATGTAACCTGCGTCTACATCCTGCTCTGCAGAGACTGTTTCTGATGCTGCAATATGTGATGTAACCTGTTACAGCATTACCCCAGGGCTTGCATCATTCGGTTCTCTGTTCTATGCTGCATAATACACCTTTATTTGGACTTATGTATCCTTGCATTGTTGGTCCTGTTACTCCAGCGTATTTTCCTGTGATTCACCTGGCGGTCATTGTTGGCAGGTGTAATCCTAACACAACAATAGTAGATTCTGAGTCGTTGCTATGAGCAACATCCCATCTTCAATAGAAATCTTATTTTAGGATGAATTTTAGGAAACTAAAGGGTAAATTTACTAAGTTTTTGTTGTACTCACTTAATATTTTGTCAGAATTATTTTGTTTATATCCTTTAACCCTTTGGGCAGTATTCAATGAAAAAGTTCTCCGTGCATGGAGAGCGTTTTATTTCGCTCTCCATGCACTCTCCATGTTCCGGAGCCTCCTGCTCCCACTATTCAATGTATTGAAGACTCGCCGCCACTCGCGGCGAGTCTTAACCCCGGCAGCGGACGAGCGTCCGCGGCAGGGAGCCGGGGGACGGAAGCAGCCAGAGAGATTAAAGTCTCCCTGGCTGCTCCAGAGGAATTTGGAGGGGAGGGGGGCTCTCCGGGACCCAGGCAGCACAGGCTGCCCCCCCTATAGCCAGCGGGGGACCCAGTATTCACTGCACCCAATCGTGCATATTAACGATCGGGTGCAGTGAATATATGAATATGTAATGAGCGGCTCGAGCGCTCCGGCCCCCTGCTGGCTGCACTGTGTAAAAAAAAAAAAAAAAAAAAATTAAAAAAAAATATTTTTTTTAAATTAAATATATATTCATGTGCTATAAGCACATGAATAAAAATAACATGCCCCTTCACAGAAAAAAAAACCTGATGTTTTGACACCAAAATTAAAAAAAAAAACCTTTTAGTTAAAAAGTTCACATTCCAGCTCCGCATCAAAAGATGGAGAATTGCTACACGGAGAATATTTCACATTGAAAAGGGTTGGTCGCTTTTGGAGAGCAAAATGCTCCGTCCAAGGCGAACAATGCACAAATTCTCCACAAAACACGGAGAACCTTTCTCATTGTTAGGATCCGTAGAGTCCCCGCCAACCCTAACTCCGTTGCCTCCGGATAGAATTGACGGACGTGTGGAAGGGCTAAGGCTTCACCTATAATAGCCGCGTTCGACAGAGCCCGTTAGTCAGGCTCCGCCCCCGATGCCACCAGGTCTTACTTGTGACAACGCGCCTGTCAAGGCCAACGGAGGACAAGGGGAACTACTAACTGTAACCACAGGCGAGGACTCCCTAGACTAGGAGATGATAGAACTTGCCAGCAAGGCACTGGGAGTAACAATACTCTAGAGATGGTATTAGCAGCAATAAATGATATATGCAAGTAACAATACTCAAATGATGGTATAAGAACAATAACACGAGTACAGGAGTAACAATACTCAAAGGATGGTACGGAACACAAAATGGCATACAGGAGTAACAATACTCAAGGATGGTATTACAAATATTACAAGAATGACCAGGAACAAAATGAGATGAGGATAACCCCCCACTTATCTGAGAGAGGTGGATACGGAACGGGAAGGGTTATTCCTCAGCAGCAACACAGGAACAGACACTGGAGTGCTGGAAGCAAGACAGGAGCCAAGACCACCAGAGACCAGGGAACCGGGAGCACTCTGACCAAGCATGGAAGGACTATCAACGGCGTCAGAGAGTGGTGCCCGGGAGTTTAAATAGGGCGCCAAAAGGCATCCCCGGCAGCTGCTGCAAATCAGCTGCAGACTGTCCCCTCCTCTCCGCCTGGCGTCCCCCGCCGCCTAGGCAACCGTTGCGGCAGAGGAGGAAGGAATTGAGAGGACACCGCTGAGCGCGCGTCAACGTCCGGCGGAAGTGCGGGACTGATGACGCGGCGGCGTCCCGGCTGCCTGGCAACAGCCGGGGCGCAGGGAGAAAGACTAGCCGAAGCAGTGCTACTTGCACCCGCATCCGGCGGAAGCGCAAAGGGAATGACGCGACGGCGTCCTGGCCACCTAGCAACAGCCGGGGCGCGTCGCCCACGGGCCACCGGAGCCGTGCAGCCACACTGCTCCTAACAGTACCCCCCCCCTTGAGGAGGGGTCACCGAACCCTCAGACCCGGGTTTGGACGGAAACCTCTTAAAGAATTCTGCCTTTAACCTGGGCGCGTGAAGAAACCTATCCGGTACCCACGACCTTTCTCCGTCCCCAAAGCCCTTCCAATGGACCAGAAACTTCAGTGTCCCCCGGACCACTTTGGAATCCAAGACACGTTCAACAATAAATTCCTTGTGTCCCTGAACAATGAGGGGCTTGCGACTTTGGAGGGGCAAGGAGCGAGAATTACTTAAAACTGGTTTGAGAAGGGAACAATGAAAGATGCTATTAATTCTTAAAGACCTGGGTAGCCGTAGCCTGAATGCCACCGGATTGATTTGTTCGGTAATCGAGAAGGGCCCGATAAACTTGGGTCCCAACTTGGTACATCTTTGACGAAGTTTGACATGTCGAGTTGACAGCCAGACTCTTTGCCCAACTTGGAAAGAACACGGTCTTCTGTGTCTGTCAAAAAATATCTTGGAACGTGCTGCGGATTGTCTAAGGGCGAGGTGCACCTTCTTCCAAGCCCTTTGAAGGAGAGTAACCGCAGAGGAAGAAGACCAAGAAGTATCCATGGGGACATCAAAAGAATTACACTTGGGATGAAATCCGAAATTGCACAAAAAAGGAGACTTCTTGGATGCCACATGATAGGCGTTATTATAGGCGAACTCAGCCAAGGGTAACAGCTCCGCCCAATTGCTCTGGCATTTGGACACGAAACAACGTAAATATTGTTCCAACGCCTGGTTTACTCTCTCGGTCTGCCCATTGGACTGTGGGTGATACCCAGAGGAGAGATTGATTTGTATCCCCAACATAGAGCAAAACCGTCTCCAAAACGTAGCCACAAACTGTGTACCCCTATCAGAGACCATATTGTTAGGGAGGCCATGCTGCCGGAAGATGTGTGTCACAAACAACTGAGCTAATTCCTTGGCTGAGGGAAGCTTGCGCAAAGGGACAAAGTGTGCCATTTTACTGAAACGATCCACCGTGACCCAGATGGTGGTATAATGAGAAGAAGATGGAAGATCCACAATGAAGTCCATGGCCATATGAGACCACGGCCTTTTTGGAATGGACAACGGCAGAAGTTGACCCACAGGCGAGAGTCGCGAAGATTTATGTCTGGCACAAGTCTGACAAGAAGAAATAAAACGAGAGACATCCTGTTTCATGGCAGGCCACCAAACTGCACGGGACAAATGTTCAAGGGTCTTGGTTATGCCAGGATGTCCGGTGAGTCTACTAGAATGGAAGTCCTTGATGACCAATTCTCGCAGTTCCTTGGGAACAAAAAGACGACCCTGTGGGGAGTTCTGGGGAGCCAAGGATTGAGAGGCGATGACACGGGACGCCAAGTCCTGGGTTACAGCGGCATGGATGATGGAGGACGGGAGAATGGGGGTTTCACTGGAATTAGAAGCAAGACTGGTTACAGAACTCCGGGAAAGAGCGTCAGCCTTCACGTTTTTGGGACCGGGTCTGAAGGTGATGAGAAAACGAAACCTGGTAAAAAATAATGCCCATCGTGCCTGACGTGGGTTAAGTCTCTTGGCTGATTCGATATAGGCCAGATTTTTATGATCCGTGATCACCGTGATGACATGTTTGGCACCTTCCAACCAGTGGCGCCACTCTTCGAATGCCCATTTTATAGCCAGCAACTCCCGAATCCCTACATCATAATTCCTCTCGGCCGAGGAAAACTTGCGGGAGAAGTAGGCACAGGGGTGAATTTTCTGATCGAAACTATTCTTTTGAGAAAGAACAGCTCCGGCCCCAATATCCGAGGCATCCACTTCAACAATAAATGGGAAACTGGGATCCGGATGATGTAAAATGGGAGCAGAACAAAAGGCCTTTTTTAAAGATTCAAAGGATTCGATAGCCTGTGGGGACCAATGACCAGGATCGGCATCTTTGCGGGTAAGCTCAACGATGGGAGCAACAATCTGAGAAAAAGACCGAATAAATTTACGATAATAATTCACAAAGCCCAGAAATCTTTGGACTGCTTTGAGGTTGGTCGGACGAGCCCAAGATAAGATAGCCTGAACTTTACATGGATCCATCGAAAAACCCTTGGGTGAGATGATGTACCCTAAAAAAGAGATCTGACAGACTTCAAATTCACACTTATCTAATTTGGCGTACAATTGGTTCTCTCGTAGTTTTTGGAGGACCATACAAACATGTCGGCGATGTTCGGAAAGACTCTTAGAGAAAATTAAAATGTCGTCCAGGTACACCACTGCGAAAGTTCCTAAGAACGGCCGAAGCACCTCGTTAATGAAATCCTGGAAGACCGCAGGCGCGTTGGCAAGTCCAAACGGCATCACCAGGTATTCATAGTGGCCGGAATGGGTATTAAACGCGGTCTTCCACTCATCACCCTGGCGAATTCTGATTAGGTTATATGCACCCCTTAAATCGATTTTAGAAAAGATGACTGCTTCACGAATCTGATCAAATAAGACTGAAATGAGAGGTAATGGATAAGAATTCTTGATAGTTATTTTGTTAAGAGCTTGAAAGTCAATACATGGGCGGAGTGACCCGTCCTTTTTTTCTACAAAGAAAAAACCTGCACCCACCGGTGACTTAGAGGGACGAATAAACCCTTTCTCGAGACTTTCTTTGATATAACTATCCATAGCCTGGGATTCAGGAACCGATAAGGCATAAAGCCTTCCTTTGGGCAGCCGGGAGTCAGGAATCAGGTCAATGGCACAGTCAAAAGCACGGTGAGGGGGCAAAGTGTCCGCTTCTTTTTTCGAGAATACATCAGCAAACTCCCTATAGGGAGGAGGCAAAGAAGAGACGACCGAGTGTATGGCCCGGAGAGGAAGCGTGAGACATTTGTCAGTACAAGATGAACCCCACCGCGTAATCTCCCCTGTCTCCCAGTCAATATTGGGATTATGTCTTTTTAACCACGGTAACCCCAGTACAAGAGGAGCCCAAGGACAATGAAAAATGTAAAAAGAGATCTCTTCCGCATGAAGAGCTCCCACCGACAATTGAATACCAGGAGTGCATGAAGAGATGCTGCCGTTGGAGAGCGGGAGGCCGTCTAACCCACAGACCGACACAGTGTTAATTAAGGGTACAGGCTTGAGCCCCAAAGCGTGAACCAGTCCAATGTCCATAAAGTTACCGGCCGCCCCACAATCCACAAAGGCAGAGACCTCTGATGATCTTTTATCACTAGAGACAATGACCTGTAATAAGATCGAGTTGAGGGAAGAAAAACTAGATAGGCCCAAATGAACTCCCCCGAATTCATCTAGGCCCGGTCTTTTACTGGTTTCAAAGGACAAGCTACTGCCCGATGACCCTGACCTCCACAGTAGAGACATAAACCCCGGGTCCTCCTACGGTTCTTTTTTGCGGTGGATAAATGAGTAGCTCCAATCTGCATGGGTTCTTCATCTAAATTCTCCAGGGCAACCCCATGCAACTGTGTAGGCAGCACCCCTGAGTCCCTCTCTCTCTGGCGTTCGCGAAAACGCCGGTCTACCTTGATGGCCAATTGTATGACCTCATCAAGGGATGTGGGAGTGGGATAATGGACTAGGGCGTCCTTAAGACCCTCCGACAATCCTATTCTGAACTGGCTACGGAGAGCCGGGTCATTCCACCCGGAATCAATAGCCCATCTCCGAAACTGGGTGCAATATGCCTCCGCAGTTCCTTTACCCTGCCGAAGGGCCCGAAGATTAGCTTCAGCTGAGGCGGCCCGGTCTGGGTCATCATATAGCACCCCCATGGCAGAGAAAAAAGAATCCACTGACGTGAGGGCCAAGTCTCCTGAAGGGAGCCCAAAAGCCCAGGACTGAGGATCACCCTGGAGAAGGGAGACGATAATCCCCACCTTTTGAATCTCCGTACCTGAGGATATCGGCCGGAGTTTAAAAAACAATTTGCAAGCCTCCCTAAAATTAAAAAACTGAGAGCGATCCCCAGAAAAACGGTCAGGAAGGTTTATTTTTGGTTCAGGGTTTCTAGCAGGAGATAGGACCCTATGCGCCCGCTCCTCCTGTGTATTTACCCTGAGGGTAAGCTCCTGGAGCTTCTGGGTGAGTGTATGCATCTGCCCTGCAAGTGCGTGACCTGCGGCCTGTTGAGCAGGATCCATGATACAGAAGCGGATCCCCAAAAATGGGTACTAAGATGCCTCTTCTTTTTTAGGCCGGTGATAATGGTAGGATCCGTAGAGTCCCTGCCAACCCTAACCTTGTTGCCTCCGGATAGAATTGACGGACGCGTGCAAGGGCTAAGGCTTCACCTATAATAGCCGCGTTCGACAGAGCCCGTTAGTCAGGCTCCGCCCCCGATGCCACCAGGTCTTACTTGTGACAACGCGCCCGTCAAGGCCAACGGAGGACAAGGGGAACTACTAACTGTAACCACAGGCGAGGACTCCCTAGACTAGGAGATGATAGAACTTGCCAGCAAGGCACTGGGAGTAACAATACTCTAGAGATGGTATTAGCAGCAATAAACGATATATGCAAGTAACAATACTCAAATGATGGTATAAGAACAATAACACGAGTACAGGAGTAACAATACTCAAAGGATGGTACGTAACACAAAATGGCATACAGGAGTAACAATACTCAAGGATGGTATTACAAATATTACAAGAATGACCAGGAACAAAATGAGATGAGGATAACCCCCCACTTATCTGAGAGAGGTGGAAACAGAACGGGAAGGGTTAATCCTCAGCAGCAACACAGGAACAGACACTGGAGTGCTGTAAGCAAGACAGGAGCCAAGACCACCAGAGACCAGGGAACCGGGAGCACTCTGACCAAGCATGGAAGGACTATCACCGGCGTCAGAGAGTGGTGCCCGGGAGTTTAAATAGGGCGCCAAAAGGCATCCCCGGCAGCTGCTGCAAATCAGCTGCAGACTGTCCCCTCCTCTCCGCGGCCGCCTGGCGTCCCCCGCCGCCTAGGCAACCGTTGCGGCAGAGGAGGAAGGAATTGAGAGGACACCGATGAGCGCGCGTCAACGTCCGGCGGAAGTGTGGGACTGATGACGCGGCGGCGTCCCGGCTGCCTGGCAACAGCCGGGGCACAGGGAGAAAGACGAGCCGGAGCAGTGCTACTTGCACCCGCATCCGGCGGAAGCGCAAAGGGAATGACGCGACGGCGTCCTGGCCACCTAGCAACAGCCGGGGCGCGTCGCCCACGAGCCACCGGAGCCGCGCAGCCCGCGCTGCTCCTAACACTCATTGAATACTGCCCTCTGAGTGCCAACATCTCTGAGATATGTGCAAAATATCCGCTAAAAATGCCAGCGGCCCTCACATTCATTATATCAATTCAAATAAATAATGTTGTGTAAGAAAGATTATATTTCCTATATAAGGTGACGTTACAGGTCATTATGGTAAGTAAATGTTTACTTGCCAATTTCCACACCTATTTGGACAAAATTTCCTTGGTACTCAAATGGTTAATCTAACATTGAGCTAGCATTAAGGGCCTTATTCTAGTTCACTCTTAGAGGCAAATTCCTTCTTAGCTGGACAAAACCATGTGCACTGCAGGTGGGGCAGATGTAACTTGTGCAGAAAGAATTAGATTTGGGTGGGGTTTTACTTCAAAGTGAGATCTATATTGCAGTGTAAAAATAAAGCAGTCAGTATTTACCCTGCAAAGAAACAAAATATCTCACACAAACCTAAATCTCTCTGCACATGTTACATCTGCCCCCCTGCAGTGCTCATGGTTTTGTCCAGGTAAGAAGGAATTTGCCTTAAAAGTGAACTAGAATAAGGCCCTAAATTTGGAAATAAAAGAAGGAAATGGCTATATCTGAATTTTACGCCTACTATTTTGATTTCTCCAGACTATACTGCAAGAGGCTTGATCTTGAAGTGGAGTTTGCATAGATTCTTGCTTCCTTAGGTATGTTATCTGGGTATCCTCTCCTTCCAAAATGTCCTATCAACGTCTCCATTTGAGAGTTCACATCACTGGAAAAATGGAGATAATTACTAGCATCAACTGGTTTGGTATAATTAGATGAAATGACCAAATCATGTTGTAGCAAGAATATAAAGCCTAAAAAATGAATAGTATCAAAAAACAAAGGTGTGTGAACAAGGATAGTGGCGGGTTGGGAGGTTGACTGAGATAGTACACCTAAAAAACCATAATGCAGGTGTCCTAAGGGGAGCTCGGGGAGGACAGACACCTTCCGGGAAGCAGAAGTGCTTATTGGTGATTAAATAGTTAACAACTAATAAAGATGTCATCTGTGAAGCAGTCATAGAGGACCAGGTTTTCATTATACCGGTCGCTCCAGATATATTTGTTAATTCACAGCTTCCCATATATAAGTTTGCGAAACCAAGTGCAAACCTGGTTCCCATGGCTGTTCCAAATAACTGTAAAACATAATATCATGAAATTAAAAAATAAGGTACTGCTTTCCTAGCACGGCGCCCACGATAAGCATCGCATTAATCGCAAGCATCGCATGCATCTTATGTGTTTCTGCACCATAAGATGCATATGATGCTTGCGATTAATGCGACTACAGTGATTTTTTTCATCGTATCCATTTTTATCACATGCATCGCATCGGTCGTACTGTTTTAATGTCATAAGATGCATGCGATGATGCGATGAAAGTATTTTTTTATCTTGGGCATTGTAAATCGCATGCATTGTATACTCTTAAACATACATACAATGTACGCGATGGACGCGATTTAGGCGATTTCATACATTTGGCGCTCACAGGCCCATCTCTAATAGGTCCAATTACCCTTTTTCTGCATAGAAACATCTCCGATTGGTTTATTAACACCCCCCCCCCACTATAAACGTGAACCCGAAGCGTGGCGAGCGGCGGCGGTACGCGTCCCACGACTTTTTCATACCCCCACTATCCACGTTGGCGTGGAGTTGAGAATAGAAAGTGTGGCGAGCGCAGCGTGGCGAGCGGACGCGGATACCTGTGAAGCCCGCGAGGGGAAGCAGATACCTGTGAAGGTATCCGCGTCGCCTCGCGGGGCTCGCCACGCTTTGGGCTCGGTGGCTCGATGTGCTCGCCACACTTTCTATTCTCAACTCCACACAGGCGTGGATAGTGGGGGTATGAAAAGGTCGTAGGACGCGTACCGCCGCCCCTCGCGGGCTCGCTGCGCTCACCATGCTTCGGGTTCACGTTTATAGTGGGGGGTTGGCGTGGGGCTGCATTTAACATCATAAGCACCCATTTGGGTGCTTAAAAGAACTCTTTAGGGTGATTATACAATTTTTAATCGTATAGGGGGCATACATACACCATAGTATCTGCACTTTAGTATTTTGCATCGCACCCATCGCATTCATTGTACATATAAAACTACATACAATCCATACAATTGACTCGACATACAATCATCGCACGCATCGCGTACATCACACATGAATAAAGTATACGATGAGTGCGATGCATGCGATTTAAACGCATACATCGCAGTCATCGCATCGCACGAATCGTAGCTTACTATACTACTGTTTTTCATACGATACATGCGATTTAAAAACCGAAATCGCATGTATCGCACAGATTGTATGCCATATAAAAATGTACACGATTAATACGATGGGCGCCGTGCTAGGAAAGCAGTACCAAAAATAATTGTAGGAATGTATGAGATTGCAAAATCACCTTTTATCTTATTCACATCTACTAAATACAGATAATACTAAATACACATCCAACATCATTTTTTTCTTTAATAATATTTAATGAAAATGTTATAAAATCGTGGGGTACTTAAAGCAAAAAAAGGGCCAATAGTAAAATGATTCTATTGAATGTTTAATGACATGAAACCTAATTCTGCATAAACCTTACTGTCAGGATTGTAAGATACGGTTCTGTCTTTTTTCCCTTTTTATTTTATTTCTGAAATTGCATTTAAAAATCGTTGTGTGTACTTTTAAAATCATTGTAATGTCTTGTAACCATTTTGTTTAAAGCTCTGTAGTATTTCTAGGAATAAATAATACATATTCCCAGTTCTGGTTCTGTGTTCCTAAGACTCATTAGCCTCAGAAGAGGAAGGCTGGAAAACGTTACCATTGTTATCTTGTATTGTGTGGTCAGGGGCGAGCCAAGCCGCCCCTTGCGCAGTTTCAGGCGCTAAAATCAGGTTTTGGCTGGTGGCAGTGTACCTCAAGGAAAGGACCCGAGTGTCCTGAGTGAACCCCAGTCACGGCCGGAGCTGCTCAGATTGACGTATCGGAGCAGGCGACCGGTGGGTCCGTGACATTTGGTGGCAGCGGTGGGATGGAGAATTCATTTTTCTCTTTAAGAACTTAAGTGAGTGTGGGTAGAATTTTGTGAGAAATACCCACATCACCAGAATCAGAACTCAGAGCTTTACTATAGTTTTAAAAGTCACACAGTGGATGCAATTTCTGTTCCCTTCCTTCTCTTGTTTTTCTTTCCTATCATTTTATTTGAAGTGTGAGACTCAGGATGGCTGATTACCAGCAGATGAGGAGAGATGACCTGGCGGTCGTGTGTGTTCAGAGGAATATCCCTTGGTCTGGCCAGAGTAGAAAACGTATGATTCAGGCACTAGTGGATGCCGATCGGACTCTAGCTGCTGGAGGAAACCAGTCCATGGACAATCCTACCCCAGGGGCTCAGTCAGCACTGGACAGTACAAACGATGCCGTGCCAGGGTCAGACACTTCTGCTGGACCCAGCAAGTCTACACTGCAGAGCGACCTTCTAGCTGCTAGCAGGCAATTGTAAGCCAGCAGGATGGGCCCCATGTGTTGTGGAAGATGCACAGGCTGCCCTATACCTGGGAAGTGGGAAAGATACCCCTGAGTACAGTGAGAGGGTTGTTTCAGGAATAGAGCCAGTGGCTAGTAGGGAAGCTGCTGTGTGTAACCAGAAGGGTGGGAGGGCCCGCGAAGCACAGGTAAACTCAGCTCCATTAACCTCGGAAAAGCTGAGCTGGGATGTTTCAGAGACAGGTGACAATGACCTGCTGGTATTCCCCCTTGCAGAAACGTGCCCCCCTTCACAATTCACACACACAGACCCAGAGAGCGAATCTCCTCACAAAAGGATGAGGTGTGAGGTGTTGAGTGAGTGGACCTTCCCCCCAGTGAAGGGGAGGGGGGGTCAGTCAGCTCAGGAGAGGTGCTGGGAAGACATTTTTAAGTCTGTATATAGTGCTGGGAGAATGCCGCACACCTGTGGTATAGTTAAACGTGCCGAGTTACGAGTCCCAGGGGGGTGGCCATTTGGGGTGTGGCGGAATGGTCTGGTACTGATCTCAGTGAGTAAGGCCAAACTGCCAGCTGCAGGGGAGAATCCATGCCCAGGAGTTCGACGCACAGCTGTGGTGGGCTGTGTCAATGCCAGCCAGGATGGAAAAGGGGGACACAGCTTCCACTATATCAGTGTGCTCACAGACTATGGGTCAGGTGGTGCCAAGTATAGGGAAGTGTTAGTACAGATCCCGCAGAATCAGTGGCAGTCTGTCTCAGCACAGAGACCACTGCTACCTGTCCAGGTGATGTAGTTAATAGCGCACTGATGAGACGGTGACGTGGGTCACCGCCTCTGTGCGCCATTTTAAAAGGGGGAGGTGTAACGATCAGATCAGGTGATCGATCAAATTAACGTATGCCTCCTGTTATGATTATCTGTGCAATCAATGTATGTCTGGTATGTTTGGTAAAATCATGCCCCTGTGATTATTATGTGGGAGATCAGAACATGTCATGTATTATGTGTGTGGACTATTGGTGACCCAGGGAGTGTAGCCATCTGTGGACTCCTCTGGAGTTAGGATGTAAGATAAGATCTGAGACCCCCTCATAAACCAGATTGGGGGGGAGAGCAATAGTGTCCAGCCAACCGGCCAAAGTGGCTCTGGCCCTGCACTAAATGACCTCTTATCACTTGAGGAATGTATAAAATCTACTTCAAAGCAGGGAGAAATTCTTTATGGGAAAGATCCTATATCTAGGGACCTTCACTAGGCTCAGCAAGGGAATGGTTAAAAATCCCAAGGGTGGGAGGGATGAGGGAGTCTGCAAGGTATAACTAAGACCCTTCTCCCTATAGTCAGTGTCACTACCTGGGGGTCTAGCAAACAGGCTGTAGGCGACGAGAGATTTCTTGTGGAGAACCCCCCCACTTCAGGATTGTAAGATACGGTTCTGTCTTTTTTCCCTTTTTATTTTATTTCTGAAATTGCATTTAAAAATCGTTGTGTGTACTTTTAAAATCATTGTAATGTCTTGTAACCATTTTGTTTAAAGCTCTGTAGTATTTCTAGGAATAAATAATACATATTCCCAGTTCTGGTTCTGTGTTCCTAAGACTCATTAGCCTCAGAAGAGAAAGGCTGGAAAACGTTACCATTGTTATCGTGTATTGTGTGGTCAGGGGCGAGCCAAGCCGCCCCTTGCGCAGTTTCAGGCGCTAAAATCATGTTTTGGCTGGTGGCAGTGTACCTCAAGGAAAGGACCCGAGTGTCCTGAGTGAACCCCAGTCACGGCCGGAGCTGCTCAGATTGACGTATCGGAGCAGGCGACCGGTGGGTCCGTGACACTTACCTTAGTTCCATTTATTCTTAGAGTAAATATTTGTCCGTAAAATCTATACTGATATCTTCTGTTACCCATAATTGATTGGCTATTATTAGCGCTAGTTCTAAGAACAAGACCTGATCTAAACTTCATCCTATCGTAAAGATAACACCTCACCTTACATGCAGAGTTCTATGGGGTCATTGTCACCTGATAGCCCCGTGCTGCTTTCTGCACCTCCCATAGCGCTGGGCCTTTTTAAAACTGGTCTGATGGTTGTAATACAACCTCCCCCCCCCCCCCTCCCCATTACTATATATAGATCAAGTGTACAGTGCTTGAAAAAATAAGAGTCCATATGCCAGGTATAAAAGTGCATGACCACAGTGTCCTGACATCCACAATGCTGCTCAGGTCTAATTTGGAAAAGGTGGGGAGACCCTCAAATAGTATAAAATAACATATCCAAATGTACATGTAGCGCTCATTTGTTGTTGCCCAAATGCATATTCCAGGCAAAAAAGGGGGCAGGTCATCACAGAACCACATCAACACGTAGTGGCGTAATGTGTGGGTGGTTGGCCTGGTTCAAAACTATAATTTAAGCCCTCCTCAACACCCAAACCCATGTTCACAATGTGCCACACACAGTAGAGGGTGGCAGCAGTGGGGCGCTGAGTCCTGAGGACAGGTGAGAGGGAGTAAGGTAGATGGATCTGAGAGGGTGAAAACATGGAGTTTGGTCTTAGCTGTGTGTTAATGGCGATTAAATATGACCAAAGAAACAATAAGTGAAAAGCGCAGGTTACATATTATGTCCGTAACCAGCGTACCCTTTATACCTAGCTACGTGCGAACAAAACGTAGCGCAGCGTAGCGTACCTTTATTGTGTATTGCACACCAAAGAACCAATACCTTAATAAGAGATCCTTTCGCAGTACTCTGACTCTAATCTGCGAATATACCTTTAAGGACAGTGTCCGTAATATACCTTATCGCTATATGCGAATAAACAGACACAACCACAGTATAGAAGTAAGGAGATAGGAACTCCGTAAAAAGATGTATTTAAGTCCCTAACGGACAAAAGGGGGTTACAGGAATACAGGTATAACAAGTGATACAATAGTCTAACAATGAGTATAATAAACAGGCTCTACTAGGGGAAGAAAATACAGATACAGGATACAATCATAATCAGCCACATTACATAAAAGGGGAATACGAATGTTTACCTTCAGGGGAAATAGCGCAGCGCAGTCCGGTCGGAGCTCACTATGTTCAGGTTTGAACATAGTCCGGTCAATGGTCAGGGAAAGGAAGATGTGCCGAAGAGACCGAGGCCGCCCTGGGTCACCTATCTTATAGGGTCAGAAGGGGGAGGTCAAAGGCCATTCCTATTGGTCAGGGTTCGTATGTCAAGTCCTCTGTGATTGGGGCAAAGGTGCAGGGGGAAGGTGAACTTTGGAGTCCTTTGTTCTGTTGGTATCGTCGTCAGGGGTTGTAAATAGCAGTGAGAACCAGTTTTAATAGATTCCTTTGTTATACACTTTTTAACAGAAACTGTCTTGGGAATATGGATTTTGTCCATAACTATCGGGCCGTATGGATTGCGATTTATTCGCAATGACCGGAATACTGCGCATAAGAAACGGAACGGAACGGTACTAAACATTATACAGACGGATGTATGCAATGCTAACTAAGCTATGTGTGGCGTTCTAAACCTTTAACTATATTTTATTTAGTGTCAGTATGTTCTTATGAATTTATGTGTAATAGTATGGCTGCGCTTCTGGTCCACTTTGTCACACAGACTCGGGTATGGAAACTTTATTTGCGCAACTCTGCGAACCAAAATGGCGGCCATACTATCCTAAAATGGCGTGTATGCAACTCGACTTTAACACGTGTTAAGTAAGAGTTTGAGTGTCAGCAGTGTACAGATAGTTTGAGGGTTTATAAAATGCATCTGACTATGAGGCCTCAGGGCAGAGGAGAGACCATGGAGACCTGCTCTGGACACTGACCTTTTCATTGTTCCTTCGCCCTACAGCAGTCATAAGGCCTCCTAACAAGTCTTTGTGTCCGAGCCAGTGGATGACTTTATCTATCTATAAGACCTATAACCGGGTACAATGAGGGAACAGAGCACAGTGCTCCTCATTGTTGGGCCTCTAGTGAGGAGACTGCTATGTTGAGAGGAGGAAGGCAGATATATCGCTTCAGGTGAAGATACTTCCACCATCTCATCCATATGTGATAACCCAGATCATACCTGTCATCTGGGAACGCTTCCATATTAACAAGCAGATCTTTGCAGTTGAAAAAACCTGGTCTGCTCCTCTGCAGATATCTTTTGTTGCAGTTATTAATACCCAGGGCTTAAAGTGGTCCATGAGAGGTGGTGGGACCCTCTGCCACCTAATTACCCCCTTCCGCTTTCCCTATTAGGCAGATCCAGGGCTAGTGGAAGGGTTTTTGGCAACCCCCTGCAAACTATAATGCTTTTCTGTTAGAATGACTGTGCCGGGCAAATTTGGAGGTTCTACCGCTCCCCCTCATCCACCCCCACTCTAACCCCGCTAATACCGCTTTCACACATAACAAATCCGTGTTGGACCAGGGATTTTGATCCTGCTTTTGACCCTTTTACATTAAAACTGGGTCGATATAATACACAGGGCGACCCTGGTTTATCCCTTCCTATTACCTGGTATGGGTTGGTGGGCCCAGGTGTTTCAACATGGTGCTTTCTCACCGCGACCCTGGTTTTAGTTGCAATGGGAAAGGGGTACAAGGGGGCAATTTATTTCAAAAATATCTTCTGGGGGAAGAGCCGCAAATATTAAGTATCCCTGGTGTCACGCTAGCAGTAGCACCAGCACCAGCTGGAGTGTAACGGAGGCTAGGTGCCTTGATGTGCTCCTCACCTCTATGGGGGGGAATTCTAGTGTAATGCACGCCAGCAACCACTAGGCGGAGCCCAAAGGAACAATTCGAGTGTTGCTGCGTTCAGGCGCGCTCAGCCACCAGCGATGATATCACTGTTATGTTTCACAATGTATTTTGTTCGGGAAAGACATAAGTTTTGGTTAGTTTTTAACTTGTCTTCAATTAGCGTTCTTCATCTTTTTAATGGTGTCATGATATACTCCCTCATGTACATAACAAATGTCCCTATGGGGTTATTGTTTTGACATAATGATTCTTGTTGTTATGATTTTGTCCCAATTCAGCCTCATTACGTTCTCTCTGTGTTCTATAGATAACCCATATAGAGACAGACGTAAATAATAATGATCACAGTCAGACAAGAGATGATGGAATTCTGTGCTGAATCGTTTTGTACTCTGATTCATATAAAAATATATATAGAATATTATGAATACGTTCTATATTTTGGGCTGGTTTTAGCAAACCAGCTCTTTATACAAAAGGGTCCCCATACTTGAGTGGGTTTCCTCTGGGCACTCCAGGTTCCTCCTGTAATGTAAAAATATACTGGTAGGTTCATTGGCTTGTGACAAATATTAGCCCTAGAGTTAGATACTAGAGGGCAGGTTAGACTATGGGAGGGAAGGTTAGGGTTAGATACTAGAGGGCAGGTTAGGCTGTGGGAGGGGAGGTTAGAGTTAGATACTAGAGGGCAGGTTAGGCTGTGGGAGGGGAGGTTAGGGTTAGATACTAGAGGGCAGGTTAGGCTGTGGGAGGGGAGGTTAGGGTTAGATACTAGGGGGCAGGTTAGACTATGGGAGGGAAGGTTAGGGTTAGATACTAGAGGGCAGGTTAGGCTGTGGGAGGGGAGGTTAGGGTTAGATACTCGGGGGCAGGTTAGGCTATGGGAGAGGAGGTTAGGGTTAGATACAAGTAGGCATTTGGGCTATGGGAGGGGAGATAAGGGTTAGGTACTAGGGGGCAGGTTAGGCTATGGGAGGGACGGTTAGGGTTAGATACTAGAGGGCAGGTTAGACTATGAGAGGGAAGGTTAGGGTTAGATACTAGGGTGCACGTTAGGCTGTGGGAGGGAAGGTTAGGGTTAGATACTAGGGGGCACGTTAGGCTGTGGGAGGGAAGGTTAGGGTTAGATACTAGGGGGCACGTTAGGCTGTGGGAGGGAAGGTTAGGGTTAGATACTAGGGGGCACATTAGGCTGTGGGAGGGAAGGTTAGGGTTTGATACTAGAGGGCAGGTTAGACTATGGGAGGGGAGGTTAGGGTTAGACACTAGAGGGCAAGTTAGGCTGTGGGAGGGGAGGTTAAGGTTACATACTAGAGGGCAGGTTAGGCTGTGGGAGGGTAGGTTAGGGGTAGATACTAGGGGGCAGGTTAGGCTGTGGGAGGGGAGGTTAGGGTTAGACACTAGGATGCAGGTTAGACTATGGGAGGGAAGGTTAGGGTTAGATACTAGAGGGCAGGTTAGGCTGTGGGAGGGGAGGTTAGGGTTAGATACTAGGGGGCAGGTTAGGCTGTGGGAGAGGAGGTTAGGGTTAGACACTAGGATGCAGGTTAGACTATGGGAGGGGAGGTTAGGGTTAGATACTAGGGGGCAGGTTAGGCTGTGGGAGGGGAGGTTAGGGTTAGACACTAGGATGCAGGTTAGACTATGGGAGGGGATGTTAGGGTTAGATACTAGAGGGCAGGTTAGGCTGTGGGAGGGGAGGTTAGGGTTAGATACTAGGGGGCAGGTTAGGCTGTGGGAGGGGAGGTTAGGGTTAGACACTAGGATGCAGGTTAGACTATGGGAGGGGATGTTAGGGTTAGATACTAGAGGGCAGGTTAGGCTGTGGGAGGACTAGATACTAGGGAAGGGTTAGGTTAAACCCCTTTTACACCTACAAGCCGGGTCGCAACTGGGATTTTGTACCAGGCTCAACCCGTTGTGACCCGGGTTGTGAACCCTTTTATAACGGTGTCCCCACCTGCCATAATGCTAGGTGGGTGACGTCACTGGAGATGGGTCCTGAGCAGACACTGGGAGATGACAGCATCTCCCAGCGCCGGCTTTTGCATTGCAGTGAATGGGTCCCGGGTCACATGCAAAAACCCGGGTTATTCATGCTGGTGTAAAAGGGGGATTAGTGATACTCACCGCCGGAAGTCCCCATCCACTCAGCTGCAAAGAATGCCGCACCAGATAAATCACCGATAGATCACCGTGGGAGTTATGTCAATACAATTATTGCTACATTTATCTGTGTCTATATAACGGATGAAGATTAATCCTTGCTGCAGATCTATATCCCGGGGAAGATTCTAGGCCAACAAGTATTATTATTAGTTTTTATTGTGTTGATTGTATATTTGTATATATATTCGCATTATGATTATTCACTTATTAACTATATCTGTCCACCATGGGTATTATTACAGACTGCATTAAGGGAACAACAGAGGGGCGAGTTCCTTCTTGTCCAATAACTGATCATTGTACAAACCACAGAATAATATTCACCAAAACTTACTTTACTAATTCACCGTATATCATTAGCAATCCTGCTGTTATCTTCTACAAGGGGGTTATACAGAAGATGGGGGTTACACAGACGATGCGGAACATTCGTATATTACACTACTAGCTGACCTGCCCGGCGTTGCCCGGGACAACCTTGGTTTTGTTTTTTCCAAAATTGCTGTAAAATGTTGTTTTATGCTGCGTTTATGGCTCAAGATTGTAATTTATTAAAACCTCCACCATAATGTTAGAATGTGTTTGCATTGATACTCAATGCCAGCAATGAAATCAGGGGTGATGTTGTTTGAAACGCACCCCTCCTGACTTCATAGCTTGTGTGTGTTGATGAATTCCACATCCACTCCTGAGATTTAGCACCTATGATGCATTTTTTTTGTGTGTTTGTGTGCGTTGTACTGTTTTTGTGTGTGTTGTAGTGTATGTGGGTGTGTGTACTGTGGTGTGGTGTGTTGTGTTGTATCTGTCCAATGTGTAAGTGTGTGAGGTGCGCTACGTATAAATATGTGTGTGCCATGGTCGAAGTGGAAATTTTCAAGTAAGGGTATGGTAAGGTATGGGAAATTAAAGGCTGAAGTTATGTGCACACTCCAGAAAAAGGGGGCATGTCCTTGAGTGTAGTGTACCATGCTGTATGCCCCTTGTACACATTATGCAAAACAGTAGTAGACCACTTGCCCCTTAATTATTATGCCATGCGGGGTGACGCAGGGACAGAGATGGTGGAGTGACGCAGGGACATGCACCTCTATGTCACACTACATGTCACATTCATCCAACCTGCTACCTGTCACATTCATCTGACCCGGCTCCTGTTTACATCAATAGGGGAAGCCCAACCTCCAGACCGCAGCATCCCGTGGTCAGTATGGAGGTTGGATGGGGGTCACACACACAGCCTCCTCTGCTGTCTGCAGGGAGGAGGCGAATGGATGTCTGTGTGCGGCATCCATTTACCTCGCAGACGGGGGGTGCACGGGGGCTGGGGGCAGCCCAGCAGCTTACCTTGGTGCTGGGCTTGCCCCAGGGCAATGATCCGCGGTCCTGGCAGGGGTGATCGCAATCCCAGCGCTTGGAGATTATGTCATCTTCAAGCGCCACCTCCGTCTACACTGCAGGTAGGCACCACAGTGTAAACGGTGCAAATCCCGGATCCGACTTGGCTTGGATACGGGTTTTTTGGTGTAAAAGGGGTATAAGTGTGTGTGTGTATTTGTGTGTGTTGTACTGTTTTTGGTTGTGTTGTAGTGTATATGGGTGTGTGTTGTACTGCTTGTGGTGTGTTATGTATGTGTACTGTGGTGTGGCGTGTTGTGTTGTATCTGTCCAATGTGTAAGTGTGTGAGGTGCGCTACATATAAATATGTGTGTGCAATGTGTTTGTGTGTGTTGTACTGTTTTTGGGTGTGTTGTAGTGTATGGTGTGTGTTGTACTGCTTGTGGTGTGTCATGTATGTGTGTGTTGTGTGTATCTGTCCAATGTGTGTAAATGTGTGTGGTGTGCTATGTATACAGTATATGTGTGTGTGGTGTGCTGTGTGTGCGTATATGGTGCACTGTGTGTGATGTGTGTATAAATGTGTACGTGTGTGTGTGATGTGTGGTCTATGTATTTTCCCAATTATTTCCAATTGTTGAAAGTCTTCACCATAATGCTAGAATGTGTTTGCCTTAATACTAAATGACAGCAATGAACTCAGGTGTGGTGTTGTTCCGTCATCATCTTTTTCCCAGATCGTCAATCTTTTTTTACAGATCCTGATTCAAGGCAAATTGAATCTTGTTGTTTTTTAAATTTCTGAGTGAAATTTCCCAAAAACGGCTTCGAGGTGCACACCACCAGGTATAGAGGTACCTTGTTGACAAATTTGGTGTCTCTGAGTGCCACGGTGTGTCCGCAATGCGACGGACACGCACACACACACACACACGCACACACACAGACTCTTCAACTTATTATATAGATTACACAACATAATGATAATACTGTTTGTCTTGTTCATGTGACACAATATTACTAGCGGTGTCTGTGCATCTGCAGAGGACGCAATGACGCATCACTACACACCGGCTGTTCACTGGCATCTCTGTATGTACACACACATTGTTGTGAAACTTTCCTGAAAAGATGGAAAACCAGCAACACACAAAATCTTTCTACAAAGTTGTGTGTTGAAAGGAAAACCTTTCACCTCAGAGTGAAGACATATATACTGTGTGTATATATATATATATATATATATATATATATATATATGGATAGAACAGGAGAAAAATGGGTAGTAGAGCTTCCTAGTGTATTAACCCCTTCCTGACAGAGCCAGTTTTTGCCTTCCTGACAGCCATTTTTTTCAAATCTGACATGTATTACTTAAGTGGGTATAACTTTTTTTTGCTTTTACTTATCCCAGTGATTTTGAGATTGTTTTCTCGTGACACATTGTACTTCAAATTAGTGGTAAATTTGGGTCGATACAGTCTGTGTTTTTTTGTGAAAAATACCAAAATGTCGTAAAAAAATGGAAAATTTAGCAATTTGCAAAATGTTAAATTTTCTGCTTGTGAGACAAATAATCATACCACTCAAAATAGTTAATAACTAACATAGACCATATGTCTACTTTATGTTTCCATCATTATTTCAACTTCCTTGTAATTTTTTTGGACACTAGGAGGCTTACAATATGAATAGCAAATTTTCAAGAAAATTTCAAACACTGATTTTTTTAGGGACCAGTTCAGTTCTGATGTGACTTTGAGGGACTTGTATGTGAGACACCCCCATAAATGATGCCATTTCAAAAACTGCACCCCTCACAGTATTCAAAACAGCATTTTGGAAGTTTGTTAACCCTTTAGGTGTTTCACAGGAATTAAAACAAAGTGTAGGTGAAATTTCAAAATTTCATTTTTTTTGCAGATTTGCAATTTTAATACATTTTTCTAAGGAACCCAGTAGATTTTACTAGAGAAATGTGACTAAAAATTGATTCCCCCAATTCTTTTGTTTTCAAAAATATCCTATATGTGGCCCTAGTGTGCACGTTGACCAAACCACAGGCTTCATAATAGAAGGAGCACCTACTTGATTTTGGAGCCTCCTTTTTACGAGATTATTTTTTAGGCACCATGTAGGTTTCTAGGCACCATAAGATGCTAAAATTTAGGAACCCCCCCACAAGTGACCCCATTTTGCAAACTACACCCTTCAGGTAATTCATTTAGGGGTATAGTGTACATTTCAAACCCCCAGGGGTTTGACCAATTTTGATACAACTGGGCTGTGAAAATGAAAAAATTTAATTTTTCATTTTCACAGCTCAGTTGTATCAAAATTGGTGAAACCCCTGGGGGTTTGAAATGTACACTATACCCCCTGATGAATTCCCTGAAGGGTGTAGTTTGCAAAATGGGGTCACATGTGGGGGGGTTCCACTGTATTGGTGCTTCGGGGGTCTTGCTAATGCGACATAGCACCCACCATTCATTCCACCACCAAATATCACTCCTTCCCTTCTGAGTCCTGCCATGCACCCAACTGGTATTTTTTGGTCACATGTGAGGCATTGCCGTACTCGGGAGAAATTGGGGCACAGATTTTGGGGTGCTTTGTCTCCTTCATTCCTTGCGAAAATGAAAAATTTTGAGCCAGATCTGCATTTTTGTGTAAAAAAATGTATTTTTTTACACAAAAATGCAGTTCTGGCTCAAAATTTTTCATTTTCGCAAGGAATGAAGGAGACAAAGCACCCCAAAATCTGTGCCCCAATTTCTCCCGAGTACGGCAATGCCTCATATGTGACCAAAAAATACCAGTTGGGTGCATGGCAGGACTCAGAAGGGAAGGAGTGATATTTGGTGGTGGAATGAATGGTGGGTGCTATGTCGCATTAGCAAGACCCCCGAAGCACCAATACAGTGGAACCCCCCCACATGTGACCCCATTTTGCTCACCAGCTTTGGGAGGGGGGCTGGCGCTGCGGCTGGTGGGGGGGGGGTGGGAGGGGTGCTGGCGCTGCGGCTGGTGGGGGGGTGGGAGGGGTGCTGGTGCTGCGGCAGCCGGGTGGGTGGGAGGGGGGGCTGCCGGGTGGGAGGGGGGGGGGGGGGCTGGCGATCGGTGCTGTACTTAACAGCACCGATCACTGTATATATATATATATATATATATATATGTATGTGTGTGTGTGTATATATATATGTGTATATATATATATATATACACACATATATATATATATATATATGTGTATATATATATATATACACATATATATATATATATATATATATTATATATATATATATATATATATATATATAGTTCATTTTATTTCACTAAAAGTAATTTCATACTGTGCTGCGGCTGGTGGGGGGGTGGGAGGGGGGCTGGCGCTGCGGCTGCTGGCTGCTGGCTGGGTGGGAGGTTAGGCTGCCGGGTGGGTGGGAGGTTAGGCTGCCGGGCGGGTGGGAGGACGGGCTGCCGCTCGGTGGTGATCGGTGCTGTACTTAACAGCACGATCACCACCGATCTCTGTGTTACCGAGCGGCTTAGCCGCCGGTAACACAGAAAACGCTGCAATTGGCTGTTCACTTTTGAACAGCCAATCGCAGCGATCGCCGACCGGGGGGGGGCATCCCTGCCCCCCCTGGGCGACGAGGGGGGATGTCTGCTGTCAGGGACAGCAGACATCTCCAAACTGTCACCGCGTCTATAGACGCGGTGACAGTTTAAAGCCATGACGTACATGTACATCAAATGTCGGGAAGGGGTTAAAAGAGTATTTATTGAGCATAAACGGAGATACAGACTCCAGGGTATATAACAGTGATGCTCGTACCTAAAAATACAACACTGTGGACTGGTTACCGCACGGCTTGATTACAATCAATCAGGCAAAACAGCTCACTCGTATGGTCAACCTCCATGTCCGGGGCAACTCCGAGAGGACAGGCGCTGGATTGCGCTGCAGAAGCGGGAAGGTCCGGTGGCAGGGGCGACCGTCGGGAAAGCACAGCTGGTGGAGCGAGGTAGGCCACTACTACCCGCTCAGACCAGCATTAAATACACACCATCTGTCAATCAATCAGAGGGGCCGGGCACTATGGCTTAAAGCGATACACATCGTACCACTGCACCTAATTTTTAATAATATATATATATTTTTATAGTTTTCCTTTTTGTCCGTTAGCTCGTTTCTATATTAAAGTATAACAGTATTAGTGGTACGATGTGTATCGCTTTAAGCCATAGTGCCCGGCCCCTCTGATTGATTGACAGATGGTGTGCAGGGCCGGCGCTACCCACTCAGCAGCTCCTGCAATGCAGGGAGGCGCCATGCTGAAAAGGCGCTGTCTCCCTCCCTGCTCTGCTAAAGCTGCCTCAGCCCTCACTGTCACTGCCTCCTGCACGCCGCCCGCAGCGCCTGTCTGACCGTGGGCGGCAGTATGGAGAGGCAGAGCAACTCCCTGCACTGCACACACATAGGCGAATCTAGGGGGTGGTCCGGGGGTGCACAGGACCACCCATTTGCCCATTTTGTAGCTGAGGGCTGGGGCTTTCCAACGAGCCCAGCCCCGTATCTCTAGCCCCCTGGGAACCAGAGATACTGCCAGGCAAAGGAACGTTTTCCCTATAGGATAACATGGGACAGCGCAATCCAGCGCCTGTCGTCTCGGAGTTCCCCAGGACACGGAGGTCGACCAAACGAGTGAGCTGTTTGCCTGATTGATTGTAATCAGTGTTGTATTTTTAGGTACGAGCATCACTGTTATATACCCTGGAGTCTGTATCTCCGTTTATGCTCAATAAATACTGTTTTAATACACTAGGAAGTTCTTCTTCCAATTTTTCTCCTGTTCTATCCAGATTCACCTAATCCCTTGGACCCGGGATTCCTCGCATGTGAGAAGGAAGCTGCAGTCTTACCACAGACTTTTGTGTCATCATTTCCCCTGCTAAAGTGCAGGTGGATCACTGGACTTTCGGACACTTGAACACTCCTGCGCTAATACTAGGGTTACCACCTAGTCCCTTTAATTCCAGACACATATTAATTACACAGGTTCTGTGGCTGGCTGACTTCAAGACTCCACTTCACCTGATTTTAAACTGCCACAGAACCTGTGTAATTAACATGTGTCCGGAATTAAAGGGACTAGGTGGTAACCCTAGCTAATGCACCCACCATCTGTATATATATATATATATATATATATATACAGTGGTCGAAGTGGGGCGGTATACGGGGGTATGCCATACCGCCACTTTAATCCCCCTCAGGATGCTCTCTGATCACTCAGCAGCGCATATTGTGCTTTTGTAATACCCCTGTACAACGGGGCAGTCTGGCAGGGGACGTTGATGGACAGGGGGGTGTCCGAAGGTGCGCACTATATTCACTCTTTACTTTTCCATACCCCCACTTCAAAATTTCCATACCCCCACTTCAAAATTTCCACTTCGACCACTGTATATATATATATATATATATATATATATATATATATATATATATATATATATATATAAATAAACACAGGGGGCCCAGCACTCACTACAACAAACTAACTCACCTTAACATTCAAATAATCAATAAATAAATAATGGGGTTTTAGTTCATGAATTGATCAATGCATTTAAGCTTGCAGCCCATCGCCAAGGGACCCCATTTCACTGCAAGTCCTACACTAACTGGTTTTCTTGGGAACCTGGCACCTGCTTACACATCATAGCTAAAATGAACATGTGTTTTTTCTCTGGGTTAATGCTCAACTGCCAAGTAACATGGCTTTTATAAGGTGAGACCGTCCCAAACACAGCACCTGAATTAGTATTAAAGGGGCAGCTGTCACAGGTTTCAGGTAAATGAGCTAATCAAGGGTGCATGAGAAAGCTATGATCACAGTAACAGAGGTTAATTAAAAATCAACCCAAATATATAGATACAGAAGTACCAACACACTCGCCATTCCTAGGAATGGGCTGCAAGCTTAAATGCATTGATCAATTCATGAACTAAAACCCCATTATTTATTTATTGATTATTTGAATGTTAAGGTGAGTTAGTTTGTTGTAGTGAGTGCTGGGCCCCCTGTGTTTGTATTTACTAGTGTGTGGTCACAGGCCACCGCACCCCACCCTGGGATGTGGGTGCTGTTTGCACCCCATTCCTAGGAATGGCGAGTGTGTTGGTACTTCTGTATCTATATATATATATATATATATATATATATATATATATATATAGAAGGAGCTGGTGCGGCACTCAGTAAGGCAATAATGAAGAAAACTCACGGAGCCATGAAATTAGGACAACGTTTCAGTTGTATTAAACAACTTTTGTCAAGTCTTACAATGTGGTCCCAAGCCAGAGGGCACCCCAAAACTAGGAAAGGTGAGTGCCGATGTTAAGTGTATATATTGTTTATTAGATTAGTTTTTTAAATTAGTCTTATTGTGGTCACATTCTCCTGCTGCTCACCTATAAAAGCAAAGTCTGCTGTGAGCTTCAGACCAGATAGCATGCCTGGAATCAAACATTGATGTGATAGCTATGTGTATTGTAGCCATTTTCAGCGATAGTGTTAGGACCTGCAGAAAAGTAGGGTCCCGTGATGGGGGCTGCAGGCTTAAATGCATTGATCAATTCATGAACCAAATCTCCACTATTTATTATCAGTTAATTTAGTGTGTGCAGAGCGCCTACAATGTCTGTATATATATATATATATATATATATATATATATATATATATATATATATATATATACAGTGGTCGAAGTGGGGCGGTATACGGGGGTATGGCATACCCCCACTTTAATCTGAAGATAAAAAAAAAAGTTTTTTTTCCCCCTCAGGATGCTCTCTGATCACTCAGCAGCACATATTGTGCTTTTGTAATACCCCTGTACAACGGGGCAGTCTGGCAGGGGACGTTGATGGACAGGGGGGTGTCCGAAGGTGCGCACTATATTCACTCTTTACTTTTCCATACCCCCACTTCAAAATTTCCATACCCCCACTTCAAAATTTCCACTTCGACCACTGTATATATATATATATATATATATATATATATATATAGAGAGAGTATTTGGAGCTCCAACCGCGCACAGTCACAGGGAGAATGAAATGTGCTTCTCCTTTTTAGAGGTATGTCTGCAGCCTTTTCTCCCAATGAGCCAGACCACGGCTCACAGGTGTCCCAATCACATATGCAGAAAGAGAGAGAATGGCGCAACCAAGTCAGTGATCATAGAAAATTTTACTGGACAAATAAATAACTGACATACATGGTAAAAAGCAGCAAACAGCTTGCCCAACAAGTAGGATCCTTCAGAGGCCACTAAGGAAGCGACATGAGCGAATCTCTCATGTCGCTTCCTTAGCGTGAATGTACAATGATTATATCGTCTATAAAACGCTTAGAGGCGTGGCTACCTTCACGGCATCGTGCACAGACCTGAACAGGTCTCTCCTGGTCCGAGCAAAGAGGCACCGACGGTGGGAAACTGAGTCCCGGCTTCCGCCAATTCCTGGTGGCCTCTGAAGGATCCTACTTGTTGGGCAAGCTGTTTGCTGCTTTTTACCATGTATGTCAGTTATTTATTTGTCCAGTAAAATTTTCTATGATCACTGACTTGGTTGCGCCATTCTCTCTCTTTCTGCATATATATATATATATATATATATATATATATATATATACATGAAAGAAGAAAGACGAAAGACTAGCACTCCAGGGTCTTTGCAACGGGTGTATTCAAAAACATGGAAAACCACCAACGTTTCGGGGCTGCGCCCCTTTGTCAAGGTGCAGGTCTCACCTACACCTTGACAAAGGGGCGCAGCCCCGAAAAGTTGTTGGTTTTCGATGTTTTTGAATACACCCGTTGCAAAGACCCCGGAGTGATAGTCTTTCTTCTTTCATGTACCTTACATCAGGACCAGGGCAGTTAACAGTTTGGAGTGAGTGCCGGGCCGCAACGCAGGGCCGGATTATAATGGAGGCACAAGGGGTCAGTGCCCCTGGGCCCCCCTCTAGCTAGGGGCCCCCTGTGTTGGCATGTATTTTTCAAAAAAAAATTTTTTTTTTTTTTTTTTTTTTTAGCTTAAGGTTTTGTGCATGGTAGTGGGGTAGTGCTGCAGCTTCACCTATCTGCCAATGTGACAATGATTAATGGTGCTGAGCATCGGGAGCCAAGGCACACTGATTGCACAAGTGTGCTGTGCATTACTGGGAGTTGACTAAGTCCCATGACACTTTGCACCAGAGGGCAGAGGCTGAGAGGTTTGTGCTGAACTGTGATTGGTGGAGCTCATTACATGCTTCTCAGGCCCATGGAGAACAGCAGCAGCAGCTTAGTCATGTGAGGGTTTTTAATCAGAGGCAGCACTAGGACTGTGAGGTCTCCTACAGAGTAAGGTGCAGAGGGACAAACACAGGCTTTTCATGTGGTAAGTATGTATGTGTATGTGTTATTGTGCCATGTATGGCACAATTTGGCACACTTTGGACTCTGCAAAAGTCACACTTTGGGATTTTTCTAAAAATTTACACCTCTAATCTATTACTTTATACAAATTCTACTGCTGCAAACAATTTTCAGAATCCATCCACTTGTATATATATCCCCTGCAGTTACCCATTGACCAAGTTTATTCTGCCTTTACTCTGTGTTTTGAGAGTGTAATACTCTCCCATGCAGTTTGTGGCCAGTAATGACAAGTGCAAGGGGGCCCCCCTATCTAAAGTACCCCGGGCCCCCCGAAGGCTTAATCTGGCACTGCCGCAACATGATATATATATATAAATCTGTGCGGCGGCGGCGGCACTCGCAAATAAATGGACACCAGGAATAGTTATAGCCAAGGTTTCAGAGCCGGGTGGCTCCTTTATCAAGGTGCTAGTGTAAAACAATTTGGTACTTGTGTATTATCACGGCACCCAATTAGCATACGTACGGCACCGTAGGCAAATCGCATTGCATGCGTGCTATGTGATCGCATGCAATGTGATGAGATTTTCCTATGTAATTTAATCACTGCTCTTTTTTTGCCCCGGGTGGTGCGATGCAAAATCACATGCGGTCGCATGCGATTTTATAGGGTGCGATGCCATTTACTTTACTATACACTTATATGAGATGCAATGAGATTGAGGCACCCCCCCCCCCCCCCCACACACTATCTACACCACCCCGAAGCGCGGCGAGCGGACACGGATTACGTTACATGTATTCTGCGGGGCTCGCTGTGCTCGCCACACTATATAAAATGAACACGCCGACGTGGATAGTGCGGGTATGAAAAGGTCAGGAGGACGCGTTCCGCCACCCCTCACGGGGCTCGCTGTGCACGCCACGCTTCAGGGGTGGCGTGGCGTTGATAGTGGCGGGGGGGGGGGTGTGCCTCTATCTCATTGCATCTCATATAAGTGTATAGTAGAGTAAATGGCATCACACCCTATAAAATCAGATGAAACGTTGGCTATAACTATGCCTGGTGTCCATTTATTTGCGAGTACCGCCGCCGCACAGGTTTCTACATTGTGACAGTTTTTACTGTCAATTTGGAGGGCACGGCATTATTGGGTTTCCTGTACATTTACAGCCGTCTTGCTTGGAGTGCCGCCCCTACAGATCTCTATATATAATGTTAGAAGTAGATTGACATTGTGAATACTTGTCATTGTCCCTTGTGTGACACATAGCTGCGGCCCATTGGTGGCTCACACCTTCCAGTACGGCTCCTACGTTTTCTGCAGGGGAAACATTCTGCTACGGGTAAGAATGCGATAAAGTATTCACTTCCTTTAGGACTGATCATAGAACACCATGCACACACCTAAGGGGGTTATCAGGGGCGGATTAAGGTCTGTGGGGGCCCTGGACAACAAAATTGTCGGGGCCCCCACAGACCCCGCCACCCCCAGTAGCGGTATTGGCTTCTATTTCCCATCCTCCGCAGGGACCCCGCCGCTGACTGCCCATCTGCGGCAGGGACCCCGGCACTGACTGCCCAGCCCGCTGCAGAAACCCCCAGCCCGCCTGCGCTACCCGAGCACGGGGCGTCAGGAGCCGGTGTGGGGGCCTCATGTGTGGGGGCCCCGGGGTGACCGCCCCTGTCGCCTCGTGCTTAATCCGACTCTCGGGGTTTTTTGGGTTCACTCGCAAAGGCTGCTTTACTGGCTGCTTTATTTTTACACTGCAATATAGATATCAGTTTAAAGACACCCCACCCAAATCTAACTCTCTCTGCACGTTACATCAGCCCCACCTGCAGTGCAGCATGGTTTTGTCCATTAGAGAGTGAATTTGCCTTTGCGAGTGAACCAGAATAACCTCCCTAGTCTGACACAGAACTGAGTGCCTATGTAGATAATAGGGGCAATGATCCCCTTCACAAGATAAAGTATACTGTGGATGTTTTGGATCTAGTGGAAGAACAGATGATCACACACACACACACACACACACACACACACACACACACACACATACACACACACACACACACACACACACACACGCTCCTCAGATAGGGCCAGATGTATCAAGCTTCCACAAGTGATAAAATGGAGAGTGATAAACAACCAGCCAATCAGCTCCTAACTGCCATGTTACAGGCTGGGTTTTAAAAATGACAGGTAGGAGCTGATTGGCTGGTTGTTTATCATTCTCCACTTTAAAACTTTTATGCCATAAGACCCCTCAACATGCCCTTTATATACTATATGACCCCTCTAGATGCCCCTTATATGCCATCAGACCCCTCCACATTACCCTTATATGACCTCAGACCCATCTACGTGCCTGTTATATCATCAGACTCCTACTTGAGGTGGGGAGGGTGTGATAAACAAATCAAGGCCTCAAACCCACTGATATTGTTAGGTGCATTTTAATACAATCTCTAATATCAGTAAAACCGGCATAGACACTAGGGGCGAAATGTAATAGGGTGGGATTTTTTTAGACAAAAAAAAATCGCACCTTTAAAAATCGCATTTTTTGCCGCGAATTCGCATATGTAAATGTGATGTGAATTTGCGGCAAAAAATGCGATTTGCCGCGATTTCGGGCGATTTTTAGTCCTGAAAATGTGCGCATTTTCAAATATGCGATTTTGGTTTAAAAAAAAAAATAATAAAAAAAACGGCGTGCGGTCCCCCCCCTAAGCATAACCAGCCCCGGGCTCAAAAAGCCGGTGCTAGTATCATAAAATCAAAGGAACAATCAAGTTGGGGTTCCCTGGATTTTATAAAACCAGCACCAGGCTCAAGGTCCGGCGCTGGTTCCCAAAATACGGGGGACAAAATGACTAGGGGTCCCCCGTATTTTATGAAACAGCACCGGACACAACCAGCCAGCAGGGTAATGCCACAGCCGGGGGAAACTTATTATATAAGCTCCCGCGGCCAAAGCATTAACCCCCTGGCTGGTCAGCATGGGCAGGGGTCCTGGGGAAGTGGGGACCCCCCCAATGAAGGGGTCCCCCCCCCTCCAGGACTTACCAGCCCATGCTGATAGTCCGGGGCTGTCCCCGATGCCCCTGGGCGGTGGGCATCGGGCTGATGGATTGTGTAAAAAAAAGAATAAAAACTATTGTTTTCTACTGGCGAACTATGAGTCCCAGCAAGCCTACCCCGCATGCTGGGACTTGGAGAACCACAAGTCCCAGCATGCGGGGCATTAAAGGGCCGCTGGCACTTGTAGTTCTACAATACAAAAAATAGTTAAAGAAAACACACTGACACACTGAAAAATAAAAGTTTAATACACACACAACACACACACACTGATACTTACCTACCTTGAGCCCGTAGGTCGGTCCCTGGATCCTGGGTCCGGGCTCCGGGGCTCCAGGGCAGAAGAGTCCGGTTCCGGGGCCTTGGTCCTGGGGTTCCGGGGCTCCTGGGCTGAAGAATCCGGGGTCCAGGATCCGAGGTAGTCCCCAGGGGTACCTAAGGAAGGAAATCCTACTCACCTGGTCCCCGGCGACGACCTCGGCATCCTCTCCGGTGACAGCGCTGCTCCCATCTGGTACCCGGCTCGCAGGACTTTGACAGGCGCAGAGATGTTTCCTCCTCGGCGTCTGTATTTAGAATGATTTCTGGCCAATCAGGAGCCGAGAAAGTCGGCTCCTGATTGGCCAGAAATCATTCTGAATACAGACGCCGAGGAAGAAACATCTCTGCGCATCTAGAGAAGAGATGTTTCTTCCTCGGCGTCTCTAGTTAGAATGATTTCTGGCCAATCAGGAGCCGACTTTCTCCTTTCTATCTATTAACTATTTTTTGTACTGTAGAACTACAAGTGCCAGCGGGCCCTTTAATGCCCCGCATGCTGGGACTTGTGGTTCTCCAAGTCCCAGCATGCGGGGTAGGCTTGCTGGGACTCATAGTTCGCCAGTAGAAAACAATAGTTTTTATTCTTTTTTTTACACATTCCATCAGCCCGATGCCCACCGCCCAGGGGCATCGGGGACAGCCCCGGACTATCAGCATGGGCTGGTAAGTCCTGGAGGGGGGGGACCCCTTCATTTCTGCCCATGCTGACCAGCCAGGGGGTTAATGCTTTGGCCGTGGGAGCTTATATAATAAGTTTCCCCCGGCTGTGGCATTACCCTGCTGGCTGGTTGTGTCCGGTGCTGGTTCTTAAAATACGGGGGACCCCTAGTCATTTTGTCATTTTGTCCCCCGTATTTTGGGAACCAGCGCCGGACCTTGAGCCTGGTGCTGGTTTTATAAAATCCAGGGAACCCCAACTTGATTGTTCCTTTGATTTTATGATACCAGCACCGGCTTTTTGAGCCCGGGGCTGGTTATGCTTAGGTGGGGGACCGCACGCCGTTTTTTTTTTTTTTTTTTGTTTTAACTATTTTTTTACAACAGAACCATGCACAGATCTCAATGATCTGTGCATGTTTCTGATAAAATCGCCAGGCAGAACCTGGTCTATTTTTTTTGCGATTTTTAGTAAGCTTTACTAAAAATCGCAACCCATTAAATATGCGACTTCTATCCTTTTTAATGGGAAAACATCTGGATGCGATTTTTAGTCTAACTAAAAACCGCACCTTTAAAAAATGCGATTTTTCCCTCAAATCGCACCCTATAAAATATGCGATTTTCGGGAAATGCCCGAAAACGGCATATTTTGCGGGAAAAATCACAAAAAAAAAAAAAACGCCTCCCATTACATTTCGCCCCTAGGGGTGTAAAGTTACTAAACATCGATTTATTTAAACCAATTTAAATCGATCGTCATAGATGTTGTGGTTCAGGGTCTGAATCACAATTTAAGAAAAATAAATTAGTAACAAAGCGCATTAGACCCTGAAACACAACATCGATATTTATCGTTTCAAATCAATTGAAATTGTTCAACATCGATCTTAAATGTATCCTTTGTAATAATTTCACGCGCAGGGCCGCACGTCGCATCTGATATCAAACACATGGGATTTGGAAGCTTTTCATGGTATTTATCACCGCAATCGCATAAAAAGTGACCAAATCGCATGTGAATGGCCCCAGTGGGTACTTTCCACAGAAGTTGTCAGTATGTTCCGCTTCTGTGCAGCGCCTGGCTATGAGATGTGTAATGGGCGCTATATGGCACTTATAGGGAATACGGGAACAAATGTCTGCGACTGAGGTAAATAAATGCAGCAGATAAAGTGCATTATCCTGTGCTGCACGGCTGCAACACTGCCTGGACCACTGGGCCCTAAATGCACTAATAAGTTGTGTGATGGGGATTTCCTTGACCTCAGGGCTGACACTCTATTCCTTGTTTATCCTCATTTGCAGAGATTTGTGTTTACTTTCCCTCCTCTGGGGGTCTTTGTTCTCAGCACAGGTCCAGCAGCAGCAGCACAACAAAGACTCGGCAACATCCTCCTCATCTGCATCCCGCCGCTTAATATTCAGTAGCTGTCCCCGCCCAGCTCATGAATTATTCCGCCCAGCCGCGCCATTGGATGAGCGTCGGTGGGCGTGGCTGTGTGGATCCCGCTCGCTAGGGCGAAGGTCTGGGTGATACCACACTGCGCGCTGACGCGGGGGGATCCTGCTGAGGGGAGAGTGAAGCTGTGCGCGCCCACACCGCCTCCTCGCGACCACCGCCACCCCCCCACCAGACCGAGCCGGGGCACCAGTGGTTGGGCCCGCTAGGAGGCGGGGCCAGCCCGGGCGCTCAGTCTGCATCCGGCGCCCGAGCTTGTCGGATGTCCGGAGTGAGCTACGCCTGTGAGGCCGCCGGAGCGGTGACAAGCCGGGGAGACTGAGAATGGAGGGGGCCGCACCGGACAGGGAGGCTCCGGCCCGCTCTCAGCCTATGCCCCCGCTCTCCTCGTCCAGCGCGGAGAATGAGGCGGAGAGCCGGCCGGGCCCTGAGGAGAGGAGCGGGGAGAGGGCCGCGCTCAACCTGCTGGAGACGTGCGGCGTGTGTCGGCTGAACATCCAGAGCCGGAGCCCCCGCCTGCTGCCCTGCCTGCACTCCCTGTGCCTGCGGTGCCTGCCCACCCCGATCCGGTACCTCAGCATGCCGGCGGCCGGACCCCCGCCCACCGCCGCCGCAGCAACCACCGCCACCGGGGCCACTGTGCAGGGTGAGTGCTCTGACCCCCCCCCCCCCATCTACCCTCCTCCCCCAACTGTGTACTGTGACCCCCATACACACTGTGCAGGGTGAGTGCTCTGAACCCCCCCCCCCCCCCCATCTACCCTCTTCCCCCAACTGTGTACTGTGACCCCCCCATACACACTGTGCAGGGTGAGTGCTGTGACCCCCCCCCCCCCCCATACACTGTAGGGTGAGTGCTGTGACACCCCCCCATACACTGTAGGGTGAGTGCTGTGACACCCCCCCATACACTGTAGGGTGAGTGCTGTGACACCCCCCCATACACTGTAGGGTGAGTGCTGTGACACCCCCCCATACACTGTAGGGTGAGTGCTGTGACACCCCCCCATACACTGTAGGGTGAGTGCTGTGACACCCCCCCATACACTGTAGGGTGAGTGCTGTGACACCCCCCCCATACACTGTAGGGTGAGTGCTGTGACACCCCCCCATACACTGTAGGGTGAGTGCTGTGACACCCCCCCATACACTGTAGGGTGAGTGCTGTGACCCCCCCCCCCTATACACTGTGTAGGGTGAGTGCTGTGACCCCCCCCCCTATACACTGTGTAGGGTGAGTGCTGTGACCCCCCCCCCATACACTGTGTAGGGTGAGTGCTGTGACCCCCCCCCCATACACTGTGTAGGGTGAGTGCTGTGACCCCCCCCCCATACACTGTGTAGGGTGAGTGCTGTGACCCCCCCCCATACACTGTAGGGTGAGTGCTGTGACCCCCCCCCCCATACACTGTAGGGTGAGTGCTGTGACCCCCCCCCCATACACTGTAGGGTGAGTGCTGTGACCCCCCCCCCCATACACTGTGTAGGGTGAGTGCTGTGACCCCCCCCCCCATACACTGTAGGGGGAGTGCTGTGACCCCCCCCCCCCCATACACTGTGTAGGGTGAGTGCTGTGACCCCCCCCCCATACACTGTGTAGGGGGAGTGCTGTGACCCCCCCCCATACACTGTGTAGGGGGAGTGCTGTGACCCCCCCCCATACACTGTGTAGGGGGAGTGCTGTGACCCCCCCCCCCCACACTGTGTAGGGGGAGTGCTGTGACCCCCCCCCCCCCATACACTGTGTAGGGGGAGTGCTGTGACCCCCCCCCCCATACACTGTGTAGGGGGAGTGCTGTGACCCCCCCCCCCATACACTGTGTAGGGGGAGTGCTGTGACCCCCCCCCCCATACACTGTGTAGGGGGAGTGCTGTGACCCCCCCCCCCATACACTGTGTAGGGGGAGTGCTGTGACCCCCCCCCATACACTGTGTAGGGGGAGTGCTGTGACCCCCCCCCCCATACACTGTGTAGGGGGAGTGCTGTGACCCCTCCCCCCCATACACTGTGTAGGGGGAGTGCTGTGACCCCCCATACACTGTGTAGGGGGAGTGCTGTGACCCCCCATACACTGTGTAGGGGGAGTGCTGTGACCCCCCATACACTGTGTAGGGGGAGTGCTGTGACCCCCCATACACTGTGTAGGGGGAGTGCTGTGACCCCCCATACACTGTGTAGGGGGAGTGCTGTGACCCCCCATACACTGTGTAGGGGGAGTGCTGTGACCCCCCATACACTGTGTAGGGGGAGTGCTGTGACCCCCCATACACTGTGTAGGGGGAGTGCTGTGACCCCCCATACACTGTGTAGGGGGAGTGCTGTGACCCCCCATACACTGTGTAGGGGGAGTGCTGTGACCCCCCATACACTGTGTAGGGGGAGTGCTGTGACCCCCCATACACTGTGTAGGGGGAGTGCTGTGACCCCCCATACACTGTGTAGGGGGAGTGCTGTGACCCCCCCCCCCCATACACTGTGTGGGGGGAGTGCTGTGACCCCCCCCCCCATACACTGTGTGGGGGGAGTGCTGTGACCCCCCCCCCCATACACTGTGTGGGGGGAGTGCTGTGACCCCCCCCCATACACTGTGTAGGGGGAGTGCTGTGACCCCCCCCCCCATACACTGTGTAGGGGGAGTGCTGTGACCCCCCCCCCCATACACTGTGTAGGGGGAGTGCTGTGACCCCCCCCCCCATACACTGTGTAGGGGGAGTGCTGTGACCCCCCCCCCCCATACACTGTGTAGGGGGAGTGCTGTGACCCCCCCCCCCCCATACACTGTGTAGGGGGAGTGCTGTGACCCCCCCCCCCCATACACTGTGTAGGGGGAGTGCTGTGACCACCCCCCCAATCCACTGTGTAGGGGGAGTGCTGTGACCACCCCCCCAATCCACTGTGTAGGGGGAGTGCTGTGACCACCCCCCCAATCCACTGTGTAGGGGGAGTGCTGTGACCACCCCCCCAATCCACTGTGTAGGGGGAGTGCTGTGACCACCCCCCCAATCCACTGTGTAGGGGGAGTGCTGTGACCACCCCCCCAATCCACTGTGTAGGGGGAGTGCTGTGACACCCCCATACACTGTGTAGGGGGAGTGCTGTGACACCCCCATACACTGTGTAGGGGGAGTGCTGTGACCCCCCCCCCATACACTGTGTAGGGGGAGTGCTGTGACACCCCCCCCCCCCATACACTGTGTAGGGGGAGTGCTGTGACACCCCCCCCCCCATACACTGTGTAGGGGGAGTGCTGTGACACCCCCCCCCCCCATACACTGTGTAGGGGGAGTGCTGTGACACCCCCCCCCATACACTGTGTAGGGGGAGTGCTGTGACACCCCCCCCCCCCATACACTGTGTAGGGGGAGTGCTGTGACACCCCCCCCCCCCCCCATACACAGTGTAGGGGGAGTGCTGTGACACCCCCCCCCCCATACACTGTGTAGAGTGAGTTCTGTGACAACCCCATACACTGTGTAGGGTGAGTGCTGTGAGCCGCCCCCCCCCCCCCCCCGCATACACTGTGCAGCGTGAGTGCTGGGCCCCCGCATACACTGTGCAGCGTGAGTGCTGGGCCCCCGCATACACTGTGCAGCGTGAGTGCTGGGCCCCCGCATACACTGTGCAGCGTGAGTGCTGGGCCCCCGCATACACTGTGCAGCGTGAGTGCTGGGACCCCCCTCCTCCCACCCAACCATGCACTGTACCCCCCCCCCCCCTCCACCATGCCACCTCAAAGCTAGCAGTGCTGGTAATGACAGTGGCACCTCCTCAATGTGCCCACACACAGTGCAATTGTCACATGCGGGTTGAACTTTCTGGATCACATCGCACCCTGTGTAGGGAATCGCATGCGATATCTACCTTATGTAGTTCATATTGTATGGCTCAAATCACACCTCTCACTGCGCGTGGGCACCAGCAATGCATGGGGGCGCAGCGGTATCAGCACGTCGCATGTATGATACCACTCCCCAAATAGCGCCCATGTATCTACTACACGGTCACCAGGGATGGTTACTGTCCCCCAATATATCCTGTCAGTCGTCGCTCTCTTGTGGCTCCAATGTATATTGAACCCCAATATATGCTCTCACCCTGATACTTAGCAGTGTGTGTGCTGCACAGGTGTATAGCGAATGTGTACAGGGGTTATTGGGGTCTAACAGTAATACCCCGCGTGACGCAATATCCCGCACTGCGCAGGTCTCTGCTGTCCGACCGTTATTACTGTATAGCGTTACGTTTATTTTGCTCGCACGTGGTTGATATAAGCCCCTCCCCTCTCCCATGCATCTCATTAAGGACTGGCTTCATCCATGACTTCCACCTCCGTTCCTCTTGGTTCGCAGCTATTTCTGTTATCTTTAGTATCTGTATATATTTGTGATCAGTTTTGTGTAGCTATACACTATAAGGCTGCACCCGGTTATTATTGAGGTCAGGTGTTTCTGAGAGACCCGTAGGCACACGTGTAGAACATCCAGCACCAACCATGCCATCTCCATGTGTAACCATTTACGATACAAAATGTATTGTTCTGAAGAGCTCCATGACTACAAGCGTGGCCCTGTGGCAGGGTGCCGCCTCTGCGTGGCCCTGTGGCAGGGTGCCGCCCTGGCAATAAGACGGGTCCTGACATTTCATGCCTGCTGGATAATCACGGCAGCATGTAGGTAGTACAGCAAGAACTCCACCACAAAGCGGAGACCACGTTACATCACAGAGCAGGGTCAATGACTGCTGAGGCGCATGGTGTGTAAGTCCCCAACGCTCTGCTGATTCCATAGCTGGCATTAATATAATCACAGAGACTGTGTGGCAGGAGTGTAATGGAATGGGTGTTCCATGGCTAGCAGCTGCCTGCCAACCTCACATCACCAGTGCCCAGCGTGGGATGGACTGGTGTAACGGGAGTGAGGAATCACCCTTCTCTGTATGGCAGTCACATGGTGCGTCTGGGCTTGGCGTATGCCGTGAGAACGTTACCTGTCTGACTGCATTATGCATTACTGTGATGTTTGGAGAGGTAATGGTGTGGGGGGATTTCGGCTAGACCCCTTATCTCCAGTGATGGGCTGTCTCAATGCTCCAGCATACAAGACATGCACAATGCTGTGCTTCCAGCTTGTGGCACCAGTTTTGGGAAGGCCCTTCTCTATTCCAACATAACTGTGCACAAAGCAAGAACTATACAGGCATGATCTGATGAGTCAGGTGTGAAATAACATGACGGCCCGCACAGAGACCTGGCATCTACCCTAACCAGCCCCTTTGGGATGAGTGGGAACAGAGGTTGCGAACCCCAGAGACACTCCAATAAGAGTGGAAGCTGTTATAGCTGCATCAGAAGGACCAACTCCGTATCACAGTACATGTATACAGTCCCTGTTGTAATGGTCAGGCGTCCGACTACTGTCCATATATGGTGTACCTCTAGTCATGGATATGACTGTTACCAGGGGTGGCTGCATTTAGCCGCAGCAACGGATGGATGTTTCCATCAGTCTGTATGTGACGGTATATTATGCTATATTGTTTTGTTTTTTAAATGAATTGTCTTAAAGTGTGTCTTCATATTAAAATATTTATAGATTTATTAAGTGCACTCTCTCTTTTTTTACTTTTGTTTGTGTTGGTTCTAGTTTATTTGGAGCAGCACTTCAACTAATTAATGCTGTGGAATATTGATTGATAGATATTATTTTTAATTTATTGTTTTGCACCTGATCTACCGTTGGCATATTTTGTTGGACTGTCTGTATGTGACAGTATATAGGCCGCAGCCTGTCCTGGTGTTAGCGGCTGGCTGTTTCCATCACTGTCTGTATATAGGTCGGCAGCTTGTCCTGGTGTTAGCTGTCTGCTGTTTCCATCACTGTCGGTATATAGGCCGCGGCCTATCCTGGTGTTAGCGGTCCGGTTTCCATCACTGTCTGTATATAATGGTATATAGGCCACGGCCTGTCCTGGTGTTAGCGGTCCGGTTTCCATCACTGTCTGTATGTGATGGTATATAGGCCGCGGCCTGTCCTGGTGTTAGCGGTCTGCGGTTTCCATCACTGTCTGTATATAGGCCGCGGCCTTTCCTGGTGTTAGCGGTCTGCTGTTTCCATCACTGTCTGTATATAGGCAGCGGCCTGTCCTGGTGTCTGCGGCCGGCTGTGTCCATCACTGTCTGTATATAGGTCGGCAGCTTGTCCTGGTGTTAGCTGTCTGCTGTTTCCATCACTGTCGGTATATAGGCCGCGGCCTATCCTGGTGTTAGCGGTCCTGTTTCCATCACTGTCTGTATATAATGGTATATAGGCCACGGCCTGTCCTGGTGTTAGCGGTCCGGTTTCCATCACTGTCTGTATATAATGGTATATAGGCAGCGGCCTGTCCTGGTGTTAGCGGTCCGGTTTCCATCACTGTCTGTATATAATGGTATATAGGCAGCGGCCTGTCCTGGTGTCTGCGGCTGGCTGTGTCAATCGCTGTCTGTATATGTCGTATATAGGCCACGGCCTGTCCTGGAATTAGCGGCCGACTGTGTCCATCACTGCCTGTATGTGTCAGTATATAGGCCACAGCCTGTCCTGGAGTTAGTGGCCAGCTGTGTACATCACTGTATGTGACGGTACATAGGCCACAGCCTGTCCTGGAGTTAGCGGCCGGCTGTGTACATCACTGTCTGTATATGTCGGTGTATATAGGCCTTGGCCTGTCCTGGTGTTAGCGGCTGGGATAAGGGCTGACCGCTGTTTTCATCTCCTCTTGTAAAGTGGTTGGAGAGGCCTGCAGCAGGACAGAGTATTTCAGGCAGTGTATGTACTGATCACCTGGGACTGCCTAGTCATGTCTGTGAGGACACGGCTTCATGTCACAGCGTCAATAATGATGTTAGAAGAGTAATGGGGGTCGGCAGCATGCCACTGAATAGTGGGCACCAGCTGTCCGCTGAAGGTATCCGTACATCTTATATGAAGGGAGCCTTTGTTTTGTGCCGATGTCTCACTGTTATAATAATTCGCCACAGGCTGGTGTCTGTATAGTACATAGCGATGTCGGGATTATTGATCCTTTAAACGTTCACTGTAAAGGTGCCCATACACGTTACAATTATTGTATACAATATTGTATACAATATCGCATCTCATAGCATATCGGTTTTGCGATGAGATCAGATGAGATGAGATCTAGTACAAAAAGTATGTGCTGCACATACTTTTTGTACTAGATCTCATCTCATCTGATCTCATTGCAAAACCGATATGCTATGAGATGCGATATTGTATACAATAATTGTAACGTGTATGGGCACCTTAACTGTTTGTAGTTCTGAGTCAGGTGTGTACATGAGTGGTCAGGGAAAGACATGTGTGTGGTATTGGCGGCCAGTTATGTGATCAGAGGGAACAGCGAGAAATATCTGAGCGCTTAGTCTTGGAGGGTCCCAACAGGTGGTAGATGTGGTGGGGACCCTATAGGAGCGGTTCCACAGCAAGGGCTATATCGCTTACAGATCCGAGGTAGAAGTGAATGTTCCATAGGCGGTGGTGAGGGAGGAGAATCGGAATAGTTCTCGGCCCCGGTGGTGGTGTGTGATAAGCAGGTGTCGCAATATAGACAACGGGGGGAACGTGGTAATGATATGTGCGTTATTTCCAGCGAGGCCAGTGGCTGCACAACAGGTTGTCTGGTTACATGCTGGTTCCAGCCCAGCTATGGATTATGATTACATAAAGGGACCATATAAGATGTTACCATGACATTCATGACTGCGCATAGTTGCAAGTAGAAATAACATGTATTACGGAAATAAAGGGGGTTACGGAATCGGCCAATGAACCTACATGATATAGTGATAACTACGAGGCTGGATTGGACAGTAAGGTCTCCATGGATATACTGTAAGTATATTGTTTGTGAACACTTTGTTTTGTACATAACTCAGTTTATCCTCTATGTAATGCACTGTACACTCTTCACCGTAGTCCCCATCCCTTTCCACGCTTGTGCGCCAATGCTTGATGAGTCGGGGAAAGTTGGTTGTTGTCAACCCTAGGACCGAACGGCAGCTTTCACCTCGTTTTCAGAGTTGAAGTGTTGACCTTTTAAGGTGCTCTTCGATCTTTGGGAAGAGGGTTACAGCGCCTGCAGTACAAGGAGGTTATCGCCATGGAGGCGTTACTTTTCAATCCAACCTCGTATTTAGTGTTCTGGCTATGATGCGGGTGGGGCACTGAGGTGCAGACAGTGACGCTGCAAGCGCAGAAGGCGTGTGCTCGCACACAGGGCACCGGGGAGACAGTGCAGCCCTGTTGCAGTAACTATTGGGGTCTTTCCCAGAACATACGGAGATGCTGGGCTGACCACTGTCTTCCCCTTGCTGTGAATAGAATTATTCCCCCAGCGTTGGTCCGCAATCGAAACTTTCCCCAACCGCGAGACACTGCGGCGCACGAGTGGTTATGGCACTGATGTAGCAGGTCGTGGCGAGTACACTGCATTGTGCTAACGGGAACACTATCACTCATAGCACGTTATTATATAGACTGGAAGCCTGCGAGCAGGGCCCTCTGGCCCTGGTCTGTCATTACCCTGTCTTGTCCTATTACTGTTTCCAATTGTAAAGTGTCACTTGTCGCCTTTCAGTTCATCACATATGATGTGATCTGTCCTTAGTGTTGTCACCTCCCTGGTCCTGGCCCGTGTAAGGCCCTTGGTGAGCTAGATGGCATGCCAGTCACTGCAGAGGCACCCGGGCGGCATGTATGCGGGCCTATAACTACACAACACTTGTCAGTTCTGTAAGTAATAGGTGGGAGCGATCAGTTAGTCTCCTTGTGTCTGTAGCCCCAGGATACATAACTGAGGTGTGTCCTGAGGGTAGAGTTACTGAACACAGGAGGGTGCTGCTGCAGATCTCCGCTATCATTCCTCTGAGAGAGATGATTGGGGCATAGTAAGATCTAGCAGCTATAACAGACCGGAGGTAGACGGCTTGTGGAACTACACATATCAGCCAGACTGTGGCAGGTCATCCTGGGATGTATAGTCTGACAGGTTACCTACCTCTGATATAGAAGCCTAAACAGGGACAGAACACACAGGGAGCGACTGAAGTCACCTGTCACGTGTTAATCGTTTGTACAGTGTGCTGTTATGCCAACAGTCATTATCTAATGTGTGGTTGGGACTGTGCCATTTACTGGCAGGTGATGCTGGCTGTACACCTGAGCGGCATCAGGACGTCTGCCAGCTTCCAGTGTGCGGGCTCTGACTGTGTGGCAGGTGATGCTGGCTGTACACCTGAGCGGCATCAGGACGTCTGCCAGCTTCCAGTGTGCGGGCTGTGACTGTGTGGCAAGTGATGCTGGCTGTACACCTTAGCGGCATCATGTGGCATCAGGACGTCTGCCAGCTTAGTGTGCGGGTTCTGACTGTGGGGCAGGTGCAGGGAGGGCTCAGCTGGAGCTTGGACAGATTCTCCCGCATGTTTACGAACAGGTGTAAGCAAATGTGTTGAGAATTTCCCCAAATCTGGAACCCGACCCTGTCTGACGATATTCTACCGGCAAATTCACAGAAGCCGAATCCAGTGTAGTCCAGCTACAGACCCATAGTCCCTTCTCTGAGGGTAACGTAGTGAGGTCCTTATTGGACAGAGGTGAATTAACCTCCTCCATTCTGTAGCACAGGTGGCAGCAGATGCTGGGCCTCCTTCTGCTGTTAATGATAGGAGCCAGCATTACTGAGAGATGGCCAGGCGTGAAGTGTTCTGCAGTCACCCCGAGCTGTGGTGGTCTGACCCCCTGCATTTCCCCCATCTGAGCTGTGGTGGTCTGACCCCCCTGCTTTCCCCCCCATCTGAGCTGTGGTGGTCTGACCCCCTGCTTTTCCCCCATCTGAGCTGTGGTGGTCTGACCCCCTGCTTTTCCCCCATCTGAGCTGTGGTGGTCTGACCCCCTGCTTTTCCCCCATCTGAGCTGTGGTGGTCTGACCCCCTGCTTTTCCCCCATCTGAGCTGCGGTGGTCTGACCCCCTGCATTTCCCCCCATCTGAGCTGCAGTGGTTTGACCCCCTGCTTTTCCCCCATCTGAGCTGTGGTGGTCTGACCCCCTGCTTTTCCCCCATCTGAGCTGTGGTGGTCTGACCCCCTGCATTTCCCCATCTGAGCTGCGGTGGTCTGACCCCCTGCATTTCCCCATCTGAGCTGCGGTGGTCTGACCCCCTGCATTTCCCCCCATCTGAGCTGTGGTGGTCTGACCCCCTGCATTTCCCCATCTGAGCTGCGGTGGTCTGACCCCCTGCATTTCCCCCCATCTGAGCTGCAGTGGTTTGACCCCCTGCTTTTCCCCCCATCTGAGCTGTGGTGGTCTGACCCCTGCTTTCCCCCATCTGAGCTGTGGTGATCTGACCCCTGCTTTCCCCCATCTGAGCTGTGGTGATCTGACCCCCTGCTTTTCCCCCATCTGAGCTGCGGTGGTCTGACCCCCTGCATTTCCCCATCTGAGCTGCGGTGGTCTGACCCCCTGCATTTCCCCATCTGAGCTGCGGTGGTCTGACCCCCTGCTTTTCCCCCATCTGAGCTGCGGTGGTCTACCTGCCCTGTTGATTTGGAAATGAAGACACTAAAGGTGCCCAGACACTAGAACGATTTGTTTGCCGATTTTCTGATAAATCGGCCGGTATATCGTCCGATGTTCACCGATAATCCGTCAAATCGGCCGATATCGGTCCGATGCGCGCTCCTGTGGATCTTTTGCTAAATCTTCTGATCTTACGTGCTGCACGAAAGATCAGAAGAGTTAACAAAAGATCCATAGGAACGCACACGGGATCTTAAGAAAAATCTTTGGTAAAGACGTGCGCTTGCCTGAAATCTTTTGTCCAGGACGGACAAAAGATTTATGCGCACATCTTAAGATTGCAGATCTTTCTAGTGTATGGGCACCTTAAGAGAAGTGTGTGATGTTGCACTAGTGTGGCCTTGAATCCTCTACAAGTATACTTCAGTGATTACAGCAGAGGAGACTGAAGTAAAGCACTTAAGGTGCCCACACACTAGAAAGATCTGCCATCATAAAATGTGCGCATAAATTAGCCTTCAAATCTTTTGCATGTCCTGGACAAAAGATTTCAGGCAAGCGCACATCTTTACCAAAGATTGTTCTTAAGATCCCATGTTCGTTCCTATGGATCTCTTGTTAACTCTTCTGATCTTTCATGCAGCACGTAAGATCAGAAGATTTAGCAAAAGATCCACGGGAGCGTGCATCGGACCAAAATCGGCCGATTATTGGTAAAAAATCATTCTAGTGTGTGGGCACCTTAAGGGGCAGATGTATTAAGCCTTAACAAGAGATAAACGTCCAGCCAATCACCTGCTAACTGCCATGTTACAGGCTGTGTTTGAAAAAAGTCAGTAAGGAGCTGATTGGCTGGACGTTTATCTCTCCTTATCACACTTACATTTATCTCTTGTTAAGGCTTAATACATCTGCCCCAATATGATTTAAGCCTCCTGTGTATGTAAAACTATGCACTTTGTAAGCAGAAACAATTTGCATTGTGGTGAATGGGAACACAGGTGTCTATAGTAACACAACACATACAAACATACAGCCGCTCCTCGCAAGTAGCATAAATCAGAATAAATACATTGCCAATATATCCCCCAAACCTGCTTCTATCTCTTGTACCAAAACTGGTAAGAGGTCCATCAGGGGAAAGCCGCTCTCCTCTTCCTCACCCCTGAGACCCATAGTCCTTTCCAAGCAGGTGGCACTAGCAGCCTAAAGATCCAAAATCGTAAAATATTATATACAATAAAAAAGTGTTTTTCTTACCTGTAATGGGTCCGGTATCGTCCGGTAAACGCCAACCCTATTACATATATCCTCACATTCCAATCAGAGCATTGAAAGAATATTAATATTCGTCCAGCTCAAAGCTTCCATTGTACGTAAGCTACCTACCGTAGGGCCTTGTATTGGTTGGAGTAGGTGCAGAAGAGATTGTGTCTGCCGGGAGATATGGCGGAGGGTTTGGTCATAGGTGGCAGGGTTTGTCGGATTAGTGTCTCAGTGGCGACACCTTGTGCTGGAACAGCGCAGAGAACCTGTGATCCACTTGGACAGTCCGGCTTACCCTGTTCTTGGGTGATGTGATGCTTCGGATCTGGTCTTATATGGTACAAGGGAGAACGTTTTGGTCTGATCGTTTATGATGGACTATTATTTCTTGATCTTTTCCACGTTTGACATTGATAACTCTTCTCAGATACTACACCCCCTCAGGACACAGCCATATCCTGGTTTTCAGACTACTTATTAATCCAATCTTTCCGTGCTTGTTTCTCTGGATCCACCTCTCTCTCCGGTTCCTCTATCAGTTGGAGGCTGCAAGGCTCAGTCTTGGGGCCTTGTGTTTCTCTCACTCTGTGCCACAGTGTGGCCGGACCGGTCCCGATGCCAACGTCCCTCGTGGTTGAATGACTGCTGTGAAGCCTTGTGCGGCTCTGCCAGGATCAGAATCTAGGTGCGTTTCAAATCCCGGTAGTCTTGAGTTTAAAGATGTCCTGAAATTCAGCTGCCTCCGTATTCCTTGTTCAGATACAGAAAGTAATATGGTCCACCTGCAGAATCCTGGAAGTAGGTTTCTGCACAGTGGGAGGAGCTAGTAACAAGGGGTTACTGGCGGTGAGTGAATCTCAGCTGGCGGTGAAGTTAGCCCAGGGATGACTAACCACCCTCTGTTCTTGTTGGTGTGATCACTTGGGCAAAGCGAGATCATCCAGTCACACACGTCTCTTGGACAACTAATCTGCTCGTTATCTGTCTTGACACTCAAATTTACATCTGTTTTTGGTCCTTGTCTGATAGCTTTCTGCTGTCTCATCTTGGTTGCCTTCTCTTTACCTCAAACTTAATCTCTCCAAAATGTAATATTAGTTACCAATCTGTTGTAACTCGACAACCAATCCCACCTCACAGGCTCACTGTCTAACGGTCCGTACACACGGAACGATGTCCGAGTTCCAACATCGTTCAAAAGTGTATCAAATAGTTTGTCATGTGTACACACGGAACGATTGGATACACTTGGCAAACAATTTGTCTATGATCTTCCTGCATGCAGGAACGAGAGACCATCATTAACGATTCACGGAACGATTTGATCGATTGGTCGTTCCAATTGATCGGGAACGCCCACATTGGGCTTCAAATCGTTCTGTGTACCCAGCTTAAGTGTCACCCTTGGCTCGATGTTACCCACACTTCATTCTGTTGCTAAATCATGCTGCATGAATCTATAAAACCTACAGTATCCTGAACAAGGCACAGCAAAAACTCTAATCCAAGCCCTCCTGTCCCGCATTGATTATTGCAGTTGTCTCCTTACTGGTCTTCAGTTTGGCAGAACCATTGTGCAATAGATAGCGCCATTGCTTATTTCCCTATAGAGTGTATGCTTGTGAGCAGGGCCCTCCTACCTCTATGGATAGTAAGACATTCCTGTTTTTGTTCCTGACTGTAAGGTCAATTCTGTTAATGCTTGTATTTACACACATAAAATAAATAATTGTATTTGCACTGTCAGTTTAGGAAATGCCCAGCTGTACCTCTAATGCCTCTACCTCTCCTGCTCTTCCATTGCTAGTAGGTGTCCCCCAACATTTTATTCTTGCCCCTCTTCTCTATCTTTATACGTCCTCTCTGGGTGAGCTTATTTCCTCGCCCAACTTCTACTATCACATCTATGCTGATAATAATGAAATCTACCTCTCCTCTCCTGATCTCTCTCCCTCGATCCTCACTCATATCTCCAACTGTCTCTCTGCTGTCTACTCTTGGATGACCCAGCGCTTTCTTAGACTTAATTGATCAGACTAAGCTGACCTCTTCCCACCCTCCTGCATAAAACCTGACCATCTCTCATCCTAACCTTCTGTATATGGTCACTTCTGCCCCACCCCTGTCTGTCTAACCCTCCCCTTTAAAATGTAAGCTCTCACGAGCAGGGCCCTCTCTCCTCATGTTCCTTTCTTAGTGTATATATAAACCTCTGCCACCCTGATGCTTGCTGCAGTGTCCTGTCCCCTGATGTAACTCCATATTTACCATGTACTTGTCCTAAACTGTCTTGTACTGTAATTCTTTGTTTTTGCGCATTGGTGTATTGTTAGGTGCTGCGGAACCTTTGTGGCACCATATAAATAAACGATAATATTAATAAAGGTGCAGCGTATTCTACTGGTGATGTGTAAGGACTGGTAGTAATCAGATGACAGCAGAGATTGGTAGAATGCTGTATCCTAATAGGGGGGATAGGCTGTGGGTGAATAGTGCACGTTTCATTAATGGTTCCATTCCCTTAACATACAGACTGGTCGCAGCTTAGAGAAATATCCAGCCTGGCTTTGTACCATGTGGCAGAATAGCTGATACCTTGTAGCTATTACTGGGCCATGCCATGCTGGTCACTGACTGGCACACAGGAATTCCCAATTACACCAGGCACAGATAACAGGACAGGAGTAATGGGGGGGGGGTTTTGAATGGGGTAGAATGAATTAATTCCAGGGCCGATGGGGGTGATAGGATTGTGCATGTTTCTGGCAAATTAGCATTTGAATTAAGTTAACATCGACTTGGCGCGACACTGCAGTCTTCATTTTGCACCTCTGTGGGTTGCAAAGGAAAATCTGCTGGTTGTAGCCAGGAGAACGCCAGCAACAGGCAGCTGTCTCCAACCACTGATTTGCCCCCCCTGTGTGTGTGTGTGTGTGTGTGTGTGTGTGTTCCTGTTTTGAGCGGCGTTCGAATGGGAACAATTTATCGATGACAGGATGAGCGCAGTAGATAATTAGTGGAGGTTATCTTGGAGATATTAGTAAATGTTGAGGCAATAATTGGTAACACCGGAGTCCTTACGGGCATCCGATCATTACTGTAGTACTTTCATATCCAATGCGTTTGGCGCTTTCTTACTTGTGTCTTTACTAGCAGTGATTATATGAGTCTGTGCATTGCAGCAGAGCAAACGGAACCGGCAGCAGCGACAATGCAGCAAACGCCATGCTCATTCAGTTGTTTGCAGCTCTGGAGTAAACTGTGTGGGATCTATTCAGCCGGAGCAGAATGCATGGGGTTAGGCGGCTTCTCCAGTGCTAATGTCATGGTGCACCTGCCTTCCACACCAGCCCCAAAGCCATATGTTACACTGACGACTACTTGCACCCAGAGCCGGACGAGAACACAGACTGATAGTCTTCTTCAGCCGCAGTCACTGCCTTGCTCTAATTATCTTGCTAGTGTATCTATCATTAACGTCATCTATGGGATCACTAATGAGAGGATAGGGACTGTACTGTTGCTGATTACTCCCTTCCCTGTGTGATCCAGCTCCCAGCTACCTTACTCATAGGACTGTTTCAGATTCATTTGGCATTGCAGGTCCTTTATCTGTGCCAACATTATCGTCACTGGTATTTCTGCTCAGTCATTGTATCCACCGGCTCTTGCTGGGACTTACTCCTGCCTTGCCGCCATTGTACTTACCGTGGTTCGGGACAGAAGACCTCCGGTGGTCCTATTCCTGCCTTGCCGCCATTGTACTTACCGTGGCTCGGGACAGAAGACCTCCAGTGGTCTTATTCCTGCCTTGCCGCCGGTGTACTTACCGTGGCTCAGGACAGAAGACCTCCGGTGGTCTTATTCCTGCCTTGCTGCCATTGTACTTCCCGTGGCTCGGGACAGAAGACCTCCGGTGGTCTTATTCCTGCCTTGCCGCCGTTGTACTTCCCGTGGCTCCGGGACAGAAGACCTCCGATGGTCCTATTCCTGCCTTGCCGCCATTGTACTTCCCGTGGCTCGGGACAGAAGACCTCCAGTGGTCTTATTCCTGCCTTGCCGCCGGTGTACTTACCGTGGCTCAGGACAGAAGACCTCCGGTGGTCTTATTCCTGCCTTGCTGCCATTGTACTTCCCGTGGTTCGGGACAGAAGACCTCCGGTGGTCTTATTCCTGCCTTGCCGCCGTTGTACTTCCCGTGGCTCGGGACAGGAGACCTCCGGTGGTCTTATTCCTGCCTTGCCGTTGTTGTACTTCCCGTGGCTCGGGACAGGAGACTTCCGGTGGTCTTATTCCTGCCTTGCCGCTGTTGTACTTCCCGTGGCTCGGGACAGGAGACTTCCGGTGGTCCGCACACCGTGATGCATGTTTCCCCCATCCATCTGCACATGCAGGACACTTATGTTATGAGTCCTCTTTCTGTGCTTCTCCTAAACTCTGTCCTTGGTTCCTCTGTGGCCTGATGCGATCAGCTATTTGCTGTTTTTGCTAATTATATACTTTGAATAACTCCTGCTGAACAATTCCCCTTGATATTCCAATGCCCAGGACAATGATATTGTGCATACACACCAATCGATATGAAGGACAAATGATCTAGCTAGAGTCCAATATGCAGCTTTTTGTGAACAGCCAAAACTGAGCTACATGTACAGACCTTCAAAACCCATGTGACCAGCTCCATGTGACCAGCGGTAGCAGCTTCTTCTACCAAGTTTGTTTTGTGTGTGTGGAACGGAGTCCTCAATCAGTGCAGTGGGACAGAGAGCAGCTACCAGGAGGAAGAGACCGGAGCCTTACCATGAGGTGAAAGGATGTGAGCTTAGAAAGTGCAGCACTGGTTCTATTATGTTTGTGTATTTATTATGGGATGTGTAACCTTTTCCTGACCACTTATGCTGCTTTCCCACTGCAGAGCCGGTTAAAGTACCGGTATTTTTAAACGGTATTTAAAACGGTATTAGCATTCACATTGCACTAGATTACCGTTTAAGTGCTATTCACATCGCAGTGAACCGTTTAAAAAAGAGTGCCGGTCTTTCATTACTTTTATACACATATGTAATGAGCGGTTCATTTATATGCACGACGTTCATTACACATGCGCATAGTGGGAACTACTAGTTACCATCAGCCCCAGGGACTGCCCGGATCCCAAATGGACCCCACCCCGCTGCATCCCCACTGCCCTACATCCAGCCACAGGGAGGGACCTGAAGTGCTGTGCCCATGCCGGACCCCGCTGCCCGGATCCCCCACGCAGGTAAGTGCCAGGGGAGGGGGTGGGTGCGGTGCAGGTACCCTTCCAGGAAAGGTACCAGGGGAGGGGGAATTAGTGTGGGATTTTAAAATACCGTTTAAGAGGCATTCCCACTGCCTTAAAAACGGTATTTAAACGTGTAGGACTCTGCTTTTTAAATGGGTTGAAATACCGGTTAACTTTAACCGGTATTTCAACTCTAGTGCTTTCCCACTGCAGCCTTAAACGGTAAATTGTGGGGGAAAAGCGTCAATTTACCGTTTAAGAGCTGCAGTGGGAAAGGGGCATTATTTATATTATATAAATGTATGATACAGCCTATACTACAGTGTTGGATATTAATACAGTATCCAGTGTATAAAAATAAGAGTTGCCTATATTGTGGAGTGTGTAAAGTCTGTCGGTTAAACCCTTGCAGCTAGTATTGTACATTCAGGTACATCATCTCCCGCTACGCTCCTTGTATACTTGGCCAGTCTGTATACTGTCCTCGTGAATCATGGTCCTTTTCTGGTGACTGCGTCAGTCACATTGTCACCTGGATTAGCAATCGCCAGCATTTCAGGTGTCGTGTTCTGTACCCAGAGTCATTGCAAGGTGGATTTATTTTATACTCGCAGGCATTAATCTTACATCAAAGGCACTTTTGTGGTTAGTCTACCGCCACTGTATGGAAGCTGTGAAAGGTACTTGGCTAGTTCCCCGTAATCTGTGCTTGTACTCAGGTGTATAACGAGGGAGGGTCGGATTAGCCGACACCTGCTCCCCCATCTGTTCTGGTCACCCCGTGGTAACACATCTGCCTAGGGAAGGGCTCCATAGAATGCAGGTCGGGCAGAGGGGGCAATATATCAATTAATGATCAGCGCAAGTCCCAAACCTTCAGCTGGAACCTGGCCTGGATCTTTTCTACTCTATATAGCAGGCCTGTGGCTCTCCAGCTGTTGTGAAACTACACGTCCCAGCATGCCCTACCACAGGTGTACACTTGGTGTCGGTAACGGTGCACACTCCCGCTGAAGTGCTTGCTATTGGTCTGTGATCTAGTATTTCATATAAGGGATCTAGTATTCATAGAAGGGATCTAGAATTCATATAAGGGATATAGTATTCATATAAGGACTCCAAACCTTGTTCCCTTATTAGAGCTTAGTCATCCATTATATAATCTGTCAGATCGGCTCAGAGCATCCTGCTAGATTCATCTTAATTCTGGCACATCGGAGCCTCTCGCAGGCTTATTACTGGGAGAGTTATGGATTATTTACATGCAGCCAGAATGAAGCCTTACACCTACATGGCCGACTTATTTGTGGCAAAAAGAGAACATTCTCGCTCACTCTGTATAATATTGTATCTATATGTTTACATATGATTGGTAGTGTTATGCTTTGCTTTGTAACTTGTACGCGCCACCATTGATGTCAGAACTATTTCCAGTGACCTGACAAGTCCCTTGCTAGTAGGCCACACCTTGCACACGTGTGAGGTCTCTCTAGTCTCAGAATATTGGGTGTTCTAAGGGAATCTGCGGAATAGAAGGCAAATAATGGAACTGTAGTTGGTGGGGATCGCTACACACAGACTTGGCACCATTACCACTGCTAAAAAATTGTGCGCGCTCATTTTATATGGAGTAATAACTGTTTTATTTATGTTGTGTAAGTTGGATTGTGGTTTTTATTTTGTAGTTGGCCAACTGAAATATAACCGAATTGTAATGTGGGGAAGTGTGACATCGCTGTGTATTCCTGTATCGGTACATAGTAAGCTGCAGCTTGGAAAGTAGTGAATAGTTTATTTGCGGAATGTTACTGTGTAGCGACATGTGACCAAGTGATATGCTTTGTAGGGCCCGGTGTTACTTATCCAGTGCTGCTAACTGGAACGCAATCACTGACCCGGTTATATAACGCTGCATGTGCTGCTGCTAAATCCTTTCCTTCAGCTGCTGGGGTAGTGACCGTTTCCTGCATGTGGTCAGTGGTTACTGCCAGCTCCGTGAATCCCGTGACTGCCGCCTCCATGTTACTGCTGACCTCTTTACTTGGAAACAATGCGCTTGGGTTGCCTACATAAAGTTTTCCGGCTGAACCCATATGCAGAAAGCCGTACAAGCTGCACCCCATATTTGGGCAGGAAGTAAAATTGTAAATTTAATGGGCTCTTAGTGGTCTATTGGGCTTTATGCTCAATCACTGGGTCCGTGCGGATTAGGTAAAAATCCCGGCGGTCGGAATCCCGACAATTTCTCCCTCTATGGGTGTCCACGACACCCATAGAGGGAGAAAAAGAGTGTGCCGAGCATAGCGAGGCACCCGGCCCGCAGGGGGGGGGGGGGGGGGGGGGGCAATCCACACGCCCCCCTCGTCGGGATTTTGGCATCAGTATTTCGACCGCCAGGATTTAGTACTGAATCCGGTCCGTGAACTCCGAGGCTTCATTATTATGAATATTAATCAGAATTTACATTTGTGATGTCACTGGCTTTTTGACCTAAGATGCTTAATTCTCCCGAATATTGATCACCTAGTACATTGGTGATGTCATTTAGTGATCTCAGCCTTTATTCTCATGATTATTGAAGGAAAAATTACTTTGGTGATGTCACTCGCTCTTTGTGATGTCAAAGGCATTCTAATTATGAATACAAAGTTCGTTGGTGATCTCCGCTGCAGACCCAAGTATTATTCCGGTTCTCCCCTGATATCGGTCTGTGGTATGGTATAAACCTGCCATCATCTGGGACCTATAAATAATAACCTGTAGCTGGCTATGTCACATGGCTAGCATGTGTCTGCTCTGTAATTATCTCTGTAAATGACAGCGTCAGGCATCGGGACTATCGGGAGCTATGGCTCATCACCATATCCCACAGAGTGACATTCTTCCCACATGAGTCAGTCATTGTCCCTCCAGGCCGGCTGACAGTGGTGGTTGCTGTTATAGGATGCATTAGGAAAGGCCGGGTGTATGGGGGAGGGCAGCCGCTTGTCTATCCCCTGCTGGGAGTGGTTAAAGCAGCAAAGGATCATTGCGCCTACTCGACACCATAGTATAAACATTCAACTTATACCTACATCACACACTTATCCTTCACTCATGCAGACATTGGGAGTAATTAGTCCAACCAAGTAATCCAGGTCCATCTGGCCTCTTGTCCTCCCAACTCAGGCATTGATTTTCCAACTTCGCCACACCGATTGTGTGTTTATTCCCCCCCGTATTGTGACTGGCCAAGATTCCATTCCAGAAGGGGCGGGGCTGACAACTTCACCAAGTTGTCTGGGAAGACTGCAATCAAAGCCGTTCTGGTTGTCTAAAAGGATATTTCAATGGTTTTAGATGTTTTTGTTAAATCTTATCTTTTTCTCTTAAACATGGAGTTACAGTATAGGTGTGTGTATAGATATGTATATATGTAGATATATAGAATACATGGAGGCGGCACTTGGGCAATAATTACGTAAATCAGCAGATGTGGATCAACGTTTTGAAGTTTATTACTACTTCGTCAGGGGGGGTGTGTGTGTGTGTGTGTGTGTGTGTGTGTGTGTGTGTGTGTTTTTTCATTGACCTATAAAAATATTCTGAAATACGGAATAATTCGTTATCCAATATTTTTCTGGTCCCGTACATTTTGGATAAGGGATACGTGTGTGTGTGTGTGTGTGTGTGTGTGTGTGTGTGTGTGTATAAATAATATGATTTTTTAATTGTAATCTTGCTTTCTGAAAAGTGCTGCTTCCCCTTTAATGTGTCCCTGCTCACTGTGTTGTGATGAATGTGTCTGTTGCAGGATGTATATTATACTTTGGGCGTGTGCGGGATTATCTGTCATTTGCAGTGATGCATTTTATTCTTGGCTTCCTGACACATGAGGCTCTGCATGTGCTGCAGGGTGTGATCTGCAGAGCCTTCTCTCTCCAGCTCTGCAGAATGGGGAATAACAGTGTGATTAATCCCTCCAGCAGGCAGTGAGCTGCAGCTCCATCCACACTGCTGAGGGCCTGATTCGTGGCATTAGGTTTCAGTCCCCTCCCCCTCCCTCTCTCTCTCTGAATGGTTTGACCTGTATAAGCCGTGTGACGTGAAGTCTGGATTTTTTCAGTCTCATCCGGCTGGAACCAGTTTGAGGCGGTTCTGCAGAGCCGACAGTCCTGAGCATTAATGGGAACGTGACCGAGATTGGCCTCAACCCTTGTTTTGCAGAATTGGAATGACAGCCGTGCCAATGCAGAGCCTGGCAGAAAACAATGCAAATTGCTGTGTAACTCCTGCTGGCACCATCTATGTGTGGACGCTGCATGATTGGCTTCAGCATTTAATGGCTCTTGGTTTTGGAAATTCGGTAATCTGAATGGAAATTCCAATTGGTGTTTCGGCAAATGTATTTAGATTTATATGCTGCACCGGAAGGTGGGCGGGGCTTATTTAGCTCCGCCTTAAAATGCATTCCGGGTTCTAGTCACCCAACCCTCCCAGTTCCCACAGGTTTCTCTCCCTAATTAAGACCAATAATCAGTAAATAATTAAAGAATAAGGGAAGGACACGTGTTTCCGCCCTTTCCGTTCCCCTCTGTGGATGTCCATCTCCTTGTTTCGGGTGATGTTTCTGATGTCATTCACCAAAAAAACGAAAGAGTAACTGATCAAAACAAAGGTGGTTTCCTGGGGTGGGGCTTTGTTACAAAGTATCATCATTACCGCCGGTGTTCATTGCGCTCTCCTCCATCCATCACTGTGGTTTCCAATTGTAAAGCACAATGGAATTTGCAGCACTATATCAGAAATTTTAAATCTATAATAGGGTACCTACAGGGGGGGGGGGGAGAAAGTACACCCAGTCTGCATGTGTGACACTGGAAGAGGGTGGTGTATAACGGTCTGTGGTCTATTGCCCTGCCTAATGTCAGTATCGCCGATGGTACAGGCGAGGAGGTGGCATATATTCGTGTAGGATAGGGGTGGGCAACAAGCGGCCCTCTAGATGTTGATGAACTACACTTCCCAGCATGCCTTCCCTTAGTTTTGCTATTTGGCCAAGGTGAAACTGGTGCAAGGAATGCTGGGATGTGCAGTTCATTAACATCTGGAGGGCCGCTTGTTGCCCATCCCTGGTGTAGGAGGAAGTGAAATGCTTCGGTAGGCGCCCCAGGTACCCTAGCAGCAACTTGTTGGAGCTGTACCTCCGTCATATAGAGTTGTCTCTATAATGAAGCACTCCATGAGGCTGGCAGATGTTCCCCCAGCAACGTACTGACATGTAGAACACTAGATGTAGTGTGTGTGTGTTATTATCCTTTAAGGATATTTCCCCGTTGCCTCCGGTGCGAGATCCCACAATGTTTGCTGATGCGATCATCCCTGGATAAGGCCCATGATTTTGCCTTAACTCTGGGGTGACTGGCAGAATTCTCCTATAATGTAGCTTTTGTCCCTTCCACCTGGGATGACACCGTGGGTAAATTACGCCAATTGCCCATGGACTTGATTGCAGTTATTTTCATGTATTCCGCCCCTCAGCATCTTATCTAGTAGGAATTTTGTAGGACTGTGCGTCTGAAGGTGAAACTGAGGTTGTTCCAGTGACTGTTCTAGGAATTGTTCGCATCCATTTATATGTGGGAATCAGTGGGAGAGGCACGGACGTAGTTCCATCCACCTGTTGATTGGCATATGGTCTAGGATTGGTTACGCAATATACTGCCTGGTGTTAGATTTGCATTTGACCTCGAGTCTGGCTGTCTGGGGGTTCCACCACTGGCCTCACTGCACGTAACCGCTTAGTCATGGAGAGGAGCCGGAAGCACTGGTTATGGGAGCCCTGCGTTAGGTGCATATCCTTTATGTATAAGGCAGCAGACGAGGTTCACGGCACCTTAGAAAGGCTATATACGGATACAGTACACACTGAGGACCGTGCAGAACAATGGGGGACACTGCCTCAGCCTTGGGTCCAGCGGTTTTTGAAAATGTTACTACTTTTCAGCTGAAATATCTCTTGGCCTCCTAGGAACTACGTATGTTTGGTTCAGTTCTACGTCTGTAGAAGACTGAACTTACATTGCTTTGTCTCCTCCCAGTCCTGACATTTGTGTGTAGACCATAGCTATGCGCCACAATTTAAAGATGGCTGCCACATCCACATTTGTGGTTTGCGCTGCCAGTATATAATGGTAAAACTGTCAAAAATGTAAACAATTTTTTTTGCGACATTGGCTATTGTGACCCTGAGGCCAGCCGAGTCCCCGGGCGGTTTGGAATGTGGAATCCATGACAATGTGCTGAGACTATTCTTTGACGGTCACACCCGAGTGACTCCATTGACAGAACAGCTCATGCAGTGGTTTAACAATGGGATTGCTGAGGAGTGCCGGCATCAGCATTCCTGACTCACTCCTGTGCTGCTGTGGCCACACAGCTCAACTGGTTTCTGTGCTACATAGCCTAACCACGACTTGCCGAAACCTCTGTACAGTGTATTTGTGGAGAAGTCTAAGAACGGCGACCACCCCTGGGATAATGTACTTGCATCAGGATGGTGAATAATCCGGGGGAAGTCTTACATTATTTCTTCCAGCCTGCCCGAGAATAGCGTCCTAGTTACCGGATTATCACACATGCCTGTCTAATGGATTACTAATCCTAATCCTTATTGTATGTGATGTCAGGTGCCGAGCGGCCCTTAGTTTGCCCATTGTGCAGGAAATCAATTAGCCGCGGTAATTTCCTGCGGGCTGACTGATCCCTAGGGTGATCCAATTAGCCCTGAAGTGAGCCCATTGGCAGCACTCATTTGGGAATTTGTTAGAGATCGCCGCAAGCTCTGGAAACAAACCCCCATTGCGTACTCATGGCGGTGGTAACACATAGGCCCACAAACCTATCACTGGTGCGGTGGGCTGACACTCGGACACCGAACGGGGACAAAATCCAGGTTGAATAGTGAAAAGGCTTTATTCTTTCCCCGTTAAATTGAACCCCCCCCCCCCCCCCTGTCCGCCGTGTCTCACTCACATTAGCGCTATGAATGTTGGCTCTGAAGAACCATTTATTATAAGGAGCCATTTTTAAAACTCAAGTAAACGGATTTCCTGTCCGACTGCGCGGTGTGATGTGAATTACCCATTTACATAAATCCCTTGCGGTAGATCAGGGTGTTGGCAGGAGAAGCTGGCGGATGTACAGGGCTCTGCGGCTGGTTTCTGACATTTGCTGTGGCATTGCCCGCAGGTGTTTTCCTAGCTAATATCCGAGACACAGGTGTGCAGGTGCCACTTTCTACTCCTCGTATTTGGATTTGGAGGACCTTCTCCCTACCCATCATAGGATATACAACATTAACCCTACTCTAGCCCGTGTTTGTATTGCCAGGACCTGGATGGGCCCAGACCCTCCGTCCCCTACCATGTGGGTTGCACTTGTTAATGTTGCTTTATCCCATGAACAATATATGTATTCTGAACGTGGTTGTCTAGGCAAGTATAGCAAAATGTGGGGCCTATGGCAGACGTCTGCTCTGTATATACAAGATCATTGCTCTTAATATATTTTTGCTGTGTGATTGTCCCGGATGGGCCGCCCACGTCCAGTATCCACCTATGCAGTTTTTCCTATCTGTCTGACTCCTGATGATTAACCTGTTGTAAACTTATTTTATGCGTACAGTATTTGAATAATGCACCACTTCTTATGCTGCTTTCACATCGCCTAAACGTTTGAGACCCGGTATTTTGAAACGGTATATTACCGTTTTAAGCCCCTTTCGCACTGCACATAAATTCCCGGGTCTCAAGCAGGTTTGCAGTGTAAAAGCAGGACAGACTAGCTATAAGACAGCGTATTGCATATGTAATGAGCCACTCATTACATATGCGCATATGCAACGAGTGTATTGTATATGAACTAGCCACTCATTAAATATGCGCATATGTAATGAGCGGCTCATTACATATGCACTGCACTCTCATAGCTACTGCCTGAGTCCTATATACCGGTTCAGAGCTGTTTACACTGCATAAAAAAAACGGCTCTGAACCGTGCTTTTTACCCGTTTGCAAATACCGGTTATTTGTAACCGGTAAAACCAGACTGGCGCTTTCACACTGCAGCTCTAACCGGTTTAAAAGGCTAATATACCGGTTAAGAGCTGCAGTGTGAAAGGGGTATTTATTGTTTTAGTATTTTTGTTTTTATTGTTTTGTATTCTCAAAAGTCGATAAATACAAAAAAAAAACCCCTTGAGACTTGGAGATGTTCTCCCAGGGGTTATTATTGATTACTGCTTATTCTGACAGCGGTACGGAATGGGGGAACCTGGGTGGGGTACACAGGGGTGACCAGTTACATGGTCGGTAACTGATGTCTCCTCTGGGTATGTGTGATGACACAGCTACTGGATGGTGACTGGGGCCAGTCCGCTGTGATAGCAGGCAGTGAGCGCACCTGCAGGGGAATGACTAAATGTTTGTTGTCTCTCTGGTAGTCCTAGGATACAATCAGATCAGCAACCAATAATATCCCAGCATACAGATATCCTTGGAAATACAGCACCTTTATATATAGAGAGTATGCAATACAGCAAAGGGTATACCAGCACATGTGCAAATTTCTGGAGGCAGTGGGGCAGTGTTCTCCCTGCTGTACAGGGTGCAAAGGCTCCTCCCAGACACCTGGAGGGTCGGTCTTCTCGCTAGACCCCCCCCTGGTGCTGGTGGACTGAACCCAACCACAGAACTATATTGCTGTTCATTCCCAGTATGGCTGCCTGGAATACAATCAATGTCAATGTCCTTATACAGGCAACTAGTTCTGTCTGAGACCTGCTCACTGCTTATGCCTCCTGCTGATTAATTATTGATTAGTTGAGTCTAGAGTTCCTACAACACTGCCGTTTGTTATTTATATAGCGCACACATATTCCGCAGTGCTGTACAGAGAATATTACCAGTTATTGTATAGCGCACACGTATTCTGCAGCGCTGTACAGAGACTATTATTACCAGTTATTTATATGGTGCACACATATTCCGCAGCGCTGTACAGAGATTATTATTGCCAGTTATTTATATGGTGCACACATATTCCGCAGCGCTGTACAGAGATTATTATTGCCAGTTATTTATATAGTGCACACATATTCCGCAGCGCTGTACAGAGACTATTATTACCAGTTATTATATAGCGCATACATATTCCGCAGCGCTGTACAGAGACTATTATTACCAGTTATTATATAGCGCACACATATTCCGCAGCGCTGTACAGAGACTATTATTACCAGTTATTATATAGCACACACATATTCCACAGCGCTGTACAGAGACTATTATTACCAGTTATTATATAGCACACACATATTCCGCAGCGCTGTACAAAGAATATTATTACCAGTTATTATATAGCACACACATATTCCACAGCGCTGTACAGAGAATATTATTACCAGTTATTATATAGCGCACACATATTCCACAGCGCTGTACAGAGACTATTATTACCAGTTATTATATAGCGCATACATATTCCACAGCGCTGTACAGAGACTATTATTACCAGTTATTATATAGCGCACACATATTCCGCAGCGCTGTACAGAGAATATTATTACCAGTTATTATATAGCGCACACATATTCCACAGCGCTGTACAGAGACTATTTTTACCAGTTATTATATAGCGCATACATATTCCACAGCGCTGTACAGAGACTATTATTACCAGTTATTATATAGCGCACACATATTCCGCAGCGCTGTACAGAGAATATTATTACCAGTTATTATATAGCGCACACATATTCCGCAGCGCTGTACAGAGATTATTATTACCAGTTATTTATATATAGCGCACACATATTCCGCAGCGCTGTACAGAGACTATTAATACCAGTTATTTATATAGCGCACACATATTCCACAGCGCTGTACAGAGACTATTATTACCAGTTATTATATAGCGCACACATATTCCACAGCTCTGTACAGAGACTATTAATACCAGTTATTTATATAGCGCACACATATTCCGCAGCGCTGTACAGAGAATATTATTACCAGTTATTATATAGTGCACACATATTCCGCAGCGCTGTACAGAGACTATTATTACCAGTTATTATATAGCGCACACATATTCCGCAGCACTGTACAGAGATTATTATTACCAGTTATTATATAGCGCACACATATTCCACAGCGCTGTACAGAGAATATTATTACCAGTTATTATATAGCGCACACATATTCCGCAGCACTGTACAGAGATTATTATTACCAGTTATTATATAGCGCACACATATTCCACAGCGCTGTACAGAGAATATTATTACCAGTTATTATATAGCGCACACATATTCCGCAGCGCTGTACAGAGACTATTATTACCAGTTATTATATAGCGCACACATATTCCGCAGCGCTGTACATAGAATATTATTACCAGTTATTATATAGCACACACATATTCCGCAGCGCTGTACAGAGACTATTATTACCAGTTATTATATAGCGCACACATATTCCGCAGCGCTGTAAAGAGAATATTATTACCAGTTATTATATAGCGCACACATATTCCACAGCGCTGTACAGAGACTATTATTACCAGTTATTATATAGCACACACATATTCCCCAGCGCTGTACAGACTATTATTACCAGTTATTATATAGCACACACCTATTCCACAGCGCTGTACAGAGACTATTATTGCCAGTTATTATATAGCGCACACATATTCCGCAGCGCTGTAAAGAGAATATTTGAACATTCACATCAGTCCCTGCCCCAGTAGAGCTTACAATCTATATTGTAAGTCCATGCCCCGAATATATATAACACATGGTGGGGATAGAACCCATGACCTCAGTGCTGTGAGGCAGTAATGCTAACCATTACACCGTCCGTGCTGCCCCGTATATATAACACATGGTGGGGATAGAACCCATGACCTCAGTGCTGTGAGGCAGTGATGCTAACCATTACACCATCCGTACTGCCCCGTATATATAACACATGGTGGGGATAGAACCCATGACCTCAGTGCTGTGAGGCAGTAATGCTAACCATTACACCGTCCGTGCTGCCCCGTATACATAACACATGGTGGGGATAGAACCCATGACCTCAGTACTGTGAGGCAGTGATGCTAACCATTACACCATCCGTACTGCCCCGTATATATAACACATGGTGGGGATAGAACCCATGACCTCAGCGCTGTGAGGCAGTAATGCTAACCATTACACCATCTGTACTGCCCCGTATATTTAAAACACATGGTGGGGATAGAACCCATGACCTCAGCGCTGTGAGGCAGTAATGTAACCATTACACCATCCGTACTGCCCCATATATATAACACATGGTGGGGATAGAACCCATGACCTCAGTGCTGTGAGGCAGTAATGCTAACCGTTACACCGTCTGTACTGCCCTGTATATATAACACATGGTGGGGATAGAACCCATGACCTCAGTGCTGTTAGGCAGTAATGTAACCATTACACCATCCGTACTGCCCCGTATATATAACACATGGTGGGGATAGAACCCATGATCTCAGCGCTGTGAGGCAGTAATGCTAACCATTACACCATCCGTACGGCCCCGTATATATAACACATGGTGGGGATAGAACCCATGACCTCAGTGCTGTGAGGCAGTAATGTAACAATTACACCGTCCTTACTGCCCTGTATATGTAACACATGGTGGGGATAGAACCCATGACCTCAGCGCTGTGAGGCAGTAATGCTAACCATTACACCGTCTGTACTGCCCTGTATATGTAACACATGGTGGGGATAGAACCCATGATCTCAGCGCTGTGAGGCAGTAATGCTAACCATTACACCATCCGTACTGCCCCGTATATATAACACATGGTGGGAATAGAACCCATGACCTCAGTGCTGTGAGGCAGTAATGTAACCATTACACCATCCGTACTGCCCCGTATATATAACACATGGTGGGGATAGAACCCATGATCTCAGCGCTGTGAGGCAGTAATGCTAACCATTACACCATCCGTACGGCCCCGTATATATAACACATGGTGGGGATAGAACACATGACCTCAGTGCTGTGAGGCAGTAATGTAACAACTACACCGTCCTTACTGCCCTGTATATGTAACACATGGTGGGGATAGAACCCATGACCTCAGCGCTGTGAGGCAGTAATGCTAACCATTACACCGTCTGTACTGCCCTGTATATGTAACACATGGTGGGGATAGAACCCATGACATCAGTGCTGTGAGGCAGTAATGCTAACCATTACACCGTCCGTACTGCCCCGTATATATAACACATCGTGGGGATAGAACCCATGACCTCAGTGCTGTGAGGTAGTAATGTAACCATTACACCGTCCGTACTGCCCTGTATATGTAACACATGGTGGGGATAGAACCCATGACCTCAGTGCTGTGAGGCAGTAATGTAACCATTACACCGTCCGTACTGCCCCGTATATATAACACATGGTGGGGATAGAACCCATGACCTCAGCGCTGTGAGGCAGTAATGTAACCATTACACCATCCGTACTGCCCCGTATATATAACACATGGTGGGGATAGAACCCATGACCTCAGCGCTGTGAGGCAGTAATGTAACCATTACACCATCCGTACTGCCCCGTATATATAACACATGGTGGGGATAGAACCCATGACCTCAGCGCTGTGAGGCAGTAATGCTAACCATTACACCATCCGTACTGCCCCGTATATATAACACATGGTGGGGATAGAACCCATGATCTCAGCGCTGTGAGGCAGTAATGCTAACCATTACACCATCCGTACTGCCCCGTATATATAACACATGGTGGGGATAGAACCCATGACCTCAGTGCTGTGAGGCAGTAATGCTAACCATTACACCATCTGTACTGCCCCGTATATATAACACATGGTGGGGATAGAACCCATGACCTCAGCGCTGTGAGGCAGTAATATAACCATTACACCATCCGTACTGCCCCGTATATATAACACATGGTGGGGATAGAACCCATGATCTCAGCGCTGTGAGGCAGTAATGCTAACCATTACACCATCCGTACGGCCCCGTATATATAACACATGGTGGGGATAGAACCCATGACCTCAGTGCTGTGAGGCAGTAATGCTAACCATTACACCATCCGTGCTGCCCCGTATATATAACACATGCTGGGGATAGAACCCATGACCTCAGTGCTGTGAGGCAGTAATGCTAACCATTACACTATCTGTACTGCCCCGTATATATAACACATGGTGGGGATAGAACCCATGACCTCAGTGCTATGAGGCAGTAATGTAACCATTACACCATCCGTACTGCCCCGTATATATAACACATGGTGGGGATAGAACCCATGACCTCAGCGCTGTGAGGCAGTAATGTAACCATTACACCATCCGTACTGCCCCGTATATATAACACATGGTGGGGATAGAACCCATGACCTCAGTGCTGTGAGGAAGTAATGTGTGAGGAAGGAATTGCAGCATACACAGCAACTGAGCATAAATGCATGCACCAATTCACTGAATCCCCCCTGAAATGCGTGAAGCGCTATTAATGAAATACACGTATATTGGTGAAGCTTACAGCAGTTATTACTGAGCAGAAGATGCCACGTTGGGTCTGCTAAGGTCAAACAGAAGTCACACTGCATTTTCCTTCGGTGCTGTCTGTGGCCTACCCCTGCTAATCTGTCATGGCCAGGACTTCCGCCTGCAGGGTGCGGGCGCTGCCCTTCTCTTATCAGAAAATGGGGTTTGGATGGCAAATCTTCAGATCAAATGATTCTGCTTGAATGTTGCCTTGGTCTGCTAGATCCTGTGTACTCAGGATTACTACAGGAGTGTATCTGAGAGTAAGCGATGTGGAGCATTGTACCGCCATGTGCACTATAGAGCGGCAGCAGCCAGTGTCTCCACCACGTGCAGTATAGAGCGGCAGCAGCCAGAGTCTGCCACGTGCCGTATAGAGCGGCAGCAGCCAGAGTCTGCCACGTGCCGTATAGAGCGGCAGCAGCCAGGGTCTCCGCCGTGTGCAGTATAGAGCGGCAGCGGCCAGGGTCTCCGCCGCATGCAGTATAGAGCGGCAGCGGCCAGTGTCTCCGCCATGTGCAGTATAGAGCGGCAGCGGCCAGTGTCACCGCCGTGTAGAGCGGCAGCAGCCAGTGTCTCCGCCGTGTGCCGTATTAGAGCGGCAGCAGCCAGTGTCTCCGCCGTGTGCAGTATAGAGCAGCAGCAGCCAGTGTCTCCGCCGTGTGCAGTATAGAGCGGCAGCAGCCAGTGTCTCCGCCGTGTGCAGTATAGAGCGGCAGCAGCCAGTGTCTCCTCCGTGTGCAGTATAGAGCGGCAGCAGCCAGTGTCTCCGCCGTGTGCAGTATAGAGTGGCAGCAGCCAGTGTCTCCGCCGTGTGCAGTATAGAGCGGCAGCAGCCAGTGTCTCCGCCGTGTGCAGTATAGAGCGGCAGCAGCCAGTGTCTCCGCCGTGTGCAGTATAGAGCGGCAGCAGCCAGTGTCTCTGCCGTGTGCAGTATAGAGCGGCAGCAGCTAGTGTCTCCGCCGTGTGCAGTATAGAGCGGCAGCAGCCAGTGTCTCCGCCGTGTGCAGTATAGAGCGGCAGCAGCCAGTGTCTCCGCCGTGTGCAGTATAGAGCGGCAGCAGCTAGTGTCTCCGCCGTGTGCAGTATAGAGCGGCAGCAGCCAGTGTCTCCGCCGTGTGCAGTATATAGCGGCAGCAGCCAGTGTCTTTGCCGTGTGCAGTATAGAGCGGCAGGAGAGACGGACATGGCAGCGGGAGACTTACGTTATTGCTGCATTGAAATCTTTCTAAGCCTTCAATGTTAAATTAGTGTATTGATAAATTAAAGTGGATTCAGATGCATCTTGTTTTATTTTTATTGGAATTGTATTATTGTGGGTTTTGGTGTTTCTGTGACTTGTAGTTGCCCTGACTGTAATAACTGCAGTGATAGATGCGGATTAATCTGACCCACGCCGTGTCTGTGTTTGCAGTTGGGATCATCCGGTGTCCGGTGTGCAGCCAGGAGTGTGCGGAGAGGGATATTATCGAGAACTACTTTGTCCGCGACACCACAGAAGTCCCCAGCAGCACCGTAGAGAAGCCGAGTCAGGTGAGTGCCGCGCTCTGTCGCTGACGCCTTCACAGTAACGAGCGCTGTGACTACCGCCCGCTGTTCTCTCGTGGTGTCTGCATTCTATCACAGGATAATAACGCACCCGGCAGTCCAGATGAGTAAGGATTTAGTATGGTCCTCTCCAGCAGCGTACTGTGCGGGATAGGAAGAAGAAACATTACACGGGATCCTGTTGTAGATAAACTTCTGTTATTCTCTGGAGGAATCTGTTATCTGCGAGTAATTACCTGGTGTTACATTAAATACCGTCTTGGCACTAGCTGGGTGTGATCCACGCCTTCATAATGTGCTAGATGCTTAGCAATTGCTGCTCCTGGGAATAGGAGGAATAATCTGTGTATAATCCTGTATCTGCACGTACTCCACGTGTTGTGCTAGCGCTCAGGGGACTGGTGGTACTGACCACGTCTCAGCAGTGGTGGTGGGAGTAGGATGTCAGTGCTGTTACTGGGAATAGGAATAATAATCGGTGTATAATCCTGTATCTGCGCGTACTCCACGTGTTGTCCTAGCGCTCAGGTGACTGGTGGTACTGACCACGTCTCAGCAGTGGTGGTGGGAGTAGGATGTCAGTGCTGTTACTGGGAATAGGAATAATAATCGGTGTATAATCCTGTATCTGCACGTACTCCACGTGTTGTCCTAGCGCTCAGGGGACTGGTGGTACTGACCACGTCTCAGCAGTGGTGGTGGGAGTAGGATATCAGTGCTGTTACTGGGAATAGGAATAATAATCGGTGTATAATCCGGTATCTGCACGTACTCCACGTATTGTCCTAGCGCTCAGGGGACTGGTGGTACTGACCACGTCTCAGCAGTGGTGGTGGGAGTAGGATGTCAGTGCTGTTACTGGGAATAGGAATAATAATCGGTGTATAATCCGGTATCTGCATGTACTCCACGTGTTGTCCTAGCGCTCAGGGGACTGGTGGTACTGACCACGTCTCAGCAGTGGTGGTGGGAGTAGGATGTCGGTGCTGTTACTGGGAATAGGAGTAATAATCTGTGTATAATCCGGTATCTGCACGTACTCCACGTGTTGTCCTAGCGCTCAGGTGACTGGTGGTACTGACCACGTCTCAGCAGTGGTGGTGGGAGTAGGATGTCAGTGCTGTTACTGGGAATAGGAGTAATAATCTGTGTATAATCCTGTATCTGCACGTACTCCACGTGTTGTCCTAGCGCTCAGGGGACTGGTGGTACTGATCACGTCTCAGCAGTGGTGGTGGGAGTAGGATGTCAGTGCTGTTACTGGGAATAGGAATAATAATCTGTGTATAATCCGGTATCTGCATGTACTCCACGTGTTGTCCTAGCGCTCAGGGGACTGGTGGTACTGACCACGTCTCAGCAGTGGTGGTGGGAGTAGGATGTCGGTGCTGTTACTGGGAATAGGAATAATAATCGGTGTATAATCCGGTATCTGCACGTACTCCACGTGTTGTCCTAGCGCTCAGGTGACTGGTGGTACTGACCACATCTCAGCAGTGGTGGTGGGAGTAGGATGTCAGTGCTGTTACTGGGAATAGGAATAATAATCTGTGTATAATCCTGTATCTGCACGTACTCCACGTGTTGTCCTAGCGCTCAGGGGACTGGTGGTACTGATCACGTCTCGGCAGTGGTGGTGGGAGTAGGATGTCAGTGCTGTTACTGGGAATAGGAATAATAATCGGTGTATAATCCGGTATCTGCACGTACTCCACGTATTGTCCTAGCGCTCAGGGGACTGGTGGTACTGACCGCGTCTCAGCAGTGGTGGTGGGAGTAGGATATCAGTGCTGTTACTGGGAATAGGAATAATAATCGGTGTATAATCCTGTATCTGCACGTACTCCACGTGTTGTCCTAGCGCTCAGGGGACTGGTGGTACTGACCGCGTCTCAGCAGTGGTGGTGGGAGTAGGATGTCAGTGCTGTTACTGGGCATAGGAATAATCGGTGTATAATCCTGTATCTGCACGTACTCCACGTGTTGTCCTAGCGCTCAGGGGACTGGTGGTACTGACCACGTCTCAGCAGTGGTGGTGGGAGTAGGATGTCAGTGCTGTTACTGGGAATAGGAATAATAATCGGTGTATAATCCTGTATCTGCACGTACTCCACGTGTTGTCCTAGCGCTCAGGGGACTGGTGGTACTGACCACGTCTCAGCAGTGGTGGTGGGAGTAGAATGTCAGTGCTGTTACTGGGAATAGGAATAATAATCGGTGTATAATCCGGTATCTGCACGTATTCCACGTGTTGTCCTAGCGCTCAGGGGACTGGTGGTACTGACCACGTCTCAGCAGTGGTGGTGGGAGTAGGATGTCAGTGCTGTTACTGGGAATAGGAATAATAATCGGTGTATAATCCTGTATCTGCACGTACTCCACGTGTTGTCCTAGCGCTCAGGGGACTGGTGGTACTGACCGCGTCTCAGCAGTGGTGGTGGGAGTAGGATGTCAGTGCTGTTACTGGGAATAGGAATAATAATCGGTGTATAATCCTGTATCTGCACGTACCCTGCGTGTTGTCGTAGCGCTCAGGGGACTGGTGGTACTGACCACGTCTCAGCAGTGGTGGTGGGAGTAGGATGTCAGTGCTGTTACTGGGAATAGGAATAATAATCGGTGTATAATCCTGTATCTGCACGTACTCCACGTGTTGTCCTAGCGCTCAGGGGACTGGTGGTACTGACCGCGTCTCAGCAGTGGTGGTGGGAGTAGGATGTCAGTGCTGTTACTGGGAATAGGAATAATAATCGGTGTATAATCCTGTATCTGCACGTACTCCACGTGTTGTCCTAGCGCTCAGGGGACTGGTGGTACTGACCACGTCTCAGCAGTGGTGGTGGGAGTAGGATGTCAGTGCTGTTACTGGGAATAGGAATAATAATCGGTGTATAATCCTGTATCTGCACGTACTCCACGTGTTGTCCTAGCGCTCAGGGGACTGGTGGTACTGACCACGTCTCAGCAGTGGTGGTGGGAGTAGGATGTCAGTGCTGTTACTGGGAATAGGAATAATAATCGGTGTATAATCCTGTATCTGCACGTACTCCACGTGTTGTCCTAGCGCTCAGGGGACTGGTGGTACTGACCACGTCTCAGCAGTGGTGGTGGGAGTAGGATGTCGGTGCTGTTACTGGGAATAGGAATAATAATCAGTGTATAATCCTGTATCTGCACGTACTCCACGTGTTGTCCTAGCGCTCAGGTGACTGGTGGTACTGACCACGTCTCAGCAGTGGTGGTGGGAGAAGGATGTCAGTGCTGTTACTGGGCATAGGAATAATCGGTGTATAATCCTGTATCTGCACGTACTCCACGTGTTGTCCTAGCGCTCAGGGGACTGGTGGTACTGACCGCGTCTCAGCAGTGGTGGTGGGAGTAGGATATCAGTGCTGTTACTGGGAATAGGAATAATAATCGGTGTATAATCCGGTATCTGCATGTACTCCACGTGTTGTCCTAGCGCTCAGGGGACTGGTGGTACTGACCACGTCTCGGCAGTGGTGGTGGGAGTAGGATGTCAGTGCTGTTACTGGGAATAGGAGTAATAATCTGTGTATAATCCTGTATCTGCACGTACTCCACGTGTTGTCCTAGCGCTCAGGGGACTGGTGGTACTGACCGCGTCTCAGCAGTGGTGGTGGGAGTAGGATGTCAGTGCTGTTACTGGGAATAGGAATAATAATCGGTGTATAATCCTGTATCTGCACGTACTCCACGTGTTGTCCTAGCGCTCAGGGGACTGGTGGTACTGACCGCGTCTCAGCAGTGGTGGTGGGAGTAGGATGTCAGTGCTGTTACTGGGCATTAGGTTGTGATTTAATCCGTTTCTTTATTGTATTTCCTCTTAGCAAGCGTGCACCAGCTGCGAGGACAATGCGGAGGCGCGGGGCTTCTGTGTGGAGTGCGTGGAATGGTTGTGTAAGAACTGCGTGCAGGCCCACCAGAGGGTGAAATTTACCAAGGACCATACAGTGCGGCAGAAGGAGGAGGTGCCACACGGTAAGGGACATATTGTAACCTGGCAGCGAAGGATGTCGCCATGGCGGTATACGGGAAAGATTATGTGGAGGGATTTGCTTTATGTTGGTGACAAGATGACAAGCAGGGTGGCAGGGTCGTTGTTTCCCGAATTGTGGAGTGGTCAGAAGATGGCCGCAGGTTATAGAGATCATGCGATGGGATAAGGTGTAAGACCTCACACGCACCCCAGACCATGATTCCAACATCTACAGCCCCGGGTCTCAGCGCAGTCTGCAGCCTCTAGGAATAATACTCGCACCAATTGTCCAGCTTCCATTCCCAGCAGAGTTTTGTCATTCGTTCATAGAGAATGGTTCGCTCGTAGACATGATCTATAGATTGTTGTATTGTTCTAAAGCTACTGATCTGGAAATTATTCCCGTGCGTTTACCTAATGTATCCTGTACGGAGGAAAGAGATGTTAGTACAGCTGTGTGGTTCCAGTTTGGACTCCAGCCACTTTCTGTGTGTATGATCTGTGGCTGGAACTGCTGCTGGTTCATGCTGCGATCTCGTATTCTACACATGACTGTGGTCAGTGCCCAGACATTGCATTGCCTCCTGCTCATGGTTGAGCCCCTCTTTAGAAATGTTGCGAATAGTATCATTGTGGATGTTCCCACTGTGTGATGTAATATGAATGCGCTCTCTCTTTGCCTTGACGCTCTTCATTTCCCTCCCCAGCGGTCGGAGCGAACAGCCAGCGTCCAGTCTTCTGTCCGTTCCACAAGAAAGAGCAACTGAAACTGTACTGTGAAACCTGCGACAAGCTCACCTGTAGGGATTGTCAGCTGCAGGAACATAAAGAGCACAGGTAAGGCCCCGGAACGGCCCCTATGGTAGTACTACTTCAATATTAGGGGCTAGAAACCGGTGCTTGGCTGTGGGGCGCGCCGGCGGCACTAGGAGTGGGGGCCCTGGCTGTGGGGCGCGCCGGCGGCACTAGGAGTGGGGGCCCTGGCTGTGGGGCGCGCTGGCGGCACTAGGAGTGGGGGCCCTGGCTGTGGGGCGCGCCGGCGGCACTAGGAGTGGGGGCCCTGGCTGTGGGGCGCGCCGGCGGCACTAGGAGTGGGGGCCCTGGCTGTGGGGCGCGCCGGCGGCACTAGGAGTGGGGGCCCTGGCTGTGGGGCGCGTTGGCGGCACTAGGAGTGGGGGCCCTGGCTGTGGGGCGCGCCGGCGGCACTAGGAGTGGGGGCCCTGGCTGTGGGGCGCGTTGGCGGCACTAGGAGTGGGGGCCCTGGCTGTGGGGCTCGCCGGCGGCACTAGGAGTGGGGGCCCTGGCTGTGTGGTGCCCTAGGGACATGCATTTACTTGAATCAATGAATGTGGCCATTTATACTGATGTAACTTCTCAGTAGCACAGAGGAAATGAATACATCTGGGACAGCGATGGCACCGATGGGGGTGTAGTTGTGTTAAACTCTCACCAGATTCCTTTATTATTTAGGTACCAGTTCATTGAAGAAGCCTTTCAGAGTCAGAAGGTCATCATCGACACCCTCATATCAAAGTTAATGGAAAAGAACAAATACATCAAATTTACAGGAGACCAAATTCAAAACCGGTAAGTCCAACAAGCTGTCCAAGAGTCGTGTCTTCCCCCAAATCTTCCTCAGCCTTCAAGTCGGTAGTGATAACACAGCATCCAATTAGCTCCTAAATGTCATTTTTTTTTTTAAACACAGCCTTTAACCTGAAGTTAGGATCTTATTGGCTGCTACATTATCACCTTGCACTTTATCACTTCACCAGGCTTAGTACATCTGCCCCTAAGTCCATGGGGGATCTCCTAGTGCGCTATGCTGTTGGGACCAATGTCAGGGACTGGATACAGCCCTTTCGGTCCCACCTACCAGCGGGTGTGTAGGTCACACAGGGTGAGACGGTGAAACTACATCTGTGTACACACATTCCCAGAGCTCCTATATTACCTGGTGAACATGGTTACAGATGTATAATACTTCCAGTAGATACTGTTGGCACCAGATTGTACTAGAGCCGCGGGCTGCGCCCGTCTTCCCAGAGGTGCTCATTATAAGGCTGCAGGTGAGATCTGTATGCAGATGGTGTTCCCCTAGTAATTACATTACCCGCTGCTGCATTGCAGTCCCCTGTCTACCACAACTAATGTATTCATTTACTTTATGGCGGCGGACGCTGGCCTGTGTGTAGCCATGCGGCCCGTTTCCTATCATTGCAATTATATTTCATCATTGACAGCTCGTTCCTTCTCGCCAGATTGTATTTCAGAGCAGCTTTTATTTCAATTATTTTTCCCTTCTATCAGAATTCTTGAAGTCAACCAGAACCAAAAGCAGGTGGAGCAAGACATCAAAGTGGCCATTTTCACTCTGATGGTGGAGATCAATAAGAAAGGGAAGGCCATGCTTCACCAACTGGAGGTAAGGGAGACGGATTCAGTATGGGATCCCGGCGTTCAGAATCCCGATCGCCAAAATCCCGACAAGAGGGGGGGGCTCGCCGCCTCGCTACGCTCGGCACACTAGTTTATTCTCCCTCCGGGGGTGTCGTGGATACCCACAGAGGGAGAAAGTGTCGGGATTTCAGCGATCGGGGTTCTAGCGTCGGGATTCTGAACGCCGGGATCCCGACCGCCGGGATTTACACTGCATCCCAGGGAGACGTCATGGTGTCGCCCGCTGGGTGGTGGTCCTGTATACATGTAGGTAGAGAGAAGCCGCCTTATCGGAAGCTCTTCCTGTATAATTCTTACAGTTCTGTTTCCATCGCCTAATAACTTCTTTCTGTAATGGACACGAAGGCCTTGTGCGTGGAGGAATAGGCCAGAGTCACGGTCCCTTCTGGCCACCAATACCTCTTTCACACCTGCCTAAATTCCTGGGTTGGGCCTGGCTGGTGTGAAAGGGGTAGGGGTACTCACCTGAGTTGCCGGTCCTCGGTGCGTGCTGTCAGACCAGGGATCCACATAGGCAGCAGGCGCAGATGACAGGACAGGCGCCGGATGAAGATGACACAGCTCTCCGGCGCCCTCACTGCAGCCGGAGAGCCGCGTCATCTGCGCCTGCCGTCTCACCTGTCATCCTCGCCTGCCGCCTGTGTGGATCCCCGGCCTGCACCGAGGACCAGCAACCCGGGGTGAGTAACCTCTACCTTCTGCCCGCCTCCGCCACCATCCCACCAACTTCCCACACCAGAAAATGGGGAGAAAGGGGACAACCCGGGAATGCCCCGGAATGAACCCTGGGCCATATTCCCAGGTGGGTCCCTGCATTTTCTGGTGTGAAAGGGGTATTAATCTATCCCCGTCATTATCTGTACGTGTTCCCTTCCTCCTCTATATGATTATGGCTTCCTCCTCTTACCTGACGTACTCTGGAGTCTGTGCTTTCTCCTCCAATACTCTGTGGTTGTCCTTACCAGTGTCAGGGCTGGATTATGTAGGAGAGGAAATATCAGTGAGTGTAGTTCAAGGTTTCGTCCACTAGTTGGATGGGAATGCTGGGAGTCTGAACCCTGCAGCCCAGTCCCGTCTCCCGGCAAAGCCTCGGCCTATGGTAGTCAGTGAGTAACCAGATAGAGGCTGCTGCTGTCATACGGGGGGTGTTGGTGCACGTAGTGTGAGGTTTAGCCGGCGCTGGACAATATGGCGGTAATGACAGGTTCTCTCTCTCTCTGTCTCTCTGATAGGCTCTTGCCAAGGATCGACGAATGAAACTCCTGAAGCAACAGAGTGAGGTTGATGGCTTCTCCAAGCAGCTGGAGCACGTGGTGTATTTCTCAAAGTGGGCCGTCTCCAGCGGCAGCAGCACCGCATTACTGTACAGCAAGCGCCTGGTATGTCCCAGAATCCTCTGCTTCCTTATCCACTGCGGAACTCAACTGAGAGTTGTACTTTTATAGAATGGATTTACTGTGCCCCCTGCTGGTTTCTTGTGGTACTGTATGTGTAACCACCAGCTTTCCATGGGGTCAGGGTAAGGCAGCGATCAAATGAAGCAAATTAATCTAACAGGTCCTGATTCGCGTGCAATTGGCATCACGCCGGCAATAATATACAAATGTCGCAGCCGCTGGGTTGTGCACGAAGGTGCCCACAGTACCACACAGTACGAATCTGCCGTCAGTACCACACTCAGCCATAATAATTACACCAGTTGTGTAGTTTGCACAATTATGTTGCAGTGTTAGACCGGCTGTAGTATAGAGGTCGTCTGATGCCGCATTGGTGTAGAATGGGTTCTGACAGATCTCAGAAGGTGCAGTAACATCACTCGGAGCGGCCTGAGAGCCAGTGTCCTCTGTTGGCCGTTTACAATCATTCAGAAATGAAGCTTTCTGTCGTATGTCAGCGCAGACTCTGCATCGTCCTCCGTCACTGTTCCACACCGCAGGGAGCGCATCCAATGGCCGCTTTCGTTTCTAGGTCACCGTTCTGTTCTCTCTCTCTGGCCTAGAAAACGTTCCATTTATAAACCGCACTCCAGAAATTTCCATCACTTTGTAGGTTATATTGGTTGATTGTGCCTGGTTGTTATATTTATGGGGTGCAGCAATATCTATTCCCCCAGCACTGGTACGCTGTATATCGTTACTGTGTGCTCATTGTATCTGATTCCGGCCAAATGCAGATTAGGTGACAATAGAAACTTCAGCTGGCGGCCTCTCTACACAATGATTGGTTTAGATCAAAAATATAAATTCTATTATTTTGAGCAGAATTGGTACATAATTTATTTTTTTTCTTGGGGGAGGGGATTGTACAATTTATTTTGAAGCAGCAAGTTCCCGTATAATATTTACCAACATACCTCACTTTTTTAGATGACGTTTTATAAATACCTTTTTATGAAGTTTTAGGAATTGTGTCGTCATAGAATAATTGCAGTGGTTCCTCTGATAATCCGGAGAGGGACGATTCTGCCTCTGATTGGCCAGTAAACCCCATTTCCCCTCTGACCATGTGGTGCTGCGGCGTCTGTTACCGTGTATGAGGGTTCTTGTGTGGGGTGTCACAATGCTTATATGCTATAGTAAATGTTTGGGGTTTTTCTCCCCCCTTCCTGTCTCAGATTACTTACCGCCTCCGGCACCTGCTGCGCGCTCGCTGGGATGTCGCACCCGTAACCAATAACGTCCAGTTTCTGTGTGATGCAAACTCCTGGGCCCAGAATATCTTCAACCTAGGTAACACTATCCTCTCCGTACACGCGGCTGTACGACATGTCCTCTCGTCCGCTGGGTGTTAGTGATGTTGTAACGTTTAATGTAAGCTGACCACACACAACTTATTATGCAGATATTGGGGGTTTAGGGGGCAATGTATCAAAGCTTGGAGAGAAAGTACCAACCAATCGGCTTTAAACTCTTTTGGGAAACTTCTTTTGATTGGTACTGTATTTCTCTCCAAGCATTGCTATATTTTCCCCTTAGTCCTGTCTGTTCTGAGTGTTGGAAGATGAACGGGGTCCGCATCGCAGGGATCCGGCTTCTGATGACAATTTCCTCTGGGCCACATCTATTGGTCTTCCATGTTTTCCCCTTTAACTTTCTAAACTTCCAAGCTTTGGGTAGAGATCTATGACTGCTCCGTAGTGAGGGGTGGGTCGCATCCAGTTCCTGCAGTACTGTACCGCCTGTACCTACCCCTGCGCCCGTCCATAGACTGTACTAACAGGTGTTTCTGCTCCCCCGCTCCTGGCACAGGTTCTCTGGTGATTGAAGAGGGCGACCCTGCTCAGCAAACGACTCCTGTGGAGGTCCAGAATTCTCAGGGGAACCCACCCGGTAACCAGCTGTCCAAATTCCCCACCCAGATCAGCCTCGCTCAGCTCCGAATGCAACACATGCACCAGCAGCTCCTCGCCCAGCGGCAGCAGGCGCAGCAGCAGCAGCGACCAAATGCCAATGTGCCCCCGCAGCCCATGGGCATGAATAATCCCAGAGTCCAAGGGCCGCTGCAGCATCCACCTCAAGTTGGCAATCAGGTGAGCTATCCAGAAATGCCCCTTGTGTGACCCTGCCCTCCGATGTGCGGTCCGCAGCCCCCTCCGATGCGACCTTTCCTCGGGGCAGTCCGTCACGCGGTTCCGCTGCTCCCTGATATTATTGGATACGATGTAATCATGTCCAGGGAGACTCTTCCGTAATGTACAATGACCCCTTCCTCCAGCAGGCGCAGAGATTCGTCAATGTTCAGAACATGAACCCCAGAGCCAACGGTATGCTGGTGGCCGGCCAGCCGATGCGCTACCCGCACAACGCGCAATCTGCAGCGGAGCTTCATATGCAGAACGTTCCCAGGAGACCCATGGGGCCCAACCCTGTCAGAATGGCATACATGGCACAGCACGCCATGAAACAGGTATGGGGGTGGTCAGCCTTAGTGCTAAACCCGTGGAGGCAGCAGCTCCAGCATCCTCTCTAACACGCAGGGCTGGATTGGACCGAGCACCTGTAGTCAGGACATGACGTCACCTAGGGGGAGGGGCCTACAGCTGTAAGAAGTAAAGCACTGCCCACTAAGGGGCAGATTATTATTACACTGAACAAAGTAGAGTGAGACTAAACCTTCTGTGCGCCTGGGCAGCCTAAGGGAAATTACACCAAATTGATATCCCTAAAATATCAAATGTGAACAAGATACAAAAACAGAGTGCAGTTGTTATTCCCGAGTGGCGCCCTAATAAGAAGAGTACGTCCGATCAGAAGGAGCGTGGCGGTATTATATAATATCTCACATTTACGGAGAAGAGGATCGCCCCTTTATTTACAGGGACGTACTCTTCTTATTAGGGCGCCACTCGGGAATAACACCTGCACTCTGTTTTTGTAGATTATTATTACGCCCGGTGAAGTCATAACGCGGCTAGTACTTTATCACCAGCCAATTACGGGCTGGGTTTTAAGAGCTGACTTATCGGTGATGAAGACACATTATCGCTTCACTGGGCAATAAATCTTCCCCGGAGTCCTTTGGGCGCTATAGGCAGCTCTGCAGTGGTGGCACTGGCATGGTTTCAGGTTACAGTGGCACTGGCAGTGTTTCATGTTACGGTGCTATTTTTATGCACACATTTTTATATATTTTTTTTTTCTCACATTTTTTGTTTCGTAGTGGCAAGGCCCAGGAAACCAATCCCTGGCCCATAGCGCTGCCACCGCCACTCCGTCCAGTCCCACCATTACTAGCGTGGCAGGCAGTGATGGCAAAGGTCTGCCTTCTCCCGTTATTGACTTGGTATCATCAGCAGCCAACTCCTTCAACCTCCCACCCCTGCCTGATGTAAGTCTTTCGTTTGCTGACACAACTACCATGTGCGCTCTGTTATATGGGTCTAGACAGTGCCAGGCAGCCTGACTCCATATGTCCCATTTACATCATTATAGAAATCAAATCTGAACTTCGGAAAAATGTCAAATAAAAATTTGTAAATATTCATAAACATAATCCGACTAATTCCATTGTCAGGAGAAGCTGCATTATGTCTTGCAGGTAGGGGGAGGGATACATCTGAGGGGAAGGTGGTGTAGTAGCAGGAGCGGAAAAGTCAAAGGGGAGGGTGGTGTAGTAGTGGGTAAGGGATACATCTGAGGAGAAGGTGGTGTAGTAATGGGTAAGGGATACATCTGAGGAGAAGGTGGTGCAGTAGTGGGTAAGGGATACATCTGAGGAAAGGTGGTGTAGTAATGGGTAAGGGATACATCTGAGGAGAAGGTGGTGTAGTAATGGGTAAGGGATACATCTGAGGAAAGGTGGTGTAGTAGTGGGTAAGGGATACATCTGAGGAGAAGGTGGTGTAGTAGTGGGTAAGGGATACATCTGAGGAAAGGTGGTGTAGTAGTGGGTAAGGGATACATCTGAGGAGAAGGTGGTGTAGTAGTGGGTAAGGGATACATCTGAGGAAAGGTGGTGTAGTAGTGGGTAAGGGATACATCTGAGGAGAAGGTGGTGTAGTAATGGGTAAGGGATAAGGCTGAGGGGGAAGGAGGCGTTGTGTGAAGGGGGTAAGTCTGAGGGGAGGGTGGTGTAGTAGGGGCAAGGGATATGTCTAAGGGGAGGTGGTGTAGTAGGGGGAAGGAAAGTATTGGAGGGGAGGGATTGTGGTGTATTGCGAGGGGATAAGTTGGAGGGGAGGATGGTGGTGTAAGGGGTGGGGATAAGTCAGAGGGAAAGGTGGTGTAGTAATGGGTAAGGGATAAGGCTGAGGGGGAAGGAGGCATTGTGTGTAGGGCATAAGTCTGAGGGGGGGGTGATTGTGGTGTATTGGGAGGGGAGGAGGATGGTATAGTAGGGGGTGGGGATAAATTGGAGAGGAGGATGGCGTAGGGATGGCTGCCGGTGTAGATCATAGTCTGACCTACACTAAAATGCGTAGTTTTTGTTTAATCCCATCACGTCCCGTTTAAATCCATGTGACTGGTTTCTGTTCCAGATCGATAGCACGGATCACGCCATGATGGACAAGATGATGCGGAAAGACGTCCTCATGGAGAATCACCAGCAGCAGCAGCAGAGGATAACGTCCCACAGAACTGTTCAGTCTCCCAACTCCTCTGTGCCGTCTCCATTAGGTACAGAAGGGCTGATTGTCACTGTGAGATCAGCCTGGGCTGGGGTAGCACAATATTATATAGCTATGTCCTTGTAGGCCAGTGAGCTTACACTCAGCTGCTGGTGCTGTAGTACAGCAGGCAGTGATGCGTCTGTGAGTGCAGTTACTGGTTAATGTATCCCAGTAACGTGCCACAGATCATACACGTCCTCTGTTACGTAGTAGCTGTGTCTATGTGTCATCGTTCTGTCCCAGCACCATGGCTCATTGTGCTGGGTAATAAATGGTCCCTGCCAGGATCTGCGTCTCACTAGGATCATTTCTACTAATACAGGGTCCATGGCTGGTGTCCATCATCCTATCCGGACCTCAAGTGCATCCAGCGTCGGCAGCCGGGAAAGGTAACCTCTTGTGTGTACAAGGAAGATGGACTAGAGATGTGAGAGTCCCTGACCCCCAATGTACAGTGTCTGGTTATGTATGTAGGCTTCCAGTGACATGGTGCAGGAAGCCACAGACTGAGCGTTATATAGTGGGAGGAGCAAGGTTCCCAGCAGCACAGAGTATATCAGGAGATGAGTGATGTGTCAGTGAGGACAGGGCTGCATGTGACAGGGGCAGTGACATGATGTGAGGAGGGGAATGGAGGCAGCAGGGAGCCACTGACAGAGTTATATAGTGGGAGGAGCAGGGTCCCCAGCAGCACAGAGTATATCAGGAGATGAGTGTGTCAGTGAGGACAGGGCTGCATGTGACAGGGGCAGTGACATGATGTGAGGAGGGGAATGGAGGCAGCAGGAAGCCACAGACTGAGAGTTATATAGTGGGAGGAGCAGGGTCCCCAGCAGCACAGAGTATATCATTAGATGAGTGATGTGTCAGTGAGGGCAGAGCTGCATGTGACAGCAGCAGTGACATGATGTGAGGGGGGGAATGGTGGCAGCAGGAAGCCACAGACTGAGAGTTATATAGTGGGAGGAGCAGGGTCCCCAGCAGCACAGAGTATATCAGGAGATGAGGGATGTGTCAGTGAGGACAGGGCTGCATGTGACAGGAGCAGTGACATGATGTGAGGAGGGGAATGGGGGCAGCAGGAAGCCAGAGACTGAGCGTTATATAGTGGGAGGAGCAGGGTTCCCAGCAGCACAGAGTATATCAGGAGATGAGTGATCTGTTAATGAGGACAGGGCTGCATGTGACAGGGGCAGTGACATGATGTGAGGAGGGGAATGGGGGCAGCAGGAAGCCACAGACTGAGAGTTATGTAGTGGGAGGAGCAGGGTTCCCAGCAGCACAGAGTATATCAGGAGATGAGTGATCTGTTAATGAGGACGGGCTGTGTTGTTGTATATCCATAGTAAACCACGCAGAACAGGGATACTGGAGATGATTCCATGGATAGTAATAATAATAATCTCCCCTCCTCTTCAGTTCTGGATCTTCCAGTAAGCCCAGCGGAGGTGCGGATTCCACGCACAAAGTTCCGGTTGTCAGATTGGAGCCAATCCGGATCAAACCAGAGAATGGCTCAGAGAGCGAGTCGTTTGAATATCCTGTTGTGGTTGTGAAGCAAGGAAACCGGCGCACGCAGCAGCAGCGGCCGCGCAACGTAAGAACGCCATTATACGGATATGTTGTGGTCACTGTAGTAATGTTGCTATGGTTATAACAGACACGATCTTAGGCGCTGGGACGATGTATATACAGTGTGTGACCCGCTGCCATCTATAATCTCCTGGGGTTATGGAAAGTGGAACCAAGGCGGCGAGTGGTAGACTGCGTCGCTATTCCTGTAATCTGGTGGTTCCCAAGCTCCGCCCCCAAAGCACGCCAACCTTTCAGTTCTTAAGGATATCCCTGGCTTGATCACATGTGACTTAGTTAGAACCACAATCACTTTGATTTAAACCATCTGTGCACAACCCTGGAGAGCCTTAAAACCTGGACTGTTAAGGTGACTTGAGGACAGAGTTTAGGAATTATTGCCATAGGCAAATATTCCGGTGGGGGGTGGGGGGTGGATAAATGATTGGAGTGGAGATGACAATGGGATCTTTATCTTCTCCGCTGTAGACCGATTACTCGGGAAGCATTCTGACCTCCATGCTGCTGGATCGGAACGGCAACCGCACTTCCAAACTGGACAGCGCACCACGCAGGGACACTCCGGACAGCACCGGTGACCGCCATGTCATGCAGGATGGGTCCTACTCGGGGTCAAATAACTGGCTCTCCCAGGGCCATGGAAAAGATGGAGGTGGCGGGAAAGAGGACGACCCCAATGAAGACTGGTGCGCGGTGTGTCAGAACGGGGGCGAGCTGCTCTGCTGCGAGAAGTGTCCTAAGGTGTTCCACCTCTCCTGCCATGTGCCTACACTGATGAGCTTCCCCAGGTGAGGATCAGTGCGCAGGGCAGTTCTATCTGGTTGGCCAGTCCCGTGTCTGATCGTAGCAGGCCTTCGTCCTGGCGGTGGTTGCTCCACTCTGTACTTTAGGGCGATCGCTGGCTGCCGACTTGTCAGCAGCGCGAATACCGGGAACATCACTGATATGGTGAATTTCTTGGCTGCGTTCATTTTGCTTCCAATTGCGCAGGTGACCGGTACCCGACCATCGCCCAGGTGCCCCCACAATCTCACCCTTAGACTTTTGTTTTTATTGGTTTTGTAAAGACTTGGGTGGCGCTCTGGCCCCGGGTGGCGTAGTAGCGGTGTAGTTCTCACTCGTTCACTTTCCTTATAGTGGTGAGTGGATTTGCACCTTCTGTCGAGATCTTTCCAAACCAGAAGTGGAGTATGACTGTGATGACCCATCAGTGGCGGAGAAGAGGAAGCTGGGTGGCACGACCATGATGACACCCCTGGATCAGAGAGTAAGTCCGTATAGAAGGTAAAGGTGTGCGGTCACACGTGGGTGAATGTCTTGCTTATATCTGCTTTGTTTGTCTGCAGAAGTGTGAGAGACTTCTATTGTACCTGTTCTGTCATGAGATGAGCCTGGCCTTCCAAGAACCTGTCCCGCTTACTGTAAGTACTCGCCCGGCAGCGGCCATGTTCTATTACTGCAGCTTATGTTACAGAGCGATGGGACGGACGTGGTAATAGGCAGGCTCTGTCATGCGTGTCTAGAGCTGGCGGCGGGCCTCTGTGTGGGTGGGCTGGGGTTGGCGGTGGGCCGGCTGGAGCTAGCGGCGGGCCCCGGTGTGGGTGGGCTGGCGGCGGGCCCTGCTGTGGGTGGGCTGGGGTTGGTGGTGGGCCGGCTGGAGCTAGCGGCGGGCCCCGGTGTGGGTGGGTGGGCTGGTGGTGGGCTGGGGTTGGTGGTGGGCCGGCTGGAGCTCGCAGCAGGCCTCTGTGTGGGTGGGTCTGCTGGGGCTGGCGGCGGGCCCCGGGGTGGGCTGGGGTTGGTGGTGGGCCGGCTGGAGCCAGCGGCGGGCCTCTGTGTGGGTGTGTTAGGGTGGGCTGGCGGCGGGCCCCGGGGTGAGCTGGGGATGGTGGTGGGCCGGCTGGAGCTAGCGGCGGGCCTCTGTGTGGGTGGGCTGGCGGCGGGTGCCGGTGTGGGTGGGCTGGGGTTGGTGGTGGGCCAGCTGGAGCTAACGGCGGGCCTCTGTGTGGCCGTGTTAGGGCGGGCTTGGGGTTACAGAGTCTAACAGTATAATGTAATAGAACGCACAATTCTCCTGCCTATTAATAAGCGTTGAAATGAGATTTCCTATAATCACTGCGGCTCCTTCTGTTCTCCCAGGTTCCTGACTATTACAGAATAATAAAGAAGCCCATGGATTTGTCGCACATAAAGAGAAAGCTCCAGCTGAACGGAACCCCGCACTACACGCTCCCAGAAGAATTCATCAGCGATATCCGGCTGATCTTCAGGAACTGTTCGGAGTTCAACGAGGTAAGACCACCCTCAGGCAGACGGCGCCTCACACCTCGTGTACGCTAACATTTCGGTTCCTTAATCTGGTCCTTTCTGTTTTCTTCTCCTGCAGCCGGAATCTGACGTTGCGATTGCGGGTATCAAACTGGAAGCTTACTTTGAAGAACTGCTCCTGAACATCTACCGCGACAAGAAGTTCCCCAAATGTACATATAAAGATGAGTTTGGAGTGAGCGAGGACTCTGAGGACGAGTTTGTGACACCTCGAAAAAAACGCTTCAAAGGGGACGAGCGTTTATTTTTCAAATGAGCTGGTTTATACTGCGCCTCCCGTGTATATAGAACACGTTTGTTGCTGGACAGGACGCTTCTGGGATGGCTGTGAGCCTGAGACTCGGCACACTCCCAGGGTACCGCTTAATCATGGCGCATAACCGGAACGTTCGGCTGCAACCTCTGATTGCGTCACCAGTTACAGCTGCGCCTGGTGTTATTGAAGGCGGCGTGGATTGCCACGCCATAGGATACTTGTACAGACGGCTCTACTTACTCTAGGACCATCTACCAATTCTCTTTTCCACTTGTGCTAATGGTGGTGAGACGGAACCTGATCTCCCGACAGCTGTATTTCAAGGTTGTTCTAGATTATATATCTGTTCTCGGTTGGATTTGGTCACTTCTGACAACAACTGGGCGCTTCCAGCGTTCTCTCAACCATGCAGCGTAGAATCGCCCACTAGTCATTACATCCACCAAGTGTGTTCTCAGGCTGTTCCCAGCGCTGGGATTATTTTGCCTACTGATCAAAAAAAAAAAAAAATTGGGCGAAAAAATTTTCTGTTTAAAATGTTAATATGTTAATTTATCAATTATCGACTTCTGTGCATTTGACATTCTGTTTTTGTTTAGGTTTTTAAATACAAGCAGCGACCATGACGCATCGACTTTTTCAATGCTGACCTTGTACAAATTTAATTTTTAACTTGTTTTATTTCGTGTTTTCTGATTGGCGAGAGTGAGTGGCAGCCCCGCTCCTTGTATTATAACATTATGGTTCATCGACTTCTGTTCGCATGGAAGGTAGGAGCGCGCTGGATTGGAGACGCTGAGGACTGTCCCGGGAGACTTACACCCGACGACCTGTTTCTGATTCACACAGAAGCAGTCGGATTTCTTTTAAATAGAGGTTTTGTGTGTTTTGGTTTTGTTCTATTTTGTTAATCCAATCTTTCCATTATTTAACGTTATGCAATAGGTTAATAAACTCTTGTGGGGTCGCGTAGACCAACACACTAAACAAACTCCAAAGTATTCCCCCCTGTGGAGGTAATCCAGTGTTACTGCAGGTCTGTGATTGGCGCCTTGAAGCCAGATTTTGTTCCTTTAAGAAAACAACTTGTGTTCCGGTTGGTGTGTAGTTCTGGTTGGTCTATACCAGTGGTTCTCAAACTCGGTCCTCAGGACCCCACACAGTTCACATTTTCCAGGTCACCCAACAGGTGCACTCATTACTGACGCATTTTACAAGATCCACAGGTGGAGCTAATTTCACTTGAGGAGACCTGCAAAACATGCACTGTGTGGGGTCCAGGGGACCAACTTTGAGAACCTGTGGTCTATATACATCTCCAGGGCAGGGTCCACGTGGTCAGTCCCTAATTACCTGTAATTTGTGTAGCTGCGCTTAGGAACCTTGTCCTTCATTGGATTGTGTCATTACTGTGGACAGTATCAGTTTATTTCTGTTCTCTAAATCTCTGCATAACCTTGTAATGATGTTACTGGCCCAAGACCCTCCTGACAAATAACCTTAAGGGGCCTACGCACAGGAAGATGTGCTGAGCGATCTGTCCGGGCCGCGATGATACTATGCATGCTGGATATTAATTGCGGCGCTGCGCATCGCTATGGCCCTTGCACATGGAGCGATGGAAGGGCATTTCTAAGTGATCTAGTGAGATTGCTGAGAAAAAGCCCCTAAGTCGCTAGGTGGGTAGCCCCCATTAACCCTTTCCAATCTGAGCTGTAGCAGCGATGGAATTCAGTATTATGACTATGTAAACCAAGGCGCGCAGGCTGCAGAGTTTACGTGTGTTGGGAGTCGTGTGTCTCAGGTTTCATAGTCCAAAGCATTTAAAGGGGTCACAAGCAAAGATTTAGCAATTTGCGATCTCAATTGACAAATTTGTATATAATTTTTTTAATGAAAGGATCATGCTTCCTTATGGCTGAAATACAGCACTTATACACGCTATGTAAGCCACTGCCCATTTGCAGCGGCAGTTACAATGGTTTCATGTCACGACGGTCATTGGATACAATAGTTCTTGGCATGCAGCCAGCAGGTTGCTGTTTACAAACAAATGTAATTAATCCTCTGTGTCACAAACCAGCGGGGACATAACATGCTGTATTTCATCCTCAAGGCATCAGCGAAACTTCTAAGGATTCTGCACATTAGTGTTAACTGTAGCAGGGAAAGGATACGCGTTCCTTTATTAGCACCTCCAGTTAGGGGCATGTGTGATTAAAGTGTTAGCAGGAGCACTGGCTTCTTCCTGTGGTGTAAAACATTTCCATGGGGCAATTAGTTTGGCCTAAAACAAGGTTGTTTTGGCATGTTTATGGCTCTGTATGAATGTTTTTCCATTGGGGGGGTGTTTTGGACATAGCTGGGGGCTGGAGTTCAGGCATCTGTGCTTGTAGCTTGCACAGAGTATACTGTGCTACCCCCATAACAGGTGTGACTGTATGTGAGGTCATAGTGCCTTTTACTTTACCAATGCGGTGTGTATCCTCACTCCTAACCATGTAATAGGCCGTGAGCCTGCACGGTGGTGTCAGTATTCACTGGAAGTGTCTAGAAGACGGACTGTGGCCGGAAGACTCTGCAGAAGCCGTCTGACCTGTATGGTTTCATATGGTTTCATATAACGATCTGTGGACCTTGCAACACTGGTTCTCGCACCTGGCCTTATCAACAGAACATGTTTTCTGGATATCCTTACTGGTCCTGGGAAATGTGGCCTGCTGGTGAGACCAGGATGGTCTCTTACAGCTCATTGTATTGGCTGACTATTGCCCCGATAATGACCAGCTCGGAACACGCTCTGTTTCCGTATTCCGCCGCCATACGTTGTGCGATTCCCCTGTAAATGTACTTATTCTCCGGCACATCGCCTTAAGACTTTCCATTTGGCTCAGTGAAATAGTCAGTGACCGGTTTATTTTCTTACCTGTTTGCTGTTTATACCATTGTTTTACTGTAATGTTACCGCAACCTGTTAGAAAAGGAGAATTCATTGTCTATTACAAAAGAACGTTCTTGAAATGAAATATTGGTAACTTTTTTATTTTCTTGCCTTTTTATTACGCTGTCAGTACAGTCCTCTGTATAACTAACAAAGTAAAAACTAACAGTTGTAATAAAAACCTTCTCTTCTCCGGCGCCTTCACTTGACTTGCTGGGGAAACAAGAGAGGAGTCATTAGATGGGTGATGGCAGGGAATTCGGGGTTATGTAGCGGAGTTGGGTATGTGTAGGATTTAGTACCGCTGTACACGGTCTACGCTCAGGCCCAGCTGCAGGGCAACCTGGGTTCAGGGCCAGGTGTATGAAGCTTCAAAGAGTAATAAAGAACCAACCAATCAGCTTCTTTTCAAACCCAGTCTGGAGCTGATTGGCTGGCTGTTTTATCACTCTCCTCTGTGTGACAGACTCCTGATCCCAGCTCTGACCCTGGGCACAGCTCATATGAGCGATGAGAGGTAAATAGACTGCAATAGTACTGTATAACAAAATACCAGATCAGTGGTATCCACAGTCGGGTGCTGGACAGGGTCCCGACAGGCATTTACCCAAAGTCAGGACAGGATCCCGACTGTCAAAACACAGACAGCCCGGTTCCCGACGGCCACCTGCTATTTTCCCTCGTGGGGGTCCATGACCCCCATAGAGGGAGAATAGAATAGGTGGCGAGCGTAGGGATCCCGCAAGGGGCTTAGTTGCGCTCACCATGCTGTCTGATTTCGGGCTGATGACTGTCAGGATCCCGACTGTCGGACCCCTGTACCACACCCTCCACAGTCACCCAACACCCAGAAAACATAGAACTATTCCTAACCATAACAACACTGCCCCCTGGTGGCCAGCTTGGCCCTGCATCTGAGGTCCTGTCACAAATTCCTATTTCACTTTCATTCAGGATGGGGTACTGAGGTCTTATAACCTTGGGGATTAGAGGGTATCCGACAGGAGACAGGCACATAACATTTTCTTCAACCAGGGTGTGCTGGCTCCTCCCCTCTATATCCCCCTACTAGCCAGTTTTAGAAAATGTGCCCTCAGGAGAGGATGCACACTTCTGGAGCTCCAGAGTTTTTCTTCAATTTCTTTTAGTTTTTTTTTTTTTCGGGTTGCTGTTTGGGCTTAACAGCTTCCCTGCGACGAGGGAAGCCGGGGGAAGGGACTGCTGCAGGCCTTTCAAGGAACCGAGCTGATCCCTGCTGCAGGTCCACCGACCTGAGAGGGTGCTGTTACCGCGGGCATTGCGCTGCAGCGAGCACACCCTCAGCTGCCGCACACCCCTGGCTCAGTCGGTGGTGAGTGATAACCGGGTCCCCTCAGTGGGGACGCCGGTTTTTTGTGCGGCATAATGGCGGCGCGATGGCCCTGCACAGGGATCGCGCGCAGCTGTTTTAACACTGCAGCCACGCCGACAGACTGGATGCCAGGCATTGCCCCACTGGACCACCAGGGCATATACCGCCAGTATAAATATTAGTATAGCCCGGATGCCATTACAAGGGGCGGGGCTTAGCTCAGAGCGGGACCTGAGCATGCCTGTACACTGCTTCCTGCTTCTTCTCATGCTGTGGGCGCCATTACAGCAGAGCAGAGATCACTCCTCAGCGCAGCCTTGAAGGGAGAGAGATCAGTCAGCAGAGACAGCAAGTATAGCGCTGGATAGCGCTTCTTGTGTGCTTTAAGCCACTGATAGCAGCACACAGTATTGATAATATTGGTGTCTGTGCATAAACGCCGGTCTATCTAATCGGTAGTCCAGGTTACAGGGTGCTGGTGTCCCCCATATTCCTCTGAGTCCCCCACTGCTAGTTAAGCAATTTTACACTGTCATAGATATATGTGAAACTGCACATAGTGTTTTAGATACATATATACTACTGTACATTCACTGTGTGTGTGTTCAGCGTGACTGCAGTGTTTTAAGGGGGTATTATTTTCTCCAACATGGTGAGAAAAATAACTTGCATGATTTGCAGCAACAAGTTTGCTCCTAGCTCCACATTACAAGTTGCATGTGAGCAATGTATGTCACCACAGCTCAGTAGCATGTCTCCACAGCGCAGTAGCTCGCAGGCTGACTCCCAGGAACCTTCATGGGCTACTGGTATGAAAGCCATGTTAGAGACTGTCTCATCACAGCTGGCGACAAATAATTTACAGACTAAGCAAGTCCAACAGGATTTAAAGGTCCTGTCAGCAAGGGTGGATATTCTTACACCCATACCGGGGGTGTCCCGCAAAAGGGCGCTTGATGCCGTGGCACCTGACTCCGATATGGACGATGGTGACGCAGATGATATTGTAGATTCACAGGCTAGCATTTAAGGTACTGAAAACCTGGTCCTTGCTGTTAGAGAAGTACTAGATTTATCTCTAGACTCACCGGTTGAGGGTGACCCATTCTTTGTGTCACACAGAAGGCAGGACATAGTCTTCCCTGAACAGTCTGATTTAGAAGAGGTGTTCAAAGCTGCCTGGAAAAATCCAGAGAAACTTTTTACATTGTCCAAGCGTTTTAAATCTACCTTCCCCTTTGACCCCACGGGCAGGAAGGTGTGGGAGGAGCCCCCTATAGTGGACGCTTAGGTGTCCCGCCTCTCAAAAAAGGTGGTGCTCCCAGGTACATCTACCTTAAAGGACGCGGTTGATAGGAAACTAGATGGCACAGTAAAGGCTATGTATACAGCCAGTGGGGCATCCCAACGCCCAGTGCTTGCTAGTTGCTGGATGGCGAAAGCCATCTTCACATGGGCAGGCCAGATACAAGAAGGCCTGTTGGGTGACATGGATGTGCCTACGGTAGCTGAAAAGCTACGCCACATCAAAGATGATGTGCGAAGCACAAAAGGAGTTAGGTGCAATTAATGCCCCCAACTCGGCCATGGCTGTGTCGGCCCGCAGGGCCCTGTGGTTGCGGCAGTGGGTCGCTGGCGCAGACTCCAAACGCAGCGTAGAGAGTCTCCCCTTCACAGGGGATAGACTCTTTGGGAGTGAACTGGATGATCTGATATCAAAAGCTACGGCTGGTAAGTACATTCCTCCCGTCAGCCTCCACCCCGGTAAGACGCCCTTTAACAGGGAGTTCACAGCAGTCCTTTCGGACCTCTAGATTCAGGTCCAAGGCCAGAGGAGGCTCCACCGCCAATAGAGGCGCCAGAGGTAAGCCTAGGAAGGCAGAGGCTGCTGCTACAAGAGACCGTAGCACAAGTGCAGCTACCACTAAGCCCGCCACATGACGGGCCACTCCCACCTCTGGATATTCCCGCGGTGGGGGCAAGACTGAGGTTCTTCAGTCACGTGTGGGATGCATCCGCCCTTGACCCTTGGGTCAGGGCCATTATTTCACACGGTTACAGGCTGGAGTTTGAAAGACCACCCCCCCAGAGATATTTCAGGTCGGGACTCCCTGCATCAGCAAAGGATCGCAGAATCCTCAGACAAGCTGTACAAAAGCTGATCCTAGCACAGGTCATCATACCAGTGCCAGCTGCAGAAAGGAACAAGGGTTACTTTTCAAACCTATTTGTGGTTCCAAAACCAGATGGGTCGGTTCGACCCATCTTAAACCTAAAGTCCCTGAACCCCTACTTGAGGGTGTTCAAATTCCAAATGGAATCCCTGAGGGCAGTGATTGCAGGTCTGGAGGAGGGAGAATATCTAGCGTCCATCGATGTGAAGGACGCGTACCTCCACATACCGGTGTGGGCCCCACACCAGGCTTTCCTGAGATTTGCAATCCTGGAGGAACAATTCCAGTTCCAAGCCCTACCGTTTGGACTTTCAACGGCCCCACGAGTCTTCACCAAAGTGATGGCGTAGATGATGTTCTTACTAAGGGCTCAAGGGATAAACATCATCCCATACTTGGACGACTTGTTGCTGAAAGCAGAGTCAGTGTCCAAGCTGCTGGGGGCCATAGAGACAACAAGACATCTCCTGTCTCAGCACGGATGGATCCTGAATATACCAAAATCTTCACTGATTCCGTCCCAACGTCTCCAGTTCTTGAGGATGATTTTGGACACAGTGGAGACAAGGGTGTTTCTCCCAGGGGAGAAGATTGCAGCAATACAGCAGCTGTTGAGGGAGGTGCTAGCCCCAGAAAGAGTCTCGGTCTACCTCTGCATCAGACTGATGGGAACTATGGTGGCCTCATTCGAGGCGCTGCAGTTCGGGAGACTCCACTCAAGAATTTTCCAGTGGGACCTATTGAGCAAGTGGTCGAGCTCACACATCCACATGCACATGCACAGGTTGATTCGCTTGTCTGTGAAGGCAAGACAGTCCCTGCAGTGGTGGCTACATACGCCAAATCTCCTGGCAGGGAGACGATTCGGGATCCAGAACTGGATCTTGCTGACCACAGATGCCAGCCTCCACGGCTGGGGGGTAGTTGCACAAGGGATGCGATTCCAGGGCCGGTGGTCATACATGGAAACTCAGCTCCACATAAACATCTTGGAACTGAGGGCTGTACACTATGCACTTCTGGAGGCTCACTTCCTCCTGGAGCATCAGGCGATACAAGTCCAGTCGGACAACGCAACGACTGTTGCTTACATAAACTGCCAAGGCGGCACGAAGAGCAGAGCGTGCATGAGAGAAGTCTTCAAGATTCTGACCTGGGCAGAGACACATGCTGTGGCGATATCTGCCATCTTCATACCCGGGGTGGACAACTGGGAGGCGGACTTCCTGAGTCGTCACGACCTCCACCCCGGGGAATGGAGTCTGCATCCTCAGGTGTTCGAAAGCATTGTAGATCTGCGGGGACTTCCACAGATAGACTTAATGGCCTCAAGGACCAACCACAAGGTGGAAAGGTATTGCTCAAGGACAAGAGATCCTCAAGCAGAGGCAACAGATGCTCTGACCGCGGACTGGTCATACGACCTAGTATACCTATTCCCGCCCCTCCCCCTCTTGGGGAGAGTGTTACAAAGGATCAGACATCAGAGGGTGCAGGCAATCCTAATAGCACCGGATTGGCCCAGGAGAGCATGGTACGCAAGTCTGCAAAACATGCTGATCGAAGAACCGTGGCGGCTGCCTCTAAGAAGAGATCTTCTAATACAAGGCCCCTTCGTCTACCAGGACTTAGGGCGTCTTCGTTTAGCGGCTTGGAGGTTGAGCGGAACATCCTAGCTCTGAAGGGATTTCATTCCTCGGTCATAAACACCATGACCCGGGCCAGGAAGGCAGTGACGGCCTCGCACTACCATAAGATCTGGCGTAGATATGTGTCTTGGTGCGAGCACATGAGTTTTCCGCCAGCAGATTTTAAATTAGACCGTTTCCTGCGTTTCTTGCAGGTGGGCCTGGATAAGGGACTCCGGCTGGGGTCTCTAAAAGTTCAAATATCGGCCCTTTCTGTCTTTTTTCAGAAAAAATTAGCGGTCTATCCTGAAGTCCAGACCTTTCTGCAAGGAGTCTTGAGAATACAGCCTCCATTTGTGGTGCCAACGGCGCCTTGGGACCTAGATGTGGTCCTGGAGTTTCTCCAGTCAGCCTGGTTTTAATCAGTGGACTCCATTGACTTAAAATACCTCACCTGGAAGACGGTGACGCTACTGGCTCTGGCCTCGGCCAGAAGAGTTTCTGAGCTTGGTGCTCTCTCTTGTAAGAGCCCATACTTGATTTTCCATCAAGACAGGGCAGAACTTCGGACAAGACAACAGTTCCTGCCAAAAGTGGTCTCGGCGTTCCATATGAACCAGCCGATTGTGGTTCCTTCTTGCTCAGGTCATAAGGATATTCCTGAGTTACTTGATGTGGCTAGAATCCTGCAGACCTACGTGAGAAGAACATCAAGGATCCGTAAGACGGAGTGTCTTTTTGTGTTGTATGACGCACAAAAGAAGGGATGCCCAGCATCGAAACAATCGATTGCTAGATGGATTCGTTCTACCATACAGCAAGCATATGTGGCAGCCCATCTGACTATGCCGGCATCAGTGAGAGCCCACTCCACTAGAGCCGTAGGAGCATCCTGGGCGGCTGCTCGGGGTGTGTCAGCATTGCAGCTATGTAGAGCTGCCACCTGGTCTGGTCAACACACTTTCGTCAAATTTTACAAATTTGACACTGTGGCCAGGGATGATACCCAGTTTGGGCAGGCGGTGTTGCAACAGGCTCCGCACGTTCCCGCCCTTTCTGGAAGCTTTGGGACCTCCCCAAGGTTATAAGACCTCAGTACCCCATCCTGAATGAAAGTGAAAATAGGATTTTAATACCTACCGGTAAATCCTTTTCACTGAATTCAGATGGGGTACTGAGCGCCCGCCTCAGTGCGGGGCTCTGTTGCACAGGTTGTAATCCTGTTATTGCCTACTTGCTAATTGCAATTTCTGGCATTCTGTAAAGTTATAGGTCCGTTGACCTGTTTAGGAGCAGCTGAGTTTTGGTGACTAATTGCTCCACAAAAATCTTAATATCATTTATGTCTAAGTAACACAATGACGGGGTTAACTACGTTTAGTTGAGAGAGTTGTTGTGTGTGTTGTGGTGTGCTGGTGCAAATCTCACCACGTTATCTTAATGCTAATTCCTACCTCACATACGTTATCCTTCCTTCGGGCACAGTTTCTTAACTGGCTAGTAAGGGGATGTAGAGGGGAGGAGCCAGCACACCCTGGTTGAAGAAAATGTTATGTGCCTGTCTCCTGTCGGATACCTTCTAATCCCCAAGGTTATAAGACCTCAGTACCCCATCTGAATTCAGTGAAAAGGATTTACCGGTAGGTATTAAAATCCTATTTTCCCAGTGTTATGGAGATGATAATATGAGCAGAAACAGGGAATATATTCAGTAATTGGCCCGGTCACCCGGGAACGTGTCATCACCCCGAGTAAGGGCTCCTGGCAAGAGTCAGGGCCACAGGGAACAGAAAGGTCTGATCTTACCTGCAGCGCTCGGCCTTTGGTCTCTATGGGCAGGGTGAACGCAGAGACGGCACAGATGAAACAGACGCCGGCAAACAGGCAGAGGGCACCAGTGATGGAGGCACTGAGCAGGACCTGCAAGATGAGGTGACGTTATACCTCGTTCTCCACTCACACGGGAACCAATGACTGCATGAGGTGCTCCGTCATAGGGGCCACGACACTGCATGAGGTGCTCCGGCACAGGGGCCACGGCACGCAGGGCTCCGGCACAGGGGCCACGGCACGCAGGGCTCCGGCACAGGGGCCACGGCACGCAGGGCTCCGGCACAGGGGCCACGGCACGCAGGGCTCCGGCACAGGGGCCACGGCACGCAGGGCTCCGGCACAGGGGCCACGGCACAGGGGCCACGGCACGCGGTGCTCTGGCACATGGCCCACGACACTGCATGCGGTGCTCCGTCACAGGGGCCACAACACAGCTGTGACATGTAAGGTCTCACCAGCAGGGCCCTCCCTGCCCATACAATGTCATTAGAAGGGGGCAAGGCGAGCGAGTCCTGCTCAGCAGATACTGGGACAGTAGTTGGGGAAGCGGATGGTCCCATATCACAGGGAAGGAACGCTGGTTGGAGTGAAGGACTTCATGGTATCTATACGGTGACAGTCTCTTACCTGTGCTATAAATGGGGCCGCCATAGCACCAATGCGGCACAGGGACCCGCTTGTGCCCATTCCAATGGCTCGCATTACGGTGGGGTAGACCTGTGGGGAGACAGTAACAGGTGCATTTCTTGCGTGCCCACATTACATACACACGGGTCCATGTGTGGTCAGCAAGTGAAGGCTGGAAAATAAGTACATCTGTATCCTTAGAAATTATTTCATGTAGTGTGATGTAGCTGCCATGATGTGTCCATACGCATACTACTGCTTATACTGCGCACGTGTGCCCTCACCCAGTACCTGTGCCACTCCACACTGAATTCACCAGTGTGACAGCCGCACTATGCTGCAAGGGGGGGGGGGCACTTACTCAGTAACTGAGGGGGACACTTACTCAGTAACTAGCACCATGCGGCAGGGGGGGGCACTTACTCAGTAACTAGCACCATGCAGCAGGGGGGGCACTTACTCAGTAAGTGCCCCTGCCGCATGGTGCTAGTTACTGAGTAAGTGCCCCCCCCCTGCTACATGGTGCTAGTTACTGAGTAAGTGCCCCCCTGCCACATGGTGCTAGTTAATAACTAGCACCATGTGGCGGGGCCACTTAGTAACTAGCACCATGCAGCGGGGGGGGGGGGGCACTTACTCAGTAACTAGCACCATGCTCCATGGTGCTAGTTACTGAGTAAGTGCCCCCCCCAGCCGCATGGTGCTAGTTACTAAGTGCCCCCGCTGCATGGTGCTAGTTACTAAGTGCCCCTGCCGCCTGGTGCTAGTTTCTGAGTAAGTGCCCCCCCCCCCCAGCCGCATGGTGCTAGTTACTAACTAGCACCATGCGGCGGGGGGAACTTAGTAACTAGCACCATGCGGCTGGGGGGGGTGCACTTACTCAGAAACTAGCACCATGCGGTGTGGGGCACTTACTCAGAAACTAGCACCATGCGGCAGGGGGGGGGGGCACTTACTCAGAAACTAGCACCATGAGGCAGTTTCTGAGTAAGTGCCCCCCCCCCCCACCGCATGGTGCTAGTTACTGAGTAAGTGCCCCCCCGCCGCCGCATGGTGCTAGTTACTAACTAGCACCATGCGGTGGGGGGCACTTAGTAACTAGCACCATGCGGCGGGGGGGGGGGGGGTACTAAGTGCCCCCCACCGCATGGTGCTAGTTAGTAACTAGCACCATGCGGCGGCGGGGGCCCTTACTCAGTAACTAGCACCATGTGGCAGGGGGGGCACTTACTCAGAAACTAGCACCCTGCGGGGGGGGGGCACTTACTCAGAAACTAGCACCATGCGGCGGGGGCACTTACTCAGAAACTAGCACCATGCGGCAGGGGCACTTAGTAACTAGCACCATGCGGCTAGTTAGTAACTAGCACCATGCGGTGGGGGGCACTTAGTAACTAGCACCATGCGGGGGGGACGACTTACTCAGAAACTAGCACCATGTGGCGGGGGGGGGGGCACTTACTCAGTAACTAGCACCATGCGGCAGGGGGGGGGGCATGGTGCTAGTTACTAAGTGGGCCCCGCCGCATGGTGCTAGTTACTTACTAGCACCATGCGGCAGGGGGGGGCACTTACTCAGAAACTAGCACCATGGGGGGGGGCACTTACTCAGAAACTAGCACCATGCGGCGGGGGGCACTTACTCAGAAACTAGCACCATGCGGCGGGGGGCACTTACTCAGAAACTAGCACCATGCGGTAGGGGGGGGGGGGGCACTTGGTAACGCACCATGGGGGGGACTTACTCAGAAACTAGCACCATGTGGCGGAGGGCACTTACTCAGTAACTAGCACCAGGCGGCAGGGGGGGCGGCACTTACTAGCATGGTGCTAGTTACTAAGTAAGTGCCCCCCTGCCGCATGGTGCTAGTTACTAAGTAAGTGCCCCCCCTGCCGCATGGTGCGTTACCAAGTGCCCCCCCCCTACTGCATGGTGCTAGTTTCTGAGTAAGTGCCCCCCCCCCAACCGCATAGTGCTAGTTACTAAGTGCCCCCCGCCACTTGGTGCTATTTAGTAACTAGCACCGTGCGGTGGGGGACACTTAGTAAATAGCACCATGCGGCTGGGGGGGGGTCACTTACTCAGAAACTAGCACCATGCGGCGGGGGGGGGGGGGGGGGTCACTTACTCAGAAACTAGCACCATGCGGCGGGGGGGCACTTACTCAGAAACTAGCACCATGCGGCAGGGGGGGGGGGCGGCATGGTGCTAGTTACTAAGTGGGCCCCGCCGCATGGTGCTAGTTACTAACTAGCACCATGCGGCAGGGGGGGGGGGCACTTACTCAGAAACTAGCACCATGGGGGGGGGCACTTACTCAGAAACTAGCACCATGCGGCGGGGGGGGCACTTACTCAGAAACTAGCACCATGCGGCAGGGGGGCACTTACTTAGTAACTAGCACCATGCTAGTAAGTGCCCCCCTGCCGCATGGTGCTAGTTACTAAGTAAGTGCCCCCCCTGCCGCATGGTGCGTTACCAAGTGCCCCCCCCCTACCGCATGGTGCTAGTTTCTGCGTAAGTGCCCCCCCCCAGCCGCATGGTGCTAGTTACTAAGTGCCCCCCGCCACTTGGTGCTATTTAGTAACTAGCACCGTGCGGTGGGGGACACTTAGTAAATAGCACCATGCGGCTGGGGGGGGTCACTTACTCAGAAACTAGCACCATGCGGCGGGGGGGGGGGGGGTCACTTACTCAGAAACTAGCACCATGCGGCGGGGGGGGGGGGGGCACTTACTCAGAAACTAGCACCATGCAGCAAGGGGGGGGGGCACTTACTCAGAAACTAGCACCATGCGGCAGGGGCACTTACGAAGTGGCCCCTGCCGCATGGTGCTAGTTACTAAGTGCCCCTGCCGCATGGTGCTAGTTTCCGAGTAAGTGCCCCCCCCCCCCCCCCCGCTGCATGGTGCTAGTTACTAAGTGCCCCTGCCACATGGTGCTAGTTTCCGAGATAATTGCCCCCAACCCCCCCCCCCCCCCGCCACATGGTGCTAGTTTCTGAGTAAGTGCCCCCCCGCCGCATGGTGCTAGTTTCTGAGTAAGTGCCCCAGCCGCATGGTGCTAGTTTCTGAGTAAGTCCCCCCCCAGCCGCATGGTGCTAGTTATGGTGCTAGTTACTAAGTGCCCCCTGCCGCATGGTGCTAGTTACTAAATAGCACCAAGTGGCGGGGGGCACTTAGTAACTAGCACCATGCGGTGGGGGGTACTTAGTAACTAGCACCATGCGGCTGGGGCACTTACTCAGAAACTAGCACCATGCGGCGGGGGGGCACTTACTTAGTAACTAGCACCATGCGGCGGGGGGGGCACTTACTCAGAAACTAGCACTTAGTAACTAGCGCCATGCGGCGGGGGGGGGCACTTAGTAACTAGCACCATGTGGAAAGGGGGGGGGGTCTCTTACTCAGTAACTAGCACCATGCGGCAGGGGGGGGGGTCACTTTCAAAGTAAAAGCTGTGCGGCATAGGGGGCACTTACTCAGTAACTAGCACCGTGTGGCAGGGGGGCACTTACTCAGTAACTAGCACTGTGCGGCAGGGGGGCACTTACCCAGTGACAGCCGCGCTGTGCGGTAGGGGGGCACTTACCCAGTGACAGCCGCGCTGTGCGGCAGGGGGGCACTTACCCAGTGACAGCCGCGCTGTGCGGCAGGGGGGGGGGGGTACTTACCTCTGCTGTGTAGATGTAGATGGTATTGAAGTTTGCCGATACCAGAGCTCGAAGACAGAAGAGAACGGCGATGAGGCCGGTGCTGTAGGAGCAAAGTAACGTTTAGTCCCCTGAGAAAGGGTATATAGAAGACTGACAGACACCCGTTCGGTCGACGCGCACAAGGTCAACATTGACAGAACAGTTGACGTGGAAAAGGCCAAATGGTACTTGTTTCCTAGCACGGCGCCCATCGGGTCCCATCGCATACCTTAACTTGAGGTATGCAATGGGACCCGACCGACCCGATTTCGGGCTTTTTTAAGGTTTCCCGACCCGATTTTGCATTGTATGTAATGTTAAATTCCTATGTAAAATTGGGTCCATTGTATGCCATTATAATGGCATACAATGCGACCAATGCGATGGACCCGATTTTACATAGGAACCAATGTTAAATGGCTCCCCATACCCAATTCTTGATTGTATACCCACCCTGATGGATAATTTGTATGTCAAATGCCCCCCCCCCCCCCCCCATTGTTAATGCCACCCCACGATGAACGCCAAACGGACCTTTTCATACCCCCACTATCCATGTCGGCGTGGAGTTGATTTTATATAGTGTGGCGAGCGCAGCGAGGGGACACGTAGGGGGAAATTTACTAAAGGAAATTTGTAAAAAAATAGGTGTAAAAATAGGTGTATTTGTATCCAGAAATACACTTATTTTTGACATTTATTATCCCGAAAATACGGCAATTCATATTCATATTGATGTGCTATCAATACGAATATGAATTGCTGTATTTTCGGGATATTAATGTAAAAAATAAGTGTATTTCTGGATACAAATACACCTATTTTTACACCTATTTTTTACAAATTTCCTTTAGTAAATTTCCCCCGTAATACCTGTGAAGTAATGCGCGTCCGCTCGCCGCGCTTCGGGCTCGGGGGCTCACTGCGCTCACCACACTACATAAAATCAACTACAAGCTGACGTCGATAGTGGGGGTATTAAAAGGTCGGAGGACGCGTACCGCCGCCGCTCGCCACGCTTCGGGTTCATGTGGCGTTAACAATGGGGGGGGGGGGGCATACAATGAAAAATGGGGTCTGGGCGGCATTTAACATTGGGGCCAATGTAAAATCGGGTCTCGGGGACCATTTAACATTGGTTCCAATGTAAAAAATCGGGTCGATCGCATCACATGCGATTTGGTTGCATGCGATGCGATTGGCCCGATTTTTGCAACCCGATTGCATGCAATTAAAATCGGTGGCGCCGTGCTAGGAAACAAGTACCGGCCAAATTAAAAAAATGTTGTACAATTTACATACTGTCCTGTTCCCATGTTGGGTGGGAGAGTGCTAAGCGCAGCGCTAGCCGGAAGCATGGCGAGCGAGTGGGAACGTGTTACACTAATTAGGGTTCCACGTGCTCGGTGTCAACAAAAATGTGAAAAACTCGTCAACCTTTTCATGTGTTGATCTTTTACATGTCGTTATGTTATCGGACATTGGTATCGTCTGTTTCATGACAACGATCTCGCTAAACCAAGAGATTAATGATCATTCTGGTCATAGATTCAGCATTAAGTCATTTAGTGGGACAGAGAAGCCCAATATCTGCCACCAGGGGGTTCCGGGACACCTACCTCGACATGCAGATGATCAGGAGCAAGAAGAAGACTCCGGTGGTGGTCATGGTCAACCCAAGAGTCCAACGCCGGCCAATCAGGTTAATCCCCAGAATGTTGAACGGATTCACTACGTTAATAGAGAACAACAGAGGAATCGGCGATCAGGTATCATGGCCCAGTGAGCTTGCACTCCAGTGGTCTCCTACATGGAACCATAGCTGAGGTGTTCTTAATGACAACCTGACCATTAGAATGTTCTCGGGGAGAATGGTACCAGTTGGGGTCTCCCTGTGCTTTCAGAGTTCACACCCAGGAAATAGAACTCTGGTACATTCATTAGTTTACCTGTAGACTGTTAATGCTACCTAATTCGTTACTATGGGAGACATCTCCACGCTTTCACTGCTTGATACATCCCCCCTTAGTAGGGCACCCCACTGTCTGTGCTCTCTGCTGGCAGCAGACTCTACACTGCGCAGTGATGATGGCAAATACTCACGGGCGATCTCCCCCACCGTGCTGATAATCATGGTCTGGTAATCGGAGGGGCTGAGCATGTTACAGAAACAGGGGCCGTTGCTGTCCTGCTCCACGTCCGCCTCCACCTGCCCCGGCCCCGCTCCACACAGCAGGTTCCGCTCCAGGAGCTCCGAGCTGGCCAGGATCACGCCGTAGTAAGCGAAGGCGATGCCCAACCTGGAGAAGGAGGCGTTTCTGTTACCATGACGCATCACTAATACCGTATCATTTCCAGGTATGTTTATATATATAATGTCTATTTTATTTATAAGGCGCCACAAGTGCTTCGCATCACCGTACAAAGGAACAGTACAGGGAGACAAAAAAAATATATGGTTATCAAAGTTGGGAGAGAGCTAAAGTAGTAATTATTCACCAACCAATTGGCTCCGGAAATTTTTTAACATAAACCGCTTTGTAGTTGGGGGAATCGGGAATCTGGATTTTTTAATATTCACGGCATCAGGAAATTGCTGCAATCTGCCGCTGATGCATGGGGGGACATTAGTCTTGTACAGTATGTCACTGTTGCTCATCTGACAATACGTGGCTGATGTACCACTAAACAGCCACGTATTCTAGAATGGAGCGAGGGATAGCACACAGTGTCATGTATTACAGTGACCTTGCAGAACTCTGGGATTACCAATAACCGATTGTAAATCAATAACACACAGAAGTCTCACAGTGCCCTGGCGCCATCTAGTGGGCAGACTGTATGTGGCATTCTATACAGAATAATTCATTGATCGCCAATTTCCCTTATACAGTGGATTCATTTTTTAACATATTTGTTATCCCTTTATTTATTGTCTGCATATATCAGGCTGGAGTCATGAGCGTCAGCAAGCGCGATTGATTACAGACTGCCCAGCGGAGGCCGCCATATTGTGGGCGGAACCCAATGCAGTCAGGCGATAATACACCATAATGGTAAGCATAGCACTAAAATAGGTCTAGGAAAATTACCAGGTGGCAACACAGAGGCCTTCAATCTGGGCAGAACCATCTATACTGCATGTATGTATGTTATATGTGTGATATGCATGTATGTATGTTATATGTGTGATATGCATGTATGTATGTTATATGTGTGATATGCACGTATGTATGTATGTTATATGTGTGATATGCACTTATGTATGTTAAATGTGTGATATGCACGTATGTATGTTAAATGTGTGATATGCACATATGTATGTTAAATGTGTTATATGCACTTATGTATGTTATATATATATAGGTACTCTTTACTTAGAAGGGCGCCCATCTCGGGCATCTCGGGGATTGAATGCACTAAAAAATCGGGTGCGATCAACCGACGAGATGCCCGAGATTTCCCATAGGGAACAATGTTAAATGTCTCAATTGACCCGATTTTCCTGTTCAATGCCTCAATTGACCCAATTTTTCCATAGGAAACAATGTTAAATGGGCCACAGAGGCCAAATAGGCACCCTGAAGTGAATAATGGCCACCCGAATTGTTAACGCCACCCCACGATCAACGTCAACCCGAAGCGTGGCGAGCGCAGCGAGCCCGCGAGGGGCGGCGGTACGCGTCCTACGACCTTTTCATACCCCCACTATCCACGTCGGCGTGGAGTTGAGAATAGAAAGTGTGGCGAGCGCAGCGAGCCACCGAGCCCGAAGCGTGGCGAGCGCAGCGAGCCCCGCGAGGGGACGCGGATACCTTCACAGGTATCCGCGTCCCCTCGCGGGCTTCACAGCTGTCCGCGTACCCTCGCGGGGCTCGCTGCGCTCGCCACGCTTCGGGCTCGGTGGCTCGCTGCGCTCGCCACACTTTCTATTCTCAACTCCACGCCGACGTGGATAGTGGGGGTATGAAAAGGTCGTAGGACGCGTACCGCCGCCCCTCGCGGGCTCGCTGCGCTCGCCACGCATCGGGTTGACGTTGATCGTGGGGTGGCGTTAACAATTCGGGTGGCCATTATACACTTCAGGGTGCCTATTTGGCCTCTGTGGCCCATTTAACATTGTTTCCTATGGAAAAATCGGGTCAATTGAGGCATTGAACAGGAAAATTGGGTCAATTGAGACATTTAACATTGTTCCCTATGGGAAATCTCGGGCATCTCGTCGGTTGATCGCACCCGATTTTTTAGTGCATTCAATCCCCGAGATGCCCGAGATTTTTTACTAACGATGCCCACGATCAAAATCGTGGGCGCCCTTCTAAGTAAAGAGTACCTATATATATATATATGTATGTTAAATGTGTGATATGCACATATGTATGTTAAATGTGTGATATGCATGTATGTATGTTATATATGTATGTATATGTGTGATATGCACGTATGTATGTTATATGTATGATATGCACGTATGTATATGTGTGATATGCACGTATGTATATGTGTGATATGCACGTATGTATGTTATATGTGTGATATGCACGTATGTGTGTGATATGCACGTATGTGTGATATGCACGTATGTATGTTATATGTGTGATATGCACGTATGTATGTTAAATGTGTGATTATGCACGCATGTATGTTATATGTGTGATATGCACGTATGTATGTTATATGTGTGATATGCACGCATGTATGTTATATGTGTGATATGCACGCATGTATGTTATATGTGTGATATGCACGCATGTATGTTATTTGTGTGATATGCACGCATTTATGTTATATGTGTGATATGCACGCATGTATGTTATATGTGTGATATGCACGCATGTATGTTATATGTGTGATATGCATGTTCACATATTACCAGATGACCCATATTTGCAGTGATGTCCGTAAATATTTCCGGTCTAGGAGATCACAGAAGCTGCCTGTACTTTCCTACAATGATGAGAAGATGATAATGATGATTGTTAATCCTGTGAGTGCCAAGTGAATTTGTCAAAATAGGTGTAAAAATTGTCAAGCAAACATTGTTATTTATCATAATGACTGGTAATGTCACCTTATATAGGTAATATAATCTGTATCCACCATAATGACCGGTAATGTCACTTTATATAGGGAATATAATCTGTATCCATCATAATGACCGGTAATGTCACCTTATATAGGGAATATAATCTGTATCCATCATAATGACCGGTAATGTCACTTTATATAGGGAATATAATCTGTATCCATCATAATGACCGGTAATGTCACTTTATATAGGGAATATAATCTGTATCCATCATAATGACCGGTAATGTCACTTTGTATAGGGAATATAATCTGTATCCATCATAATGACCGGTAATGTCACCTTGTATAGGGAATATAATCTGTATCCATCATAATGACCGGTAATGTCACTTTGTATAGGGAATATAATCTGTATCCATCATAATGACCGGTAATGTCACCTTATATAAGGAATATAATCTGTATCCACCATAATGACCGGTAATGTCACTTTATATAAGGAATATAATCTGTATTCACCATAATGACCGGTAATGTCACTTTATATAGGGAATATAATCTGTATCCACCATAATGACCGGTAATGTCACTTTATATAAGGAATATAATCTGTATTCACCATAATGACCGGTAATGTCACCTTATATAGGGAATATAATCTGTATCCACCATAATGACCAGTAATGTCACTTTATATAGGGAATATAATCTGTATCCACCATAATGACCGGTAATGTCACCTTATATAGGGAATATAATCTGTATCCACCATAATGACCGGTAATGTCACTTTATATAGGGAATATAATCTGTATCCATCATAATGACCGGTAATGTCACTTTATATAGGGAATATAATCTGTATCCACCATAATGACCGGTAATGTCACTTTATATAGGGAATATAATCTGTATCCACCATAATGACCGGTAATGTCACTTTATATAGGGAATATAATCTGTATCCACCATAATGACCGGTAATGTCACTTTATATAGGGAATATAATCAGTATCCACCATAATGACCGGTAATGTCACTTTATATAGGTAACATAATCTGTATTCACCATAATGACCGGTAATGTCACCTTATATAGGGAATATAATCTGTATCCATCATAATGACCGGCAATGTCACTTTATATAGGGAATATAATCTGTATCCACCATAATGACCGGTAATGTCACTTTATATAGGGACTATAATCTGTATCCATCATAATGACCGGTAATGTCACTTTATATAGGGACTATAATCTGTATCCACCATAATGACCGGTAATGTCATTTTATAGAGGGACTATAACCTGTATCCAGCATAATGACCGGTAATGTCACTTTATATAGGGAATATAATCTGTATCCACCATAATGACCGGTAATGTCACTTTATATAGGGAATATAACCTGTATCCACCATAATGACCGGTAATGTCACTTTATATAGGGAATATAACCTGTATCCACCATAATGACCGGTAATGTCACTTTATATAGGGAATATAACCTGTATCCACCATAATGACCGGTAATGTCACTTTATATAGGGAATATAATCTGTATCCACCATAATGACCGGTAATGTCACTTTATATAGGGAATATAATCTGTATCCACCATAATGACCGGTAATGTCACTTTATATAGGGAATATAATCTGTATCCATCATAATGACTGGTAATGTCTCTTTATATAGGGAATATAATCTGTACCCACCATAATGACCGGTAATGTCACTTTATATAAGGAATATAATCTGTATCCACCATAATGACCGGTAATGTCACTTTATATAAGGAATATAATCTGCATCCACCATAATGACCGGTAATGTCACCATATATAGGGAATATAATCTGTATCCACCATAATGACCGGTAATGTCACTTTATATAGGGAATATAATCTGTATCCACCATAATGACCGGTAATGTCACTTTATATAGGGAATATAATATGTATCCACCATAATGACCGGTAATGTCACTTTATATAGGGAATATAATCTGTACTCACCATAATGACCGGTAATGTCACCTTATATAGGGAATATAATCTGTATCCACCATAATGACATGTTACTTCTGCCCCACTGCAGTGCAGCATGGCGTTACCCAGGTCTCTCAGCACATTACTTCTGCCCCCCTGCAGTGCAGCATGGCATTACCCAGGTGTCTCTACACATGTTGCATCTGGCCCCCTGCAGTGCAGCATGGCAACGACCAGCCTCTTGCAGTTTTGCTTTGACTCCAAATCTGAACCAGGGTCGTAGTGAGTTACAGCTCTGCTGCTGTATGTTACATAATGAAAGAAATGAGCGCAGGAGTTGTGTGAGGTATTTGTGTAGTATATACTATATATATACACACCCATCCCAGGTAATGTGATCGTATTACACCCCTAGCTGTGCTACTACACATGTGCCAACAGATGCCAGCGATTGGGGAGGGGCACCACCTTCTAGCTGGTACACAGCTAATAGTAGACACAAGGTGGGCACAGGTAAGCCCGAGGGCGTGTGAGAGCGATGGAAATCTGAGCCATCCTCGAACATGTAATTGCCGCTACAAGATAATACACGAGGCCTAGCGGTTAGTCCCTGTGATATTTGGGATATTACCTACCGCCATTGGTTCCTTTATGGTCCCCTCCGGGATCTTTGAGCGGTTTACTTTGGCAATCCATTCCAAGGTGTCCATCGCTGCCTGGTTATTCCCCACAGACACGTTGTATCGCGCGGATTCGGGAATGCACTGCGGAGAGAGATTGTACTGCATTGTCACTGCGCAATTCCCAAATACACCTCGAAACCAACCCCAACATGCCCTACTAGCAAAACTGTGGCAGAGCATGCTGGGTGGTGTAGTCCCACAACAGCTGGAGGGCGGCATGTGGAGTACCCCTGCTGTAGACTTAGCTCAACTACTGGATCTTGTACAGAAACTGGATATTAGGCCACGCCTCCTGAAGCGTACCCGGGCCCCTTCCAGGGTCCCTACTGCCCTGCCTGTATATTGCATATGGAAACATTGGGGTGATTCTGGTTGGTTTGCAAAAGTAAATTCCTTCTTTAGTGGGGCAGATGTGCAAAGAGAGTTAAGGGGCATACACACGTAGAGATCTGTGCTAAGCAATTTTACTAAGCAATTTTTCTGGTGTCAAGATCTCCCATGGAGAGCACATACACACACAGAGATTTGTGCTAAGCAATTTTGCTTAAGAAAAAAAAGTCTGTGTAGTGGTTCAGAATGAGAGATTGCGATCAGTAGCTCTCATTCTGTACACACAGAGAGATTTTCAGTCATTTGCTAAGCAATATGATTAGATTGTGACTGCATGCACTGACTTAGGCCCTTATTCTGATCGGTGCGGATTTTACCGCATGCGGTCGTCCCGCCGATGGTTATCGTCTGCGCATGTGCAGAGGTCACTCTGCGCATGTGCAGGCGGTTTCGCCGTACCTATTCTTTAGACGCCGCACAGGGGGCGGAGAGGGGCGTGAAGGGCTACTTAGCCTCATTACCCTATGCATACGCCCCGCGTTTCATGGGCGTTCCCATGCAAACGCGGGGCGTATGCATGGTAATGAAGCCGTGACGCATGTGTAGGGGGCGGGCATCTGACATCGCCGGATGTCAGCTGCCCGCCCCCATACATGATTTCATACGGACAAGTGTCCGTGTGGTCTTGGGTGGCAGCAGCTGGTGGAGCGTGCGGCCCTGCATTCGATGGTCGGCGACCATCGAATGCAGGGGCTGCTCCCAAGATGGAGGAGGCGTATCCCCGTCCACTTTCATGCGGACCGCCACATATCCGCGTACGGACGGAGGTGGCGATCCGTATGGAAGGCGGGGATTCGCCTGCACGGTCCTGGCCGCATATTCTGATCGGGCCGCACCGATCAGAATAAGGCCCTTAGTTAGCAAGAGATATTTAATCTCTCGGAGCATACACACGGAGAGATCTGTGCTTACTTTCTAAGCAATCTAGTCAGATTGCTTAGAAAATAGCACAAATTTGCTCTGTGTGTACACCCCTTTAGGTTTGGGTGGGGGGTGTTCACCCTGAAAGTTAAATTGCAGTGTAAGTATAAAGCAGCCAGTATTTACCCTGCACAGAAACAATCTTACTTTGAATACAAGAACGAGAATGATGCCAGGGATGGATGCCAGTCGGACAAGCCAGCGCCACCCTAACGTTGGCGTAACCACGGATCCCAACCCAATGATCAGCAGGGAACCGGCCAACCAGAAGAGCTGCAGAGAGAGAAGAACGAGAAAACGGTAATATCGTCGTTTCCATAAACACAAAGAAAGTGGCAACAAATAAAAGAAATAAAAAGTAATTAAAACTAAGGTATTATCTCCTGTTCTCCATCTAGACCTCTCGTTACATTAGCGCCACAATAAATATATAGGGACAGATGTATTAATCCTAAACAAGAGATAAATGCCAGGGTGATAAGGAGAGATAACCGTCCAGCCAATCAGCTCCTTACTGACTTTTTTCAAACACAGCCTGTAACATGGCAGTTAGCAGGTGATTGGCTGGACGTTTATCTCTCCTTATCACCCTGGCATTTATCTCTTGTTAAGGCTTAATACATCTTCCCCAGTATCAGATCTGCGCCACTTTCCCAATGTCTTCGCTGACATGGCGACTGCGGTATATTCCTGAGACGACGGATCCGTTTCTGCCGCGGTTTCACTTCCAGACAATAAAATGTTAAATCACTTTTTAAATCGTCAAAAAAGTCTTAGTGAAACAATGTTTTGGTTTGAGCCAGTAACTCCATGATCCTAATCCCTGTGATGGCATACGTGTTACATGTGTGTCCACCTCTGCGTGTCTGCAGGGATTACCTGGGATAGGGGGAGCATGTATCCACGGAGCTTCTTTGGTAAAAATTCAGTCTTTATAATTAGTCTGAAAGTAAAGATAGAATTTGCCTAAATTAATTCAGAGGATGATACAGAAAAACAGCCATCGATCCCGCAGTATACAACATAAACGTGTTCGTGTCCCCAGACCCCATTATCTGAGCTATTGTATCAGTACAAATGTATTACGTAACCAAAAGCAATTTGTACAGGTTCAGTTACTCTCTGTACAACACAGAGAGCATCCCAGTGGGTAGTGTACAACACAGAGAGCATCCCAGTGGGTAGTGTACAACACAGAGAGCATCCCAGTGGGTAGTGTACAACACAGAGAGCATCCCAGTGGGTAGTGTACAACACAAAGGACATCCCAGTGGGTAGTGTACAACACAAAGGACATCCCAGTGGGTAGTGTACAACACAGAGAACATCCCAGTGGGTAGTGTACAACACAGAGAGCATCCCAGTGGGTAGTGTACAACACAGAGAGCATCCCAGTGTGTAGTGTACAACTCGGAGAGCATGCCTGGAATCAGTACACAAAACAGAGAGCACCCCAGTGTCCAGTATATAACACGGAGAGCATCCCAGTGGCCAGTGCACAACACAGAGAGCATCCCAGTGGCCAGTACACAACACATAGAGCATCCCAGTGACCACCACACAACACAGAGAGCATCCCAGTGGTCAGTATACAAAACAGAGAGCATCCCAGTGGCCGTTATTCAGTACAATACAGAGAGGATTCTAGTGACCTTGTGTGCATCATTGGGTTGACCAGAATTAGCGCATAGTTAACAGGTCGGACCCCATATGGTTGACCTGCAAAAGGTCAACAGATACAAAAGACACGGTCAATAAGTCGACATGCTACTGTTGCACTCGTAACCCGTCACTATTCCCAACCATATGTGTGTGTGTCGACCATTCGAACATGCACTAGGTCGACAGGCACAAAAAGCTGACCTAATGCATGTCAACCATACTGTCAACGTATCACCTGTAACCCAGTGACCTCTATATAAGTGTCTAGTGCCTGATATACAATACAGAGAACATTCTGTGGCAGAAGCTGCGTTATTACGCTTCACATAATATAACGCCTCAGAATGTGATGTCACCATTAGTCCTGATTCAGCAGCCGGACAAGCGTTCCGTACATTGTTCTTGTATGATGACACAAATATTGTCGCATTTACCCCTGAGCGTGTCCGGAGACCCCGCACCCCACCAGGCACCTCAGGAACACAAACCAGCTGTAGGACGGGGCGAAGGAGGTGAGGAGCGAGAAGTAGGCCCCCCACAGGAAGGAGATCATCAGAATCTGCAATGACAGGACGGAAAGGAATATATTACAGTGTATTAAGAATTAATAAAACGACAAAACCTCTGCAGCACAGCGCAAACCGCACCGGAGCGGCTTGCGCTGTGCTACAGAGGTTTTGTCATTTTATTAATGCTTAATGGTGAATTTGTGCTTCACTATCGAATCAACTGGTTTAATGAAAGCGTCAGTGTATGGGGTGTAACCAGGGCTGTAACTAGGGGTGTGTGAGCGATGCCACCACCCAGGGCACAGGGTCACTTCCCCATGGCCCCTGCATTCCGCTTACATTGCTGCCATCAATGGAAAAAATATCTAATAGTACCTGATGGTTTATAACATCGATGGCCAACCCTAGTGCAGGCGCACATGCGACATCGGGTATCACTGACTCTGTATATGGGGTAAATACGCTATTTATACGCAGGGTTACTTTTTGCATTCATTTTGCTCAACTTGCAACTAACTCTGCATTGGGCCAAAGTGCTCTGGAGCGGTTGATATTCAGATTGGAGGTGACCACAGGTTTTGGGTGGTGGAACCAGGTCACTTGGGTGGAATTCGGACTGGGTGCAGTAGTCCGACCTCCTGCCCTGAAGACCTCCTGCCTCTGGGTCTAGCGTTTTCTTTGATGTATAATGGAGACCATGAGATGAGGACCAGACCAAGCCTCGCTCAGCAGTTCTGGCCCTTATCTCATGGCGTTGGGTGTGGCACTGGAGATAAAGCGGTCAGTAGTAGACTATCAGTCACCTTCAGGCGTCCATATCTGTCTGCTAGGAGCCCGAGAACTATGCTGAAGATCATGTATCCGAAAAACACCATCTGCAAGACACGTAGAAGGCAGAAGACTATGTATTATTCACGTGACAAAGACCAGATGCGGCCAGCTGCTGACATTGCTCCGTGAGTGCTACCGGTGCAGAGACTTCAGATCGGTATCTGTGGGTTACACCACCTCTGTCTTCTGCACCAGTTCTCATAAAGGTCCCCAATATCTTTTGTAGTGGATAAAGCATTAACGGATCCATGTCCCCCTTTGTAAAGAATCATTAGAGTCAACTGGGCAACCGGGTCCAGAACATTTCTGGTGACGTGTGTAGGTTAGAGTTGGGTTAGAGTCGGGCTGGTGCCATTCTAAGACCACCTGGTTTAATTGTTTGCCATATGAAAGCCGTGGACTCACCGTAGTCACCAGCGCCACCTGCCAGCTTTGAAGGCGCCATTCACATCGAATGGCGGAAGACACAACAGCTAGCAGCATAATCTCCATGGCTTCGGCAATCTGGGGAAGAGACACATAGTAGCAGCGCTGTGCTGTACCTATAGGTGGTGCCGATATAAGGAATCCTGACACAACGTGACCCCAGCAGAAGACGATGAAATAGGGACACATTAGTTATTGCCTCCAGACTCCTAGTGCCCAACCCTATCCAACCCCTCCGGTGGCCTAACCCTCACACTCCACCCATAGTGCCTAACCATCCCCCCGACAGCCTAACCCTAACTCATCCCCCCCGACAGCCTAACCATAACCATCCCCTCCGGCAGCCTAACCCTCACCCTGCAACTATAGTGCCCCTAACCACCACCCCCCCTGACAGCCTAACCCTCCACCCATAGTGCCTAACACTCCACCCATAGTGCCTAACCATCCCCCCGACAGCCTAACCCTAACTCGTCCCCTCCTACAGCCTAACCATCACCCAGACAGCCTAACCCTCACCCTCCACCCATAGTGCCTAACCATCCCCCCGACAGCCTAACCATCACCCAGACAGCCTTACCCTAACCCTCCACCCATAGTGTCTAACCATTCCCCCGACAGTCTAACACTAACCCTCCACCCATAGTGTCTAACCATTCCCCCGACAGTCTAACACTAACCCTCCACCCATAGTGCCTAACCATCCCCCGACAGTCTAACCCTCACCCTCCACCCATAGTGCCTAACCATCCCCCGACAGTCTAACCCTAACTCGTCCCCTCCTACAGCCTAACCCTCGCCCTCCAACTATAGTGCCCCTAACCAACCCCCCGACAGCGTAACCCTCACACTACACCCATAGTGTCTAACCATCCCCCCAACAGCCTAACCCTCCACCCATAGTGTCTAACCATTCCCCCGACAGTCTAACACTAACCCTCCACCCATAGTGCCTAACCATCCCCCCGACAGTCTAACACTAACCCTCCACCCATAGTGCCTAACCATCCCCCCCAACAGCCTTACCTTAACCCTCCACCAATAGTGCCTTACCATCCCCCCAACAACCTAACCCTCCACCCATAGTGTCTAACCATCCCCCGACAGTCTAACACTAACCCTCCACCCATAGTGTCTACCCATTCCCCCGACAGTCTAACACTAACCCTCCACCCATAGTGCCTAACCATCCCCCCAACAGCCTTACCCTAACCCTCCACCAATAGTGTCTAAATATCCCCCACTAACAGCCTAACCCTCCACCCATAGTGCCTAACCATCCCCCCAACAACCTAACCCTCCACCCATAGTGTCTAACCATCCCCCGACAGTCTAACACTAACCCTCCACCCATAGTGTCTACCCATCCCCCGACAGTCTAACACTAACCCTCCACCCATAGTGTCTAACCATTCCCCCGACAGCCTAATTCTCCACCCATAGTGTCTAACCATCCCCCCCGACATCCTAACCCTCACCCTCCACCCATAGGGCCTTATTCGAGTTCACTCTTTCTGACAAAATCCTTCTTAGATGGACAAAACCATGTGCACTGCAGAGGGGCAGATGTAACATGTGCAGATGGAAATAGATTTGGTGATTTTTTGGTGATTCTTTGCAGGGTAAATACTGACTGCTTTATTTTAACACTGCAATATAGATCTCACTTTGAAGTAAAACCCCACCCAAATCTAATTAGATCTGCACAAGTTACATCTGCCCCCCCTGCAGTGCACATGGTTTTGTCCATCTAAAAAGGATTTTGTCTGAAAGAGTGAACTCGAATAAGGCCCATGGGGGCAGATGTATTAACCAGCGTTAAGTGCAAAAATGCACTTAACGCTGGTTAACTGGGGGGGATTACGTCTGTCCTAATGTATTACTAGTGCACCTAACGTGCGCTAGTGACAGCCCGCCGAGTTACGCTCGGCGGGGCTGTCCCTGCAATCCCCCCCAGGGATTAGCGGCCGGGGCGATGTATTAACAGCCTTCAAGGCGTTAATTCGCCCCGGCCGCTTCGCCAGCTCAGGGCTAGCGTTGTCCTATCCCCCACTATGGGGACAACGCTAGCCCTGCGTCTGGCTTGGGCTGCGCTGGAGATCTTGCGGTTTTAGCAAGATCTCGCGCATGCCCAGTAAGCCGGGCAGGGGGGGGGCGACGGCGACTGCGCATGTGCGGGGCGGCGAGGGAGACGATAAGGAGAGCCGTTAACGCTGGGTATAACGGCTCTCCTTATCGGCTTTGGGGGGGTTAATACATCTGCCTATAACGTTTGCCCGCTTCTCCACGTTATGCTGGAGAAGCGGGACTCGTTATTCGCAAAACGTTATAGGCAGATTAGTACATCTTCCCCATAGTGTCTAACCATCCCCCCGACAGCCTAACCCTAACCAACCCTTCCGGCGGCCTAACCCTCACCCTCCAACTTTAGTGCCTAACCATCCCCCCAACAACCTAACCCTCCACCCATAGTGTCTAACCATTCCCCCCGACAGCCTAACCCTCCACCCATAGTGTCTAACCATTCCCCCCGACAGCCTAACCCTCCACCCATAGTGTCTAACCATTCCCCCGACAGTCTAACCCTCCACCCATAGTGTCTAACCATTCCCCCCGACAGCCTAACCCTCCCCTAGTGCCTAACCCTAATGCTCACAACCTTCCCTCTGCCTATGTTGTTGCCCTCTGCCACCACTCCTTCACCTGTGATCATTCGCCTCCACACTTACCCCAGTGCTCCCCATAATTAAGAAGAGCATGATGTGGAAACGACCGAATCCAATGGTCTCAACGGCTTCTTCCACTGAGAACGTCTTTGGACCTGGAGATGAGATGCGGATGGGAGATGAGAAAGGTCCTTTATGAAGCTACGAGGGGGTTATTCCCAGAGTCCCGTGTGTAGCATGCAGCGTGTCTGTGGGTAATGGAACACTGCCATCTGCTGGCAGCGAGTGAAACTACATCTCTTTATCACACATACAGAAACACAAAGGCAATCACAAGGTAGCAGACTAGCTTTCAAAGCATTTGCTTCAAGCGGGCTTAGCTAGTATATAAATATATATTTTTTTTACTCTCTCTCTCTCTCTCTATATATATATAGTGCCATTATATTACAGCATTGGTAAATTGTTATTAAAGTGTAAATAGTCGCGGTATGAAGTCACCTCCCTCCTCGCTCTTTGAGGCTACATTGGCGCGCGGTCTCATCTCCGCCAGGGTCAGCGTGTTGACATATTTGATCAGCTGAGGCTCCATTTCCTGTCACGTTGCGTCAGCACTTTGCTGTATAGAGGATTTCACTGTAAAATGACAACAAGAATAATTACCAGCTACTTACATGGCGCGCACATATACCGAAGCGCTGCACAAAAAGGGCCGAAAACATCCCTGATGTTCATGTAGATGAGCGACTCTGTGCTGCAGCGCTGTGCGTACATGAAAATCCACCAATCACATGGTGCTTGTGTCACGCAGAGAGGCGCTGGTGGGACCCGGGGCTAACGGTGTCAGAAGGGTCTTGGAAAAGTGACTGGGAGGTGGCTTAGGACAGGCACGGAGGTGGGCGGATTTATTATTATTATATTTATGGCGCCACAAGGGTTCTGCAGCGCCTAACAGTACAGAACTAATAAGCAGCACAAGGAAATAACGACAATGTAGGACAAGTACATGGTAGATACACAATGCTGCACCAGGGAATACAACACGAAGATAAGCATCAGGGTGACAGAAACCGAGGTCGAAGGGCCCTGCTTGTGAGAGCTTACATTGTAAAGGGGATACATACTGTAGATATATACTGTAGATACGCACATATATTGTTTTGTGCCTGTATCTCATTTATCCAATTATGATTGGACTACAGTCCATGTGCTCTATGTATACTCATAAGCAAAATAACAAGAGCAGCAGCGACCCCTTGTGGCTGAATTACTGTACAACAAACAGAAGATTTCCATATAAAAAACGCCATACAGTTCCTCAGGCTGACTATATATACACATCAATAATAAACTAATACGATTATTATTTTTATTATTTACTTCTGCAAAAAATAAGACTTTAATAATTGACCAACGTGTGAATTTAGAGATTATGGGGCCTATTTATGAAAATAAGTAAATCCATATTTGGCACTTGCGCCGCAGTTAGCGCACCTCGCCCGTCTTCTCAAGGCGAAATATTCCCCATGCAAAGCACTATGCAGAAGGATTACAAGTTCCCGAGTATAGTAATGCTTTATTTATCTATTTTCTCTAATAATAATCCCAGCATCGTTATTCCATTAAAACCTCTCTTAGGCATTTTTTATATTCAGATTATTTTTATTTATTTTTAAATGAAACCTCCCGTGTGATCCCCGTGCAACAGCTCTAATTGTGTCCCATGGGATCCAGAAGTTCAGCCCAAGAGCTATAATGGGGTATGGATCATTAGGTCTACAAGATGTTGGTCAACAAGCATTGGGTCGACACCATTAGGTCGACAGGATCATTAGGTTGACACAAGCATTAGGTCGACATGGGCAAGGTCGACAGACAAAAGGTCGACATGGACACAGGTTATAGTGCAACACTCGGCACACTATTTTATTCTCCCACCACGCCCTAGTGGATGGTAGGCCATGAAATAACAACTGTCGGCACATGTCGGCTCAAATAACAGTGAAAATCCCGATGTCGACCTTTTGACTGTTGACCTTGCCCATGTCGACCTATTGCTTATGTCGACCTAATGACCCTGTCGACCTTTCTGCATATCGACCTTCTTGTTGTAGACCAAATGACCGCATCCCCGATTGTGTCTCATAAGTCCGGCGGATCACCGGCTGCCTGAACTCCTCTGGGCAGAGTTACACATCTGCCGTCTTGTGACATAGCTTGGAGAGAGGTAAAGTGGAGAGAGTAAAGTACCAGATAACCAGCTCCTATCATATTTTAACCACAGCCTGTAATGACAGTTAGGGGCTACTGTATCTCTCTCCAGAGCTTATACATAGAGCCCTGAAAGATCAGAGCAGATGATTTGTGGGATCGCTCTGTTATTGCACAAACACGGAGGCCGGCGATTATAACCACAATGGTGCTATTGTGCCAGCCGGGCACCGGGTATCCAGTTACTGAGGGAGACGGTGGGAAACATCCAACCCAATCCGGATTAACCGTTTACAGCCACCCGTGGTTCTGTGGTCTCTTCCTCCCACAATGCACAGCTCCCGGGACCCGGCGGTTCATGTTACTGAATTGCACCCAGGCTGCGTATATGGTTGGCAATGCCTTCAGTATTCATATTCAGTGCACCCTTATCTCACATAGGGGAACATGTAGCAAATCTTGGAGAGAGATAAAGTACCAACCAATCAGCTTCAGTCCCCTCCCCCCATACACACGCCATCTATTCAGTGATCAGTGGCTGTTTTGTTGTTTGCAAGTGGGCGGAGCTTTGCCCAAATCTTGGCGAATGGAGCAGACTGCAGAGGGGGATTAGGTGGGTGGACCTGAGGAGGCGACTGGCCTGTACCTGGCAGGAAGGAATAGGAGGGCCAACAGATCCTAGCTCCTAGCAGGCGGCCATGTCTCTGGTGGTGTCAGGATGCGTCGCCGTGGAGATGGAACATACCACTATGCCCGAGGGGAAGGGTATAGGCACAGAATTACCAGGTGAACACTGCTGCGGTGCTTTGTGACAGCAATGGCTCGGTGTCACCCCACATCTGTACCCCCATACCGGCGCTGTACTTAGCATGACCCGCGTGTCATTCTGCCCCCCCCCCCCCCTTCCCATCTGGTGATGGTACAGTCCTGCTCTGGAAGCGATGCGGTGGCTCTGTGGACTGCAAGCTCGGGGGGACTCGGCAGTTGGTATGACTGCCGGTGGAGAAGTTGCCCGTGGCAACCAATCAGCTTTGACGTAACGGGGAGATATAGGGGGTGATTCTAATCACCACATTCCCCTGTCCGTTCACACAGGGGAGTGATGGTGTGTGACTCATACACATGTATGCGCACGTGCAGCCGTTTGATGCGAGCAGGCACTGCTTGTTCATCGTCCCATTCGCAGCACGGCGATGGTCTGCACCCATGTGGCCGTTCCTGTGAAAATGCTGGGTCTTCCCATGTAAATATGCCCGTGACGCAGATGCAGCGGGCGGCCAGACTGTGATAGAAGGACTTGAGCATCTTTACCTCTCTGCAAGGCTTGGTACATCTCCCCCACAATAATGGGTGTGTGCTGCCGCTGCCGCATGTCATGTGATACACTGAGCGCAGTCACTGTCTGACTAACACACAGAAACATAGAATTTGACGGCAGATAAGAACCACTTGGCCCATCTAGTCTGCCCCTTTTTTAAACATGTTACCTCAAACCATATTTGATCCTTATTTTTTTGTAAGGATATCACTATGCCTATCCCAAGCATGTATACATTGTTCTACTGTATTTGCCTCTACCACCTCTGATGGGAGGCTATTCCACTTATCTACTACTCTTTCTGTGAAGTAATTCTTCCTCACATTTCCCCTGAACCTCCCCCGGCCAGGGGCAAACGCAGGATTTTCAGAAGGGGGTTTCCAGAGGGGCGGAGCAAAGCATGGAGATGGATACTTAGGTGACCCAGTATATGCCGGGTCTGTTAAAGTATTATAGATAGACCAAATGTATATAAATAACAATACATATATATATATATATATATATACATATATATACCTCCCAACTGTCACGATTCCATCGGGACAGTCCCGATTTTCGGGTCCTGTCCCGACGTCCCACCCGCGGCAGGCATTGTCCCGCTGCGGGGGGTGGCAGTTGGGTGACCCCCCAATCTAGTAGAATAGACGCTGTGCGCATGCGCACAGCATCTATTCTCGTATGAAAATGAGGTTGCGGCTAATTAGCATAAGCCGCACCCTCATTTGCATACGCCCCACCCCCTTTTCGGACGCTCGCGCGGTGTCCCTATTTCCTTCGGACGAAAGTTGGGAGGTATGTATACACATACACACACACACACACACATATATATATACAGAGGCATCAACAGCAGTGTAGACCCCTGGGCATAGCAATGTATTGGGGCACCTACCGATCCTCCAGTGGTAGGGGTGGGGGAAGCTTTGATGTGCCCCAGGTGGTAGGGGGTATTATATCAACAGCTCTGCATGTAGGGCCTGGATCAGTAATTTCCACTAATTGCCCCTTTACTGCACAGATGGTGGGAGATGGGGTGGAAGAAGGGAACATTGGGCTGAATGAAGGGGCCCTGATACATAACTTTCAGGGTGGTAGAGAATGTTTAATACGCAGAGGAGGGGTGTATAGTGGAGTGGGCTTATTATTCATAATTTTCTGGTGGGAGGACAGCTTGCTTGACTGCAGAGATCTCCAGTTCCCGGAAATAGATTTTTTTTTAGCTGTTAAAGGAATTAAAAACTAGAGAATCCCACCTACCAAATGGTATTGGGGACAAGGGGATCAGAGTTCAGGAGGCAGAGCCAGTGGTGTAGCTAGGTGCCACGGTGCCCGGGGCAAGGGCATGTTTCGCGCCCCCCCCATATGTAGTAGATGGGGCTCTTGCGCGGCGAAAAGGCCTTGCTCGTTGCCAAGGGGACTGACCTTGCTTGTTGCCAAGGGAACTGACCTTGCTCGTTGCCAAGGGGACTCACCTTGCTCGTTGCTAAAGGGACTGACTTTGCTCGTTGCCAAGGGGACTGACCTTGCTCGTTATATACAACATACAGTAGAGCCCATTATTGATGTTACTTTGCACAGTAGTACCCCTTATAAACATTACACCACACAGTAATGACCCTTATGCCACAGTACTAGTGCATTTTTATGAAACCGCTCCTTTGCTAGTCAACCTGAATGAGGGCCATAATGCCCAGAGTAGTACCCAAAAAAGATAATGCACAGGGTAGGGCCCAGTACATATTCCAATGGAGCCACCACCATCGGGTGCGCTGGCATGCTGAGACGACTTGGTGCGCTGTTCGCCAGGACATGTCCATTGCCGGGAATGGGGCACACAAGCGTTTAACTCACATGCACGCCATTTGCCAGGAGCTCTATCTCTAGTGCCCAATACATATAATTCCCCAGAGTGCCCAATACATATAATGCCCCAGAGTGCCCATACTGTATGACACTTCCTTTTATTAAATGTGCAGCGGCCAGCCTCTTCCCTAGTATTAGTTACCTCCTCTGCTGCAGTCAGTGCCTCCTCCCGGCAGCCAGATCCTTCTATCCTCCAAGTGTCTGTAGGAGCAGCAGCTTTCGGCTCCTGTCTCCTCTCCAGTCACTGCAGCCATGTCTCCTCACTGTGAGGGCAGCATCATGGTCAGTGAGTGATCCGTGATGCTGTCTATTTAGAGCCGCTGCTGCGCTACATGTGCGGCGCGCTGAGCCCGCTGCCTGTCATATTTTGACAGGAGCAGGCTGCGGCGACAATCAGCAGTGGTGTCAGGAATGGGAAGGGTAGCACCTCTCTTGCGGGCGACAGGAGTAAGCTAGTGTGTGGGTGGGCGTGCGGGCGGGTGGTGCCGGCTGGCTGCAGTAAGCTAGCGGGTTGGTGGGTTCAGCGGATGGGCGCCAGCAGGAGTCTAGCACTGTCGCACAGTGCACTCGGTGTCTGACGCCGGGCAGAGCAGGCGAGCAGGGCGGGAGAGCCGGCGGCAGAGAGCACAGCTCCGGCGCCAGGTGACATCCCTGCGCCTGGAGCGTGTGCTCCACCGGCTCCGCCCTAGCTACGCCTCTGGGCAGAGCAATCTGCCAACAAGAATATAAATCTACATGTGTGTGGAGCTGAAGCAGTAACCAGCTGCTGGAAGGCTGATATCTCTGGTTCTGGGAACAGTAGAGACAAACTAGTAGTGTCCATCAAAGGGGGAGAGTCCCAGCTTTTGGAATATATCCTCAGAAAAACTCTAAGTCAGTCAGAACCTGAAATATCTGACTGGGAATAGCAATTAACAGGCTTGGATGGGGACCACTGCTTTGAAGTCAGATATCTCCAGTTCCCAAGGGCCGATTTTTAAAATTCTTGTACCCATGGAAAGAGGGGACCCTCAGCTTTCAGCCTAGGTTCTTTAGACTCCTGGGGGGTTTCTGGGTACTCAGAAACCCCCCCTGCGTGCGCTACTGCCCCCCAGTGTCAGTTAGGGTTACCACTCGTCCGGGATTACTCCGGACGGGTGGCGTTCCCGGACTATACATTGTCCGGGAACAGAGCAGGGAGGGTCAGGCAGCCGCACTTCCTCGCTGCGGTCGCCGGGGACCAAGCTCCGGCACTGGGGGCCAGGGGCGGAACTATCAGCGGTGCACCGGAGAGTTCTTGGAGCCCGCTGCCGTCTGCACCGCATCCTGCTGTTTTCGTTTTTTTTACTTTGGCGGGGAGCGTGGGAAACGTGGGGAGAATGCTGCGGTGGTGTGGGGGGTAGTTGCCGGATGAGAACAGATCCGCGGCCCTGCTGCTGCTCCGAGTGACAGCCGTCTGAGCCGACGGCGCTGCACTAATATTCAGTGCGGCTGTGACGGCTGCTTGACTTTGCAGCCTGCGCCGGGGGCAGGCGGCAGGAAGGAAGGAGATCAAAACCTGCCGCCGCCTACAAAGCCTACTCATCTCGCCGGACCGGCTCCCAGATGTGTTAACCAGAAGTGGCAACTCTACTGAGTCCTGGGGGTAGGTGTATGCTGGGTCAATGGAGCATATATGGGAAAAAGTGGAGTAATGGGGTGTATGTGGGTGAAATAGTGTATGTGGGTCACAGGCTGTGACATAATAGGGTGTATGTGGGTGAAATAGTGTATGTGGGTCACAGGCTGTGACATAATAGGGTGTATGTGGGTGAAGACCATTTTAGGGTGTATGTGGGTGAAGACCATTTTAGGGTGTATGTGGGTAAAATAGTGTATGTGGGTCACAGGCTGTGACATGTTGGGGAATTTTTGTAAGCTATGCCCCTCTGTCACGCAGTATGTGAACCTATCCCTCTCTCTTTCTGTCCCTTCATTTGTCACCCTGTGTGTGCCCCCCGTGTGTGCCCCCCGTCACCCTGTGTGTGCAGCTCTGTCACCCCATGTGTGTATGTGGGCCTTACAGTGTGTCGCATAATGTGTAATGGGTATTACAGTGAGTGTGATGTAATGGGCATCATGTGAGGTGTAACATGTAATGGGCATCACGGTGTGTGATGTAACGTGCAATGGGCATTACAGTGTTTGGGATAACGTGTATTAGGCATTAGGGTTTTTGGTATAATGTGTAATGGGCGTTATGGTGTTTGGTATAACATGTAATGGGCATTACTGTGTGTGTGATGTAACATGTAATTGGCATTATGGTATGCAAAATCAAGAATGGGTGTGTGATGTATAATCGGCATTACGGTGTCCGTGTTGTCCTTCGGCGCGCACTGTCCATATTATCCCTCCTTTACAAAAAAACTTTTTTAGTCCTGGCATAACGTGTAATGGGCATTGCGGTGTATGGCGTATCATGTAATGGGCATCATGGTGTGTGGCATAACATGTACTGGGCATTACTGTGTGTGATGTAACATGTAACTGGCATTATGGTATGCAAAATCAAGAATGAAATTTAAGCAAAGGTTAAAAAAAATCAACATAAGGCGGGTCAAAGGGCGGGACTGGGGGTGGAGCTGAGGGCCACTGTCCGGGAATCTCTGAACAAAAAGGTGGTAACCCTAGTGTCAGTGCATGTCCTCGTGTTCTGCTGCTCCTCTTCCTGTGAAGAATGTCTCCCACCTGTACCTTCCTCCCCCTAGTGTCAGTGCATGTCCTCGTGTTCTGCTGCTCCTCTTCCTGTGACTAATGTCTCCCACCTGTACCTTCCTGCCCCTAGTGTCAGTGCATGTCCTCGTGTTCTGCTGCTCCTCTTCATGTGACTAATGTCTCCCACCTGTACCTTCCTCCCTCTAGTGTCAGTGCGTGTCCTCGTGTTCTGCTGCTCCTCTAACTGTGAAGAATGTCTCCCACCTGTACCTTCCTCCCCCCAGTGTCAGTGCGTGTCCTCGTGTTCTGTTGCTCCTCTTCCTGTGACTAATGTCTCCCACCTGTACCTTCCTCCCTCTAGTGTCAGTACATGTCCTCGTGTTCTGCTGCTCCTCTTCCTGTGACTAATGTCTCCCACCTGTACCTTCCTCCCTCTAGTGTCAGTGCATGTCCTCGTGTTCTGCTGCTCCTCCTCCTGTGACTAATGTCTCCCACCTGTACCTTCCTCCCCCTAGTGTCAGTGCATGTCCCCGTGTTCTGCTGCTCCTCTTCCTGTGACTAATGTCTCCCACCTGTACCTTCCTCCCCCTAGTGTCAGTGCGTGTCCTCGTGTTCTGTTGCTCCTCTTCCTGTGAAGAATGTCTCCCACCTGTACCTTCCTCCCCCTAGTGTCAGTGCATGTCCTCGTGTTCTGCTGCTCCTCTTCCTGTGACTAATGTCTCCCACCTGTACCTTCCTCCCTCTAGTGTCAGTGCATGTCCTCGTGTTCTGCTGCTCCTCTTCCTGTGAGGAATGTCTCCCACCTGTACCTTCCTCCCTCTAGTGTCAGTGCGTGTCCTCGTGTTCTGCTGCTCCTCTTCCTGTGACTAATGTCTCCCACTTGTACCTTCCTCCCCCTAGTGTCAGTGCATGTCCTCGTGTTCTGCTGCTCCTCTTCCTGTGAAGAATGTCTCCCACCTGTACCTTCCTCCCTCTAGTGTCAGTGCATGTCCTCGTGTTCTACTGCTCCTCTTCCTGTGAAGAATGTCTCCCACCTGTACCTTCCTGCCCCTAGTGTCAGTGCATGTCCTCGTGTTCTACTGCTCCTCTTCCTGTGAAGAATGTCTCCCACCTGTACCTTCCTGCCCCTAGTGTCAGTGCATGTCCTCGTGTTCTGCTGCTCCTCTTCCTGTGACTAATGTCTCCCACCTGTACCTTCCTGCCTCTAGTGTCAGTGAATGTACTCGTGTTCTGCTGCTCCTCTTCCTGTGAAGAATGTCTCCCACATGTACCTTCCTGCCCCTAGTGTCAGTGCATGTCCTCGTGTTCTGCTGCTCCTCTTCCTGTGAAGAATGTCTCCCACCTGTACCTTCCTCCCTCTAGTGTCAGTGCATGTCCTCGTGTTCTGCTGCTCCTCTTCCTGTGACTAATGTCTCCCACCTGTACCTTCCTCCCCTAGTGTCAGTGCATGTCCCCGTGTTCTACTGCTCCTCTTCCTGTGAAGAATGTCTCCCACCTGTACCTTCCTCCCCCTAGTGTCAGTGCATGTCCTCGTGTTCTGCTGCTCCTCTTCCTGTGAAGAATGTCTCCCACCTGTACCTTCCTCCCTCTAGTGTCAGTGCATGTCCTCGTGTTCTGCTGCTCCTCTTCCTGTGACTAATGTCTCCCACCTGTACCTTCCTCCCCTAGTGTCAGTGCATGTCCTCGTGTTCTGCTGCTCCTCTTCCTGTGAAGAATGTCTCCCACCTGTACCTTCCTCCCTCTAGTGTCAGTGCATGTCCTCGTGTTCTGCTGCTCCTCTTCCTGTGAAGAATGTCTCCCACCTGTACCTTCCTCCCCTAGTGTCAGTGCATGTCCTCGTGTTCTGCTGCTCCTCTTCCTGTGACTAATGTCTCCCACCTTTACCTTCCTCCCCCCAGTGTCAGTGCATGTCCTCGTGTTCTGCTGCTCCTCTTCCTGTGAAGAATGTCTCCCACCTGTACCTTGTTATAACCCCTGATATACTTCCTCAGTAGTTTCCATTATAGTGCCATTTATACTATATTTAGTCTTTGGATTTCTGAGACCCAAGTGCATGATTTTGCATTTTTTGGCATTAAACTGTAGTTGCCATTCTCTTGACCATTCCTATAATCTGCCTAGATCCTCAATCATTTGTTTTACCCTCCTGGTGTGTGTACCCTGTTGCATACCTTTGTGTCATCTGCAAAAAGGCACATTTTAAGGCCCCCATACACTATGCGATTTTAGGCCGATTTCACTCGATTTCGGCACTTTGGGCCGATAAATCGGATGAAATCGGCCCAAAATCGCATGTTTGTGACATCTGATCCAATCTGATGCGCGTTCCCGTGCTCATCAGAATGGATCAGGTGGTCGGACCTGCTGAACATAAGATATATCGGAATCTGAGCCATCATGGGCGCTATTTAGCACCCACGATGTTTCAGATCCGATATATCTATAGAACTCCGGGTACCTCCTCTCCGGCACTGTGGACCTCCTCCAGTCCAACCCCCAGTGTAGTAACAGCAGCCGGCGTCACAGGAAGGGGCAGACGCGATGGGAGGGCAGAGGGTGGCAGCGACAAGACTCTTCCCTCCCTGCTTCAATCTGGATGACAGCACGGGTTGTACAGCGACCCTCCCTCTCCCCTGCTGCTGAATGTCTACACGGGCTTTAGAGCCCGGACCCCCTTTTCCCCAGCTGCTGAATGACAGCAGTGCACGGGCTGTAAAGCCCAGACCCCCCTCGCCAGCAGTGGCGTAACAGGAAATTTTGCTCCCCCCCCCGCCGGGACAATTTCGTCCCCCCCCCCCCCATTAAAAGACAAGACCCCCCCCCCCCCCGGAGCTGGCAGGGGTCCGTGCGGCGCGAGGGTACCTGTGGTCAGGGACTCGGGAGAGCCTGGAGGTCCCTGCGGCGCTGATTATGAGTTGCCGGGGTCCCTGCAGCGAAGTGGAAATAGTCAGAAGTGCTTCCCGCACCGCCGCACTGCGGTTGCGCAGTATTTCCACTTCGCTGCAGGGACCCCGGCAACTCATAATCGAAAATCAAATCGAGCAGATCAGTGATATGTTGTTGGTGATATCAGTATATTATATGGGGTGACTGATGTATATATGTGTAATACAGATGTCTGTGTGTCGGCATCATTGTGTTAGTGTGTTACCATATGTATGCATGTCGGCATCCATGTGTCATCATGTGTTAGGGTTACTGTGTCAGTGTCCATGTATCTGCATATGTCTGTGTGTCGGCATCAGTATGTCTGCATCTGTCTATGTGTCATCATTGGTGTGTCGGTATGTTAGTATTGTATCTGTCTGTGTCAAAATCAGTGTGTCAGCATGTTTGGGGTTACTGTGTCAGTGTCCTGTGGCTGTGTGAGAGCCCGTGTGTTGGCATCAGCGTGTCGGCTTCTGTCCATGTGTCAGCATAATTGTGTCCATGTTAGCATCTGTATGTCGGCATCAGTGTGTCCACATTTCACTAACACAGTTACTGTGTTAGTGTCCATGTTTCAGCATCTGTCTGTGTGTAGGCATCACTGTGTCCACATCTGTCCGTGTGTCTGTCCGTGTGTCAACATTAGTGTGTCAGGGTTAGTGTGTTGCTACATATATAACCCACTTATATCCAAATAGCTGCCTATATACCCCTTATACCTACCATATATATACCCCGCTTATACCCATATACCATGTAGTATTGTATCAGCTATACCTCCACTTATACTCATACACCTGCACCTATACCCCTTATCACGCAGCACCCCCACAACCACCTGTTCAAACATCACACCCACCACTCCAGCACCCGCACCATTTCCCCACCGGCCAAACCATATTTCAAGCAATAAAGGCTGTATCAGGTTAAGGGGGCAGAGCCCCTTACGACGGTGTGAAGAGCTCCCCACTAGCGCTCCTATCCTCCACCGCCGCCGCCACCACCAGCTCCGGTCCCCACCAGCGCTCCTGTCCGCCGCCACCGCCAGCTCCGGTCCCCGCCAGCGCTCTGTCGCCACCACCACCATCTCCGGTCCCCGCTCCAGTCCCCACGCTGATTGCATTTGAGCAATCGCATGTGGTTAAAAACCACATGCGATTGCTTATGCAATTCGATAGATATTATGTGCTGCACATAATATTTATCGATGCGACATTCAACGGCATGCCTGCGCATCGTGTTGAATGCAATGCAATCATTTGATTTATCGGCCAGATGTGGCCGAAATCGAATGATTTCATGCAATATCTCACATATGTATAGGCAGCATAATACCTGCAAGGTATAGCACTGCTCAGGCCACTCCCTAGGGCCATCCCATCAGATAAATCTCATGGCACATCCAATTTGCGTCAGATAAATCATGTGATTAGTCACATGTGCTTTATCTGACACAAATTGGATGTAAAAAATGGCACATCAAGTGGTGCCGGGGTGGATTCAGTATGAAATCCCGGCAGTCGTGATCCCGACAAGGGGGGGGACGTGGATCGCCCCCCCTTGCGGGCTCACTGCGCTCACCACGCAGCGGGCCCAGTGCCTCGCTACGCTCGGCACGCTAATTTATTGTCCCTCCAGGGGTGTCGTGGACACCCACGGGGGGAGAAAGTGTCGGGATTTCAGCGGTCGGGATTCTGAACGCCGGGATCCCGACCGCCGGGATTTTAACTGCATCCCGCCAGGGTAGTTCAAGGGAAATCAGATGCAATTTTACAGGTCAGATAAATCTCATAGTGTATGGGGGCCTTTACCCTCAATTCCATTTGCAATATCACCAATAAATATATTAAAAAGCACTGGTCCAAGTACAGATCCCTGGGGTACTCCACTTGTAACCTTTCCCTCCTTTGACTGTACTCCGTTTACTACAACTCTCTGTTTTCTGTCCTGCAACTAAGATCTTATCCATTCAACTATCTTAGAATCCAATCCCAAGCTTTCAAGTTTATTTAACAGTCTGCGATGTGGGACAGTGTCAAAAGCTTTACTAAAGTCTAGATAAGCGACATCTTACTTACCCTGAGTGCTCCGACCTGCGCTGTCCCAGACCCGGTTACTGCTCCGACCTGCGCTGTCCCAGACCCAGTTACTGCTCCGACCTGCGCTGTCCCAGACCCGGATACTGGTGCGACCTGCGCTGGGAGAAATTATGCTACTTCACCTGCTCCGACCTGCACTGTAAATGCCGTCTCCGGTACCTGTAATCTGACCACACCTCTCCCTAAATCTTATTCCCCTCCTTAACCCTTTGAGCCAAGTGAATTTGTCAAAATTGGTGTGAAACTTGCCACGCAAACCTCTGTATTCACCATAATGTCACCTTATATAGGAAATATAATCTCTTTTTACACAACATTTGGTACTTGTGTAATATCTGGGCGCCCGATTTTTTCATTACATCGCATGGCATTGCATGCAATATAGTGACATACAATTCATGCGATGCAATTTTTCATTGTAAAGACCTGATTTTTAATTGTATAGTCACCCATGGGTGATTTCATACCCCCACTATCCAACTATGCATGGAGTTGATTTTATATAGTGTGGCGAGAGGACACAGAATACATGTAAAGTAATCCGCGTCCCCTCGCTGCGCTCGCCACGCTTCGGGCTCGGTGGCTCACTGCGCTCACCACACTATATAAAATCAACTCCATGCGTAGTTGGATAGTGGGGGTATAAAATCACCCATGGGTGACTATACAATTAAAAATCGGGTCTTTACAATGAAAAATCGCATCGCATCGCATGCCTTAAGTAGTGGCATGCAATGAAAAAATCGGGCGCCCAGATAATACACAAGTAACATTTTTTATCTGAATTTATATAACAAATGTGAGCGACGCTGGATATTTTTAACCGATATTTTGCAGATGTCTCACAGAGATGTTGGCACTCAAAGGGTTAGGAAACCTGTATGACATATACCAGCTTCGTCCTTGGCTACAGGGGCTGATTCCGGTATTAGGAGCAATTTCCCACAGACTGCACATGCGTCCCACAAACTTGGTAACCGCATGCATCCCTCGATGACATCTCCACGCGAGCCCGCAACGCAAGCCGAGGGAGCCGAACGTAAATGTCTGGCGACTTGGTGGTGACACAGAGGCACGGGAACGCTGTGATTGGGAATGTACCCTGACGTTGACACTCATTTCAGGTGTCCGTTTCAGCATGTGGTGGGTGCAAGTGCCAATACTAGTGATGGCAACTGCGGACACAAAGCAAGTGGGTGTAGGCACACACATACACGCACAGACAAAGGGCGAGATGTACTAAGCGTTGAAAAGTGATAAAAAGGAGAGTGATAAACATCCAACCAATTGGCCCCCAACTGTCCTTTTTTAAACCCAGTTGGTGACATAGCAGTTAGGAGCCGTTAAGGCGGCTACTTTATTTCTCTCCATTTTATCACCGTTCAAGCTTAGTACATCTGGCCCAGAATGAGTGAAACGCATGCGTGCCTTGGAGAATGCTGGGAGTGTCCGGGAAACACAGGTGTGCCTAGGAGAATGCTGGGAGTGTCGGGGAAACACAGGTGTGCCCAGGAGAATACTGGGAGTGTCTGGGGAAATGCAGTTGTGCCTAGGAGAACGCTGGGAGTGTCCAGGGAAACGCAGGTGTGCCTAGGAGAATGCTGGGAGTGTCCGGGAAAAACAGGTGTACCTAGGAGAACGCTGGGAGTGTCCAGGAAATGCAGGAGTGCCTAGGAGAATGCTGGGAGTGTCCGGGAAACGAAGGCGTGCTTAGGAGAATGCTGGGAGTGTCTGGGGAAATGCTGATGTGCCTAGGAGAACGCTGGGAGTGTCCGGGGAAATGCTGATGTGCCTAGGAGAACGCTGGGAGTGTCCGGGGAAATGCAGGTGTGCCTAGGAGAATGCTGGGAGTGTCTGGGGAATTGTAGGTGTGCCTAGGAGAACGCTGGGAGTGTCCGGGGAAACGCAGATGTGCCTAGGAGAAAGCTGGAAGTGTATGGGAAACACAGGTGTGTCTAGGAGAATGCTGGGAGTGTCTGGGGAATTGTAGGTGTGCCTAGGAGAATGCTGGGAGTGTCCGGGGAAATGCAGATGTGCCTAGGAGAAAGCTGGAAGTGTATGGGAAACACAGGTGTGTCTAGGAGAATGCTGGGAGTGTCTGGGAAACGCAGGTGTGCCTAGGAGAATGCTGGGAGTGTCCGGGGAAACGCAGGTGTACCTAGGAGAATGCTGGGAGTGTCCGGGAAACGCAGGCGTGCTTAGGAGAATGCTGGGAGTGTCCGGGGAAATGCAGGTGTGCCTAGGAGACCGCTGGGAGTGTCTGGGGAAACGCAGATGTGCCTAGGAGAATGCTGGGAGTGTCCGGGGAAACGCAGGTGTACGTAGGAGAACGCTGGGAGTGTCCCGGGAAACACAGGTGTGCCTAGGAGAACGCTGGGAGTGTCCCGGGAAACACAGGTGTGCCTAGGAGAACGCTGGGAGTGTCCGGGGAAACGCAGGTGTGCCTAGGAGAACGCTGGGAGTGTCCAGGTAAAAGCAGGTGTGCCTAGGAGAACGCTGGGAGTGTCCAGGTAAAAGCAGGTGTGCCTAGGAGAATGCTGGGAGTGTCAAGGGAAAAGCAGGTGTGCCTAGGAGAATGCTGGGAATGTCCAGGAAATGCAGGTGTACCTAGGAAAACGCTGGGAGTGTCCGGGGAAACAGGTGTGCCTAGGAGAACGCTGGGAGTGTCCGGGGAAACGCAGGTGTGCCTAGGAGAACGCTGGGAGTGTCCGGGGAAAGCAGGTGTGCCTAGGAGAATGCTGGGAATGTCCAGGAAAGGCAGGTGTGCCTAGGAGAATGCTGGGAGTGTCCGGGGAAATGCAAGTGTGCCTAGGAGAACGTTGGGAGTGTCCGGGGAAACGCAGGTGTGCCTAGGAGAACGCTGGGAGTGTCCGGGGAATCGCAGGTGTGCCTAGGAGAACAGGAAAAAATATTCACCAAAGTGAACTATACAGGCGCTAATGGGATGGGATGTTGAGCTAGCTGCTCACACCCAGGGGAGGCTCAGTCACCCCAAAAAATGAAATGTAGACAAGAGGCAAAGATGGTGGTGGAGCGCTTATCTAAGAAATCACCACAGCATGATCAATTAGGTATCACATTAAAGTATAAGTTTAACTAAAAAGCAACATCTAATAAAGAATTTAATAAATGATATAGGATAAAATAGTCTCCTAGTTGAAGTACAAGTAAAATATATTATGCACAAATAAACTTGATGTTAGAAGGACAGTGGGAGGTTATACTTAGTGTTAGTCCCGCTTGTTCCTATTAGTGCTCCCTCCTGATAATCAAACTTGGTCTCCCATTTTGTACTCCATATGGAAACTGGTATTGTGGGTATCCATAAACCTGACTGGTGGCCCAGGGTCTTGTTCATGAAGGTGTACGGATTAGGTTTCCCTGTCAGCAAACAGGTGGGTCTCCAATAAAGGAGCAGGTGGTGGTGTCCCGGATTGAAATGTCCAGTTCGAGGATGTAATTGTAAACCAATTCTGGGGATCCAAGATGAAATGTTTAGGGGAGCTGGTCCAAATGGGATATAAAGTGGGAAGTCCAATGTCCAACAACAGGTGCACTAACGCGTTTCGTTGTTCTCTCAGAGAGCAATGAAACGCGTTAGTTGCACCTGTTGTTGGAGACCCACCTGTTTGCTGACAGGGAAACCTAATCCGTACACCTTCATGAACAAGACCCTGGGCCTCCAGTCAGGTTTATGGATACCCACAATACCAGTTTCCATATGGAGTACAAAATGGGAGACCAAGTGTGATTATCAGGAGGGAGCACTAATAGGAACAAGCGGGGCTAACACTAGGAGAATATGTTATCCTATATAATTTATTAAATTGTTTATTAGATGTTGCTTTTTAATTAAATTTATACTTTAATGTGATACCTAATTGATAATTCTGTGGTAATTTGTTAGATAATCGCTCCACCACCATATTTGCCTTGTGCGTAGGAGAACGCTGGGGAGATGTGATACTGGCATTGGACCGGGCAGAGACGTGATACTGGCATGGGATCGGGCAGAGACGGGATACTGGCATTGGATCGGGCAGAGACATGATACTGGCATGGGATCGGGCAGAGACGGGATATTTTGTACTTCTGTCCTACACTGGCATCAGCCAAATCCAGATAAACATTACGCCAGCCTTGCCCTTTTAATGCCATCTGAATGGAACTCTGGTGACCTGACACTGCAGCTGGCAATGCCTCAGGGCACTGTGCAGGGACCACAGGGGAGAGAGAAGACATATTACATAACAAGTCACCCATGCCCAGAGTAACCCACCAGCGCCAGTCCATCCCCTGTCCATCCATCATCCCCCACACTGAACACATGCCTTTACTTTACCTATCTCTGACCCGTAGTGTGATACATACAAGGCAGACTATGGCGTCCTGTATAACGTGGTCGCTGCTGCGGATCAGTGCCATGTACACTAGCAGTGCGCACATGTCAGTGTAGCTCTCCCTATACTGTATCTATTGTCTCACTAATAGATTGTAACCCATAGACTGCACTCTCTGTATTGCTAAGGAGACTGTAAATGACATATACAGTATAAACATACACCAGGTATAATAAGGAAACACTGTGGTATAGAAATAGCTGATCAGCAGACATTACTACAATAGGGGGTGTAACAGGGATTAGATGATATCGAAGGAAGTATGGAGGTAAAAAAAGAGGGCCCTGCTCGTGAGAGCTTACATTCTACAAGGGAGGGGCAGATAGACCGGGGTGACATAGATGGGGTAGACAGTGAGCATGTAACAGATGGTTGGGATGAGAGTTGTCTGCATTTGGGGAAGAAGTGGGATCTTAAGAGCCTGTTTAAAGTCTTGTAGAGAGGTGGCAAATCTGAGAGAGGAGAGGGAGTGAATTTCAGTGGTAGGATGCAGCACGTGAGAAGTCTTGGAAGTGGGGGTGGGAGAAAGTCTTCAGTAGGCAGGAGAGGCATTTGTGGAGTCTAGAGAGTGGGTGGGAGTATAAAGGGAGATTAGGTCAGAGATGTGAGTGGGAGAGGAGAGGGTGAGGGCTTTGTAAGTGAGTGTGAGACGTCTTAGAGCATGAGTGGGAGGAAGTAATCAGTAGGCAGGAGAGACCGCAAGCATTAGGGGAATGAAGAGGGCGGGCGGGAGTGTAAAGGGTGAAAGTCAGAGATGTGAGTGGGAGAGGAAGCGGCGAGAGCTTTGTAAGTGAGTGTGAGACGTCTTGGAGGCAGGAGTGGGAGGAAGTAATTAGTAGGCAGGAGAGACCGCAAGTATTAGGGGAATGAAGAGGGTGGGCGGGAGTGTAAAGGGCAATAGTCAGAAATGTGAGTGGGAGAGGAGTCGGCGAGAGCTTTGTAAGTGAGTGTGAGATGTCTTGGAGGCAGGAGTGGGAGGAAGTAATCAGTAGGCAGGAGAGACCGCGAGCATTAGGGGAATGAAGAGGGCGGGCGGGAGTGTAAAGAGATGTGAGTGGGAGAGGAGTCGGCGAGAGCTGTGTAAGTGAGTGTGAGACGTCTTGGAGGCAGGAGTGGGAGGAAGTAATCAGTAGGCAGGAGAGACCGCGAGCATTAGGGGAATGAAGAGGGCGGGCGGGAGTGTAAAGAGATGTGAGTGGGAGAGGAGTCGGCGAGAGCTGTGTAAGTGAGTGTGAGACGTCTTGGAGGCAGGAGTGGGAGGAAGTAATCAGTAGGCAGGAGAGACCGCGAGCATTAGGGGAATGAAGAGGGCGGGCGGGAGTGTAAAGAGATGTGAGTGGGAGAGGAGTCGGCGAGAGCTGTGTAAGTGAGTGTGAGAGGCTTGAATTGGTTCCTGAAAGGGAAGGGGAGCCGGTGTATAGCTGACCATACACTAGATTGATTCCAGGGCCAAATGCATGATTTTGGCGGCTTGTCTGATGCATTGTGGGTATTTTAGATCACATCCTAAGGTGTTTAGTTACGATTATGATCCAATGTGCGTTCCCGCAGGTCGTGAGGTGGATCCTGTGATCTGATTGGCTCCACACATGATCAGAAGATGCTGGGAGTTGCACATCTTACGATATGTCATGTGAAATAACAGACATCTATCATATGTCTGGGAATCATGACACAATCTGCATCGGATGCTGGTCGTCCTGATGTACTGGCTGTGTAAGAGGTGGAGGTGGATGTAGTGCATTTGGGGAGGAAGGTGAGCTGGGCTGCAGCACTGACAGTCGGTTGGAGTGGAGAGATACATTTGTCAGGGAGGTCACACAGGAGAAGATCACAGTAGTCTAATCACGAGATAACCAATGGGACATCTTGTCACCTTATTTACTGATCCATCGTCATACAGACAAAGACATTAGCCGCTCCCTCTCCTCCCGCACCCAACACCAATTTTGTTATTTTAATTATTTATTTCACCTCTAGGAAGGTGAAATGCGTTGTGTGCATCAGATGACTGCACAGTGATTGGTGGTGTCAGGGGACAGCGTTGCTGTGCTTGGTGTCCCCAGTATGGAAGATGTCACACACCCAGGTGACCACTTCTGTGCAACATTTCACCCTATTGCGTGTTTTACATAGTAACAAAGTAACATAGTAATTAAGGCTGACAAAGAATTTAGTCCATCGAGTTCAACCTATCTGACTTGTAACTACTGACGTGAGTAAGTCATATCTATAGGATTCCCTTAGTGGCCAGGAACGCATCTAGTTTTGATGTAAATTCAGTAACAGTAGTTGCTGTAACCACCCCACCGGCAATGAGTTCCAGAATGTTACTGCTCTAATGGTGAAGAATCCTCTTCTTAGTTCAGTACGGAAATTTATTTTCCTCGAGCCTAAGTACATGCCCGTGTGTCCTAAGTATAGGCCTGTTACTGACCAATCATCTCCCAGTTCCATATTATTCCCAATCCTGTATGTGAACATATTAATCATATCACCTCTCAACCTCCGTTTCTCCAGTGATAACATATTCCGCCTGGTATAACTTATCTTTGTATTCTAGTGATTCGGGATCTTTTAGTAGCTTAGTCGCCCTTCTCTGTACCTGTTCCAATTCATTTATGTCCTTCCTAAGGTGCGGTGCTGAGAACTGAACACAGTATTCCAAGTGTGGTCTCAGCAATGCCTTGTAAAGAGGCTCTATCACAGTGGCATCACTTGAATCCATTCCCCATTTAATTTATGCCAGTGTCCGGTTTGCTTTTGCTGCTGCACCCCAGCTGGCACTGTCACTCTGCTTACTTACACACACAAGGAAATTACGCATCTGAGACAAGATAGAAGGAAGATCTACTTTTGTCTTATGATTGTCTGTCTGTCTCCGGTAACCACTAGAGGACACGACGGTCACAGCTCAAAGTGAAAGTGATTGCAGAAGCCATCATTTTGTGTGACTGTCCTAGGTTACTATAAGAGAGCTCCGTGACCATATAAGATACAGTACTAGCATTTATAAACAGCATGTTCCCAACGACTTCTAATAACCAAAATAACTAACAAGTTTTCCTAATAAACACTGATGATGACATCAGAAATTCTAAGCAATGACATCACAACTCACCGTTCAGGGGATTGAATCCCATCTTTTAGGCCAGAGCTGAGCCCTTGAATCCAGTTGTCAAACTACGCGCTAAAGAGAGAAAGAAAGATGTAACAAACTGCGCAAGACAAAGCATACGCACCGTAGCGGAGGATACAAGAGTGCAGGTGGGCGGAGCAACTATACGCATGAAGCTTTACACATGCCCGAATTGGCATGATGTAGTAATCTGACTGCCGCAGTACCCCGCACTTTGCGCTAAATGTACATAAATTTAATTGTGATATTAAATCAAAGGTTACAAAAATCCAGGGTCCTTTTAAAGTTCGCAGAACATTCTTCTTTTGTCTGATTTCACACTCCGCAGTTAATTATACAGCACATATTGTACCCTGCTGTGATTACCTGCTCCCTGTAATCTGTGCGGATTATGTTACAGAACAATTACATGATGAAAGGTGAGAAATACACGAGGATCAGGGCTTACACTGATCTGGGAAACGCGCTTGCTGATCCGTCATGGGGGGGGGGGGCGCCAAGAATAACACACATATCAAGTTATGGGATGTACACAGTAACCGTGTTTCATTCTTCAGTGGGTTATAAGATTATTACATTTTATTTATAAGGCGCCCAAGTGGTTGGCAGCGCCGTTCATAGGGCACACAGAACAATACAGGGGACACAGAACATTACAGTGGCTGAGACACTACAACAGCACAGGTAACAGCAGCACAATGCTCAGTACACAATACAGCTGGGATGTAGGGAAGCAGAGGAGGTGTCCGTGTACTACCAGGGGCAGCGCTGTACATAGGGCACACATTAGTACAATACAGGGGACACAGAACATTACAGTGACTGAGACACTACAACAGCACAGGTAACAGCAGCACAATGCTCAGTACACAATACAGCTGGGATGTAGGGAAGCAGAGGAGGTGTCCGTGTACTACCAGGTGCAGAGCCGTACATAGGGCACACATTAGTACAATACAGGGGACACAGAACATTACAGTGACTGAGACACTACAACAGCACAGGTAACAGCAGCACAATTCACAGTACACAATACAGCTGGGATGTAGGGAAGCAGAGTAGGTGTCCGTGTACTACCAGTGGCAGCGCCGTACATAGGGCACACATTAGTACAATACAGGGGACACAGAACATTACAGTGACTGAGACACTACAACAGCACAGGTAACAGCAGCACAATGCTCAGTACACAATACAGCTGGGATGTAGGGAAGCAGAAGAGGTGTCCGTGTACTACCAGGGGCAGCGCTGTACTTACGGTCTTTTTCAAGGATGACATTACAGTGACTGAGACACTACAACAGCACAGGTAACAGCAGCATAATGCTCAGTACACAATACAGCTGGGATGTAGGGAAGCAGAGGAGGTGTCCGTGTACTACCAGGTGCAGCGCTGTACATAGGGCACACATTAGTACAATACAGGGGACACAGAACATTACAGCGACTGAGACACTACAACAGCACAGGTAACAGCAGCATAATGCTCAGTACACAATACAGCTGGGATGTAGGGAAGCAGAGGAGGTGACCGTGTACTACCAGGGGCAGCACCGTACATAGGGCACACATTAGTACATTACAGGGGACACAGAACATTACAGTGACTGAGACACTACAACAGCACAGGTAACAGCAGCATAATGCTCAGTACACAATACAGCTGGGATGTAGGGAAGCAGAGCAGGTGTCTGTGTACTACCAGGGGCAGCACCGTACATAGGGCACACATTAGTACAATACAGGGGACACAGAACATTACAGTGACTGAGACACTACAACAGCACAGGTAACAGCAGCACAATGCTCAGTACACAATACAGCTGGGATGTAGGGAAGCAGAGGAGGTGTCTGTGTACTACCAGGGGCAGCACCGTACATAGGGCACACATTAGTACAATACAGGGGACACAGAACATTACAGTGACTGAGACACTACAACAGCACGGGTAACAGCAGCACAATGCTCAGTACACAATACAGCTGGGATGTAGGGAAGCAGAGGAGGTGTCCGTGTACTACCAGGGACAGTGCTGTACATAGGGCACACATTAGTACAATACAGGGGACACAGAACATTACAGTGACTGAGACACTACAACAGCACAGGTAACAGCAGCACAATGCTCAGTACACAATACAGCTGGGATGTAGGGAAGCAGAGGAGGTGTCTGTGTACTACCAGGGACAGTGCTGTACATAGGGCACACATTAGTACAATACAGGGGACACAGAACATTACAGTGACTGAGACACTACAACAGCACAGGTAACAGCAGCACAATGCTCAGTACACAATACAGCTGGGATGTAGGGAAGCAGAGGAGGTGTCTGTGTACTACCAGGGACAGTGCTGTACATAGGGCACACATTAGTACAATAAAGGGGACGCAGAACATTACAGTGACTGAGAATCTACAACAGCACAGGTAACAGCAGCACAATGCTCAGTACACATTACAGCTGGGATGTAGGGAAGCAGAGGAGGTGTCCGTGTACTACCAGGGGCAGCACTGTACATAGGGCACACATTAGTACAATACAGGGGACACAGAACATTACAGTGACTGAGACACTACAACAGCACAGGTAACAGCAGCACAATGCTCAGTACACAATACAGCTGGGATGTAGGGAAGCAGAGGAGGTGTCCGTGTACTACCAGGGGCAGCACTGTACATAGGGCGCACATTAGTACAATACAGGGGACACAGAACATTACAGTGACTGAGACACTACAACAGCACAGGTAACAGCAGCACAATGCTCAGTACACAATACAGCTGGGATGTAGGAGAGCAGAGGAGGTGTCTGTGTACTACCAGGGGCAGCGCTGTACATAGGGCGCACATTAGTACAATACAGGGGACACAGAACATTACAGTGGCTGAGACACTACAACAGCACAGGTAACAGCAGCACAATGCTCAGTACACAATACAGCTGGGATGTAGGGAAGCAGAGGAGGTGTCTGTGTACTACCAGGGGCAGCGCTGTACATAGGGCGCACATTAGTACAATACAGGGGACACAGAACATTACAGTGGCTGAGACACTACAACAGCACAGGTAACAGCAGCACAATGCTCAGTACACAATACAGCTGGGATGTAGGGAAGCAGAGGAGGTGTCTGTGTACTACCAGGGGCAGCACCGTACATAGGGCACACATTAGTACAATACAGGGGACACAGAACATTACAGTGACTGAGACACTACAACAGCACAGGTAACAGCAGCACAATGCTCAGTACACAATACAGCTGGGATGTAGGGAAGCAGAGGAGGTGTCTGTGTACTACCAGGGGCAGCACCGTACATAGGGCACACATTAGTACAATACAGGGGACACAGAACATTACAGTGACTGAGACACTACAACAGCACGGGTAACAGCAGCACAATGCTCAGTACACAATACAGCTGGGATGTAGGGAAGCAGAGGAGGTGTCCGTGTACTACCAGGGACAGTGATGTACATAGGGCACACATTAGTACAATACAGGGGACACAGAACATTACAGTGACTGAGACACTACAACAGCACAGGTAACAGCAGCACAATGCTCAGTACACAATACAGCTGGGATGTAGGGAAGCAGAGGAGGTGTCCGTGTACTACCAGGGACAGTGATGTACATAGGGCACACATTAGTACAATACAGGGGACACAGAACATTACAGTGACTGAGACACTACAACAGCACAGGTAACAGCAGCACAATGCTCAGTACACAATACAGCTGGGAAGTAGGGAAGCAGAGGAGGTGTCTATGTACTACCAGGGGCAGCGCCGTACATAGGGCACACATTAGTACAGTACAGGGGACACAGAACATTACAGTGACTGAGACACTACAACAGCACAGGTACAGCAGCACAATGCTCAGTACACAATACAGCTGGGATGTAGGGAAGCAGAGGAGGTGTCTGTGTACTACCAGGGACAGTGCTGTACATAGGGCACACATTAGTACAATACAGGGGACACAGAACATTACAGTGACTGAGACACTACAACAGCACAGGTAACAGCAGCACAATGCTCAGTACACAATACAGCTGGGATGTAGGGAAGCAGAGGAGGTGTCTGTGTACTACCAGGGACAGTGCTGTACATAGGGCACACATTAGTACAATAAAGGGGACGCAGAACATTACAGTGACTGAGAATCTACAACAGCACAGGTAACAGCAGCACAATGCTCAGTACACAATACAGCTGGGATGTAGGGAAGCAGAGGAGGTGTCCGTGTACTACCAGGGGCAGCACTGTACATAGGGCGCACATTAGTACAATACAGGGGACACAGAACATTACAGTGACTGAGACACTACAACAGCACAGGTAACAGCAGCACAATGCTCAGTACACAATACAGCTGGGATGTAGGAGAGCAGAGGAGGTGTCTGTGTACTACCAGGGGCAGCGCCGTACATAGGGCACACATTAGTACAATACAGGGGACACAGAACATTACAGTGACTGAGACACTACAACAGCACAGGTAACAGCAGCACAATGCTCAGTACACAATACAGCTGGGATGTAGGGAAGCAGAGGAGGTGTCTGTGTACTACCAGGGGCAGCGCTGTACATAGGGCGCACATTAGTACAATACAGGGGACACAGAACATTACAGTGGCTGAGACACTACAACAGCACAGGTAACAGCAGCACAATGCTCAGTACACAATACAGCTGGGATGTAGGGAAGCAGAGGAGGTGTCTGTGTACTACCAGGGGCAGCGCTGTACATAGGGCACACATTAGTACAATACAGGGGACACAGAACATTACAGTGACTGATACACTACAACAGCACAGGTAACAGCAACACAATGCTCAGTACACAATACAGATGGGATGTAGGGAAGCAGAGGAGGTGTCTGTGTACTACCAGGGGCAGCGCCATACATAGGACACACATTAGTACAATACAGGGGACACAGAATATTACAGTGACTGAGACACTACAACAGCACAGGTAACAGCAGCACAATGCTCAGTACACAATACAGCTGGGATGTAGGGAAGCAGAGGAGGTGTCCGTGTACTACAAGGGGCAGCGCTGTACTTACGGTCTTTTTCAAGGATGACATTACAGTGACTGAGACACTACAACAGCACAGGAAACAGCAGCATAATGCTCAGTACACAATACAGCTGGGATGTAGGGAAGCAGAGGAGGTGTCCGTGTACTACCAGGGACAGTGCTGTACATAGGGCACACATTAGTACAATACAGGGGACACAGAACATTACAGCGACTGAGACACTACAACAGCACAGGTAACAGCAGCATAATGCTCAGTACACAATACAGCTGGGATGTAGGGAAGCAGAGGAGGTGACCGTGTACTACCAGGGGCAGCGCTGTACATAGGGCACACATTAGTACAATACAGGGGACACAGAACATTACAGTGACTGAGACACTACAACAGCACAGGTAACAGCAGCATAATGCTCAGTACACAATACAGCTGGGATGTAGGGAAGCAGAGGAGGTGTCCGTGTACTACCAGGGACAGTGCTGTACATAGGGCACACATTAGTACAATACAGGGGACACAGAACATTACAGTGACTGAGACACTACAACAGCACAGGTAACAGCAGCACAATGCTCAGTACACAATACAGCTGGGATGTAGGGAAGCAGAGGAGGTGTCTGTGTACTACCAGGGACAGTGCTGTACATAGGGCACACATTAGTACAATACAGGGGACACAGAACATTACAGTGACTGAGACACTACAACAGCACAGGTAACAGCAGCACAATGCTCAGTACACAATACAGCTGGGATGTAGGGAAGCAGAGGAGGTGTCTGTGTACTACCAGGGACAGTGCTGTACATAGGGCACACATTAGTACAATAAAGGGGACGCAGAACATTACAGTGACTGAGAATCTACAACAGCACAGGTAACAGCAGCACAATGCTCAGTACACAATACAGCTGGGATGTAGGGAAGCAGAGGAGGTGTCCGTGTACTACCAGGGGCAGCACTGTACATAGGGCGCACATTAGTACAATACAGGGGACACAGAACATTACAGTGACTGAGACACTACAACAGCACAGGTAACAGCAGCACAATGCTCAGTACACAATACAGCTGGGATGTAGGAGAGCAGAGGAGGTGTCTGTGTACTACCAGGGGCAGCGCTGTACATAGGGCGCACATTAGTACAATACAGGGGACACAGAACATTACAGTGGCTGAGACACTACAACAGCACAGGTAACAGCAGCACAATGCTCAGTACACAATACAGCTGGGATGTAGGGAAGCAGAGGAGGTGACCGTGTACTACCAGGGGCAGCGCTGTACATAGGGCACACATTAGTACAATACAGGGGACACAGAACATTACAGTGACTGAGACACTACAACAGCACAGGTAACAGCAGCATAATGCTCAGTACACAATACAGCTGGGATGTAGGGAAGCAGAGGAGGTGTCCGTGTACTACCAGGGACAGTGCTGTACATAGGGCACACATTAGTACAATACAGGGGACACAGAACATTACAGTGACTGAGACACTACAACAGCACAGGTAACAGCAGCACAATGCTCAGTACACAATACAGCTGGGATGTAGGGAAGCAGAGGAGGTGTCTGTGTACTACCAGGGACAGTGCTGTACATAGGGCACACATTAGTACAATACAGGGGACACAGAACATTACAGTGACTGAGACACTACAACAGCACAGGTAACAGCAGCACAATGCTCAGTACACAATACAGCTGGGATGTAGGGAAGCAGAGGAGGTGTCTGTGTACTACCAGGGACAGTGCTGTACATAGGGCACACATTAGTACAATAAAGGGGACGCAGAACATTACAGTGACTGAGAATCTACAACAGCACAGGTAACAGCAGCACAATGCTCAGTACACAATACAGCTGGGATGTAGGGAAGCAGAGGAGGTGTCCGTGTACTACCAGGGGCAGCACTGTACATAGGGCGCACATTAGTACAATACAGGGGACACAGAACATTACAGTGACTGAGACACTACAACAGCACAGGTAACAGCAGCACAATGCTCAGTACACAATACAGCTGGGATGTAGGAGAGCAGAGGAGGTGTCTGTGTACTACCAGGGGCAGCGCTGTACATAGGGCGCACATTAGTACAATACAGGGGACACAGAACATTACAGTGGCTGAGACACTACAACAGCACAGGTAACAGCAGCACAATGCTCAGTACACAATACAGCTGGGATGTAGGGAAGCAGAGGAGGTGTCTGTGTACTACCAGGGGCAGCGCTGTACATAGGGCGCACATTAGTACAATACAGGGGACACAGAACATTACAGTGGCTGAGACACTACAACAGCACAGGTAACAGCAGCACAATGCTCAGTACACAATACAGCTGGGATGTAGGGAAGCAGAGGAGGTGTCTGTGTACTACCAGGGGCAGCACCGTACATAGGGCACACATTAGTACAATACAGGGGACACAGAACATTACAGTGACTGAGACACTACAACAGCACAGGTAACAGCAGCACAATGCTCAGTACACAATACAGCTGGGATGTAGGGAAGCAGAGGAGGTGTCTGTGTACTACCAGGGGCAGCACCGTACATAGGGCACACATTAGTACAATACAGGGGACACAGAACATTACAGTGACTGAGACACTACAACAGCACGGGTAACAGCAGCACAATGCTCAGTACACAATACAGCTGGGATGTAGGGAAGCAGAGGAGGTGTCCGTGTACTACCAGGGACAGTGATGTACATAGGGCACACATTAGTACAATACAGGGGACACAGAACATTACAGTGACTGAGACACTACAACAGCACAGGTAACAGCAGCACAATGCTCAGTACACAATACAGCTGGGATGTAGGGAAGCAGAGGAGGTGTCTGTGTACTACCAGGGACAGTGCTGTACATAGGGCACACATTAGTACAATACAGGGGACACAGAACATTACAGTGACTGAGACACTACAACAGCACAGGTAACAGCAGCACAATGCTCAGTACACAATACAGCTGGGATGTAGGGAAGCAGAGGAGGTGTCTGTGTACTACCAGGGACAGTGCTGTACATAGGGCACACATTAGTACAATAAAGGGGACGCAGAACATTACAGTGACTGAGAATCTACAACAGCACAGGTAACAGCAGCACAATGCTCAGTACACAATACAGCTGGGATGTAGGGAAGCAGAGGAGGTGTCCGTGTACTACCAGGGGCAGCACTGTACATAGGGCGCACATTAGTACAATACAGGGGACACAGAACATTACAGTGACTGAGACACTACAACAGCACAGGTAACAGCAGCACAATGCTCAGTACACAATACAGCTGGGATGTAGGGAAGCAGAGGAGGTGTCTGTGTACTACCAGGGGCAGCGCTGTACATAGGGCGCACATTAGTACAATACAGGGGACAAAGAACATTACAGTGGCTGAGACACTACAACAGCACAGGTAACAGCAGCACAATGCTCAGTACACAATACAGCTGGGATGTAGGGAAGCAGAGGAGGTGTCTGTGTACTACCAGGGGCAGCGCTGTACATAGGGCACACATTAGTACAATACAGGGGACACAGAACATTACAGTGACTGATACACTACAACAGCACAGGTAACAGCAACACAATGCTCAGTACACAATACAGATGGGATGTAGGGAAGCAGAGGAGGTGTCTGTGTACTACCAGGGGCAGCGCCATACATAGGACACACATTAGTACAATACAGGGGACACAGAATATTACAGTGACTGAGACACTACAACAGCACAGGTAACAGCAGCACAATGCTCAGTACACAATACAGCTGGGATGTAGGAGAGCAGAGGAGGTGTCTGTGTACTACCAGGGGCAGCGCCGTACATAGGGCACACATTAGTACAATACAGGGGACACAGAACATTACAGTGACTGAGACACTACAACAGCACAGGTAACAGCAGCACAATGCTCAGTACACAATACAGCTGGGATGTAGGGAAGCAGAGGAGGTGTCTGTGTACTACCAGGGGCAGCGCTGTACATAGGGCGCACATTAGTACAATACAGGGGACACAGAACATTACAGTGGCTGAGACACTACAACAGCACAGGTAACAGCAGCACAATGCTCAGTACACAATACAGCTGGGATGTAGGGAAGCAGAGGAGGTGTCTGTGTACTACCAGGGGCAGCGCTGTACATAGGGCACACATTAGTACAATACAGGGGACACAGAACATTACAGTGACTGATACACGACAACAGCACAGGTAACAGCAACACAATGCTCAGTACACAATACAGATGGGATGTAGGGAAGCAGAGGAGGTGTCTGTGTACTACCAGGGGCAGCGCCATACATAGGACACACATTAGTACAATACAGGGGACACAGAATATTACAGTGACTGAGACACTACAACAGCACAGGTAACAGCAGCACAATGCTCAGTACACAATACAGCTGGGATGTAGGGAAGCAGAGGAGGTGTCCGTGTACTACAAGGGGCAGCGCTGTACTTACGGTCTTTTTCAAGGATGACATTACAGTGACTGAGACACTACAACAGCACAGGAAACAGCAGCATAATGCTCAGTACACAATACAGCTGGGATGTAGGGAAGCAGAGGAGGTGTCCGTGTACTACCAGGGACAGTGCTGTACATAGGGCACACATTAGTACAATACAGGGGACACAGAACATTACAGCGACTGAGACACTACAACAGCACAGGTAACAGCAGCATAATGCTCAGTACACAATACAGCTGGGATGTAGGGAAGCAGAGGAGGTGACCGTGTACTACCAGGGGCAGCGCTGTACATAGGGCACACATTAGTACAATACAGGGGACACAGAACATTACAGTGACTGAGACACTACAACAGCACAGGTAACAGCAGCATAATGCTCAGTACACAATACAGCTGGGATGTAGGGAAGCAGAGGAGGTGTCCGTGTACTACCAGGGACAGTGCTGTACATAGGGCACACATTAGTACAATACAGGGGACACAGAACATTACAGTGACTGAGACACTACAACAGCACAGGTAACAGCAGCACAATGCTCAGTACACAATACAGCTGGGATGTAGGGAAGCAGAGGAGGTGTCTGTGTACTACCAGGGACAGTGCTGTACATAGGGCACACATTAGTACAATACAGGGGACACAGAACATTACAGTGACTGAGACACTACAACAGCACAGGTAACAGCAGCACAATGCTCAGTACACAATACAGCTGGGATGTAGGGAAGCAGAGGAGGTGTCTGTGTACTACCAGGGACAGTGCTGTACATAGGGCACACATTAGTACAATAAAGGGGACGCAGAACATTACAGTGACTGAGAATCTACAACAGCACAGGTAACAGCAGCACAATGCTCAGTACACAATACAGCTGGGATGTAGGGAAGCAGAGGAGGTGTCCGTGTACTACCAGGGGCAGCACTGTACATAGGGCGCACATTAGTACAATACAGGGGACACAGAACATTACAGTGACTGAGACACTACAACAGCACAGGTAACAGCAGCACAATGCTCAGTACACAATACAGCTGGGATGTAGGAGAGCAGAGGAGGTGTCTGTGTACTACCAGGGGCAGCGCTGTACATAGGGCGCACATTAGTACAATACAGGGGACACAGAACATTACAGTGGCTGAGACACTACAACAGCACAGGTAACAGCAGCACAATGCTCAGTACACAATACAGCTGGGATGTAGGGAAGCAGAGGAGGTGTCTGTGTACTACCAGGGGCAGCGCTGTACATAGGGCGCACATTAGTACAATACAGGGGACACAGAACATTACAGTGGCTGAGACACTACAACAGCACAGGTAACAGCAGCACAATGCTCAGTACACAATACAGCTGGGATGTAGGGAAGCAGAGGAGGTGTCTGTGTACTACCAGGGGCAGCACCGTACATAGGGCACACATTAGTACAATACAGGGGACACAGAACATTACAGTGACTGAGACACTACAACAGCACAGGTAACAGCAGCACAATGCTCAGTACACAATACAGCTGGGATGTAGGGAAGCAGAGGAGGTGTCTGTGTACTACCAGGGGCAGCACCGTACATAGGGCACACATTAGTACAATACAGGGGACACAGAACATTACAGTGACTGAGACACTACAACAGCACGGGTAACAGCAGCACAATGCTCAGTACACAATACAGCTGGGATGTAGGGAAGCAGAGGAGGTGTCCGTGTACTACCAGGGACAGTGATGTACATAGGGCACACATTAGTACAATACAGGGGACACAGAACATTACAGTGACTGAGACACTACAACAGCACAGGTAACAGCAGCACAATGCTCAGTACACAATACAGCTGGGATGTAGGGAAGCAGAGGAGGTGTCTGTGTACTACCAGGGACAGTGCTGTACATAGGGCACACATTAGTACAATACAGGGGACACAGAACATTACAGTGACTGAGACACTACAACAGCACAGGTAACAGCAGCACAATGCTCAGTACACAATACAGCTGGGATGTAGGGAAGCAGAGGAGGTGTCTGTGTACTACCAGGGACAGTGCTGTACATAGGGCACACATTAGTACAATAAAGGGGACGCAGAACATTACAGTGACTGAGAATCTACAACAGCACAGGTAACAGCAGCACAATTCTCAGTACACAATACAGCTAGGATGTAGGGAAGCAGAGGAGGTGTCCGTGTACTACCAGGGGCAGCACTGTACATAGGGCGCACATTAGTACAATACAGGGGACACAGAACATTACAGTGACTGAGACACTACAACAGCACAGGTAACAGCAGCACAATGCTCAGTACACAATACAGCTGGGATGTAGGAGAGCAGAGGAGGTGTCTGTGTACTACCAGGGGCAGCGCCGTACATAGGGCACACATTAGTACAATACAGGGGACACAGAACATTACAGTGACTGAGACACTACAACAGCACAGGTAACAGCAGCACAATGCTCAGTACACAATACAGCTGGGATGTAGGGAAGCAGAGGAGGTGTCTGTGTACTACCAGGGGCAGCGCTGTACATAGGGCGCACATTAGTACAATACAGGGGACAAAGAACATTACAGTGGCTGAGACACTACAACAGCACAGGTAACAGCAGCACAATGCTCAGTACACAATACAGCTGGGATGTAGGGAAGCAGAGGAGGTGTCTGTGTAGTACCAGGGGCAGCGCTGTACATAGGGCACACATTAGTACAATACAGGGGACACAGAACATTACAGTGACTGATACACTACAACAGCACAGGTAACAGCAACACAATGCTCAGTACACAATACAGATGGGATGTAGGGAAGCAGAGGAGGTGTCTGTGTACTACCAGGGGCAGCGCCATACATAGGACACACATTAGTACAATACAGGGGACACAGAACATTACAGTGACTGAGACACTACAACAGCACAGGTAACAGCAGCATAATGCTCAGTACACAATACAGCTGGGATGTAGGGAAGCAGAGGAGGTGTCCGTGTACTACCAGGGACAGTGCTGTACATAGGGCACACATTAGTACAATACAGGGGACACAGAACATTACAGCGACTGAGACACTACAACAGCACAGGTAACAGCAGCATAATGCTCAGTACACAATACAGCTGGGATGTAGGGAAGCAGAGGAGGTGACCGTGTACTACCAGGGGCAGCGCTGTACATAGGGCACACATTAGTACAATACAGGGGACACAGAACATTACAGTGACTGAGACACTACAACAGCACAGGTAACAGCAGCATAATGCTCAGTACACAATACAGCTGGGATGTAGGGAAGCAGAGGAGGTGTCCGTGTATTACCAGGGGCAGCACTGTACATAGGGCACACATTAGTACAATACAGGGGACACAGAACATTACAGTGACTTAGACACTACAACAGCACAGGTAACAGCAGCATAATGCTCAGTACACAATACAGCTGGGATGTAGGGAAGCAGAGCAGGTGTCTGTACTACCAGGGGCAGCACCGTACATAGGGCACACATTAGTACAATACAGGGGACACAGAACATTACAGTGACTGAGACACTACAACAGCACAGGTAACAGCAGCACAATGCTCAGTACACAATACATCTGGGATGTAGGGAAGCAGAGGAGGTGTCTGTGTACTACCAGGGACAGTGCTGTACATAGGGCACACATTAGTACAATACAGGGGACACAGAACATTACAGTGACTGAGACACTACAACAGCACAGGTAACAGCAGCACAATGCTCAGTACACAATACAGCTGGGATGTAGGGAAGCAGAGGAGGTGTCTGTGTACTACCAGGGACAGTGCTGTACATAGGGCACACATTAGTACAATACAGGGGACACAGAACATTACAGTGACTGAGACACTACAACAGCACAGGTAACAGCAGCACAATGCTCAGTACACAATACAGCTGGGATGTAGGGAAGCAGAGGAGGTGTCTGTGTACTACCAGGGACAGTGCTGTACATAGGGCACACATTAGTACAATAAAGGGGACGCAGAACATTACAGTGACTGAGAATCTACAACAGCACAGCTAACAGCAGCACAATGCTCAGTACACAATACAGCTGGGATGTAGGGAAACAGAGGAGGTGTCCGTGTACTACCAGGGGCAGCGCCATACATAGGGCACACATTAGTACAATACAGGGGACACAGAACATTACAGTGACTGAGACACTACAACAGCACAGGTAACAGCAGCACAATGCTCAGTACACAGTACAGCTGGGATGTAGGGGAGCATAGGAGGTGTCCGTGTACTACCAGGGGCAGCGCAGTACATAGGGCACACATTAGTACAATACAGCCGGGATGTAGGGAAGCAGAGGCTGTGTTCTTGTACTACCAGGGGCAGCGCTGTACATAGGGCACACATTAGTACAATACAGGGGACACAGAACATTACAGTGACTGAGACACTACAACAGCACAGGTAACAGCAGCAAAATGCTCAGTACACAATACATCGGGGATGTAGGGAAGCAGAGGAGGTGTCCGTGTACTACCAGGGGCCGTGCCGTACATAGGGCACACAGAACAATACAGTGGAAACAGAACTAAACATTACAGTGACTGAGACACTACAACAGCACAGGTAACAGCAGCACAATGCTCAGTACACAATACAGCTGGGATGTAGGGAAGCAGAGGAGGTGTCTGTGTACTACCAGGGACAGCGCCATACATAGGGCACACATTAGTACAATACAGGGGACACAGAACATTACAGTGACTGAGAATCTACAACAGCACAGGTAACAGCAGCACAATGCTCAGTACACAATACAGCTGGGATGTAGGGGAGCAGAGGAGGTGTCCGTGTACAACCAGGGGCAGCGCAGTACATAGGGCACACATTAGTACAATACAGCTGGGATGTAGGGGAGCAGAGGAGGTGTCTGTGTACTACCAGGGGCAGCGCCGTACATAGGGCACATATTAGAACAATACACAGGACACAGAACATTACAGTGACTGAGACACTACAACAGCACAGGTAACAGCAGCACAATGCTCAGTACACAGTACAGCTGGGATGTAGGGAAGCAGAGGAGGTGTCCGTGTACTACCAGGGGCAGCGCTGTACATAGGGCACACATTAGTACAATACAGGGGACACAGAACATTACAGCGACTGAGACACTACAACAGCACAGGTAACAGCAGCACAATGCTCAGTACACAATACAGCTGGGATGTAGGGAAGCAGAGGAGGTGTCTGTGTACTACCAGGGACAGCGCCATACATAGGGCACACATTAGTACAATACAGGGGACACAGAACATTACAGTGACTGAGAATCTACAACAGCACAGGTAACAGCAGCACAATGCTCAGTACACAATACAGCTGGGATGTAGGGGAGCAGAGGAGGTGTCCGTGTACAACCAGGGGCAGCGCAGTACATAGGGCACACATTAGTACAATACAGCTGGGATGTAGGGGAGCAGAGGAGGTGTCTGTGTACTACCAGGGGCAGCGCCGTACATAGGGCACATATTAGTACAATACACAGGACACAGAACATTACAGTGACTGAGACACTACAACAGCACAGGTAACAGCAGCACAATGCTCAGTACACAGTACAGCTGGGATGTAGGGAAGCAGAGGAGGTGTCTGTGTACTACCAGGGGCAGCGCTGTACATAGGGCACACATTAGTACAATACAGGGGACACAGAACATTACAGCGACTGAGACACTACAACAGCACAGGTAACAGCAGCACAATGCTCAGTACACAATACAGCTGGGATGTAGGGAAGCAGAGGAGGTGTCTGTGTACTATCGGGGGCAGCGCCGTACATAGGGCACACATTAGTACAATACAGGGGACACAGAACATTACAGTGACTGAGACACTACAACAGCACAGGTAACAGCAGCACAATGCTCAGTACACAATACAGCTGGGATGTAGGGAAGCAGAGGAGGTGTCCGTGTACTACCAGGGGCAGCGCCGTACATAGGGCACATATTAGTACAATACACAGGACACAGAACATTACAGTGACTGAGACACTACAACAGCACAGGTTACAGCAGCACATGGCTCAGTACACAATACAGCTGGGATGTAGGGAAGCAGAGGAGGTGTCTGTGTACTATCGGGGGCAGCGCCGTACATAGGGCACACATTAGTACAATACAGGGGACACAGAACATTACAGTGACTGAGACACTACAACAGCACAGGTAACAGCAGCACAATGCTCAGTACACAATACAGCTGGGATGTAGGGAAGCAGAGGAGGTGTCCGTGCACTACTAGCGGCCGTGCTGTACATAGGGCACACATTAGTACAATACAGAGGATACAGAACATTACAGTGACTGAGACACTACAACAGCACAGGTAACAGCAGCACAATGCTCAGTACACAATACAGCTGGGATGTAGGGAAGCAGAGGAGGTGTCTGTGTACTACCAGGGCCAGCGCTGTACATAGGGCACACATTAGTACAATACAGGGGACACAGAACATTACAGTGACTGAGACACTACAACAGCACAGGTAACAGCAGCACAATGCTCAGTACACAATACAGCTGGGATGTAGGGAAGCAGAGGAGGTGTCCGTGTACTACCAGGGGCAGTGCTGTACATAGGGCACACATTAGTACAATACAGGGGACACAGAACATTACAGTGACTGAGACACTACAACAGCACAGGTAACAGCAGCACAATGCTCAGTACACAATACAGCTGGGATGTAGGGAAGCAGAGGAGGTGTCCGTGTACTACCAGGGGCAGTGCTGTACATAGGGCACACATTAGTACAATACAGGGGACACAGAACATTGCAGTGACTGAGACACTACAACAGCACAGGTAACAGCAGCACAATGGTCAGTACACAATACAGCTGGGATGTAGGGAAGCAGAGGAGGTGTCTGTACTACCAGGGGCCGTGCCGTACATAGGGCACAAAGAACAATACAGGGGACACCAGAGGCGTACCTAGATAATCGTGGGCCCCATAGCAAAAGTGTGTAAGGGCCTCCTATTTAGCAACTGTTGGTGATAAATGTATGTAAAACATACACTTAGACAGCAAAGATGGGCCCCCTTCAGCTCGGGGCCCCATAGCAGCTGCACCCCTTGCACCTATGGTAGTTACGCCTTTGGGGGACACAGAACATTACAGTGACTGAGACACTACAACAGCACAGGTAACAGCAGCACAGTGCTTAGTACACAATACAGCTGGGATGTAGGGAAGCAGAGGAGGTGTCCGTGTACTACCAGGGGCAGCACCGTACATAGGGCACACATTAGTACAATACAGGGGACACAGAACATTACAGTGACTGAGACACTACAGCAGCACAGGTAACAGCAGCACAATGCTCAGTACACAACACAGCTGGGATGTAGGGAAGCAGAGGAGGTGTCCTTGTACTACCAGGGGCTGCGCTGTACATAGGGCACACATTAGTACAATACAGGGGACACAGAACATTACAGTGACTGAGACACTACAACAGCACAGGTAACAGCAGCACAATGCTCAGTACACAGTACAGCTGGGATGTAGGGAAGCAGAGGTGGTGTCTGTACTACCAGGGTCAGTGCCGTACATAGGGCACACATTAGTACAATACAGGGGACACAGAACATTACAGTGACTGAGACACTACAACAGCACAGGTAGCAGCAGCACAATGCTCAGTACACATTACAGCTGGGATGTAGGGAAGCAGAGGAGGTGTCCGTGTACTACCAGGGGCAGCGCCATACATAGGGCACACATTAGTACAATACAGGGGACACAGAACATTACAGTGACTGAGACACTACAACAGCACAGGTAACAGCAGCACAATGCTCAGTACAAAATACAGCTGGGATGTAGGGAAGCAGAGGAGGTGTCCGTGTACTACCAGGTGCAGCGCCGTACATAGGGCACACATTAGTACAATGCAGGGGACACAGAACATTACAGTGACTGAGACACTACAGCAGCACAGGTAACAGCAGCACAATGCTCAGTACACAATACAGCTGGGATGTAGGGAAGCAGAGGAGGTGTCCGTGTACTACCAGGGGCAGCGCCGTACATAGGGCACACATTAGTACATTACAGGGGGCACAGAACATTACAGTGACTGAGACACTACAACAGCACAGGTGACAGCAGCACAGTGCTCATTACACAATACAGCTGGGATGTAGGGAAGCAGAGGAGGTGTCCGTGTACTACCAGGGGCAGCGCCATACATAGGGCACACATTAGTACAATACAGGGAACACAGAACATTACAGTGACTGAGACACTACAACAGCACAGGTAACAGCAGCACAATGCTCAGTACACAATACAGCTGGGATGTAGGGAAGCAGAGGCGGTGTCCTTGTACTACCAGGGGCAGCGCCGTAAATAGGGCACACATTAGTACAGTACAGGGGACACAGAACATTACAGTGACTGAGACACTACAACAGCACAGGTAACAGCAGCACAGTGCTCAGTACACAATACAGCTGGGATGTAGGGAAGCAAAGGAGGTGTCTGTGTACTACCAGGGGCAGCGCTGTACATAGGGCACACATTAGTACAATACAGGTAACACAGAACATTACAGTGATGGAGACACTACAACAGCACAGGTAACAGCAGCACAATGCTCAGTACAAAATACAGCTGGGATGTAGGGAAGCAGAGGAGGTGTCCGTGTACTACCAGGGGCAGCGCCGTACATAGGGCAGAAGACGACACAGGACCAGAAGAAGACACAGGACCAGGGCTACCTACGGAAAGAAGATAGGTAAGTATTAGTATGTGTGGGCTTTGTATGTATTAAAGTTTTATTTTAAGTGTGTGTCAGTGTGTTTTATTGTACTATTTTTAATACTGTGGCACTACAAGACCCAGCGGGCCCTTTAATGCCCCGCAGGCTGGGACTTGTGGTTCTCCATGTCCCAGCTTGCGGGGGAGGCTTGCTGGGACTCATAGTGCCCCAGTATTAGACAATAGTTTAATCTTTTTTTTACACCACTATCAGCTCGATGCCCACCGCCCAGGGGCATCGAGGACAGCACCAGGCTTCAGCCTGGTCAGGTAAGTCCTGGAGGGGGGGGACCCCTTTATTGGGGGGGGGGTCCCCACTCCCCCAGGGCCCCTGGCCAGGCTGACTGGTCGGTAGAGCTGAATGCTTTGGCCGGGGGGACTTGTATAAAAAGTCTCCCCCCGACTGTGGCATTACCCTGCTGGCTGGTTTGGCCTGGGGCTGGTTCTTGAAATACGGGGGAGCCCTAGTCATTTTGTCCCCCGTATTTTGGGAACCAGCCCCTGACCTGGAGCCTGGGGCTGGTTGTTAAAAATCGGGGAACCCCTATTTGTCGGGTTCCCTGATTTTTTATTACCGGCCCCGGCCCCGTCAGCCTGGTGCTGGTTACAGCTGTGGGGGGGACCCCACGCTGTTTTTTTTTTTTTATATTTATTTTTTCTATTTTTTTACACTGAAGCCTGCACGGATCTGACTGATCAAAAACTGACTAAAGCAAATACGACAGGGAAAGCAGGGTGTATTTTCCTGTCGTATTTGCGTGGGTGTTTTACACCACTTAGCAGCCGTATTATCAATACGGCTGCTTAGTAAATCAGGAACCACCATTCTTTTGAATGGTGATTTCTGTCGTATCCTATCGATGGTGTAGACATTCGTATTTGTAAATACAAATACGAATGTTCCATCTTTAGGAATGCAAATTGTTGTATTTTCGGGATTGTAAATCCCGAAAATACAAATTCGTACACCTTTTTTCTACAAATCCATTTTGGTAAATGTCCCCCTATACCACACCGTAATGTCCATTACACATTATACCGCACCATAATGTCCATTACACATTATACCACACCATAATGTCCATTTCACATTATACCACACACCATAATGTCCATTACACATTATACCACTATCTGTAATGCCCATTACACAATATGCTAATAAACTACTGTCAATGTTTATGTGTGTGTTTACTGCATAGTATATATATATACAGTATATATATATATATATATATATATATATACACACACACTGCAGAAATAAATGTATGTAATTATTGGTAACTTTCTTAGACCGCACAGTTATGTTAATCAGTATTATAATGGTAGCACAGGATATTGAAGACAAATGAAATAGATGCAATGCCCACCTCACTACAGCATAGGAGACGTAACCAGTTCCTTCCCTGCTTGGCTTGTGCTGTGTGCGGCAGCTCCAGTTCCACTATGAGCAGGCAGCCCAGGTCAGGAGGAGCAAGGAGGGCAAAAAAGGGCAGAAGAAGAGGAAAGGAGGCCAGGAGCAGGACTCAGGGGGGCTCAAGTCAGCAGGACCAAAGAGCTCCTAAGGCTCAGCCTCATGTTAGGAGAACGGCTGGAGGGCTCCTCAGCCTCAGGGCAGCAGCGGGAGTGGAGGCCAGCAGGCTCAGTGCAGGACTCACCAGAGAGCTCCTCATCCTTAGTAGGTGGAAGCCTCAGGGCCAGGACTGGAGGGCTTCGGTTCAGCAGCCTCAGGCAGGGACTGGAGGGCTTCGGGCTCAGCAGCCTCAGGCAGGGACTGGAGGGCTTCGGGCTCAGCAGCCTCAGGCCAGGACTGGAGGGCTTCGGGCTCAGCAGCCTCAGGGCCAGGACTGGAGGGCTTCGGGCTCAGCAGCCTCAGGCCAGGACTGGAGGGCTTCGGGCCCAGCAGCCTCAGGCCAGGACTGGAGGGCTTCGGCTCAGCAGCCTCAGTGCCAGGACTGGAGGGCTTCGGCTCAGCAGCCTCAGTGCCAGGACTGGAGGGCTTCGGCTCAGCAGCCTCAGGGCCAGGACTGGAGGGCTTCGGCTCAGCAGCCTCAGGGCCAGGACTGGAGGGCTTCAGCTCAGCAGACTCAGGGTCAGGCCAGGAGGGCTTCGGCTCAGCAGCCTCAGGCCAGGACTGGAGGGCTTCGGCTCAGCAGCCTCAGGCCAGGACTGGAGGGCTTCGGCTCAGCAGCCTCAGGGCCAGGACTGGAGGGCTTCGGGCTCAGCAGCCTCAGGCCAGGACTGGAGGGCTTCGGGCCCAGCAGCCTCAGGCCAGGACTGGAGGGCTTCGGCTCAGCAGCCTCAGTGCCAGGACTGGAGGGCTTCGGCTCAGCAGCCTCAGTGCCAGGACTGGAGGGCTTCGGGCTCAGCAGCCTCAGGCCAGGACTGGAGGGCTTCGGGCCCAGCAGCCTCAGGCCAGGACTGGAGGGCTTCGGCTCAGCAGCCTCAGTGCCAGGACTGGAGGGCTTCGGCTCAGCAGCCTCAGTGCCAGGACTGGAGGGCTTCGGCTCAGCAGCCTCAGGGCCAGGACTGGAGGGCTTCGGCTCAGCAGCCTCAGGGCCAGGACTGGAGGGCTTCAGCTCAGCAGACTCAGGGTCAGGCCAGGAGGGCTTCGGCTCAGCAGCCTCAGGCCAGGACTGGAGGGCTTCGGCTCAGCAGCCTCAGGCCAGGACTGGAGGGCTTCGGCTCAGCAGCCTCAGGGCCAGGACTGGAGGGCTTCGGCTCAGCAGCCTCAGGGCCGGGACTGGAGGGCTTCGGCTCAGCAGCCTCAGGCCGGGACTGGAGGGCTTCGGCTCAGCAGCCTCAGGCCGGGACTGGAGGGCTTCGGCTCAGCAGCCTCAGGCAGGGACTGGAGGGCTTCGGCTCAGCAGCCTCAGGCCGGGACTGGAGGGCTTCGGCTCAGCAGCCTCAGGCCGGGACTGGAGGGCTTCGGCACAGCAGCCTCAGGCCGGGACTGGAGGGCTTCGGCTCAGCAGCCTCAGGCCAGGACTGGAGGGCTTCGGCTCAGCAGCCTCAGGCCAGGACTGGAGGGCTTCGGCTCAGCAGCCTCAGGCCGGGACTGGAGGGCTTCGGCTCAGCAGCCTCAGGCCGGGACTGGAGGGCTTCGGCTCAGCAGCCTCAGGCCGGGACTGGAGGGCTTTGGTTCAGCAGCCTCAGGCCAGGACTGGAGGGCTTCGGCTCAGCAGCTTCAGACCAGGACTGGAGGGCTTCGGATCAGTAGCCTCAGGCCAGGACTGGAGGGTAGCACAGGATATTGAAGACAAATGAAATAGATGCAATGCCCACCTCACTACAGCATAGGAGACGTGACCAGTTCCTTCCCTGCTTGGCTTGTGCTGTGTGCGGCAGCTCTAGTTCCACTATGAGATGGCAGCCCAGGTCAGGAGGAGCAAGGAGGGCAAAAAGGGCAGTAGAAGAGGAAAGGAGGCCAGGAGCAGGACTCAGGGGGGGGGGGGGGGGGGGGGGCTCAAGTCAGCAGGACCAAAGAGCTCCTTAGGCTCAGCCTCATGTTAGGAGAAGGGCCGGAGTGCTCCTCAGCCGCAGGGCAGCAGCAGGAGTGGAGGCCAGCAGGCTCAGTGCAGGACTCACCAGAGAGCTCCTCAGCCTTAGTAGGTGGAAGCCTCAGGGCCAGGACTGGAGGGCTTCGGCTCAGCAGCCTCAGGGCCAGGACTGGAGGGCTTCGGCTCAGCAGACTCAGGGCCAGGACTGGAGGGCTTCAGGCTCAGCAGCCTCAGGCCAGGACTGGAGGGCTTCGGCTCAGCAGCCTCAGGCCAGAACTGGAGGGCTTCGGCTCAGCAGCCTCAGGGCCAGGACTGGAGGGCTTCGGCTCAGCAGCCTCAGGGCCAGGACTGGAGGGCTTCGGCTCAGCAGACTCAGGGTCAGGCCAGGAGGGCTTCCGCTCAGCAGCCTCAGGCCAGGACTGGAGGGCTTCGGCTCATCAGCCTCAGGCCGGACTGGAGGGCTTCGGGCTCAGCAGCCTCAGGCAGGGACTGGAGGGCTTCGGGCTCAGCAGCCTCAGGCAGGGACTGGAGGGCTTCGGGCTCAGCAGCCTCAGGCCAGGACTGGAGGGCTTCGGGCTCAGCAACCTCAGGCCGGACTGGAGGGCTTCGGCTCAGCAGCCTCAGGCCGGGACTGGAGGGCTTCGGCTCAGCAGCCTCAGGCCGGGACTGGAGCGCTTCGGATCAGCAGCCTCAGGCCGGGACTGGAGAGCTTTGGCTCAGCAGCCTCAGGCCAGGACTGGAGAGCTTCGGCTCAGCAGCCTCAGGCCAGGACTGGAGAGCTTCGGCTCAGCAGCCTCAGGCCAGGACTGGAGAGCTTCGGCTCAGCAGCCTCAGGCCAGGACTGGAGAGCTTCGGCTCAGCAGCCTCAGGCCAGGACTGGAGAGCTTCGGCTCAGCAGCCTCAGGCCAGGACTGGAGAGCTTCGGCTCAGCATCCTCAGGCCAGGACTGGAGAGCTTCGGCTCAGCAGCCTCAGGCCAGGACTGGAGAGCTTTGGCTCAGCAGCCTCAGGCCAGGACTGGAGAGCTTTGGCTCAGCAGCCTCAGGCCAGGACTGGAGAGCTTCGGCTCAGCAGCCTCAGGGCCAGGACTGGAGAGCTTCGGCTCAGCATCCTCAGGCCAGGACTGGAGAGCTTTGGCTCAGCAGCCTCAGGCCAGGACTGGAGAGCTTCGGCTCAGCAGCCTCAGGGCCAGGACTGGAGGGCTTCGGCTCAGCAGCCTCAGGCCGGGACTGGAGGGCTTCGGCTCAGCAGCCTCAGGCCGGGACTGGAGGGCTTCGTCTCAGCAGCCTCAGGCCAGGACTGGAGGGCTTCGGCACAGCAGCTTCAGACCAGGACTGGAGGGTAGCACAGGATATTGAAGACAAATTAAATAGATGCAATGCCCACCTCACTACAGCATAGGAGACGTAACCAGTTCCTTCCCTGCTTGGCTTGTGCTGTGTGCGGCAGCTCCAGTTCCACTATGAGCAGGCAGCCCAGGTCAGGAGGAGCAAGGAGGGCAAAAAACGGCAGAAGAAGAGGAAAGGAGGCCAGGAGCAGGACTCGGGGGGGGGGGGGGCTCAAGTCAGCAGGACCGAAGAGCTCCTTAGGCTCAGCCTCATGTTAGGAAAAGGGCCGGAGGGCTCCTCAGCCGCAGGGCAGCAGCGGGAGTGGAGGCCAGAAGGCTCAGTGCAGGACTCACCAGAGAGCTCCTCAGCCTTAGTAGGTGGCAGCCTCAGGCCGGGACTGGAGGGCTTCGGCTCAGCAGCCTCAGGCCGGGACTGGAGGGCTTCGGCTCAGCAGCCTCAGGCCGGGACTGGAGGGCTTCGGCTCAGCAGCCTCAGGCCGGGACTGGAGGGCTTCGGCTCAGCAGCCTCAGGCCGGAACTGGAGGGCTTCGGCTCAGCAGCCTCAGGCCGGGACTGGAGGGCTTCGGCTCAGCAGCCTCAGGCCGGGACTGGAGGGCTTCGGCTCAGGAGCCTCAGGCCGGGACTGGAGGGCTTCGGATCAGCAACCTCAGGCCGGGACTGGAGGGCTTCGGCTCAGCAGCCTCAGGCCGGGACTGAAGGGCTTCGGCTCAGGAGCCTCAGGCCGGGACTGGAGGGCTTCGGATCAGCAACCTCAGGCCAGGAGCACTGGACTAGAGGGCTCAGGGCAGAGTCTCAGAAGAACAGCCAGCAGGATAGGAGGAGCCTGCTGCAGAAGCTACATAAAATGCATGCAACAGGCTGTGGCAAGTTCCAGCAGTCTTGAGGGTGCCCTGCCAGCTAAAATAGCACTACAGATGCCACGCTGGGGCTGGCTGACTACAGGTATTCAGGTACTGCTGAGCATATAGCTATGGAGTAAGGGAGTGCTGGAGATGTCACTGCACTGGAAGTCCTCGGGACGGATACTTGCTGCAGAGACAGAAGCACACAGCGGGGTCCGATGACAACAAAGCACTGGTGACTTGGTAGCATCCAGGAAGCGTCCTTTATACCCAGGGCTGTCCGTGGATTGGCTGCTGCATTCTGACTGCACCACCTCTTTCCACTCATTGGTTATGTAGCAGTCATGTGAGGAAAACCAAGATGGCGGCACCCAATCACTGGAACACTTAAACCTTCACTAGTGGGATGACTTGTCGTGGTTGTCTAGTTGGCCTAGGAGGTATCGGGCCATGGACTTGAACCTTGGTGTTAAGAACCCACCAGAAGCCACCAGGTCGTGGGTGGTGGGACATTATATTTGGCCAAAATGATTCTAAGCGTCTCCTATCTACTCAGTTATATTGCAGAGGTTATTAAAATTATCCTGATTATTAGGATTACCCTCTGTCCGATCTATAGACCATTGGCTACAATGGCCTACCGCCAGTTTCAGATGGGGGTAGCTGCGGGTCCATTATCCGGAATGCTTCACATTCCGTCTACTGATAATCTGGCAGCATCGCATTCCCCAGGACCTATCGGCAATGGAGGGATCGCCGCAGGAATCAGAGCTATCCGCTGCCATCCCTTCTTAATACATCCAGCCGCTAGATAATGTTGGCGGCTAATCCTCAGGCCAGGACTGGAGAGCTTTGGCTCAGCAGCCTCAGGCCAGGACTGGAGAGCTTCGGCTCAGCAGCCTCAGGGCCAGGACTGGAGAGCTTCGGCTCAGCATCCTCAGGCCAGGACTGGAGAGCTTCGGCTCAGCAGCCTCAGGCCAGGACTGGAGAGCTTCGGCTCAGCAGCCTCAGGGCCAGGACTGGAGGGCTTCGGCTCAGCAGCCTCAGGCCGGGACTGGAGGGCTTCGGCTCAGCAGCCTCAGGCCGGGACTGGAGGGCTTCGTCTCAGCAGCCTCAGGCCAGGACTGGAGGGCTTCGGCACAGCAGCTTCAGACCAGGACTGGAGGGTAGCACAGGATATTGAAGACAAATTAAATAGATGCAATGCCCACCTCACTACAGCATAGGAGACGTAACCAGTTCCTTCCCTGCTTGGCTTGTGCTGTGTGCGGCAGCTCCAGTTCCACTATGAGCAGGCAGCCCAGGTCAGGAGGAGCAAGGAGGGCAAAAAACGGCAGAAGAAGAGGAAAGGAGGCCAGGAGCAGGACTCGGGGGGGGGGGGCTCAAGTCAGCAGGACCGAAGAGCTCCTTAGGCTCAGCCTCATGTTAGGAAAAGGGCCGGAGGGCTCCTCAGCCGCAGGGCAGCAGCGGGAGTGGAGGCCAGAAGGCTCAGTGCAGGACTCACCAGAGAGCTCCTCAGCCTTAGTAGGTGGCAGCCTCAGGCCGGGACTGGAGGGCTTCGGCTCAGCAGCCTCAGGCCGGGACTGGAGGGCTTCGGCTCAGCAGCCTCAGGCCGGGACTGGAGGGCTTCGGCTCAGCAGCCTCAGGCCGGGACTGGAGGGCTTCGGCTCAGCAGCCTCAGGCCGGAACTGGAGGGCTTCGGCTCAGCAGCCTCAGGCCGGGACTGGAGGGCTTCGGCTCAGCAGCCTCAGGCCGGGACTGGAGGGCTTCGGCTCAGGAGCCTCAGGCCGGGACTGGAGGGCTTCGGATCAGCAACCTCAGGCCGGGACTGGAGGGCTTCGGCTCAGCAGCCTCAGGCCGGGACTGAAGGGCTTCGGCTCAGGAGCCTCAGGCCGGGACTGGAGGGCTTCGGATCAGCAACCTCAGGCCAGGAGCACTGGACTAGAGGGCTCAGGGCAGAGTCTCAGAAGAACAGCCAGCAGGATAGGAGGAGCCTGCTGCAGAAGCTACATAAAATGCATGCAACAGGCTGTGGCAAGTTCCAGCAGTCTTGAGGGTGCCCTGCCAGCTAAAATAGCACTACAGATGCCACGCTGGGGCTGGCTGACTACAGGTATTCAGGTACTGCTGAGCATATAGCTATGGAGTAAGGGAGTGCTGGAGATGTCACTGCACTGGAAGTCCTCGGGACGGATACTTGCTGCAGAGACAGAAGCACACAGCGGGGTCCGATGACAACAAAGCACTGGTGACTTGGTAGCATCCAGGAAGCGTCCTTTATACCCAGGGCTGTCCGTGGATTGGCTGCTGCATTCTGACTGCACCACCTCTTTCCACTCATTGGTTATGTAGCAGTCATGTGAGGAAAACCAAGATGGCGGCACCCAATCACTGGAACACTTAAACCTTCACTAGTGGGATGACTTGTCGTGGTTGTCTAGTTGGCCTAGGAGGTATCGGGCCATGGACTTGAACCTTGGTGTTAAGAACCCACCAGAAGCCACCAGGTCGTGGGTGGTGGGACATTATATTTGGCCAAAATGATTCTAAGCGTCTCCTATCTACTCAGTTATATTGCAGAGGTTATTAAAATTATCCTGATTATTAGGATTACCCTCTGTCCGATCTATAGACCATTGGCTACAATGGCCTACCGCCAGTTTCAGATGGGGGTAGCTGCGGGTCCATTATCCGGAATGCTTCACATTCCGTCTACTGATAATCTGGCAGCATCGCATTCCCCAGGACCTATCGGCAATGGAGGGATCGCCGCAGGAATCAGAGCTATCCGCTGCCATCCCTTCTTAATACATCCAGCCGCTAGATAATGTTGGCGGCTAATCCTCAGGCCAGGACTGGAGAGCTTTGGCTCAGCAGCCTCAGGCCAGGACTGGAGAGCTTCGGCTCAGCAGCCTCAGGGCCAGGACTGGAGAGCTTCGGCTCAGCAGCCTCAGGCCAGGACTGGAGAGCTTCGGCTCAGCAGCCTCAGGCCAGGACTGGAGAGCTTCGGCTCAGCAGCCTCAGGGCCAGGACTGGAGGGCTTCGGCTCAGCAGCCTCAGGCCGGGACTGGAGGGCTTCGGCTCAGCAGCCTCAGGCCGGGACTGGAGGGCTTCGTCTCAGCAGCCTCAGGCCAGGACTGGAGGGCTTCGGCACAGCAGCTTCAGACCAGGACTGGAGGGTAGCACAGGATATTGAAGACAAATTAAATAGATGCAATGCCCACCTCACTACAGCATAGGAGACGTAACCAGTTCCTTCCCTGCTTGGCTTGTGCTGTGTGCGGCAGCTCCAGTTCCACTATGAGCAGGCAGCCCAGGTCAGGAGGAGCAAGGAGGGCAAAAAACGGCAGAAGAAGAGGAAAGGAGGCCAGGAGCAGGACTCGGGGGGGGGGGGGGGCTCAAGTCAGCAGGACCGAAGAGCTCCTTAGGCTCAGCCTCATGTTAGGAAAAGGGCCGGAGGGCTCCTCAGCCGCAGGGCAGCAGCGGGAGTGGAGGCCAGAAGGCTCAGTGCAGGACTCACCAGAGAGCTCCTCAGCCTTAGTAGGTGGCAGCCTCAGGCCGGGACTGGAGGGCTTCGGCTCAGCAGCCTCAGGCCGGGACTGGAGGGCTTCGGCTCAGCAGCCTCAGGCCGGGACTGGAGGGCTTCGGCTCAGCAGCCTCAGGCCGGGACTGGAGGGCTTCGGCTCAGCAGCCTCAGGCCGGGACTGGAGGGCTTCGGCTCAGCAGCCTCAGGCCGGAACTGGAGGGCTTCGGCTCAGCAGCCTCAGGCCGGGACTGGAGGGCTTCGGCTCAGCAGCCTCAGGCCGGGACTGGAGGGCTTCGGCTCAGGAGCCTCAGGCCGGGACTGGAGGGCTTCGGATCAGCAACCTCAGGCCGGGACTGGAGGGCTTCGGCTCAGCAGCCTCAGGCCGGGACTGAAGGGCTTCGGCTCAGGAGCCTCAGGCCGGGACTGGAGGGCTTCGGATCAGCAACCTCAGGCCAGGAGCACTGGACTAGAGGGCTCAGGGCAGAGTCTCAGAAGAACAGCCAGCAGGATAGGAGGAGCCTGCTGCAGAAGCTACATAAAATGCATGCAAGTTCCAGCAGTCTTGAGGGTGCCCTGCCAGCTAAAATAGCACTACAGATGCCACGCTGGGGCTGGCTGACTACAGGTATTCAGGTACTGCTGAGCATATAGCTATGGAGTAAGGGAGTGCTGGAGATGTCACTGCACTGGAAGTCCTCGGGACGGATACTTGCTGCAGAGACAGAAGCACACAGCGGGGTCCGATGACAACAAAGCACTGGTGACTTGGTAGCATCCAGGAAGCGTCCTTTATACCCAGGGCTGTCCGTGGATTGGCTGCTGCATTCTGACTGCACCACCTCTTTCCACTCATTGGTTATGTAGCAGTCATGTGAGGAAAACCAAGATGGCGGCACCCAATCACTGGAACACTTAAACCTTCACTAGTGGGATGACTTGTCGTGGTTGTCTAGTTGGCCTAGGAGGTATCGGGCCATGGACTTGAACCTTGGTGTTAAGAACCCACCAGAACCCACCAGGTCGTGGGTGGTGGGACATTATATTTGGCCAAAATGATTCTAAGCGTCTCCTATCTACTCAGTTATATTGCAGAGGTTATTAAAATTATCCTGATTATTAGGATTACCCTCTGTCCGATCTATAGACCATTGGCTACAATGGCCTACCGCCAGTTTCAGATGGGGGTAGCTGCGGGTCCATTATCCGGAATGCTTCACATTCCGTCTACTGATAATCTGGCAGCATCGCATTCCCCAGGACCTATCGGCAATGGAGGGATCGCCGCAGGAATCAGAGCTATCCGCTGCCATCCCTTCTTAATACATCCAGCCGCTAGATAATGTTGGCGGCTAATCCTCAACACCCGGGACTTGTCGGGGAAGTAGCCGCAAATATGTAATGATAAAGGAGCCCCAATGTCTCTCCAGTGCCCTCTCATTCCCTCACTGCACCTTCCGGGTCATTCCTCCTGAGCCCCCCCCTAATGTGTCATGTCTATGGGCCAATCGCTGGGCTGCAAATTCGAAGCATAAGCAATGAACTAACGATCGCGCATGCGTGAGCCGTCCTTGTGATCGCAGCGAGCAATGGCTAGCCATCTCTGGCTGTATGCAAGTTAGTTGACAGGCACCGGGCATTTGGGGGCATAAGTTTACCAAAAGTATTTATAAATACTGCGCTCTGCCTATGTGGTGTCCTAAACTAAGCGCAGGTGCTGCTTTTCCCTAAGGGTATCCCGGTCCCTTGTTGGCTATAGTAGAAACGTTTGGAGTGGGAAAACGCTATCCTGCTTATGTTGAAGGAGGTTATTGGTGTTGGTGTGTAAATAACCCCCGTTATTCACCCCCCCCCCCCCCCCCCACATGAACAGAGTCTGGGTTACACAAAGTACCTTAAATAAAAATTCATTTTTACCCTCATACTCCAACTCTGACAATTCTTTACACACCAACACCAATAACCTCCTTCAACAGAAGCAAGATAGCGCTTTCCCACTCCAAACATTTCTACTATTTGGGGGCATAACACTGGCACATTGTGGGAGTACCACAGAAAATGCAGGGTCCTGATCTCCCCACAGCCATCGCATGCATTCGGGGCCATGCACATTGTGGGATTTCGCATGTGTGGGGCGGCATTTACCTGATGGCTGGGCTCCAAAAACTTGCAGCCCAGCCATCAGGTCTGAATCCCCCATGTGCTGATTTCTGGGAGATGCGCTAGAACAATGTGTACCATTGTCACTTTAAGTCTACATGCATATTCATTTGGGAAAGTTAATGTAGCTCATCACATGCATGTATCATGTATTTAGTGACACCATCCAGCATGTGTACGTGTAATCCCCTTGCTGCTTGTACAAGGTGCAGTGAGAACATCCCCCCACAAGGTGGCTCAGTGAGCGGAGACTGACACATTTTGCTGTACCTTCACCAATAGGGATTTATTGCAGACAAGAATAAAGTGTAACAAAAATGTAACAATAACGTAACAATAATGTAACAATGCACCAACTATAGAAAAACTTTTTATAAGCAACAATTAACTATGAAAGGATCTCCATACAAATGCAAAATAAATACAGGACATGACAGATAAGCATCAGTCTACTACTCATCTTCATGGACCACACGGACTATCAATCCCCAATCAGCACTTAGGCCCTTATTCTGGTTCACTTGCAAAGGCAAATTCCTTCTCAAATGGACAAAACCATGTGCACTGCAGGGGGGCAGATGTAACTTGTGCAGATAGAATTAGATTTGGGTGGGGTTTATAGATCTATATTGCAGTGTAAAAACAAAGCAGTCAGTATTTTCCCTGCACAGAAACAAAATAACTCACCCAGATCTAAATATCTCTGCACATGTTACATCTGCCCCACCTGCAGTGCAGCATGATTTTGTCCATTTGAGAAGGAATTTGCCTTTGTGAGTGAACCAGAATAAGGGCCTTAGTCTTGTGGGTGACTTTGTGGTGAGAATAGTCCCAGCGCAGTATTCACTGTCTGAGGTTCCGTTTGGTGCGGACGTTTGCCAACATATATTTATAACTTGATATCTATCTAATCTTATGTTATACATCCTAGGCTAGAACACACATTTACTAACATCACTGCCTCTGATTTCCAGCACGATCCATATCGTTTTTCTTTTATTTGAAATGAATATAAATTATTCTTGCTCTATTCCATGTTCTCCCCATACACCCATCTCAGTGTTTTCATATAACTATGTCCCCGGAACAGTCTACTGCGTGCGTCTCAGAATGAGCCCCATTCTGAGGGTGTTCAAAAGTATTATTGCAATTTTTATGCCAAGAAAGTACCCATTATGTATGTAGTGGTATGTGGGGTAACGCTGTAACACAAGTACTTTAATATTAGAAAGAATACTTTGTAAATGTGACAACACGAGGACACCTATAAATGACACATGTTCTATGACTGGATAAATCAGAGCCTGCATTACATCAGAACCTGCGGAAATCATTTGTATCCTAAATTAAAGGGATATTATGACAAGTGTAGTTTTGATGGAAGTTTCTTATACAACAACAAGGAAACAGCCGTACATTAGTCATCTGGTTACACAGGGGGCGGGGAAAGGCTCAACTCTAGCCCCTCCCACTGCTTCAGTTCTCTGGCTAAATGTTTCATCAGTCAGATTCACCTCCCTGTCACCAGTCTGTGGAGGGATCTCTTAGGATCCCTCCCCCTTGCTCATAACTGCCTCAGATATGTTTATACAACCATTTTCCACACATAATACAGCATGGAGGGGCTCAGTGAAGTTGGCAGTGTAGGTGTGTAAGTGCCTGATGGGGTCACACAGAGAATAAAAGGACAGCTGTCCTGCCTCATAATTCAGGCATATCCTCACTCTGTCCCAGGGGATATTGTCAGGTAACCGGATCTCTTTCCTGTCATGTATCACTGAATACTGATTTTTATACCTATACAAACCCCAGGACTTGTTATTACTTCCAACAGCTGACTGGCGTCCTTTCCTGCCTATACTGGGATAACACATCCCCACCCTCCACCACTTTGACTTACTGACATCCACCTCCCAGTAATGTCGCCCTGAGGAGAATCCCCTGGTGCTTATTACCTGATTATTCGGAAATCTCTCTTGTGTTACTAGGCGATTTTGGTTTGTACCTGACCTGGATGCAGTTTTCCTGTCACCTGATATCTGTATATCATTACCAGCTGTGGTTACATCCAGTAATAGTTCTGCAGGCCCCTGCACATAAAAGCATACATTTATATCTGTAATTATATCAGATAATCCTGTTTGTATGGTCTCTGACATGAGACCCACATCCAGATCTCCTGCATCACGGACCTGGTTATCATGTCTCTCTGTGTCCTCAGTATCACACAAGTCCCCTGTGTACAGTTCCTGTAAGACAGTCACTGGATCAGACACATTACAAAGCTCCTCAATGTGACGCATCTTCCCGGACAGCTCGTCCTTCTTTATTTCCAGCTGCTGGATCAGATCAGAGACTGAGAGTGAAACGCGCTGTTCCTGCCTGGAGATCTCACTCAGGACTCTCTTCTCCAGGTCTTCCAGCTGTCTCCTGATGTCTTTAAACAGGAAAGTGACTCTCTTTGTTACACCCGCTGCTTTCCCCTGATCCTCTCTCCTGCGCTCCTGCAGTCTCTGGATTCTTTTCTCAGTCTCCGCTCTCTTTGTGGTAAGTTTCTGGAGAACATTCCTCAGCTTCTCCTTCTTCTTCTCAGAGGCCTCATCCAGCGACTCCATCTGATGTCCTCTGTGATCCCCGATCAGGCAGCAGGACACACAGATACAGGCAGCATCCTCAGTGCAGTAATACTCCAGGACCTTCTTATGGACGGAGCATTTCCTGTTCCCCAGGGCAGTGCTGGGGTCACATAAGATGTGTTCTGATGACTTGCTGTGTACTCTCAGGTGTTTATCACACAGAGAAGCCTCACAATGCAGACAGGACTTAGCAGCAGGTACAGGAGAGTCCACACAGTAAGTGCAGAAGATCCCAGTCTCCTCCTGATCTGGCCGAGTAGACATGAACCTCCCCACTATGTTACACAGAGGAATGTTCCGTATCAGTGCAGGACGCTCCTGACACACTGCTCTGCAGTCAGGACAGCTATAAACTCCAGCCCCGTCCTGTGTATCCAGCACACGATCAATACAGACCCGGCAGAAGTTGTGGCCACATCTCAGGGTTACAGGATCTGTATAAATGCTCAGGCAGATGGAACAGTCCAGCTCCTGTCTCAGATCAGCAGACTCCATCACTGCAGCTGGAAGGAGAAATTAAAGTGAAAGTCTATGACACTCAGATACCAGTAAGGTCACGGTTAGGTCTAAATTGACGTGGGCTAAAGGACCTCCTGACGTCACAGAGGAGGAGAGGTGGTGGAGAGGAGGAGGAGCAAGGTTGGAAGAAGGGTCCCAAACGGACCCTCGTGGGCACGCTTTGGGCATGGTGGCTCGCCCCTTGGTTACTAAAGGCAACCATGTGGTGGCGTGGATAGTGAAGGAAAAAGCCCCCCTGGGCGTGGAAGGTCCTTTAGCCCATTACAATTTAGCATCTACCGTAAGATCACATTCTGCACACAGGGGGAGAGGGAGCTGAGCCTTGGAGATCACTGCTATTTTGCTTGTGCAGATCAGCCAGTGATCGGAGAATAGCTAGGTACGGCATCTCTACACACCAGGGAAGGAGCCGGGGGCTGTATAGCTGTTAGGGGACTACTGGCCAGCCTCCAAAATTGGGGATCCCATGCCCACCGGACTCAAAATAGGGGTCAATCCTATTTACCCCGAAGGGTGAGAGTTGCCGTTCGGGTGCCGTTTGCATTTTAAATAACAGCACTCAAATGAACCCTAACCTGCACCCTTTGCAGGATGTGCAAGCACTTTTCATCAAATTCGGCCCGCCGTAAAGTGTGCTGGGTGTCGTGATGATTCGCACTCGGCGAATCATCCGCACCCTTCAGGGTTAATAGGAACGACCCCTAAATGTGATCCCCACACATGCCCCCAGGTGATCCTGCCAGTCTTTGTGCTCTGCCATGAAGCAGCTTAATGAAATTAGTAATGCCCCTCAGGTGCTGAAAGGGAGGGGTTGGTCTAGACTAGAAAGACACAAAACCTTTTTCCCAGCACAGCAAGGGCCATTAGCCGCTATCAGGATGAAAGACATGTTCCAAAATGTCACGGAGTTAAAGGAGCAGTCTGCATCCCTTCAAAAAACCCAATATCAAATCCAGTCCAAGTTAGACGACCTTGAAAATCGTTCCGTAGGAACAACCTAAGGATTGTGGGACTGCCAGAATCACTTAAAGGCCCTGCCCTTTACACCTTTATCCAGATGACACTACCTGACTTGCTTGGGGTCACTACAGACTGCACCGGCATGATTGTCGAACGGGCACAAAGGATAGGCCCGCAGAGGCCTGCTTCAGATGCCCGACCAACAGCGGTCATCTTCCGATGCCTCAATTAAATTCACAAAGACTTGCTGTGGTCAGCCTCCCGACGACGCCGTGACCTCACCTGGAATGACTCTCGTTTATATCTATTCCAAGATTACTCCGCACAGGTGGCTAGAGCACGTAAAGAATTTACCCCCTCTGTTCCCGCCTGGTGAAATCCAACAAGAAATTTGCCCTTCTTTACCCAGACGTCTCCGTCTTTTCTCAGGATCCTCATTCAGAGATTTCTCTACAGTATCTGATGCGGAGTCTTTCCTAGCGGAGGATGATGCTACACGATCCTCCCCATCATTGTTCTCACAAGATCCAGCGACCTAAGACTTTGGCGCCCCCCCCCCTTCCCCTCTTTGATGCGGTACTGTCACAAACTTTACCATATGCCTACGGCTATTCGAACTGACCATCGCTCTTGTCCTTCATTTGTGGAGGCATTGAGTTAATCAGACTATCACATGTGAGTGACGTTACACAGGTTGACTCTACTTGTACTCTTAATTTAGAGAAGGCTATGTTTTATAGCAGGTTTGCATTTGTTCCAGTTTATATAGCAGGTGCTGTCGTAGCACCTATCTATGGCGTGCTTTATTCTGATACCATTTAATATTAGTTTTAACTGGATTACCAGGGCTGGGGTAGACCTGTCTTAGAGGATCTGTCGTATCTTTCACATCCAAACAGAAAAAAGACTCCCAGGAATTATATCTAGAACCTCAGGCAAAATTAACAGTAGCCTACGGACAATTCCAGCAGTCCCCGACTGTGCCCAATAAAACACTCTATTTCGAGCAAAAGACCCTCTTTGATAATCTGGTTTCCCAATTGGAATCAAGGCTTTCCTTCTTGTCCCAGGCTCGTTTCCATAGATTCGGGAATAGGTCTAGAAGATTACTATCTAACTTGTTGAAAGGCCAGCACCCCCTTCCAATAGATTGATGGCACTATTATACCCACCGGAAGTCAAATTTCTGAGACGTTACAGTCCTTTTATACAACACTTTGTTCTACGCTTATAATAGACGAAACTCAGAAGCAGACCTTTTGGGACTCTATTTCTCTCCCTACCTTAAACTCGATTCAGCCCAGACACTACTAACCCCTATAACTGAAGAAGTTCTAGACACCATTAAACTTCTTAAACTTGGCAAATCCCCAAGACCTGATGGCCTGTTTAACGAATTCTACAAGCTCCTGGCCCCTAAGCTGACCAAACCCCTATGTTCTTTCTACAATGCACTCCTGAATGGTACCCCACCCCCACTTTGATTTGGCCACCCTTAAAATTATCCACAAACCAGGCAGGGACCCCTTACTGCCCAGCTCTTACCGACCAATCTCCCCGCTAAACACCGATTATAAAATATTTACGAAAATTTTAGCAGACGGACTTAAAGTCATGGTGCCTATGTTGGTACATTCTGACCAAACTGGGTTAGTCTGGGGCCGTCATTCTGCACTCAATGTACGTAAAATCCTCGCTGTCATGCATTGTTTGGAGTCCGAGGGGAGTACTGAGCCATGTGCCTTGCTATCATCTTGATGCAGAAAAGGCATTTGACCTTGTAACATGGGACCATTTGTTTGCTACCATGGAGAAATTTGGGCTCCCGCTTGATTTCATAAGTATAATTAAACGTCTCTACGCAAATTCTTCATCCCAGATACTGACCAGTAGCTACCTCTCCGGATCAATCCCCATCCTTAGGGGAACTAGACATGGCTTCCCCCTGTCCCCTTTGTTGTTTGCATTGGCGGTCGAGCCCTTCGCTCCTTACATTCCTACACGGGAATAAAGATCCACTTAACAGAGGTATTTGCGGATGACATATTACTATTCATTTCTGACCCGCATGTTCCAATCCCATCTATACAGAAAATATTACATAATTTTTCCCTTTTCTCCGGGTTCTGTGTGAACTATGATACAGTAAATCTAGATTATGTCCATTGTACACACCTAGTGCTTACTTTTCCTCCTCTACCCATACTTCCCAATTTACCATTTGCCCATCAACTCTTAAGTATTTAGGGATCATAATCCCAAAGGCCCTGGGAACCCTTTATTCAGTTAACATTAACCCTGTTTGGCCATAGAGAAGATACTGAATGGTTGGATTTCACTCCCATTGTCATTGTCCGGCAGGATAGCAGTTATTAAGTCTATTGCGTTCCCGAAGCTCTCCTATGTTCTTCAGATGCTCCCAATACAGCTGACCCCCTCAGACCTGTAGAGATTAAAAACGTTATTTCTCAAATTTGCTTGGGTGGGCAAGAAACCACGTATCCCCTCTGATGCCTGAGGCTTAGTAAACAGGATGGTGGCTTTGGTATGCCGGATATTTCTGCTTTCACACAGACCTCCCTCTATATATTACAGAATGGTTAACAGTCAGATCTGAATAGACTATCCCCCTCTTAGAGAGACAACTGTTCCACCCATATTCACCTACAGCATTACTACATACAACTCAGAAACAGATACCTAAGACAATTTGGTCTTCCATACTGTTTTGTGATACTTATAGGCGATTTAGTCAAATCAAAATCCCGATGAGGACAAAATCCCAACATTTAAAATCCCGACATATAGAATGTACAGGTGAAAAAGTCAACATGACTTTAGGTCGACAGGTCGTGAGGTCGACATGGGCATTTCTGAACGGGGCATATGTTTCCCCTGCGCATCGAGCTCATTTTGTCCCTAGTGACACTGGCTGCTGCTATAAGTGCCGGAGATCTAACGCCTTATACAGTATTTTCATAACTTTTGAAAGTGCGGGAGGATCAGACTGTTCTGGAACAAGTTGATCCAGTATGTGAACACCGTTTTTACATTGCGGTTGCAGAAGAACCCTGCAACGTGTTTATTTCTGTGCTTTAATATATGGGACCTTGGCCCAAAAAAGGCACAAATTATCCCAGTGTTAACAATTAAATTAAAAATGGATTCTTACGCATTGGAATGCCTAGAAGTGCACCTACTATGGCTGAACTGAAAAAGATGATTCTTAACATCATTTATTTATGAACGACAGGCTCTCCGCTCAGATCTTGAGGGGCGCACCACGTTTTTATAAAAAAATGGTAACTTTACATTTTGAGTTTAGACCAAAAAAAATCTTTGAATCCACCACGTGGTTCTTGCTGAAGCTAATTGGTGGTTAGGAACACCCTCCACACCCTTTAACACCCTCTTCTACTAGAGTTTGAGAAGTTGGTTTGATACCCAATTGCTGTACTATACTACAAATTGTTATATGCCCTGTCCACATTAAGTGTGAACTTGTCTCATGTCTCCCCTCACCCCCTGTTTATTTTTCTGTGTGTTATTTTGAATATTTTCAGCCTATTATATTGCTCATTGTTTTCATTCTAGCACATGCTATCTTTGAAAACCCCTGCAGTTCCTCTTCCCTGCCTGGGGTGTCGCTGTCTGCTGTAGTGCTTCTAGCACAGTGTTGTCTTTATAATCAGCACTGATATACAAACCAGACCTGTGCTAGGAACACCACAGCAGACAGCGACACCCCAGGCAGGGAAGAGGAACTGCATGAGTTTTCAAAGTTGGCCGGTGCTAGAATGAACACATTTAGCGGTATTCAATGTGAATACCAGCGAGGTGCAGCGAATCCTGTTTAGGATTCGCTGCACATTCGCCACGTTCCGGAGCCTCGCCGGCTCCGGTTTTCAATGAGTCAGGGGCTCGCTGCCCCTGACCGGCGAATATGAGCTCCTGCGGAGAACGCCGCAGGGAGCCTGCAGACGGTGGCAGGCAGAGAGATGGAAGTCTCTCTGCCTGCCCCAGAACGTTTGTGGGGGGGAGGTAGGCTCCCCGGGTGCCAGGCAGCACAGGCTGCCCCCCGGGGGTGCCAGCAGGGGACCGCGTATATTCCCTTCACCCGATCGTAACGATCGGGTGCAGTGAATATATGAATATCTAATGAGCGGCTCGGGCGCCCCCTGCTGGCTGCTGTGAAAAAAAATAAAAATAAATATATATATATATTTTTTTTAATTAAATATATATTCATGTGCTTACAGCACATGAATAAAAATAGCATGCCCCTCCTCAGAATAAAATTCCTGATTTTTTGACACCAAATGTAAAAAACAAAACACTTTATTTTAAAAGTTCACATTCCACTTCTCCATAAAAAGATAGCGATTGCTACTCGGTGAATCATTGCGAAAAAAACCCTTCAAATGTATTCGCCATGTGGTCATTGAATAGGGTGATTCACCGTTTTAGTCAGAAATTCGCCAAACAGCACAAATTCGCCATAATGGCGAATCAGGCTCATTGAATACCGCCCTATATATTAATTCAGCGATGGCTATAGTGGCTGCTATTACGTTTATAAATTTTTGAGGTAAGAAGCCTTTTTAAATGGGACTGTGATAGATCTGTCAACTTGCCTTATAGTTTCCATGTTTGTTCACCAGATTCATTTTTCAATGATCAGACAAATGACTTGCCGGACAGATTTCTACACAATATTGTTTATTGACATTTGTTGGAACATGGTAAAATCGTAATAATATCATGCACAGATACAGAACCTTCTACCACATATATATCACTTCCATTCTCTGTATGTCTTTTTCGAGATATATATTTATGTTTACTCTATGATTACAAAATGTCCATTGTTGAAACCTTTGTTACACATATCACTAAACAAATAAAAATTGTCATATAAAAAAAAAACAAAAAAAACAGGAGAAAGATCCCACGGAGCAACCAGGGGGAACAAACAGAGGTTGGAATTACAGGACCCCCTGCAAGAAAGTGTAGACATCTTGCAACAAAGCCAACTGCCTGCGGAATAGAATGGAGAGAGCTGAGACCTGCACCTTTAAAAGATGATAACCTGTTGCAGAAAGGACAGAGGCCCTTATTCTAGTTCACTCGCAAAGGCAAATTCCTTCTCAAATGGACAAAGCCATGTGTATTGCAAATGTTACTTGTGCAGAGAGAGTTAGATTTGGGTGGGGTTTCACTTCAAAGTGAGATCTATATTGCAGTGTAAAATAAAGCAGCCAGTATTTACTCTGCACATAAACAAAATAACACCCAAATCTTATTCTCTCTGCACATGTTACATCTGCCCCACCTGCAGTGCACTTGTTTTTTCCATTTGAGAAGGAATTTTCCTTTGTAAGTGAACCAGAATAACGGACAGAATTCTAAGTCCTGGGATTGAAACGACGAGTGCGACACCAGGAAAAGTAAGCCCACCAGATGCGATGATAATCACCGGCCCGAAGGCTTACGGACCCTGAGCATACTTGATATGAAGCCTTTGGCTCTCAGCAAGGAGGTTTCAACAGCCACCCCGTCAAAGCCAGATGCTGCAGGTTCTGATTAGGCACGGTCCCTGAGTGAGCAGGTCTAGATGTAGAGGCAGATGGATTGGAGGGGCCACTGACCGGGCCTGTAGATCCGAGAACCAGATCCTCCAGGGCCAGTGTGGGGCCACCAGGTTCAACGTGCCAAGCACTCAGGAGATGGGGGCAAAGCATACATTAAAGCAAAAGGCCACAGGGCTGACAGGACTTCTACCATGCCCGGACCGGGTGACCTGGTGATTGTGGCGTGAGGCCATAAAGTCCACTTCGGGTCTGCCCCAATGGTCTAGTAACATCTGGAACTCCTCCGGATGGAGGGCCCATTCGCCGGCATCCAGAGTCTGTTGGCTGAGAAAGCTCATTGCTTTTCGGCGTTTGAGTGGAAGAGTTACAACAGGTTTCTGAAATGTCAGATCATGTGTAAGAAGCCTTAATGGGACCTGTGAAACCGTAAGGTTTTTTGTCTATGGAATTTCATTGCTTTTTTTCAATTTAATTTTTTAACCCAGAAGAGGGGATTTTTGTAAGAATTTACCGTTCAAACTCCTTTTTCTGAGTCTAGTCCGGTGACACAGCTTCAGCTTATGGGAGGGTACGCTCAAATCTCATCACTGCCCGTCCAAATGAAGCGTCCTCTGACGCAAACTCATGGAACCTGTAATTTGGTAAAGGTGTGAACAGAGGACCAAGTAGCAGCCCTGCACATCTGCTCCGCTGTAGCTCCATGACGCACTGCCCATGAGGAAGCAACTGACCTGGTGGTGTGTGTATTAATCCAAGAAGGAACAGGTCTACTGACCTTAGTGTAAGCAAAGGCAATGACTGACCTTAGCCACCTGGCAATAGTTTGCTTAGATGCAGGCCATCCTCTCTTATGCACATCATACAAAACTAACAGATCTGTTTTGCGGATGTCCTTTACCCTTTCGACGTAAATTCGCAAGGCGCAAACTACGTCCAACTTCCTTAATTTGTCCCTATTTTTTGCCCCTTCTGGAGGGGAATACACTGGGAGCACAATCTCCTGGTTTAAATGGAAGGAAGAAACCACTTTTGGTAAAAACGTAGGCACCGTTCAAAGCACAGCCCTATCTTCATGAAAAATTGAATGTGGAGATTTACAAGACAAAGCTCCTAACTCCGAAACACGCCTAGCCGAAGCAATGGCTAACAGAAAAGTCAATTTCCAAGAAACATATTTTAGGTCAGCCGACCTTAACGATTCAAAAGGAGGGTTCTGTAGAACTGACAGAACCAACGATAAATCCCAAAGCGCCACTGGCTGCCTATATGGGGGTTTTTACCTGGTAACACCCTGTAAAAAGGATTTAACCTCAGGCAAAAAGATGGATAGAGCAGGGATCTGTACTTTTAGGGACTGTAATCCCAAACCTGTAGAGAAACCATCTTGAAGGAAATCCAACAATCTGGCCACTTTGAACCTGGAGGTGTGCACTTTCTGACGCTCACACCACCTGATGTAAATTTTCCAGACTCGATGGTAATTTGCAGCAGACACCGATTTACGAGCCCTTAGCATAGTCTGGATAACTTTCCTTTCCTCTTTAGTTAAAAGGTCTCATATGCCAGGCTGTCAAACTGAGCCGAGCTAGGTCCGGGTGCAGAAATGGCCCTTGTCTGACGAAGAGGAAGGGGCCAAGATTCTGCTGATAACTTCATAATGTCCGAATACCACGACCTCTTGGGCCAGTCTGGTGTAATCAGAATTGCCTTGCACTTGTTGAGACTTCACCCTTCTCAATACCCGCGGTATCATTGGGAACGGAGGAAAAATGTATACCAGGTGAAGCTTCCATGGAACCGTCATAGCATCCGCTGCCCAAGCGGTTGGGTCCCTGATCCTGGAACAAAATTTCGGAACCTGACAGTTGTTCCTGAATGCCATTAGATCCACTTCTGGGAGCCCCCAGCGACTCACAATCTCCTGTAATACCTCCGGATGTAAGGACCATTCCCCCTCCAACAAGTCCTCTCTGCTTAGAAAATCCACCTCGACATTCCAGATCCCCAGAATGAAGACCGCAGACAGAATAGGAATGTTTATCTCTGCCCATCTGAAAATTTTCAAGACTTCCTGCATCGCCATGCTGCTGCGAGTCCCACCCTGATGATTCAGGTAAGCCACTGCCGTGGCATTGTCCGACTGTACTCTGATCAGAAGGCCTTTCAGGCAATCCTCCGCTTGTTGGAGTGTTTTCCACACTGCTCAAAGTTCCAAAATATTTATTGGCAATCTGGATTCCTGTTTGGACCACAGGCCCTGCAACCGAAGGTGAAGGGCAACCGCCCCCCCAACCCCTGAGACTGGTGTCGGTCGTTACGACCACCCAGTCCCAAGAGTGACCGTCCCAGATGCAAGGTTTCTATGTCCATCCACCATAGTAAGGATTCCTTTGTCTCCTGAGAGAGAGAAGTAACCTTGTTTCATGGTTTTCGCATTCCCTGACCAACAGGAGAGGATGTTCCACTGAAGAGTTCTGGAATGAAACCTGGCAAACTTTAGTGTCTCGAAGGTCGCCACCATTTTGCTGAGGAGCTTCACCCCTTGCCAGGCCTTGAAGCCTGCAGTAACAGTAATACCAGCTGACAAATGTCCCTCGCTATGGACTCAATGGGACTTGGGTAGATTGAGTACTCAACCCAAGTCCCGCAAGAACTGTGTTGCCACCGACAGGTGTTCCTGCAACTTGCTTTCTGACTCTGCTCTGAATAGCAGATTGTCCAGCTAGGGAATAATCACTATCCCTCTCAGCCTGAGTGACGCTGCCATGACAGCCATCACCTTTGTGAATACCCTCGGTGCTGTGGCCAGACCAAAGGGTAGCGCCTTGAACTGCAAATAGGTCTCCCCTATCGCAAAGCAAAGTAAGGATTGATGCTCTGTGCATATGAGTATATGCAGATATGCATCCTGAAGGTCTACCGATGCCAAAAATTCCCCTGGCTCTATACTGCCAAGCACTGAGCGCAGGGACTCCATGCGGAAGTGATCTACCCAAAGGTGCTGGTTTAAGGACTTCAAATTTAGTATAGGTCTGACTGACCCGTCTGGTTTGGGGACCTAGAAAAGGATTGAGTAAAAAACTTTCTTGCGTTCCTCCTGAGGAACCGGGACCACAACCCCCTTTTTCCTGAGAGCTAACGCCGCCTCCAAAAGGGCCGTGCGCGAACTGGCTTCTCTTGGCAAAGGGGTTGGGAGAAATCTCTGTGGAGGATTCCCCCTGAGATTTATCCGATAACCTCTTGAAACAATTGAAAGAACCCAAGGGTCTGAGGTTGGAATATTCCATTTGTCCCGAAACTGCAGGAGGTGACCACCTCACTCTGAGGGCAGAACAGGGAGCCTCTACCCAGTCATGCAGAGGATTTTTCCTCTCCTTTAAACACCTGCTTCTTTCCAAAGGCTCCATATCTGGATTTGGAAGCTTTTCCTTTACCGCCGGGAAATCTACCTTTTCCCGTCTGTCCTTTGCTGGGCACTCCCCCTCGAAAGGACGAGCGAAAAGCAGGTAAACTCCAAATTTTGAACCTGAAGCTTTAGTAGTGGTAAGAAGAAAAGTACTCTTCCCCCCTGTCGCCTGCTTTATGATGGACTCTAGTTCACAACCAAAAAGCAGTTCCCCTTTAAAAGCCAAGGACTCAAGGGATTTCTTTGATTCACTATCTGCATCCCAGGCCTTAAGCCAATGGGCTCGCCTTGCAGACACATATGTAGCGGACACCTTAGACGCTATGTTAGTGCCTTCTTCACCAGCCAGTCAGGCCACAGCTGATCTCCCAAACCCTCAGCCCAATTAATCATTGCTTTGGCTACCCAGGCAGAAGCAATAATGGGGCGGAGTGTATAGCCTACTCCTTCAAAGACTGCCTAAAGGCATCCTTCCACCTTTTTATCTACTGGGTCCCTGAAGGCCACGCCACCCGGGACCGGTAAGGCTGTGGTTTTTGACAATCTTGCCACAGGAGCGTCCACTAACGGGACCTTCTCCCACAACTTTACATGCTCCTCAGGCATGGGGTACATATTTGCAAACCTTTTAGACAGTCACCTTTTTATCTGGAAACTTCCAGGCTTCTCCCAACAAGGAGACCATACCTTCATCAGAAGGGAATGTAACAGACTCTTTACGCATTCTTACGTAAACACACAATGCGCCTGAACCCTGTCTTCTTCAGATGGGTCTGAAGCCTGTTTCACAGCAAGTATTAAATCCTCAATGCCCGGGACAGAAGCCTCAGCCTCTTCCCTTTATTCCAAAGTTAAATCGTCCTCACAACCACCATCATCATCAGAATCCACAGATATTAGAGGAGGTGTAGCTGAAGGCCGTTTAGAGGAAGGGCTATCAGAAGGTTTTGCAAACTTTTCCATAAGGGAATTCATCTTATGAATCCCTTGCGCAGTGTCCTGTATGACCTGCAGTAACATGGGCAGTACGGACGGTGTAATGGTTATATTACTGCCTCACAGCGCTGAGGTCATGGGTTCTATCCCCACCATGTGTTATATATATGGGGCAGTACAGATGGTGTAATGGTTACATTACTGCCTCACAGCGCTGAGGTCATGGGTTCTATCCCCAACATGTGTTATATATATGGGGCAGTACAGATGGTGTAATGGTTACATTACTGCCTCACAGCGCTGAGGTCATGGGTTCTATCCCCACCATGTGTTATATATACGGGGCAGTATGGATGGTGTAATGGTTACATTACTGCCTCACAGCACTGAGGTCATAGGTTCTATCCCCACCATGTGTTATATATACGGGGCAGTACGGACGGTGTAATGGTTACATTACTGCCTCACAGCGCTGAGGTCATGGGTTCTATCCCCACCATGTGTTATATATACGGGGCAGTACGGACGGTGTAATGGTTACATTACTGCCTCACAGCACTGAGGTCATGTGTTCTATCCCCACCATGTGTTATATATACGGGGCAGTACGAACGGTGTAATGGTTACATTACTGCCTCACAGCACTGAGGTCATGGGTTCTATCCCCACCATGTGTTATATATACGGGGCAGTACGGACGGTGTAATGGTTAGCATTACTGCCTCACAGCGCTGAGGTCATGGGTTCTATTCCCACCATGTGTTATATATATGGGGCAGTACGGACGGTGTAATGGTTACATTACTGCCTCACAGCACTGAGGTCATGTGTTCTATCCCCACCATGTGTTATATATACGGGGCAGTACGGATGGTGTAATGGTTACATTACTGCCTCACAGCGCTGAGGTCATGGGTTCTATCCCCACCATGTGTTATATATACGGGGCGGTACGGATGGTGTAATGGTTACATTACTGCCTCACAGCACTGAGGTCATGGGTTCTAACCCCACCATGTGTTTTATATACGGGCAGTACGGATGGTGTAATGGTTAGCATTACTGCCTCACAGCACTGAGGTCATGGGTTCTATCCCCACCATGTGTTATATATACGGGGCAGTACGGACGGAGTAATGGTAACATTACTGCCTCACAGCGCTGAGGTCATGGGTTCTATTCCCACCATGGCCCTAACTGTGTGGAGTTTGTATATTCTCCCTGTGCTTGCGTGGGTTTCCTCCGGGTACTCGGTTTCCTCCCACAATCCAAAAATATACTGGTAGGTTAATTGGCTCCCCCCAAATAACGCAATTAACCCTAGAATGTCTGTGTGTGCATGTACATGTGGTAGGGAATATAGATTGTAAGCTCCACTGGGGCAGGGACTGATGTGAACGTTCAAATATTCTCTGTACAGCGCTGCGGTATATGTGTGCGCTATATAGAAACTGTTAATAAATAAACATGGGATCCCCTAGCGAATGGGCAATGGATCCCATAGAAGTCTGGGAGGATGAACTAGGGTCAGGAGACTTAATAAGGCTGTCCCTTTGCCTATTGAGAGCCTCAGCCAAGGCATTCATAGACCTCCCCAACGCAGCAGCCCACGGCGGTTCTTGTTGCTCAGACTTCTGGGCATGCACATTGCTGGGCACAGATTCACAAGCAGGGCAAAGGTCCCCTTGATCCAACTGTTCACCTGTAAATTTTACTCCGCATAATCTGCACCTCCCCCCCCTCCGCAGCAGCAGCAGCAGCATTACCCATGTCAGTCATATTTAACCAACGGTGCACAATGTCAGGCAAAGTACAAGGCAATGTATACAGTACTTATCTGTCTGCTTGACTTCAGCGTCAGCGGGGGTAGCGCTTTCCCGGAGAAACTGTAATCTCTGTAGTGTGGATCAATTAGCCAAGCTTCAGCTCCGCAGCTTGGAGAGAAATGGCGCCAGCACACAGAGTAGGAAGAGACCAAGTCTCTGCTTCAGCAGGGTAGGGTAGCCTGATTGGCGCCCTTTCCCCCTTTAGCCGCTCCCACAAGTGTTTCTCCTGACCTCCAGTGTCTCACCTTCTTCCTGGGATCAACTGGAGTCATCCAGCAGCGCTGGACACCTGTAATAGACTTCACTTCCCCAGAGGGATTTCATTCTATAAACCCTCCAAGATGTCGACTGCCATCACGGGAGGTCAGTCCCCCACGATCCCCTTCTAAGTAAGGAGCCGGTTTCAGATGCTCCCAGGGCCAGGCAAACCTCTTTGTTAAATGAGGTAAATGAGGTTTAGCGCTGCACAGAGGGTGAAAGAGCGTCTCTCTGTGCACAGAGAGCTGACAGGACGCGCTTCTGTCAGCGTCTGCTGAGCTCTCAGTGTGTGGCGCTTCTCAGAAGCAGCACACTGGAAAACCTGCACTAGTAACTAAGTTAATAAAATTATAAAAATTCCTAACTATACTAGTAAAAATTCCAAAAGAAAAAAAAAAATTGGTGGCTGCAGGAGCAGCCCAGCATAGCACCCGCTCCTGTGGGCACCTAAAACAAACTGGAAGCATGATGGGATGCGGAAGGGGAGGAGCCTGCAGCCAGAGGAAAGATTTCAGCATACTGTAGGTGCCTGGCTCCTGCGGACCCTCCTACATCCCAAGGTGAAGCTGTGTCACCGGACTGGACAAAAGAGAAATGTAAATTTTCACTGTAAGTATAAACATTGGATATTTTAAATGTTTAATGAAAATATTCGAATAAATTACAACAATAAAGCTGCACTGGACAGACAGCATTAATCTCGCTCCCCCTCCTTAGAGACAGTAGAACCATTATTCCTCCCCCCCATAGCCAGGACAGCGTAACACCTTTATTCTCTCCCACCTTCCCTCATAGACAGAGTAGCACAGGGCAGCGTAGCACCATTATTCTCAACACCCACCCGCCAACTTCAACAGCTGCAAAATGGCACCTGTGGCTCTCAGACCCTGGATGAGATGGTGCACTCCTGGGAGAACGTGAAGGCCATGTTCAACGGGGCACCAGCAAGCGCACCTTCCCCTCCCCGGTCTCCTCCTCCTCCTGCCCGCACCTGGAGATAGGGTCCTCCCCCCAGGACCAAGAGGCTGTGGGTTTCCGCACACATATTCCGCAGCGCTGTACAGAGAATATTACCAGTTAATATATAGCGCACACATATTCTGCAGCTCTGTACAGAGACTATTAGTACAGTCACATCAGTCCCTGCCCCAGTGGAGCTTAAAATGTATATTCCCTACCACATGTACACACACACAGACATTCTAGGGTTAATTTGTTGGGAGCCAATTACCCTACCGGTATGTTTTTGGATTGTAGGAGGAAACACACGCAAGTACGGGGAGAATATACAAACTCTGCAGTTAGAGCCAAGGTGGGAATCGCACCCATGACCTCAGCGCTGTGAGGGAGTAATGTAACCATTACACTATCCGTACTGCCCCATATTATAACAAGAGGACACCGCAGGCTGCTCACCCTTTATAAAAATAACAACAAAAACAACAGTAGTACACCACAGGCTGCTCCCCCTGTATTATAATTACAACAATAATAACAGGACACCACAGGCTACTCCCCCTGTATAATAATAAAAAAACACAACAACAGGACAATACAGGCTGCTTCCCCTGTATAATAATAAAAAGACACAACAGGCTGCTCCACCTATATAATAATAACATTAACAGGACACCACAGGCTGCTCCCCCTGTATAATACTAACAATAGGACACCACAGGCTGCTCCCCCTGTATAATAATAACAGGACACCACAGGCTGCTCCCCCTGTATAATAATAACAGGACACCACAGGCTGCTATCCCTGTATAATAATAATAACAGTACACCACAGGATGCATACCTCCCAACATGACCTGCTCCAGGAGGGACACATTGGTCTGCTCCCCTGTATAATAAAAATAACAGGATGCCAAAGGCTGCTCCTCCTATATAATATTAATAATAAGAGGACACCACAGGCTGCTCCCCCTGTATAGACGCCATTACCTGATCTCAACAGACACCTACAGTAGGTTGTAAGTTGCTGTACCAGCAGGAAGTAATGTGGATTGGAACGCACAGCCCGGAAGTAGGGGGTGATTGACACTCGCTTCTTCCTGGTGTCTGGCCACTCCTCTCATACACCTCTGCTACAGCCCATCCATATATGTACCAGGCATGTCCTCAGTGCAGGAGGCCGGTGGCCATGTTCCTGTAGACCAGTCCGGCGGCAGCAGCATGCATTGACATCAGTTCTGAGCCCCGCCCTCCTCTATCACTCCCATAAGGCAACAGGAGCAGAGAGCGGCCATTGCAGTTTCTGGCAGGCGCAGCAGGTAATGAATGATTTTTTATTCTATATAGGCTGAGTAGCTCTGCTGAAAGGTTGATGTACTACAGAGGGAGCCAGGTCCAGCTGAAGCCTAAATGATTTGCGCTCAAAGTTCTTCAGGCTCGGTGCCTCACTGCGCTCACTGTGCTTCGGGCTCGGTGCCTCACTGCGCTCGCCGTGCTTCGGGCTCGGTGCCTCGCTGTGCTTCAGGCTCGCCGCCTCACTGCGCTCGCCGTGCTTCGGGCTCGGTGCCTCGCTGCGCTCGCCGTGCTTCGGGCTCGGTGCCTCGCTGTGCTTCAGGCTCGCCGCCTCACTGCGCTCGCCGTGCTTCGGGCTCGGTGCCTCGCTGCGCTCGCCGTGCTTCGGGCTCGGTGCCTCGCTGCGCTCGCCGTGCTTCGGGCTCGGTGCCTCGCTGCGCTCGCTGTGCTTCAGGCTCACCGCCTCACTGCGCTCGCCGTGCTTCGGGCTCGGTGCTTTGCTGCGCTCGCTGTGCTTCGGGCTCGGTGCCTCACTGTGCTTCGGGCTCGGTGCCTCACTGCGCTCGCTGTGCTTCAGGCTCGCCGTGCTTCCGGCTCGGTGCCTCGCTGCGCTCGCTGTGCTTCGGGCTCGGTGCCTCGCTGCGCTTGCCGTGCTTCGGGCTCGGTGCCTCGCCGTGCTTCGGGCTCTGTGCCTCGCTGCGCTTGCCATGCTTCGGGTCTACCTTTTCACCATGTTAATCTATTGCCTGTCGACCTTTAAACCATGTCGACCTTTAGACCCGGTCAACTATTTTGTGTTGACGTTTTGACTGTCTATTATGAGTCAGTCTATGATCAGTCCAGACACCCTTTATAATGGGGCATATTTCACAAAATGTAAAAAAAACTGTAACCATCTGAAAAACCTTAACCCCAAAAGGCACCACAAGGGGGCGAGCTCTAGCTAATAAAACAAACCCCAAGTCTTAATTCTTCCTCTACCCTGAGTTATGCCTTCCCAAAAATCCCCTCATAGACTAACATGGGAAGGGATACGGTCATTGGGGCACCACCAAGTAGGTCGACAAGACTTTAGATCGACATGGGTTAGGTCGACAGGGTCAATTGGTTGACATGTTTTTTTTTTTACTGTTTTTTTAAGCCGACATGCAATATTTCATGCCCTACCATCCACTAGTGCCTGGTGGGAGAATAAAATAGCGTTCCCCATGCGAGGGGACGCGGTGGTACTTCTCAGTTTTTATGTTGACTGTCAACATAAGGGTAAAAAAAAAAAACGATGTCCACTTTTTCACGGTCGACCTAGACTCATGTCGACCTTCCTGCATGGTGACATAGACACATGTCCACCTAAATGCATTTCGACCTAATGACTTGCATTGTGACCAACTGATCCGCACCCCATGGCAAAACGGTCTTACAAAGCCGGTGGCAGAAAAAACAGTTGAAACTTGAGGTTGCTCCCAATTGCTCATTTTTTTCTATTTCGCCCTGAAATTTGGCATGCAGCACTGGGTGACTATTCTACGTGTCCATGCCGCGTCAGATCAGTGCGTTCAGTCACTTTTGAGGTGTAGCCCCTCAAATGGGTGCAGAACAGTTTCCCGACAGTCGGGATCCCGACAGTCAAAACCCTGGCACTTGGGGTCCCGACGGCCACGGCTATTCTCCGTCGTGGGGGTCCACAAGATGCTTGTGGGAGATGGTGGGGGGTTTGCGGGTGTAGATGCTGGGGGGGTTTGTGTGCGGAGATGCTGGTGGGGGGGTCGCGCCTAGAGATGCTGCCACGCGCGCTGGGGGGGGGTGGAGTGGAGATGCTGACCTGCGTTCACAGGATATTGGGGTGTGAATCACCTAGTATAGTTATACATGTCTGATCTGGGAGACCTGCTGCTCGGGGAGGGGGGTTGCGGGCAGACCCGCTAATCCTGGGGTCGGGGCGGTCGATGGGGTCAGTTTGTGCGAAGCAACACGCAATGTGCATATCATGGACTCATGTAGGTGAGGGTTGTAAGCCGGACCTGGACAGATGTATGGATCTGCCTCATGCGTATAAATGTTTAAATGGCTGCAAATGTGGATGCAATATATGCTATGGGAAATGAATTACGATGGATTATAAACCCGTTTTTGACTTTAAGATGAAATAAACCATTGAATTGATTGACAACACTGTGTGAAGTAGTGTTATTTTGTGAGTGCCCCACACCTCTGATCTGAAGATTGGAGGACAAACTGTATTGTGGGTACACCAACCCTTTGTCGGGCACCCCAGCTTTGTGACTTTAAAGTGAGTGCGGTCTTCCCTCCCCATATTATATATATATATATACTAGGTGATTCATCACGCGCTCCGGGAGCTCTTCACACCGTTGTAAGAGGCTACGCCCGCACCCCCCCCCCTCCCCGGAGCATTGGGTCTGGCCGCATCCCCCCCCTGGAGCATTGGGTCTGCCCACTGCCCTCCCCCAGAGCGGTGGGTCTGAACGCACCCCCCCCCTCTCGCTGGAGCAGTGGGTATGCCTGCAACTCCCAAGAGCAGCGGGTATGCCTGCACGCTGGATTAGCGGCGTCGGCAGACCCTCCGCTGCTTCGGGGGGGGGGGGGTCAGTTCCACCACTCCGGGTGGGGGCGGGCATACCCACTGCTCCAGCGAGAAGGGGGGGTGCGGGCAGACCCGCTCATCCAGCAAGGGGGGGGTTGGACCCACTGCTCACAGGGAGGGGGGGGGGGGTGTGGGGGCAGGCCCGCTTCTAGGGGGGGTTGTGCGGGCAGACCAGCCGATCCTGGGGTTGGGGCGGTGCAGACCTACTGATCCGGGGGGGGGGGGGGTTTGCAGACCTGCACACACGGGAGTGGGGTTTGTGGGGGGGCGGGCAGACCCACTTGGAGGGGGGGTGCGGGCAGACCCGCTCGCAGGGTGTGTATGTGTGTGTATGGGCAGACCCACTCGAGGGGGAGGGGTAAAATGCTGGAATGATCCAACGTTTCGGGACCCTACATGTCCCTTTGTCAAGGTGAGTACGTACTCACCTTGACAAAGGGACATGTAGGGTCCCAAAATGTTGGACTTCTGAGACCCCTTTCGCCACATGTATATTAATTTAGTCATCGACTTCTTCAGAGGATGTTTGTACATTTATTAGAACATTGTTATCAGGTACATGCACTATGCAGCGCCTGTCTTCATTACTATATATATATATATATATATATATATATATATATATATATATATATATATATATATATATATATGACGCTAGGCCACGCCCCTATGCGTTTCGTCATCGACTTCTTCAGAGGATGTTTGTACATTTATTAGAACATTGTTATCAGGTACATGCACTATGCAGCGCCTGTCTTCATTACTATTACAGAAAACTGCCTGACTGGACTCAGGAACACAGTGGGGTGGAAACCAGAGCTGCCGGGTCACCATCTGAGACCAGAGCGCTGGACGCTGCCTCTACACAGGAGATTGCACACGTGTTGGGACGATAAGTTCCTTCTATTTCCTAAATCTCACATCTTTATTGCACACTGTTTGCATTTTCTTTCAGACGACGAAGTCCATTGGACGAAACGTGTTGAGGGCTTGTCCATTCTGACGTTGAACCGGCTGGTCTGTGTCCTGTGTTGCGGAGAGAAGCATCGCTGTGTAGCTGAACGGGGATCATAGAGAGTGTCAAGTAAGATAGAGAGGGGAGAGCGAGAGAGTGTCAAGAGGTTGTCAGGGATAGAGAGAAGGAGGTGAGGTCATTTAAGGGATAAAAGAGAGGGGGTAATAGAGAGCGTTCAGGTACAAAGTGAGAGGTGACATGGGTGTCAGGCATAGATATAGGAGGGTGTCAGGTAGGAAAAGATAGCTTGGTGGGCACTGGGCACAAGCCTGGTGCTGCTACAGCCTGGATGCAGGCACTCAGGGCTAGAGTGGGAGGTGGGCGACTGTGGTGCTGATCCCTTCTGGACGGTACACACAATGCAGGGGCCGTCTGGGTGTGAGGTGATGGTGAAGGATTTGGGGGTGACAGGTACCTTCTCCTTCTAGCTCCATACCCTCAGGGTTGCTGAGCTGCTGCTTCACAGGCTTCTCCTGATGTTGCTGGCAGTGTAGGCTTCAATTTGGGCTGCAGCAGTAGCGTAGAGCGGCCTCTGCCTTCCCCGCGGGTGGGCAGAGGGGGCCGGGGGTAGGCTGCACCGCAAATTCGATGCCTGGAAGGCGCAGTGGGGAGGCTTCTATCTGGGGTCCCTCAACGGCAGCCGGTGACTTGAGGCTAGACTGACAGGGGGACGGGGGTCATGCTGCGCCGCTGCCTACTATCAGGGTACTTTAAGTGAGCGAAACATCGGGGGGCAATGGAGCCAGTGCCCCCATTAAGGCTTACGCCCGGCGGCAGATGACTCCATTGCCTCCGGGAGTTCCGCCACTGCCTCCTTCATTCTTTTTCACATGTACCACGATTTGGAGGTCTGAAAGAGCCTTCTGCGGGAGCTGAGGCTGCACTACACCTGGGCTATCCACATATGTGACAGACCACACTCGGATATGCAGTGGACTGAGCGCTCATCAGAGTATACGTTTGTATGATATATATATATATATATTAGATCATCCAATCCAAATATATGCAAAGGAATCGGGACCAGCTCACCACCTTATTACAGATAAGGGTACCCGCCATAAATCACCAGAGACACAACTCACCTGGTCCCGGCGTTCACAAATCACAGTATCATCAGTCGCTATAACATGCAGCGTGCTGCCGCTCTCTTCCTGGTGGCAGCCTGTTCCCGGGATACGGTCATTGGGTCAGTATGTCGGTCAACAAGCATTGGGTCGACACTGTTAGGTCGACAAGGGGATAGGTCGAAAGGTCATTAGGTCGATACAAGCATTAGGTCAACAGTGTCTAGGTTGACAGTCAAAGGGTCGACATGGGGTTTTTCACAGTTTTTTGAGCCGACAGGCGGTATTTCATGCCCTACCATCCACTAGGGCGTGGCGGGAGAATACAATAGTGTGCCGAGCGCAGCGAGCCATGCGCCGCAGGTCTGCTAACACCGCTGCCTGCCCCCTTCCCGTCCCCAAGGCAGCGGGTCTGCGAGCACTGGAAACTGTGTCCATGTCGACTGTGTCATGGACACTGGAGTGAGCGGTTCTTCTACATTTATTACTATACGTTTGGTCCCGCAATGTCCTGTACTGGAAGTCCCGGTTTCTTGTTACGTTCTGTACTTTGTGAGGCGCTGCGGATCCCCTGAGGCACCAAATAATTGGTAATAATTATATCAGTACTAATTACACCAAAGACTGAAGAAACACAATTAGACAAAAATCCATTTATTTGCTGCAAATATCACAGGTTATATAAATATAGAAACTGGACATAATTACGTGAGAGACAGATCATTTTAGTAGATGCCAATCAGGGCCCCTGTACGAGCTCCCGGCTGTGCGCAGAGGGAACTGTGGGGCTAATTCAGCACAGATCGCTAATCTGACAAGGTGCTGGCGACTGCGTGTAAATCTGCGAACGGACCGCTAACCGGCATCGATACGCTATTCCTGAACCATTGAATGGTTTTTGCAGTCTGCGCAAATGTGCGTAAATCTGTCCCGTCCGTTAATCTATGACTGAGACCGGCTGATCGAGGCTGGCGATGAGGTCACAGACCCCCCCATAAAACACCTGGGCACACCTGCGTGTTTTCAGCTCCGAACTCCGGCTTCCTGTCAGTCGCCCTCCAGTCACTTTGCCTTTATGATCCATAGACATTTTCTGTCACTAATCGGATTCGCACATGCGCGATACGTGCAAAACGCAGTCATGCGGTAATCGCTGGATTAGTGATCGAAGCTGAATTAGTCCTGGAGTTCCTACACAAAGGACTAATCTGTAATAAGGTATCAGACGGATCTCAGCGGCTGCACGGACAGGGATAGTGCGCCCCCTGCAGGTAATATTCCCAACCAATGGATGCGCCTGCTTCTGTGAGATATAGACAAGGATAAATGTTCATATGACTGATCAGCAGCAGCTTCACCAAGTACCATGAGCACTCATGAGGCACCGGGGAGGACACGGTCTCTTGAACGCAAGCCAACGCTGCAGGACTCCGTACGTGTCCGGATGAGGCCCTCAGAACAAGTTGCATAGATAATAGGTCTCATCCCTGTGGGAATAGCAAGGCTTGGGGAATTGGAGAGGAGCAGTCGCTATTACCAGTAATGGTGGCGTCGCTGCTGGCGGCTGTAAGGATCAGGTCACCGTAGGGTGATGAGAAGAGATGTAAAGAGCAATGTAATGGAGAAGGACAGTCCGCACCCTCTGCCGCAATCCTGTGCGTTCTCCTGTGACACAGAAAGGGACAGGGTAATGTACATCATGGGGGAATTGTCATCGCACAATGTATGTTACATCACGGGAATCGTCATCGCACAATGTATGTTACGTCACGGGGGAATCGTCATCGCACAATGTATGTTACATCAAGGGGGAATCGTCATCGCACAATGTATGTTACGTCACGGGAATCGTCATCGCACAATGTATGTTACATCACGGGGGAATCGTCATCGCACAATGTATGTTACATCACGGGGGAATCGTCATCGCACAATGTATGTTACATCACGGGAATCGTCATCGCACAATGTATGTTACGTCACGGGGGAATCGTCATCGCACAATGTATGTTACGTCACAGGGGAATCGTCATCGCACAATGTATGTTACATCACGGGGGAATCGTCATCGCACAATGTATGTTACATCACGGGAATCGTCATCGCACAATGTATGTTACGTCACGGGGGAATCGTCATCGCACAATGTATGTTACATCAAGGGGGAATCGTCATCGCACAATGTATGTTACGTCACGGGAATCGTCATCGCACAATGTATGTTACATCACGGGAATCGTCATCGCACAATGTATGTTACATCACGGGGGAATCGTCATCGCACAATGTATGTTACATCACGGGGGAATCGTCATCGCACAATGTATGTTACATCACAGGGGAATCGTCATCGCACAATGTATGTTACATCACGGGAATCGTCATCGCACAATGTATGTTACGTCACAGGGGAATCGTCATCACACAATGTATGTTACATCACAGGGGAATCGTCATCGCACAATGTTTGTTACGTCACAGGAATCGTCATCGCACAATGTATGTTACATCACAGGGGAATCGTCATCGCACAATGTATGTTACATCACAGGGGAATCGTCATCACACAATGTATGTTACATCACGGGAATCGTCATCGCACAATGTATGTTACATCACAGGGGAATCGTCATCGCACAATGTATGTTACATCACGGGGGAATCGTCATCGCACAATGTATGTTACGTCACGGGGGAATCGTCATCGCACAATGTATGTTACGTCACGGGGGAATCGTCATCGCACAATGTATGTTACGTCACGGGGGAATCGTCATCGCACAATGTATGTTACGTCACGGGGGAATCGTCATCGCACAATGTATGTTACGTCACGGGGGAATCGTCATCGCACAATGTATGTTACGTCACGGGGGAATCGTCATCGCACAATGTATGTTACGTCACGGGGGAATCGTCATCGCACAATGTATGTTACGTCACAGGGGAATCGTCATCGCACAATGTATGTTACATCACAGGGGAATCGTCATCGCACAATGTATGTTACATCACAGGGGAATCGTCATCGCACAATGTATGTTACGTCACAGGGGAATCGTCATCGCACAATGTATGTTACATCACGGGGGAATCGTCATCGCACAATGTATGTTACATCACAGGGGAATCGTCATCGCACAATGTATGTTACATCACAGGGGAATCGTCATCGCACAATGTATGTTACATCACAGGGGAATCGTCATCGCACAATGTATGTTACATCACGGGGGAATCGTCATCGCACAATGTATGTTACATCACGGGGGAATCGTCATCGCACAATGTATGTTACGTCACAGGGGAATCGTCATCGCACAATGTATGTTACATCACGGGGGAATCGTCATCGCACAATGTATGTTACATCACGGGGGAATCGTCATCGCACAATGTATGTTACATCACGGGGGAATCGTCATCGCACAATGTATGTTACATCACGGGGGAATCGTCATCGCACAATGTATGTTACATCACGGGGGAATCGTCATCGCACAATGTATGTTACATCACGGGGGAATCGTCATCGCACAATGTATGTTACATCACGGGGGAATCGTCATCGCACAATGTATGTTACGTCACGGGGGAATCGTCATCGCACAATGTATGTTACATCACGGGGGAATCGTCATCGCACAATGTATGTTACATCATGGGAATCGTCATCGCACAATGTATGTTACATCACGGGAATCGTCATCGCACAATGTTTGTTACATCACAGGCGAATCGTCATCGCACAATGTATGTTACATCACAGGCGAATCGTCATCGCACAATGTATGTTACCTCACAGGAATCGTCATCGCACAATGTATGTTACCTCACAGGAATCGTCATCGCACAATGTATGTTACATCACAGGGGAATCGTCATCGCACAATGTATGTAACATCACAGGGGAATCGTCATCGCACAATGTATGTAACATCACGGGGGAATCGTCATCGCACAATGTATGTTACATCACGGGGGAATCGTCATCGCACAATGTATGTTACATCACGGGGGAATCGTCATCGCACAATGTATGTTACATCACGGGGGAATCGTCATCGCACAATGTATGTTACATCACAGGGGAATCGTCATCGCACAATGTATGTTACATCACGGGAATCGTCATCGCACAATGTATGTTACGTCACAGGGGAATCGTCATCACACAATGTATGTTACGTCACAGGGGAATCGTCATCGCACAATGTTTGTTACGTCACAGGAATCGTCATCGCACAATGTATGTTACATCACAGGGGAATCGTCATCGCACAATGTATGTTACATCACAGGGGAATCGTCATCACACAATGTATGTTACATCACGGGAATCGTCATCGCACAATGTATGTTACATCACGGGGGAATCGTCATCGCACAATGTATGTTACATCACAGGGGAATCGTCATCGCACAATGTATGTTACATCACGGGGGAATCGTCATCGCACAATGTATGTTACATCACGGGGGAATCGTCATCGCACAATGTATGTTACATCACAGGGGAATCGTCATCGCACAATGTATGTTACATCACGGGGGAATCGTCATCGCACAATGTATGTTACATCACGGGGGAATCGTCATCGCACAATGTATGTTACGTCACAGGGGAATCGTCATCGCACAATGTATGTTACATCACGGGGGAATCGTCATCGCACAATGTATGTTACATCACGGGAATCGTCATCGCACAATGTATGTTACATCACAGCGGAATCGTCATCGCACATTGTATGTTACAACACGGGAATCGTCATCGCACAATGTATGTTACATCACGGGGGAATCGTCATCACACAATGTATGTTACATCACAGGGGAATCGTCATCGCACAATGTATGTAACATCACGGGGGAATCGTCATCGCACAATGTATGTTACATCACGGGGGAATCGTCATCGCACAATGTATGTTACATCACGGGGGAATCGTCATCGCACAATGTATGTTACATCACGGGGGAATCGTCATCGCACAATGTATGTTACATCACGGGGGAATCGTCATCGCACAATGTATGTTACATCACGGGGGAATCGTCATCGCACAATGTATGTTACGTCACGGGGGAATCGTCATCGCACAATGTATGTTACATCACGGGGGAATCGTCATCGCACAATGTATGTTACATCATGGGAATCGTCATCGCACAATGTATGTTACATCACGGGAATCGTCATCGCACAATGTTTGTTACATCACAGGCGAATCGTCATCGCACAATGTATGTTACATCACAGGCGAATCGTCATCGCACAATGTATGTTACCTCACAGGAATCGTCATCGCACAATGTATGTTACCTCACAGGAATCGTCATCGCACAATGTATGTTACATCACAGGGGAATCGTCATCGCACAATGTATGTAACATCACAGGGGAATCGTCATCGCACAATGTATGTAACATCACGGGGGAATCGTCATCGCACAATGTATGTTACATCACGGGGGAATCGTCATCGCACAATGTATGTTACATCACGGGGGAATCGTCATCGCACAATGTATGTTACATCACGGGGGAATCGTCATCGCACAATGTATGTTACATCACAGGGGAATCGTCATCGCACAATGTATGTTACATCACGGGAATCGTCATCGCACAATGTATGTTACGTCACAGGGGAATCGTCATCACACAATGTATGTTACGTCACAGGGGAATCGTCATCGCACAATGTTTGTTACGTCACAGGAATCGTCATCGCACAATGTATGTTACATCACAGGGGAATCGTCATCGCACAATGTATGTTACATCACAGGGGAATCGTCATCACACAATGTATGTTACATCACGGGAATCGTCATCGCACAATGTATGTTACATCACGGGGGAATCGTCATCGCACAATGTATGTTACATCACAGGGGAATCGTCATCGCACAATGTATGTTACATCACGGGGGAATCGTCATCGCACAATGTATGTTACATCACGGGGGAATCGTCATCGCACAATGTATGTTACATCACAGGGGAATCGTCATCGCACAATGTATGTTACATCACGGGGGAATCGTCATCGCACAATGTATGTTACATCACGGGGGAATCGTCATCGCACAATGTATGTTACGTCACAGGGGAATCGTCATCGCACAATGTATGTTACATCACGGGGGAATCGTCATCGCACAATGTATGTTACATCACGGGAATCGTCATCGCACAATGTATGTTACATCACAGCGGAATCGTCATCGCACATTGTATGTTACAACACGGGAATCGTCATCGCACAATGTATGTTACATCACGGGGGAATCGTCATCACACAATGTATGTTACATCACAGGGGAATCGTCATCGCACAATGTATGTAACATCACGGGGGAATCGTCATCGCACAATGTATGTTACATCACGGGGGAATCGTCATCGCACAATGTATGTTACATCACGGGGGAATCGTCATCGCACAATGTATGTTACGTCACAGGGGAATCGTCATCGCACAATGTATGTTACGTCACGGGGGAATCGTCATCGCACAATGTATGTTACATCACAGAGGAATCGTCATCGCACAATGTATGTTACATCACGGGGGAATCGTCATCGCACAATGTATGTTACATCACGGGGGAATCGTCATCGCACAATGTATGTTACATCACAGGGGAATCGTCATCGCACAATGTATGTTACATCACAGGGGAATCGTCATCGCACAATGTATGTTACATCACAGGGGAATCGTCATCGCACAATGTATGTTACATCACGGGGAATCGTCATCGCACAATGTATGTTACATCACAGGGGAACCGTCATCGCACAATGTATGTTATGTCACAGGGGAATCGTCATCACACAATGTATGTTACATCACGGGGGAATCGTCATCGCACAATGTATGTTACATCACGGGGGAATCGTCATCGCACAATGTATGTTACATCACGGGGGAATCGTCATCGCACAATGTATGTTACGTCACAGGGGAATCGTCATCGCACAATGTATGTTACATCACAGGGGAATCGTCATCGCACAATGTATGTTACATCACGGGGAATCGTCATCGCACAATGTATGTTACATCACGGGAATCGTCATCGCACAATGTATGTTACATCACAGGGGAATCGTCATCGCACAATGTATGTTACATCACAGGGGAATCGTCATCGCACAATGTATGTTACATCACAGGGGAATCGTCATCGCACAATGTATGTTACATCACAGGGGAATCGTCATCGCACAATGTATGTTACATCACAGGGGAATCGTCATCGCACAATGTATGTTACATCACAGGGGAATCGTCATCGCACAATGTATGTTACATCACGGGGGAATCGTCATCGCACAATGTATGTTACATCACAGGGGAATCGTCATCGCACAATGTATGTTACATCACAGGGGAATCGTCATCGCACAATGTATGTTACATCACAGGGGAATCGTCATCGCACAATGTATGTTACATCACAGGGGAATCGTCATCGCACAATGTATTTTACATCACAGGGGAATCGTCATCGCACAATGTATGTTACATCACAGGGGAATCGTCATCGCACAATGTATGTTATGTCACAGGGGAATCGTCATCGCACAATGTATTTTACGTCACTAAACTACAACTCAAGCTGAATCAGCCCCACGGTCAATATAAGACTACATATGAATGACACCCACTGTAAGATGGGAGTTCTATTGAAGCCACTATCTCCCCTAGGTCAGTCCCCACCGCCCTATAACTGGCTCTTATCCCTGAGAGGCTGCCTGCCACTATCTCCCCTAGGTCAGTCCCCACCGCCCTATAACTGGCTCTTATCCCTGAGAGGCTGCCCACCACTATCTCTCCTAGGTCAGTCCCCACCGCCCTATAACTGGCTCTTATCCCTGAGAGGCTGCCCACCACTATCTCTCCTAGGTCAGTCCCCACCGCCCTATAACTGGCTCTTATCCCTGAGAGGCTGCCCACCACTATCTCTCCTAGGTCAGACCCCACCGCCCTATAACTGTCTCTTATCCCTGAGTGGCTGCCCACCACTATCTCTCCTAGGTCAGTCCCCACCGCCCTATAACTGGCTCTTATCCCTGAGGCTGCCCACCACTATCTCTCCTAGGTCAGTCCCCACCGCCCTATAACTGGCTCTTATCCCTGAGAGGCTGCCCACCACTATCTCTCCTAGGTCAGTCCCCACCGCCCTATAACTGTCTCTTATCCCTGAGAGGCTGCCCACCACTATCTCTCCTAGGTCAGTCCCCACCGCCCTATAACTGGCTCTTATCCCTGAGAGGCTGCCCACCACTATCTCTCCTAGGTCAGTCCCCACCGCCCAATAACTGGCTATTATCCCTGAGGCTGCCCACAACTATCTCTCCTAGGTCAGTCCCCACCGCCCTATAACTGGCTCTTATCCCTGAGAGGCTGCCCGCCACTATCTCTCCTAGGTCAGTCCCTACCGCCCTATAACTGGCTCTTATCCCTGAGGCTGCCCACCACTATCTCTCCTAGGTCAGTCCCCACCGCCCTATAACTGGCTCTTATCCCTGAGAGGCTGCCCACCACTATCTCTCCTAGATTAGTCCCCACCACCCTATAACTGGCTCTTATCCCTGAGGCTGCCCACCACTATCTCTCCTAGGTCAGTCCCTACCGCCCTATAACTGGCTCTTATCCCTGAGGCTGCCCGCCACTATCTCTCCTAGGTCAGACCCCACCGCCCTATAACTGTCTCTTATCCCTGAGAGGCTGCCCACCACTATCTCTCCTAGGTCAGTCCCCACCACCCTATAACTGGCTCTTATCCCTGAGAGGCTGCCCACCACTATCTCTCCTAGGTCAGTCCCTACCGCCCTATAACTGGCTCTTATCCCTGAGGCTGCCCACCACTATCTCTCCTAGGTCAGTCCCTACCGCCCTATAACTGTCTCTTATCCCTGAGAGGCTGCCCGCCACTATCTCTCCTAGGTCAGTCCCCACCGCCCTATAACTGGCTCTTATCCCTGAGGCTGCCCTCCACTATCTCTCCTAGGTCAGTCCCCACCACCCTATAACTGGCTCTTATCCCTGAGGCTGCCCGCCACTATCTCTCCTAGGTCAGTCCCCACCGCCCTATAACTGGCTCTTATCCCTGAGAGGCTGCCCGCTACTATCTCTCCTAGGTCAGTCCCCACCGCCCTATAACTGTCTCTTATCCCTGAGAGGCTGCCCACCACTATCTCTCCTAGGTCAGTCCCCACCGCCCTATAACAGGCTCTTATCCCTGAGAGGCTGCCCGCCACTATCTCTCCTAGGTCAGTCCCCACCGCCCTATAACTGGCTCTTATCCCTGAGGCTGCCCACCACTATCTCTCCTAGGTCAGTCCCCACCGCCCTATAACTGGCTCTTATCCCTGATAGGCTGCCCACCACTATCTCTCCTAGGTCAGTCCCCACCGCCCTATAACTGGCTCATCCCTGAGAGGCTGCCCACCACTATCTCTACTAGGTCAGTCCCCACCGCCCTATAACTGTCTCTTATCCCTGAGAGGCTGCCCACCACTATCTCTCCTAGGTCAGTCCCCACCGCCCTATAACTGGCTCTTATCCCTGTGAGGTTGCCCGCCACTATCTCTCCTAGGTCAGTCCCCACCACCCTATAACTGGCTCTTATCCCTGAGGCTGCCCTCCACTATCTCTCCTAGGTCAGTCCCCACCGCCCTATACCGGCTCTTATCCCTGAGAGGCTGCCCGCCACTATCTCTCCTAGGTCAGTCCCCACCGCCCTATAACTGGCTATTATCCCTGAGGCTGCCCACAACTATCTCTCCTAGGTCAGTCCCCACCGCCCTATAACCGGCTCTTATCCCTGAGAGGCTGCCCACCACTATCTCTCCTAGGTCAGTCCCCACCGCCCTATAACTGGCTATTATCCCTGAGAGGCTGCCTACCACTATCTCTCCTAGGTCAGTCCCCGCCGCCCTATAACTGGCTCTTATCCCTGAGAGGCTGCCCACCACTATCTCTCCTAGGTCAGTCCCCACCGCCCTATAACCGGCTCTTATCCCTGAGAGGCTGCCCACCACTATCTCTCCTAGGTCAGTCCCCACCGCCCTATAACTGGCTATTATCCCTGAGAGGCTGCCTACCACTATCTCTCCTAGGTCAGTCCCCGCCGCCCTATAACTGGCTCTTATCCCTGAGAGGCTGCCCACCACTATCTCTCCTAGGTCAGTCCCCACCGCCCTATAACCGGCTCTTATCCCTGAGAGGCTGCCCACCACTATCTCTCCTAGGTCAGTCCCCACCGCCCTATAACTGGCTCTTATCCCTGAGAGGCTGCCGGCCACTATCTCTCCTAGGTCAGTCCCCACCGCCCTATAACTGGCTCTTATCCCTGAGAGGCTGCCCGCCACTATCTCTCCTAGGTCAGTCCCTACCGCCCTATAACCGGCTCTTATCCCTGAGAGGCTGCCCGCCACTATCTCTCCTAGGTCAGTCCCCACTACCCTATAACCGTCTCTTATCCCTGAGGCTGCCCGCCACTATCTCTCCTAGGTCAGTCCCCACCGCCCTATAACTGGCTCTTATCCCTGAGAGGCTGCCCGCCACTATCTCTCCTAGGTCAGTCCCCACTACCCTATAACCGTCTCTTATCCCTGAGGCTGCCCACCACTATCTCTCCTAGGTCAGTCCCTACCGCCCTATAACCGGCTCTTATCCCTGAGAGGCTTCCCGCCACTATCTCTACTAGGTCAGTCCCCACCGCCCTATAACTGGCTCTTATCCCTGAGGCTGCCCGCCACTATCTCTCCTAGGTCAGACCCCACCGCCCTATAACCGGCTCTTATCCCTGAGAGGCTTCCCACCACTATCTCTCCTAGGTCAGACCCCACCGCCCTATAACTGGCTCTTATCCCTGAGAGGCTTCCCACCACTATCTCTCCTAGGTCAGACCCCACCGCCCTATAACTGGCTCTTATCCCTGAGAGGCTGCCCACCACTATCTCTCCTAGGTCAGTCCCCACCGCCCTATAACTGGCTCTTATCCCTGAGAGGCTGCCCACCACTATCTCTCCTAGGTCAGTCCCCACCGCCCTATAACTGGCTCTTATCCCTGAGAGGCTGCCCGCCACTATCTCTCCTAGGTCAGTCCCAACCACCCTATAACCGGCTCTTATCCCTGAGAGGCTGCCCACCACTATCTCTCCTAGGTCAGTCCCCACCGCCCTATAACTGGCTCTTATCCCTGAGAGGCTTCCCGCCACTATCTCTCCTAGGTCAGTCCCCACCGCCCTATACCGGCTCTTATCCCTGAGGCTGCCCACCACTATCTCTCCTAGGTCAGTCCCCACTGCTTACCTCAGGGTGGAAGGCGTGACAGGACTGTGGGCGACGCCTCAGTTTCTGGGATCTCATCCGCTCACACTTCACAGAAGCGTTATGTGCAGCGGAGTTAAGGAGACAACATACATGGAAGGATCACGCAGACAATATGTAGGTGACGCTAGAGGCCAACTTAAGATCCCGACATGTGTGAAATCAGGCGTATCTACAACAAAATGTGTCCAAAGCCGCATGTAGGTGCGTGTGTGTCGTGTGTGACCGGAGACCGCCGGGAGGCAGCGAATAGCTGGCAGGAAGCTCTATCTGATCGGCATGTATGTGCGCATCATTGCTGCGTCAATCGCCATGTGTGAGATCCGTGGCAACTGGCGTGATCCCGATGCCACGCCCGTGCATATAATTCGCTCACACAGCTTATAGAGATGCATTGCGCGGTGATAGCGCAGCGTAGCAATTCCGTGCCACATGTGCGTCACTGACACGCCAAACAAGCAGGAGCGGCCATGGTGCAGCCATATCTGTATATCTCCTAGTGAGTCCTGCGTATGGGTTAGGGGTGCCTGATGCTTATACTAATCATGACGCCTGCAGTCCACGGCTCCTCTTCCACATCCCAGTCCCCGGCTCTTCTTCCACCCCCAATCCCCGGCACCTCCTCTGCCGCCCGTCCCCAGCTCTTCTTCCACCCCCAATCCCCGGCACCTCGTACACCCCCAGCACCTCCTCTGCCGCCCGTCCTCAGCTCTTCTTCCACCCCCAGCACCTCGTCCACCCCCAGTCCCCGGGACCTCATCCACCCCCAGTCCCTGGCTCCTCTTCCACATCCCAGTCCCTGGCTCCTCTTCCTCCCCAGTCCCCTACAGGACTCATCTCTTTCTCTACTACAAAAAGCACAGCAGTCATTCCTGATGTCTCAGGTTTGTGCTGCTGCAGTACAGGTATAACAGACTGGCGAAGGATATACTTGACTTCTTTGGCTTGTAATGAGACGCGGGGAAAGCTGCTGCAGTCACAGAATGAGTCGCTGACCAGGAGCAGGAGATTGCTGTGCAATACTTGCTGCATGACAAACATCCTGCAGAGAGAAGACACACATGTAGCATGATGTACGGATGTCACAGGTACATGAGGCAAGGTGGGGAATAGGCGGTGAGATATAGCATTTTATAGGAATGATTGTAGTCCTCGTATGTAATAGAGCACAGCCTAACGCACCAGAATCTAGGCTTGTCCAGCTTATTCTATATTGTCCCTGATAATACTACTATACTATAATACTTACATTGACCTTATAGACTGTTATCAGAGAGAGCGGAGGACACAGATATTAGAGAGAAGCACAGTCAGTTATTAGAGGAGGAGGACACCGTTAGTTATTAGAGAGGAGGACAGTCAGTTATTAGAGAGGAGAACACCGTTAGTTATTAGAGAGGAGGACAGTCAGTTATTAGAGAGGAGAACACAGTCAGTTATTAGAGAGGGGGACACAGTCAGTTATTAGAGAGGAGGACACAGTCAGTTATTAGAGAGGAGGACACAGTCAGTTATTAGAGAGGAGGACACAGTCAGTTATTAGAGAGGAGGACACAGTCAGTTATTAGAGAGGGGGACACCGTCAGTTATTAGAGAGGAGGACGTGGTCAGTTATTAGAGAGGAGGACGCGGTCAGTTATTAGAGAGGGGGACACGGTCAGTTATTAGAGAGGAGGACACAGATATTAGAGAGAAGCACAGTCCGTTATTAAAAGGAGGAGGACACCATTAGTTATTAGGGAGGTGCACACAGTCAGTTATTAGAGAGGAGCACAGTCAGTTATTAGAGAGGAGCACAGTCAGTTATTAGAGAGGAGCACAGTCAGTTGTTAGAGAGGAGGACACCGTCAGTTATTAGGGAGGTGCACACAGTCAGTTATTAGAGAGGAGGACAGTCAGTTATTAGAGAGGAGAACACAGTCAGTTGTTAGAGAGGAGGACAGTCAGTTATTAGAGAGGAGGACACAGTCAGTTATTAGAGAGGAGGACAGTCAGTTATTAGAGAGGAGAACACAGTCAGTTGTTAGAGAGGAGGAAAGTCAGTTATTAGAGAGGAGGACACAGTCAGTTATTAGAGAGGAGGACACAGTCAGTTATTAGAGAGGAGGACACAGTCAGTTATTAGAGAGGAGAACACAGTCAGTTGTTAGAGAGGAGGACAGTCAGTTATTAGAGAGGAGGACACAGTCAGTTATTAGAGAGGAGGACACAGTCAGTTATTAGAGAGGAGAACACAGTCAGTTATTAGAGAGGAGGACACAGTCAGTTATTAGAGAGGAGGACACAGTCAGTTATTAGAGAGGAGGACACAGTCAGTTATTAGAGAGGAGAACACAGTCAGTTATTAGAGAGGAGGACACAGTCAGTTATTAGAGAGGAGGACACAGTCAGTTATTAGAGAGGAGGACACAGTCAGTTATTAGAGAGGAGAACACAGTCAGTTGTTAGAGAGGAGGACACAGTCAGTTATTAGAGAGGAGGACACAGTCAGTTATTAGAGAGGAGGACACAGTCAGTTATTAGAGAGGAGGACACAGTCAGTTATTAGAGAGGAGGACAGTCAGTTATTAGAGAGGAGGACAGTCAGTTATTAGAGAGGAGAACACAGTCAGTTGTTAGAGAGGAGGACAGTCAGTTATTAGAGAGGAGGACACAGTCAGTTATTAGAGAGGAGGACACAGTCAGTTATTAGAGAGGAGGACACAGTCAGTTATTAGAGAGGAGAACACAGTCAGTTGTTAGAGAGGAGGACAGTCAGTTATTAGAGAGGAGGACACAGTCAGTTATTAGAGAGGAGGACACAGTCAGTTATTAGAGAGGAGAACACAGTCAGTTATTAGAGAGGAGGACACAGTCAGTTATTAGAGAGGAGGACACAGTCAGTTATTAGAGAGGAGGACACAGTCAGTTATTAGAGAGGAGAACACAGTCAGTTGTTAGAGAGGAGGACACAGTCAGTTATTAGAGAGGAGGACACAGTCAGTTATTAGAGAGGAGGACACAGTCAGTTATTAGAGAGGAGGACACAGTCAGTTATTAGAGAGGAGGACAGTCAGTTATTAGAGAGGAGAACACAGTCAGTTATTAGAGAGGAGAACACAGTCAGTTATTAGAGAGGAGAACACAGTCAGTTATTAGAGAGGAGGACACAGTCAGTTATTAGAGAGGAGGACACAGTCAGTTATTAGAGAGGAACCTGTGTCGCAGGCTCTGTCTCTCACTGACATAGCAGCACACAGTTTGTTGTGACAGAGCGGTGAGAGACTGACTCTGGGGATTACGGCAGCAGTGTTACATGATACTGATGTTATCCTGGCAGTAATTCTCTCACTCACAGTTCTATTAGTTTAGCTGACACATCAGACAAAATTGTTATTAAGACTGTAGTGCCACTGACTGCCACAAGAGGGCATGACATGACTGCTGAATATAGAGGCCGTTGTGACATATAGGGCGATGTTCCTGAAATTTGTACATCTGTGTATGTTCCATGACATCATTATTTTGTCACAATATTCCATATGCTATCTGTCTTATGATATGATTACTAATTAATGCCATTAATGCTGATTCCGGGCCCCTCTCCTGTGCTGACTCTGGGCCCCTCTCCCGTGCTGACTCCGGGCCCCTCTCCCGTGCTGACTCCGGGCCCCTCTCCCGTGCTGACTCCGGGCCCCTCTCCCGTGCTGACTCCGGGCCCCTCTCCTGTGCTGACTCCGGGCCCCTCTCCCGTGCTGACTCCGGGCCCCTCTCCCGTGCTGACTCCGGGCCCCTCACCTGGTCTGGGGTAGGGTTACTCACTTTTGGCAGTAGCCACACGCGAACAGCCCATTAGCCTCCCGGATTGAGGTGTCATGCACGAAGGCCGGGTACTCGGTGTCACACGGCTGTAGCATGTCGTGCTTCTTGTGCTTGTGAGCTGTATGTAGAAGGAGACACACGGGATTATGGGCCTTATTCTGATTGGTGCGGCCCGATCAGAAATATGCGGTCATGTCCGTGCAGGCGAATCCCCGCCTTCCATACGGATCGCCACCTCCGTCCGTACGCGGATATGTGGCGATCCGCATGAAATTGGACGGGGATACGCCTCCTCCGTCTTGGGAGCAGCCCCTGCATTCGATGGTCGCCGAACATCGAATGCAGGGCCGCACGCTCCACCAGGTCCCGCCACACAAGACCACACGGACACTTGTCCGTGTGAAATCATGTATGGGGGCGGGCAGCTGACATCCGGCGATGTCAGATGCCCGCCCCCTACACACGCGTCACGGCCTAATTACCATGCATACGCCCCGCGTTTGCATGGGAACGCCCATGAAACGCGGGGCGTATGCATAGGGTAATGAGGCTAAGTAGCCCCTCACGCCCCCTGTGCGGCGTATAAAGAATACGTGCGGCGAAATCGCCTGCACATGCGCAGAGTGACCTCTGCACATGCGCAGACGATCAACATCGGCGGGACGTCCGCATGCGGTAAAATCCGCACCGATCAGAATAAGGCCCTATGTCACGTATGATCTATCACCCCCAGCAGCGATGGCCTGTGAGGGGAGCGTCAGGAGATGTCTGGTCTGATGCACAGTGAGATATGGCAATCTGCGTAGTGCAACTTACATGAAATCATCCTTTGAGTGACAGGATGTGAGTGACTGGATGTGAGTGACAGGAGATAAGTGACAGCATGTGAGTGACAGGATTTGAGTGTCCAGATGTGTGTGACGGGAGATAAGTGACAGGATGTGAGTGACAGGAGATACTGTAAGTGACAGGATTTGAGTGTCAGGATGTGAGTGACAGGATGTGAGTGACAGGAGATAAATGACAGGATGTGAGTGGCAGGATATAAGTGACAGGATGTGAGTAACAGTCTGTGACAGTGTCAGGTGTGAGTGTCGGGATGTGAGTGACAGGATGAGAGTGTCGGGATGTGAGTGACAGGATGTGAGTGTCGGGATGTGAGTGACAGGATGAGAGTGTCGGGATGTGAGTGACAGGATGAGAGTGTCGGGATGTGAGTGACAGGATGAGAGTGTCACTGTATGATGTAATGTGTTTGGCTTGCACTCACTCAGGTAAGTGGAGGTCTTGCACTCTCTTACTTACAGTGATGGAAAAAGGACTTTGCTGCATGTCAGGTGACAGGTCACATGATGAATGAGACGTCAATGCGGTCACATGGATGAAGGATGAATGAAAGAAATGAGGAGACATGCTGTGACATCATCAAACACATATTACATCATGAAACATACATGTCACATGTCCTGCCAAATGACAACAGTAACCATTGCAGCTGGTTATAACAGAGTAGTGAGTCCCCCATCTTACCGACTAGGAATCGTGCTACCCTGTGACATCATCACACCCCACCCCAATTTACCCAGAACCACCCCACATGTACCAGCTATGAACTACAAATCCCAGCAGCTGTTTACCTGGTATATGTACAAATCCTTCCCTATAAATACACAATGCGACTCAGTCACCTACCTTCTGCAGTGTTATCAGAGGACCAAAGGGGACAAAGACTGAACTCCAGGATAAACCTGCAAGTCGGGGAGAATACAGACACATAGGGCAGATTATTTCAGGCATAACGGTCTATAGTACTAACCCGCCAGGTACCCAATAACAGCACAGACACCTGATGGGGTCTCTATATGATGTGTTATGTACAATGGCTTCAGCAGGTAAGTACTGTATACTTCACCCCTAGTCACACAGAGGACCTCCTCCCCGAGTCACACAGAGGACCTCCTCCCCGAGTCACGCAGAGGACCTCCTCCCCGAGTCACGCAGAGGACCTCCTCCCCGAGTCACGCAGAGGACCTCCTCCCCGAGTCACGCAGAGGACCTCCTCCCCGAGTCACGCAGAGGACCTCCTCCCCGAGTCACGCAGAGGACCTCCTCCCCGAGTCACGCAGAGGACCTCCTCCCCGAGTCACGCAAAGGACCTCCTCCCCGAGTCACGCAGAGGACCTCCTCCCCGAGTCACTCAGAGGACCTCCTCCCCGAGTCACGCAGAGGACCTCCTCCCCGAGTCACGCAGAGGACCTCCTCCCCGAGTCACGCAGAGGACCTCCTCCCCGAGTCACGCAGAGGACCTCCTCCCCGAGTCACGCAGAGGACCTCCTCCCCGAGTCACGCAGAGGACCTCCTCCCCGAGTCACGCAGAGGACCTCCTCCCCGAGTCACGCAAAGGACCTCCACCCCAGGTCACATAGAGGACCTCCACTCAGGGTCACAGAAGACTTCCACCTCAAGTCACAAAGGATCTCCTCTCTGAGTCACAGAGGACCTCCTACCTGAGTGACAGAAGACTTCCACCCCGAGTCACAGAGGACCTCCACTCCACAGAAGGACCTCCACCTCACAGAAGACTCCACCCCGAGTGACAAAGAATCTTCGCCCATTAGTCACAGAGAACCTCCTCCCTGAGTCACAAAGCATGTCCACCCCGGGTCACACAAAGGACCTCCACCCCTGGTCACATAGAGGACCTCCACTCAGGGTCACAGAAGGCTTCCACCCGAGTCACAGTGGACCTCCACCCCGAGTCAGAGGACCTTTCCTCCCAGTCACAGAGGAACTTTACCCCGAGTCACACAGAGGACCTCCACCCCGGGCCACACAGAGGACCTCCACCTCGAGTCACAGAGGACCTCCACCCCGGGTCACACAGAGGACCTCCACCCTGGGTCACAGAGGACCTTCACCATGAGTCACAGAAAACTTCCACCCTAGGTCACTGCCCGGCCCTGACATAAAAAAGTGACCTCAGCTTACGGGTGCCATACTTACAGGACAAGGTTACTGAGGAGCCATTGGGTGGCTGAGACCAACGCGAAGAGTGGCTGAAAGACAGAAGGAGATGGTGAGACAGACTGGGGTCAATGACACCTGTATATCAAAGCTATGATCCTGCGTAGCATATACACACTATCTATCTATCTATCTATCTATCTATAATGTCCTCACTTATATGTACATCCTGTGTCCAGCCATATACACAATATATCTTGCTCTGTATATTACATATGACGCACAGCCGCCATCTTGCGCTATACATTACATATGACACACGGCGGCCATCTTGCATATATATATTATATATGACATACGGCCGCCATCTTGTGCTATACATTACATATGACACACGGCCGCGATCTTGCATATATATATTATATATGACATACGGCCGCCATCATGCGCTATAAATTACATATGACCCACAGCCGCCACCTTGCGCTATAAATTACATGACATACGGCCACCATCTTGCGCTATATATTATATATGGCCACCACCATGCGCTATGCATTACATACGACGCACAGCCGCCATCTTGTGAGATTTATTACATAGGACGCACAGCCGCCATCTTGCGCTATATATTACATATGATACACGGCCGCCATCTTGCTCTGTATATCACACAGATGTACACAGGTCTTACATTGAGCAGGCTGCGGCCTCCGCTATGATGGTGGTAAGGCAGTTTGCACATCGCCTGGTAATCGTACAGCGTCACTCTGCAAGAGACAGGAGAAGACAGTTATATATTTGGAATGAGGAAAATTCTGCATTGTAGTAAAACATCGGTTCAGCTGCGGGTACAGAACCTCCACAGCGCTGTAATCATATGCCGCAAGCTTGTGCTACTGCAGTACAATGTGATGGCCACTGGGGGCAATGTGCTTATAGAATGTAGTCCTGATGTTCTGAATTATATTAGATAATAAAACTTACTGACGGAAAATCTCCATCTGCAGAAGCTGGGTCATCAAGGAGCCGTCAACCTCCCCAAGGAACACTCCTGTCTGTGGGGGGACATGATGGGAAATACATTACTCATATAACTTCATGTAGAGACAGGTACAGAGGAGAGGAGGAATGAGACAGGTACAGAGGAGAGGAGGAATGAGAGACAGGTACAGAGGAGAGGAGGAATGAGAGACAGGTACAGAGGAGAGGAGGAATGACACAGGTACGGAGGAGAGGAGGAATGAGAGACAGGTACAGAGGAGAGGAGGAATGTGAGACGTGCAGAGGAGAGGAGGAATGAGAGACAGGTACAGAGGAGAGGAGGAATGTGAGACACGTACAGAGGAGAGGAGGAATGAGAGACAGGTACAGAGGAGAGGAGGAATGAGAGACAGGTACAGAGGAGAGGAGGAATGAGAGACAGGTACAGAGGGGAGGAGGAATGGGAGACAGGTACAGAGGGGAGGAGGAATGAGAGACAGGTACAGAGGAGAGGAGGAATGAGACAGGTACAGAGGAGAGGAGTAATGAGACAGGTACAGAGGAGAGGAGGAATGAGACAGGTACAGAGGAGAGGAGGAATGACACAGGTACAGAGGAGAGGAGGAATGACACAGGTACAGAGGAGAGGAGGAATGAGACAGGTACAGAGGAGAGGAGGAATGAGACAGGTACAGAGGAGAGGAGGAATGAGACAGGTACAGTGGAAAGGAGGAATGGGACAGGTACCGAGGAGAGGAGGAATGAGACAGGTACAGAGGAGAGGAGGAATGAGACAGGTACAGAGGAGAGGAGGAATGAGACAGGTACAGAGGAAAGGAGGAATGGGACAGGTACAGAGGAGAGGAGGAATGAGACAGGTACAGAGGAGAGGAGGAATGACACAGGTACAGAGGAGAGGAGGAATGACACAGGTACAGAGGAGAGGAGGAATGACACAGGTACAGAGGAGAGGAGGAATGACACAGGTACAGAGGAGAGGAGGAATGACACAGGTACAGAGGAGAGGAGGAATGACACAGGTACAGAGGAGAGGAGGAATGACACAGGTACAGAGGAGAGGAGGAATGGGAGACAGGTACAGAGGAGAGGAGGAATGAGACAGGTACAGAGGAGAGGAGGAATGACACAGGTACAGAGGAGAGGAGGAATGAGAGACAGGTACAGAGGAGAGGAGGAATGACACAGGTACAGAGGAGAGGAGAAATGGCACAGGTACAGAGGAGAGGAGGAATGACACAGGTACAGAGGTGAGGAGGAATGACACAGGTACAGAGGAGAGGAGGAATGACACAGGTACAGAGGAGAGGAGGAATGAGAGACAGGTACAGAGGAGAGGAGGAATGAGAGACAGGTACAGAGGAGAGGAGGAATAACACAGGTACAGAGGAGAGGATGAATGAGAGACAGGTACAGAGAGAGGATGAATAACACAGGTACAGAGGAGAGGAGGAATGAGACAGGTACAGAGGAGAGGAGGAATGAGACAGGTACAGAGGAGAGGAGGAATGAGACAGGTACAGAGGAGAGGAGGAATGACACAGGTACAGAGGAGAGGAGGAATGACACAGGTACAGAGGAGAGGAGGAATGAGAGACAGGTACAGAGGAGAGGAGGAATGAGAGACAGGTACAGAGGAGAGGAGGAATGACACAGGTACAGAGGAGAGGAGGAATGAGACAGGTACAGAGGAGAGGAGGAATGAGAGGTACAGAGGAGAGGAGGAATGAGACAGGTACAGAGGAGAGGAGGAATGAGACAGGTACAGAGGAGAGGAGGAATGACACAGGTACAGAGGAGAGGAGGAATGACACAGGTACAGAGGAGAGGAGGAATGAGAGACAGGTACAGAGGAGAGGAGGAATGAGAGACAGGTACAGAGGAGAGGAGGAATAACACAGGTACAGAGGAGAGGATGAATGAGAGACAGGTACAGAGAGAGGATGAATAACACAGGTACAGAGGAGAGGAGGAATGAGACAGGTACAGAGGAGAGGAGGAATGAGACAGGTACAGAGGAGAGGAGGAATGAGACAGGTACAGAGGAGAGGAGGAATGAGACAGGTACAGAGGAGAGGAGGAATGAGACAGGTACAGAGGAGAGGAGGAATGAGACAGGTACAGAGGAGAGGAGGAATGAGAGACAGGTACAGAGGAGAGGAGGAATGAGAGACAGGTACAGAGGAGAGGAGGAATGACACAGGTACAGAGGAGAGGAGGAATGAGACAGGTACAGAGGAGAGGAGGAATGAGACAGGTACAGTGGAAAGGAGGAATGGGACAGGTACCGAGGAGAGGAGGAATGAGACAGGTACAGAGGAGAGGAGGAATGAGACAGGTACAGAGGAGAGGAGGAATGAGACAGGTACAGAGGAAAGGAGGAATGGGACAGGTACAGAGGAGAGGAGGAATGAGACAGGTACAGAGGAGAGGAGGAATGACACAGGTACAGAGGAGAGGAGGAATGACACAGGTACAGAGGAGAGGAGGAATGACACAGGTACAGAGGAGAGGAGGAATGACACAGGTACAGAGGAGAGGAGGAATGACACAGGTACAGAGGAGAGGAGGAATGACACAGGTACAGAGGAGAGGAGGAATGACACAGGTACAGAGGAGAGGAGGAATGGGAGACAGGTACAGAGGAGAGGAGGAATGAGACAGGTACAGAGGAGAGGAGGAATGAGACAGGTACAGAGGAGAGGAGAAATGACACAGGTACAGAGGAGAGGAGGAATGAGACAGGTACAGAGGAGAGGAGGAATGAGAGACAGGTACAGAGGAGAGGAGGAATAAGAGACAGGTACAGAGGTGAGGAGGAATGACACAGGTACAGAGGAGAGGAGGAATGAGACAGGTACAGAGGAGAGGAGGAATGAGACAGGTACAGAGGAGAGGAGGAATGAGACAGGTACAGAGGAGAGGAGGAATGAGACAGGTACAGAGGAGAGGAGGAATGACACAGGTACAGAGGAGAGGAGGAATGACACAGGTACAGAGGAGAGGAGGAATGACACAGGTACAGAGGAGAGGAGGAATGACACAGGTACAGAGGAGAGGAGGAATGACACAGGTACAGAGGAGAGGAGGAATGAGACAGGTACAGAGGAGAGGATGAATGAGACAGGTACAGAGGAGAGGAGGAATGAGACAGGTACAGAGGAGAGGATGAATGAGACAGGTACAGAGGAGAGGAGGAATGAGACAGGTACAGAGGAGAGGAGGAATGAGACAGGTACAGAGGAGAGGAGGAATGAGACAGGTACAGAGGAGAGGAGGAATGACACAGGTACAGAGTAGAGGAGGAATGAGAGACGGGTACAGAGGAGAGGAGGAATGACACAGGTACAGAGGAGAGGAGGAATGAGAGACGGGTACAGAGGAGAGGAGGACTGACACAGGTACAGAGGAGAGGAGGAATGAGACAGGTACAGAGGAGAGAAGGAATGACACAGGTACAGAGGAGAGGAGGAATGAGACAGGTACAGAGGAGAGGAGGAATGAGACAGGTACAGAGGAGAGGAGGAATGAGAGACGGGTACAGAGGAGAGGAGGAATGACACAGGTACAGAGGAGAGGAGGAATGAGAGACGGGTACAGAGGAGAGGAGGAATGACACAGGTACAGAGGAGAGGAGGAATGAGACAGGTACAGAGGAGAGGAGGAATGACACAGGTACAGAGGAGAGGAGAAATGGCACAGGTACAGAGGAGAGGAGGAATGACACAGGTACAGAGGAGAGGAGGAATGAGACGGGTACAGAGGAGAGGAGGAATGACACAGGTACAGAGGAGAGGAGGAATGACACAGGTACAGAGGAGAGGAGGAATGACACAGGTACAGAGGAGAGGAGGAATGAGACGGGTACAGAGGAGAGGAGGAATGACACAGGTACAGAGGAGAGGAGGAATGACACAGGTACAGAGGAGAGGAGGAATGACACAGGTACAGAGGAGAGGAGGAATGACACAGGTACAGAGGAGAGGAGGAATGACACAGGTACAGATGAGAGGAGGAATGAGACAGGTACAGATGAGAGGAGGAATGAGACAGGTACAGAGGAGAGGAGGAATGAGACAGGTACAGAGGAGAGGAGGAATGACACAGGTACAGAGGAGAGGAGGAATGACACAGGTACAGAGGGGAGGAGGAATGAGACAGGTACAGAGGAGAGGAGGAATGACACAGGTACAGGAGAGGAGGAATGACAGGTACAGAGGAGAGGAGGAATGACACAGGTACAGAGGAGAGGAGGAATGACACAGGTACAGAGGAGAGGAGGAATGACACAGGTACAGAGGAGAGGAGGAATGACACAAGTACAGAGGAGAGGAGGAATGACACAGGTACAGAGGAGGAATGACACAGGTACAGGAGAGGATGAATGGGACAGGTACAGAGGAGAGGAGGAATGACACAGGTACAGAGGAGAGGAGGAATGACACAGGTACAGAGGAGAGGAGGAATGACACAGGTACAGGAGAGGATGAATGGGACAGGTACAGAGCAGAGGAGGAATGGGAGACAGGTACAGAGGAGGAATGACACAGGTACAGAGGAGAGGAGGAATGACACAGGTACAGAGGAGAGGAGGAATGACACAGGTACAGAGGAGAGGAGGAATGACACAGGTACAGAGGAGAGGATGAATGACAGGTACAGAGGAGAGGAGGAATGAGAGACAGGTACAGAGGAGAGGAGGAATGAGAGACAGGTACAGAGGAGAGGAGGAATGACACAGGTACAGAGGAGAGGAGGAATGAGACAGGTACAGAGGAGAGGAGGAATGAGACAGGTACAGAGGAGAGGAGGAATGAGACAGGTACAGAGGAGAGGAGGAATGAGACAGGTACAGAGGAGAGGAGGAATGACACAGGTACAGAGGAGAGGAGGAATGACACAGGTACAGAGGAGAGGAGGAATGACACAGGTACAGAGGAGAGGAGGAATGACACAGGTACAGAGGAGAGGAGGAATGACACAGGTACAGAGGAGAGGAGGAATGACACAGGTACAGAGGAGAGGAGGAATGAGACAGGTACAGAGGAGAGGATGAATGAGACAGGTACAGAGGAGAGGAGGAATGAGACAGGTACAGAGGAGAGGATGAATGAGACAGGTACAGAGGAGAGGAGGAATGAGACAGGTACAGAGGAGAGGAGGAATGAGACAGGTACAGAGGAGAGGAGGAATGAGACAGGTACAGAGGAGAGGAGGAATGACACAGGTACAGAGTAGAGGAGGAATGAGAGACGGGTACAGAGGAGAGGAGGAATGACACAGGTACAGAGGAGAGGAGGAATGAGAGACGGGTACAGAGGAGAGGAGGAATGACACAGGTACAGAGGAGAGGAGGAATGAGACAGGTACAGAGGAGAGAAGGAATGACACAGGTACAGAGGAGAGGAGGAATGAGACAGGTACAGAGGAGAGGAGGAATGAGACAGGTACAGAGGAGAGGAGGAATGAGAGACGGGTACAGAGGAGAGGAGGAATGACACAGGTACAGAGGAGAGGAGGAATGAGAGACGGGTACAGAGGAGAGGAGGAATGACACAGGTACAGAGGAGAGGAGGAATGAGACAGGTACAGAGGAGAGGAGGAATGACACAGGTACAGAGGAGAGGAGAAATGGCACAGGTACAGAGGAGAGGAGGAATGACACAGGTACAGAGGAGAGGAGGAATGAGACGGGTACAGAGGAGAGGAGGAATGACACAGGTACAGAGGAGAGGAGGAATGACACAGGTACAGAGGAGAGGAGGAATGACACAGGTACAGAGGAGAGGAGGAATGAGACGGGTACAGAGGAGAGGAGGAATGACACAGGTACAGAGGAGAGGAGGAATGACACAGGTACAGAGGAGAGGAGGAATGACACAGGTACAGAGGAGAGGAGGAATGACACAGGTACAGAGGAGAGGAGGAATGACACAGGTACAGAGGAGAGGAGGAATGACACAGGTACAGATGAGAGGAGGAATGAGACAGGTACAGATGAGAGGAGGAATGAGACAGGTACAGAGGAGAGGAGGAATGACACAGGTACAGAGGAGAGGAGGAATGACACAGGTACAGAGGAGAGGAGGAATGACACAGGTACAGAGGGGAGGAGGAATGAGACAGGTACAGAGGAGAGGAGGAATGACACAGGTACAGGAGAGGAGGAATGACACAGGTACAGAGGAGAGGAGGAATGACACAGGTACAGAGGAGAGGAGGAATGACACAGGTACAGAGGAGAGGAGGAATGACACAGGTACAGAGGAGAGGAGGAATGACACAAGTACAGAGGAGAGGAGGAATGACACAGGTACAGAGGAGGAATGACACAGGTACAGGAGAGGATGAATGGGACAGGTACAGAGGAGAGGAGGAATGACACAGGTACAGAGGAGAGGAGGAATGACAAAGGTACAGAGGAGAGGAGGAATGACACAGGTACAGGAGAGGATGAATGGGACAGGTACAGAGGAGAGGAGGAATGGGAGACAGGTACAGAGGAGGAATGACACAGGTACAGAGGAGAGGAGGAATGACACAGGTACAGAGGAGAGGAGGAATGACACAGGTACAGAGGAGAGGAGGAATGACACAGGTACAGAGGAGAGGATGAATGGGACAGGTACAGAGGAGAGGAGGAATGACACAGGTACAGAGGAGAGGAGGAATGACACAGGTACAGAGGAGAGGAGGAATGACACAGGTACATAGGAGAGGAGGAATGACAGGTACAGAGGAGAGGAGGAATGACACAGGTACAGAGGAGAGGAGGAATGACACAAGTACAGAGGAGAGGAGGAATGGGACAGGTACAGAGGAGAGGAGGAATCAGGTACAGAGGAGAGGAGGAATGGGACAGGTACAGAGGAGGAATGACACAGGTACACCTTGTCACAGAGTATAGTTGCCCATGGTATACTGCACGTAGTGTCGGCATAGCGCCAGTGTAGAAGATAACTTATCACCCCAGTTCTGTCTCCCACCCGTGCGGTGCCCTCTCCTGATTGGCTGATACCATAATGCTGTCAGCAAAGGTTCATTGCCATATGTAGCTGCCGTCTGTAAATGCTTATCGCTGTGCCACCCGGGGGGATTGCTGGGTACTTTATCACCAATGCCATCTGTAGCTGGCACACGGATTTCTACAGAACCAGCAGTATAGGCTTCCGCCATGACCTGCAGTGGTACCAGGGTACCTGTGGTGTCTCAGATGGGACCTGTTATCAACCTCAGGGCGCCCTCAGAGCCCCTTATAGCGTTGGCACTAGTGTAACAGGGGTTACGGCTCAATGTTACACAGGACCTATATTCTGATACACCCACCGGCCGTACCCATCCCCCGCCCAACATGCACATCTAGTGCCTTCACCCAACTTCCTTACAGGACAGGTCTAGTCCTACACCCACCCATCTGCCACACCAAATCTCTCATCACCATACTCCACTCTACCACACCCAGGGCTCAGTCTCCTCACCCAACATCCATACTCAACACTGCCCCACTCACGCGCACTCAACACTGCCCCACTCACGCGCACTCAACACTGCCCCACTCGCGCGCACTCAACACTGCCCCACTCACGCGCACTCAACACTGCCCCACTCACGCGCACTCATCACTGCCCCACTCGCGCGCACTCAACACTGCCCCACTCATGCGCACTCATCACTGCCCCACTCGCGCGCACTCAACACTGCCCCACTCACGCGCACTCATCACTTAGATACCTTGACCCATCAGCAGGCTCCACACACCCAGCTCCACACACGACGGGGGGAATTTACTAAGCTGTGTACTCTACTTCACATGATGTTGCTGTGGGCAACCAACCAGAGTCCCTCAGTTGCCATTTTTAACACTTGTCCCTACTTTTGTACACCCAAGGTGAAGTCCGGTCACCCACTCGCCACACCCAACGTCTAGTTCCTTCAACTCAACCTTAACATAAAGAAACTTGTCCCCTCACCCAATTTCATGACCCAACACCCCGTTTAGGCAGCAGCCATACACAGTACTAGATCCGCATACCCAACTACCCCACGCCACACCTAATCCTACCTCATCTCCATAGCTACCCATATCCTCCATATTGTTCTACGTGCTCATCCTGCAGTCCACATCCCACCGCTTACCTGCTCCTGGTCCCTGGACGCCACGATGAAGCCGTTGTTGTCAATGAGATAGCAGTTCAGTCTCTGGGAAATAAATGCGGAATGTGTTCAGTTAGCTCGGAGATTACCCATTACATTACACACCTACACACCACACCACAATGTGACAGCGATGGCTGCTGGGGGCGGCCATTTTGTGGGTGACTCCAACATGCATGAACCCTCGGAGCAGGCGACATGAAGTGATTGGTGCAATTCCCATGGATAGTGGTTCCGCCCACAACATGGCTGCCTCCAGATTCTGCAGGTAACAGTACATGTGACCTGTCCGCATCTGACCAATCACAGTAGATTCCATCACAATGGGTGCAATGCAGATGTGGTTGTTCTCGCCATTGTCATCTTTTGTGATTATATGGTAATATGGGCAGCGCTAACCTGAGCATAGGCACGCCCACAGCGCAGTAAGGAAACATCGAGCGATGTGCGCACAATAACAGCTTTTCATCTAAATTTGGCCAAATACATTTACTGTCCTAGTAATGCCCAGTAAAGAGCACGTATAACATGAAGATCCAGCAGGGTGCATCATGGGAGCGGGCAGCGCAATAGGCGTCACTGGCAGTTTCTCTATATAGACAGCGCCGGTGTCCTCTGTATGGACAGAAATGTTGTTTTGTGTCTTGTACATGTGTCGCCTGGTCTGCTGAATGACCGGTAAACGCAGCGTCTCCAGGTACATTACCTCGTCCTCACAGCTCAGCGGGCACTGCCCATCCACAGCGCTGCACTGCAGGAGAGACAGAGGGTCACAGCATTACACACCCTGTGTGTGGTTATATACACACTATACATCCTGTGTGTGGTTATATACACACTATACATCCTGTATGTCTCTCTCTCTCTCTCTCTCTCTCTCTCTCTCTCTATATATATATATATATACTGGGCTATTTTTAAGCAGGCTCCAGCAGGAACTGAGGCCCTTATTCTAGTTCACTTTTTCTGACAAAATCCTTTATAGATGGACAAAACCATGTGCACTGCAGGGGGGCAGATGTAACAGGTGCAGAGAGAATTAGATTTGGGTGAGTTATTTTGTTTCTGTGCAGGGTAAATACTGACTGCTTTATTTTTACACTGCAATATAGATCTCACTTTGAAGTAAAACCCCACCCAAATCTAATTATCTCTGCACAAGTAACATCTGCCCCACCTGCAGTGCACATGGTTTTGTCCATCTAAGAAATATTTTGTCAGGAAGAGTGAACTAGAATAATGGCCTCAGTTCCTGCTGGAGCCTGCTGAAATATAGCCCTGTTTTATACATATATATATATATATACATATACACACACACACGCGCACACACACACATATCAGTAATTATACCCTCTGAATGTATGGTAGATATATACACATATTAGTGCACAGAGACGCACCATCGGAGATTCCACCAGCGCTATGGAGGCGCACAGTGTCTGTCTAGACCTGGTCGCCAGTGTCGATGCGAGTGCGTCTTTAGAAGCAGTCGCTGACTGCGGTACACCCGGCTCTGGCTAGCCCTCCCCAACAGTTACCACCCAAAAACGCACTTGGATCTGATCGGTAACCATTGGGACATATGCGCAGATTGTGAACATTGTCTGCTTGCATCTGATGCCGGCACAGCGCCCACCTGTGAATCGGCCCCCTGTACTGAGCGTCTCACTTATGATTACCAAGCTCTAAGTTCATCGCCCGCGGGTGAGACAGCCACCATGCTGCTGCTGAATAATACATTATCCCCCCCAACGCGCCCCTGCATATTCCTTATTACACATACATGCAGAAAATACATCGCTCTGCTCTTACATTTTAGTTGTTCAGTGACCTTTCGTTTCGCTGTAGTATAATAAAGATGCAATGTACGTAGAGGCTTCACACTAACTACAGGCGGAAGCGGGGGGCTCCCGGGCGATTATCAGCCGAGCAATGATACCTCACATTACAATCACCCCTCAGTATGTTACGTGGAATGGTTTGTGCTACAAGCAGCCTTTATGTGGTGAGGATAACCTGGTGATCTTACTCACTGACACACGGCCGGATTCACAGCCGAACGCAATCCACCCCAGCGCCGATGATCACCGAGATTTCAGCAACTATACAGCGTGAAAATTTCTTCAAATCCCTTTCGCAAAGGGTGCGGCGTTTATAGTAAATATTACACAATAATAGTGTCTGTTACAGGCGGACTACAAGTCCCAGCAAATCTGATCCAGGCAGGACAGTTCTTGTGGAAAACCGGTAAGTCACGGGCACTGCCACGGAAATTAATTGGGAAGCGCTATTTTTGGGGTTCCAACTTTCCAAGTAATGGCAGCCATCATCGGCAGGTATCAATTGTAGCTGATGGTAAATACAGTATAGATTTTTATTTATTCCTTATCGTGCCGTCTACATCCGTCAGTTAGCGATGGCTTAGACCCACATACATCAGATTAGTAGAGGTCAGACCCACATACATCAGATTACTGGAGGTCAGACCCACATACATCAGATTAGTGGAGGTCAGACCCACATACATCAGATTACTGGAGGTCAGACCCACATACATCAGATTACTGGAGGCCTCAGGTCAGACCCACATACATCAGATTAGTGGAGGTCAGACCCACATACATCAGATTAGTGGAGGTCAGACCCACATACATCAGATTACTGGAGGCCTCAGGTCAGACCCACATACATCAGATTATTGGAGGCCTCAGGTCAGACCCACATACATCAGATTAGTGGAGGTCAGACCCACATACATCAGATTACTGGAGGTCAGACCCACATACATCAGATTAGTGGAGGTCAGACCCACATACATCAGATTACTGGAGGTCAGACCCACATACATCAGATTAGTGGAGGTCAGACCCACATACATCAGATTACTGGAGGTCAGACCCACATACATCAGATTACTGGAGGCCTCAGGTCAGACCCACATACATCAGATTACTGGAGGCCTCAGGTCAGACCCACATACATCAGATTACTGGAGGCCTCAGGTCAGACCCACATACATCAGATTACTGGAGGCCTCAGGTCAGACCCACATACATCAGATTACTGGAGGTCAGACCCACATACATCAGATTACTGGAGGCCTCAGGTCAGACCCACATACATCAGATTATTGGAGGCCTCAGGTCAGACCCACATACATCAGATTACTGGAGGCCTCAGGTCAGACCCACATACATCAGATTACTGGAGGTCAGACCCACATACATCAGATTACTGGAGGTCAGACCCACATACATCAGATTACTGGAGGCCTCAGGTCAGACCCACATACATCAGATTACTGGAGGTCAGCCCACATACTGTACATCAGATTACTGGAGGCCTCAGGTCAGACCCACATTCATCAGATTAGTGGAGGTCAGACCCACATACATCAGATTACTGGAGGTCAGACCCACATACATCAGATTACTGGAGGCCTCAGGTCAGACCCACATACTTCATATTAGTGGAGGTCAGACCCACATACATCAGATTACTGGAGGTCAGACCCACATACATCAGATTACTGGAGGCCAGACCCACATACATCAGATTACTGGAGGCCAGACCCACATACACCAGATTACTGGAGGCCAGACCCACATACATCAGATTACTGGAGGCCTCAGGTCAGACCCATCAGATTGCAGCCTATGTTTGTGGTATGCGGCCGGTTCCGAGTGAATGGAGGGAGTATTCCCGCACAGAGCAGACTGGTGCAGGTGGGGCAGGTGACTGAGGGATATGAGCTGTAATTACAGAGGGTCACACAGGAACCGGAGACTTACATCAGTGTCGTTCGGCTGCAGAGAGAAGAACAGAAGAGGCGTTAGTGCAGACTGAGCAGCCATATACAGGACATATGGGGGGTGGGGCGTGTCTATAGATGTAATACCTTCAGCAACCAATCAGCTGATAGCATTTATTAGAATGTAAATAATAACTAGAAGGTAATGATATGTCTCCCGTGGGCCTGATTCGGAGGTGGTCGCTGCTGCGTCCCCACTAGCGTCTGTTCTCAGAGATGAGGCTGTGATTATGTGCTGGGAGATATCAATTTCCTGCGAACAGTAGCACCGCCGGAGATTCGATACAATCCACCATCGGCGCACCATAGTGTCTGCCATCGAGGCTTGGCCGGCGCAGTATCTCTGTCAGAACGTGGACTCTGTTACTGTGACGCAGCCTTCTTGCAGTGACGCCCATTATACGCCCATGTGGCGGATTATCTCCCCCCCCTCCGTGTCAGCGTGCCATTGCTTTGCCTATCGGGTTCTGAAGTGCAACGTAGGGGGTTCCAGAAAACTTTGTGACTGTACAACCATCGGCATGGCGCTCAGTTAGCGTCCCCCTCGGAATCAGGCCCCCGGGTCCTATCCCGCTATATAGGGTGTGGAATTTATGCTGATCCCATGTGGGCAGTAATTCTGCACCTCAGGGCACCCTCAATGTATTCCCCGCACCCCCCAACAATGTATAATCTACACCAAGCACCCCCATATCTCTCTCATAATTACTTTTGTACGAGTCTTACCTCATACATCTGTGTAGCGCACCCCTGGGGTACACGTAGCGTGGCATGAGATAATAGACCTATATACCTCATACATCTGTGTAGCGCACTCCTGGGGTACACGTAGCGTGGCATGAGATAATAGACCTATATACCTCATACATCTGTGTAGCGCACCCCTGGGGTACACGTAGCGTGGCATGAGATAATAGACTTATATACCTCATACATCTGTGTAGCGCACCCCTGGGGTACACGTAGCGTGGCATGAGATAATAGACTTCTATACCTCATACATCTGTGTAGCGCACCCCTGGGGTACATGTAGCGTGGCATGAGATAATAGACTTATATACCTCATACATCTGTGTAGCGCACCCCTGGGGTATACGTAGCGTGGCATGAGATAATAGACCTATATACCTCATACATATGTGTAGCGCACCCCTGGGGTACACGTAGCGTGGCATGCGATAATAGACCTATATACCTCATACATCTGTGTAACGCACCCCTGGGGTACACGTAGCATGGCATGAGAAGCAGACTGAGGACTATGACGTTATACGTGTATCCGTTCTCATATTATAAGATGGAATATAAAGTAAATGATTGGGACTTTAAAAAAGAGAGTCCCTGGGACTGAGCGTTGATGGGTCCTTATAATCATTCCAGATAACAAATTACTAGAATGAATTTACCACTTATAACAATCCTTCCCCTAATGACTGTGTGGTCACTTACCTGCCGCGTCACTCGCCAGAAGATCTCCCGTAGAAGAGACAGCTTCATCTGAACACCGACAGCTGGAAGCAGAGAGAGAAACAGTCTATATTACTAACAGGGGAGCAGTGACAGCAACCGAAATATACACAGATAAAGGTGATGGTTCTGCAGAGATGATCGGTGTCCTGCAATAGAACCGGGTTCTGGCAGAGAATCAAATATACGCACGACATGCCAGAGCTAACAATTGCACCCGTGTGTCCTCTAATGGTGCATTATCAGTATACATTACACTGTACATCCTGTCACTAATGGTGCATTATCTGTATGTCCTGTCACCAATGGTGCATCCTGTCACTAATGGTGCATTACTGGTGCGTCCTGCCACTAATGGTGCATTACTGGTGCGTCCTGCCACTAATGGTGCATTATCTGTATGTCCTGTCACTAATGGTGCATTATACATACATCTTGTCACTAATGGTGCATTATACATACATCTTGTCACTAGTGGTGCATTACTGGTGCATCCTGTCACTAATGGTGCATTATCTGTATGTCCTGTCACTAATGGTACATTACTGGTGCGTCCTGTCACTAATGGTGCATTATCGGTGTGTCCTGTCACTAATGGTGCATTATACATACATCCTGTCACTAATGGTACATTACTGGTGCGTCCTGTCACTAATGGTGCATTATCTGTATGTCCTGTCACTAATGGTACATTACTGGTGCGTCCTGTCACTAATGGTGCATTACTGGTGCGTCCTGTCACTAATGGTGCATTACTGGTACGTCCTGTCACTAATGGTGCATTATTGGTGTGTCCTGTCACTAATGGTGCATTATACATACATCCTGTCACTAATGGTGCATTATCGGTGTGTCCTGTCACTAATGGTGCATTATCTGTATGTCCTGTCACTAATGGTACATTACTGGTGCGTCCTGTCACTAATGGTGCATTATCGGTGTGTCCTGTCACTAATGGTGCATTATACATACATCCTGTCACTAATGGTGCATTACTGGTGCATCCTGTAACTAATGGTGCATTATCGGTGTGTCCTGTCATTAATTGTGCATTATACATACATCCTGTCACTAATGGTAAATTACTGGTGCGTCCTGTCACTAATGGTGCATTACTGGTGCGTCCTGTCACTAATGGTGCATCATCGGTGTGTCCTGTCACTAATGGTGCATTATACATACATCCTGTCACTAATGGTGCATTACTGGTGCGCCCTGTCACTAATGGTGCATTACTGGTGCGTCCTGTCACTAATGGTGCATTATCGGTGTGTCCTGTCACTAATGGTGCATTATCTGTACATCCTGTCACTAATGGTGCATTATCTGTACATCCTGTCACTGATGGTGCATTATCCGTAAGTCCTGTCACTAATGGTGCATTATCGGTGTGTCCTGTCACTAATGGTGCATTATCCGTAAGTCCTGTCACTAATGGTGCATTCTCTGTATGTCCTGTCACTAATGGTGCATTATACATACATCCTGTCACTAATGGTGCATTATCGGTGTGTCCTGTCACTAATGGTGCATTACTGGTGTGTCCTGTCACTAATGGTGCATTACTGGTGCATCCTGTCACTAAGCTGCATTATCTGTGCATCCTGTCACTAATGGTGCATTACTGGTGCGTCCTGTCACTAATGGTGCATTATCGGTGTGTCCTGTCACTAATGGTGCATTATACATACATCTTGTCACTAATAGTGCATTACTGGTGTGTCCTGTCACTAATGGTGCATTACTGGTGCGTACTGTCACTAATGGTGCATTACTGGTGCGTCCTGTCACTAATGGTGCATTATCGGTGCGTCCTGTCACTAATGGTGCATTACTGGTGCCTCCTGTCACTAATGGTGCATTATACATACATCTTGTCACTAATGGTGCATTATACGTACATCTTGTCACTAGTGGTGCATTATTGGTGCACCCTGTCACTAATGGTGCATTATCTGTATGTCCTGTCACTAATGGTGCATTACTGGTGCGTCCTGTCACTAATGGTGCATTATCGGTGTGTCCTGTCACTAATGGTGCATTATACATACATAATTTCACTAATGGTGCATTACTGGTGCGTCCTGTCACTAATGGTGCATCACTGGTGTGTCCTGTCACTAATGGTGCATTACTGGTGCGTCCTGTCACTAATGGTGCATTATCGGTGCGTCCTGTCACTAATGGTGCATTACTGGTGCCTCCTGTCACTAATGGTGCATTATACATACATCTTGTCACTAATGGTGCATACATCTTGTCACTAGTGGTGCATCCTGTCACTAATGGTGCATTATCTGTATGTCCTGTCACTAATGGTGCATTACTGGTGCATCCTGTCACTAATGGTGCATTATCGGTGTGTCTTGTCACTAATGGTGCATTATACATACATCCTGTCACTAATGGTGCATTATACATACATCCTGTCACTAATGGTGCATTACTGGTGCGTCCTGTCACTAATGGTGCATTACTGGTGCGTCTTGTCACTAATGGTGCATTACTGGTGCGTCCTGTCACTAATGGTGCATTATCGGTGTGTCCTGTCACTAATGGTGCATTACTGGTGCGTCCTGTCACTAATGGTGCATTATCGGTGTGTCCTGTCACTAATGGTGCATTATCCATACATCTTGTCACTAATGGTGCATTACTGGTGCCTCCTGTCACTAATGGTGCATTACTGGTGCGTCCTGTCACTAATGGTGCATTACTGGTGCGTCCTGTCACTAATGGTGCATTACTGGTGCGTCCTGTCACTAATGGTGCATTATTGGTGCATCCTGTCACTAATGGTGCATTACTGGTGCGTCCTGTCACTAATGATGCATTACTGGTGCGTCCTGTCACTAATGGTGCATTATCTTTGCGTCCTGTCACTAGTGGTGCATTATACATACATCCTGTCACTAATGGTGCATTTAGTTTCAAAGAGAAGATGCATAACCTGTAACGTCCCCAGGGGCACTATCATGGCTGTGAGATGCACCATTCAGGACATCACGTATGATCTATAGTTTAGCACACGTCTGTGTGGGTGGCCCCTGTGTTACATACAGCATGGGCAAGCAGGAAAGCGTCTCCTTGTCTTCTATGATAATATAATGTGCATGGCGACAGATCCTGAACACCCCCAGAGCACACACTGACAGGTTGCCACGGGAGATCACGCATAATTATACGAAGATGATGAAAATGCAGCCAATATGGCGGCTCCAACAGCTGCAGCGCACAGCATGCATTCTGTTCCTGTCGGGCGTCAGTAATGATGTACCTGTGACCCAGCGCCTGGCTGCAAGGTCCAAGATTCCAACAAGGGTTCTTAAGCTGGTTTTATTTTCTTGGCCCCTTCCCCGAAGCGTTTTATAATATATGCAAACAGCGGAAACGTCCAGGGGAGGATCTCAGTGCTGTCTGTACACGTATATATCTCTACACGCGCTGTAATGTTAGTGTAACCTTAATGCCAGTATATAGATGCATCTAATAAATCGCTGCTCCCATCCCGTGATTCAGACCACATCGCTTATCTGCAACGTTAGATAGCCGCCGCCCAGACAGAAAGAGAAACCGCCCTCTGCAAGTGAAATTATCGCTATCAGCCATCGTGTCGCACATCCATATGCAATTCCCGAAGCATCGAATGGTTTAACCAGTCTGTGACAATGTGAGCAAATCCGACCCTTCCACAACTCTGCGACAGAGACAGGCTGATCGGGGCCGGTGCTGACCCTCCCTAAAACCACCTGGGTATCGCCTGCATTCTTCAGGACACTCTCAGAAAAAAACAGATAATTACCACCCACAAATGCCGACTTCCTGTCCGTCAAGTTGCGATGGGAATGCGATTAGATCTATAAGCTACTTTTGTTGCAGACCATCCGTACGCATGTGCAGTCATTCGATAATCAAACAGATTGCAAACTTGAACAACAGCAATCGCTCTGAATAAGACCCATACTGTAGTTCAAAGATCTTTAACGTGCGTCGGCAGCTGGAAATACTGACGCAAGTTCTACGCACACACACATGGCAGCTTATGTTTATCACTTGTTCACAGCAAGCAACTTGCAAAAGGTGCAATTCTAAAGGATATGTTTAACGATATGCACGATAATGTGGTGATATTTTTGTGCCTATCTTCTCATGCAGATGCATTATATCATTAACCATGTGCACTCCAGCACGTCGTTAGCAATGTCCTCCGTCGTCTGTACATGCAGGACGATGGAGGATATCGCTAGCGAGAGTCATGCTGCGGTTACCCCTCCTTATGCCTCGCTGGTGGCTGACACCCCACTCCCGCCCTGCTCCATACAATGCTAAGCGACGAGCAGATCTGGTGCAGAAGAGTCGCCCAGTTGTCTCGGCTGAGCACAGTACCATCAGTCGCTGGATGAAATTCCACCTCGTCACACGATCCAGGTGCAAGAGCCGCCTCAGTATTTGTTACAGAGCCTAATAACACTAATCAGCACTAATTCCCCAATTTATTTAAAGCTCTAATCAAATTTCCTCGTTGCTTCGTCTACAAGTGTCTCCGTTATTGTACGCACCCTATGCTCAGACAGCGGTTAAATACTGAGTCGGCAGCTGGAATATGTAAGGGTTAAATCAGCAGGCAATGCTGGTCTAATGCAGCCCATACACTTATGTGACTGGATGAGATGCGACATTGAAGTGCGATGTCCCATCACATCCGGTCTCATCTCAATGTCGCATGCCACCTGCGATGGAACATTGGGTGCTGGAAGAGGGCGGACGGCAGAGTATCGATGTAAAGTAGCACTGGCGGAGGTCAGCGCAGCGACAAAATGTGACTTTTTTTGGTTTAAACACTGGGCCCTCTTGCGGCCCACATGCAATCGCTCCAGCAATTCGATAGATATTATGTGCAGCACATAACATCTATTGACGTGACATTCGATTTATCGAACAGATGTGGTTGAAATCGAATGACTGTATGTAATCTAATATGTGTATGGCTACATAAGATTATCCTCATCTGTAGATCTCTTCTCACTGTCACCTCTCACTCCCTCCGCAAGGAAAGGGTGGAACTATGGAACTCATTTATCACTGAGTGATAAAACTCATTTGTGATAAAACACATTAAGTATGATAAATGTCTCTCCAGCCAATCAGCTCCCAGCTGTAATGTTTCAAACACATGACAGTTAAGTGCTGAGTGTATGACAGGAGCTGATTAATTGGAGCAGCATTTATCATACACAATGAGTTTTATCACAATGGGGTTGGACCCGAGTTCCTGGGTCAGAGGTCTTGTTATAGCAGACTACAACTCACTTAACATGCGTCTTATGTATTTACTGTATATGACATGAGATTTTGCCAGCGATGGGGTTTTTCTTGGCAACACCCAATATACCAGAGGCTTAGCATTGGAGAAGGTAGGTACATGTAGCTGAGCAGGTTCAGGACCCCGGACAGCTCCGCATAGGCCCCATATACAGTACAATATACAGACAGGTATATAACAGAATAAACCACATGGACTGTAATGCGGCAGCTGATGACTGGGGAGCAGCTGAGCAGTGTCAGGACCCCGGACAGCTCCGCATAGACCCCATATACAGTACAATATACAGACAGGTATATAACAGAATAAACCACAGGGACTGTAATGCGGCAGCTGATGACTGAGAAGCAGCTGAGCAGTGTCAGGACCCCGGACAGCTCCGCATAGACCCCATATACAGTACAATATACAGGAGGGTATATAACAGAATAAACCACATGGACTGTAATGCAGCAGCTGATGACTGGGGAGCAGCTGAGCAGTGTCAGGACCCCGGACAGCTCCGCATAGACCCCATATACAGTACAATATACAGGAGGGTATATAACAGAATACACCACATGGACTGTAATGCGGCAGCTGATGACTGGGGAGCAGCTGAGCAGTGTCAGGACCTCGGACAGCTCTGCATAGACCTCATATACAGTACAATATACAGGAGGGTATATAACAGAATAAACCACATGGACTGTAATGCAGCAGCTGATGACTGGGGAGCAGCTGAGCAGTGTCAGGACCCCGGACAGCTCCGCATAGACCCCATATACAGTACAATATACAGACAGGTATATAACAGAATAAACCACATGGACTGTAATGCGGCAGCTGATGACTGGGGAGCAGCTGAACAGTGTCAGGACCCCGGACAGCTCCGCATAGACCCCATATACAGTACAATATACAGGAGGGTATATAACAGAATACACCACATGGACTGTAATGCGGCAGCTGATGACTGGGGAGCAGCTGAGCAGTGTCAGGACCTCGGACAGCTCTGCATAGACCCCATATACAGTACAATATACAGGAGGGTATGTAACAGAATAAACTACATGGACTGTAATGCAGCAGCTGATGACTGAGGAGCAGCTGAGCAGTGTCAGGACCCCGGACAGCTCCGCATAGGCCCCATATACAGTACAATATACAGACAGGTATATAACAGAATAAACCACATGGACAGTAATGCGGCAGCTGATGACGGGGGAGCAGCTGAGCAGTGTCAGGACCCCGGACAGCTCCGCATAGACCCCATATACAGTACAATATACAGACAGGTATATAACAGAATAAACCACATGGACTGTAATGCGGCAGCTGATGACTGGGGAGCAGCTGAACAGTGTCAGGACCCCGGACAGCTCCGCATAGACCCCATATACAGTACAATATACAGGAGGGTATATAACAGAATACACCACATGGACTGTAATGCGGCAGCTGATGACTGGGGAGCAGCTGAGCAGTGTCAGGACCTCGGACAGCTCTGCATAGACCCCATATACAGTACAATATACAGGAGGGTATGTAACAGAATAAACTACATGGACTGTAATGCAGCAGCTGATGACTGAGGAGCAGCTGAGCAGTGTCAGGACCCCGGACAGCTCCGCATAGGCCCCATATACAGTACAATATACAGACAGGTATATAACAGAATAAACCACATGGACTGTAATACGGCAGCTGATGACGGGGGAGCAGCTGAGCAGTGTCAGGACCCCGGACAGCTCCGCATAGACCCCATATACAGTACAATATACAGACAGGTATATAACAGAATAAACCACATGGACTGTAATGCGGCAGCTGATGACTGGGGAGCAGCTGAGCAGTGTCAGGACCTCGGACAGCTCCGCATAGACCCCATATACAGTACAATATACAGGAGGGTATATAACAGAATAAACCACATGGACTGTAATGCGGCAGCTGATGACTGGGGAGCAGCTGAGCAGTGTCAGGACCCCGGACAGCTCCACATAGGCCCTATATACAGTACAATATACAGACAGGTATATAACAGAATAAACCACATGGACTGTAATGCGGCAGCTGATGACTGAGGAGCAGTTGAGCAGTGTCAGGACCCCGGACAGCTCCGCATAGACCCCATATACAGTACAATATACAGGAGGGTATATAACAGAATACACCACATGGACTGTAATGCAGCAGCTTATGACTGGGGAGCAGCTGAGCAGTGTCAGGACCCCGGACAGCTCTGCATAGACCCCATATACAGTACAATATACAGACAGGTATATAACAGAATAAACCACATGGACTGTAATGCAGCAGCTGATGACTGGGGAGCAGCTGAGCAGTGTCAGGACCCCGGACAGCTCCGCATAGACCCCATATACAGTACAATATACAGGAGGGTATGTAACAGAATACACCACATGGACTGTAATGCGGCAGCTGATGACTGGGGAGCAGCTGAGCAGTGTCAGGACCCTGGACAGCTCCGCATAGGCCCCATATACAGTACAATATACAGACAGGTATATAACAGAATACACCACATGGACTGTAATGCAGCAGCTGATGACTGGGGAACAGCTGAGCAGTGTCAGGACCCCGGACAGCTCCGCATAGGCCCCATATACAGTACAATATACAGACAGGTATATAACAGAATAAACCACATGGACTGTAATGCGGCAGCTGATGACTGGGGAGCAGCTGAGCAGTGTCAGGACCCCGGACAGCTCCGCATAGACCCCATATACAGTACAATATACAGGCAGGTATATAACAGAATAAACCATATGGACTGTAATGCAGCAGCTGATGACTGGGGAGCAGCTGAGCAGTGTCAGGACCCCGGACAGCTCCGCATAGACCCCATATACAGTACAATATACAGGAGGGTATGTAACAGAATACACCACATGGACTGTAATGCGGCAGCTGATGACTGGGGAGCAGCTGAGCAGTGTCAGGACCCCGGACAGCTCCGCATAGGCCCCATATACAGTACAATATACAGACAGGTATATAACAGAATAAACCACATGGACTGTAATGCAGCAGCTGATGACTGGGGAGCAGCTGAGCAGTGTCAGGACCCCGGACAGCTCCGCATAGGCCCCATATACAGTACAATATACAGACAGGTATATAACAGAATAAACCACATGGACTGTAATGCAGCAGCTGATGACTGGGGAGCAGCTGAGCAGTGTCAGGACCCCGGACAGCTCTGCATAGACCCCATATACAGTACAATATACAGGCAGGTATATAACAGAATAAACCACATGGACTGTAATGCAGCAGCTGATGACTGGGGAGCAGCTGAGCAGTGTCAGGACCCCAGACAGCTCCGCATAGACCCCATATACAGTACAATATACAGACAGGTATATAACAGAATAAACCACATGGACTGTAATGCGGCAGCTGATGACTGAGGAGCAGCTGAGCAGTGTCAGGACCCCGGACAGCTCCGCATAGGCCCCATATACAGTACAATATACAGACAGGTATATAACAGAATAAACCACATGGACTGTAATGCAGCAGCTGATGACTGGGGAGCAGCTGAGCAGTGTCAGGACCACGGACAGCTCCGCATAGACCCCATATACAGTACAATATACAGACAGGTATATAACAGAATAAACCACATGGACTGTAATGCGGCAGCTGATGACTGGGGAGTAGCTGAGCAGTGTCAGGACCCCGGACAGCTCTGCATAGACCTCATATACAGTACAGTATACAGGAGGGTATATAACAGAATAATCCACATGGACTGTAATGCAGCAGCTGATGACTGGGGAGCAGCTGAGCAGTGTCAGGACCCCGGACAGCTCTGCATAGACCTCATATACAGTACAGTATACAGATGGGTATATAACAGAATACACCACATGGACTGTAATGCAGCAGCTGATGACTGGGGAGCAGCTGAGCCGTGTCAGGACCCCAGACAGCTCCGCATAGACCCCATATACAGTACAATATACAGGAGGGTATGTAACAGAATAAACCACATGGACTGTAATGCAGCAGCTGATGACTGGGGAGCAGCTGAGCCGTGTCAGGACCCCAGACAGCTCCGCATAGACCCCATATACAGTACATTATACAGGAGGGTATATAACAGAATAAACCACATGGACTGTAATGCGGCAGCTGATGACTGGGGAGCAGCTGAGCAGTGTCAGGACCCCGGACAGCTCCGCATAGACCCCATATACAGTACAGTATACAGGAGGGTATATAACAGAATAATCCACATGGACTGTAATGCAGCAGCTGATGACTGGGGAGCAGCTGAGCAGTGTCAGGACCCCGGACAGCTCTGCATAGACCTCATATACAGTACAGTATACAGATGGGTATATAACAGAATACACCACATGGACTGTAATGCAGCAGCTGATGACTGGGGAGCAGCTGAGCCGTGTCAGGACCCCAGACAGCTCCGCATAGACCCCATATACAGTACAATATACAGGAGGGTATGTAACAGAATAAACCACATGGACTGTAATGCAGCAGCTGATGACTGGGGAGCAGCTGAGCCGTGTCAGGACCCCAGACAGCTCCGCATAGACCCCATATACAGTACATTATACAGGAGGGTATATAACAGAATAAACCACATGGACTGTAATGCGGCAGCTGATGACTGGGGAGCAGCTGAGCAGTGTCAGGACCCCAGACAGCTCCGCATAGACCCCATATACAGTACAATATACAGGTGGGTATATAACAGAATAAACCACATGGACTGTAATGCGGCAGCTGATGACTGAGAAGCAGCTGAGCAGCGTCAGGACCCCGGACAGCTCCGCATAGACGCCATATACAGTACAGTATACAGGTGGGTATATAACAGAATAAATCACATGGACTGTAATGCGGCAGCTGATGACTGGGGAGCAGCTGAGCAGTGTCAGGACCCCGGACAGCTCCGCATAGACCCCATATACAGTACAATATACAGACAGGTATATAACAGAATAAACCACATGGACTGTAATGCGGCAGCTTATGACTGGGGAGCAGCTGAGCAGTGTCAGGACCCCGGACAGGTCCGCATAGACCCCATATACATGACAGTATACAGGAGGGTATATAACAGAATAAACCACATGGACTGTAATGCAGCAGCTGATGACTGGGGAGCAGCTGAGCAGTGTCAGGACCCCGGACAGCTCCGCATAGACCCCATATACAGTACATTATACAGGAGGGTATATAACAGAATAAACCACATGGACTGTAATGCAGCAGCTGATGACTGGGGAGCAGCTGAGCAGTGTCAGGACCCCGGACAGCTCCGCATAGACCCCATATACAGTACATTATACAGGAGAGTATATAACAGAATAAACCACATGGACTGTAATGCAGCAGCTGATGACTGGGGAGCAGCTGAGCAGTGTCAGGACCCCGGACAGCTCCGCATAGACCCCATATACAGTACAATATACAGGAGGGTATATAACAGAATAAACCACATGGACTGTAATGCGGCAGCTGAAGACTGTGGAGTAGCTGAGCAGTGTCCGGACCCCGGACAGCTCCGCATAGACCCCATATACAGTACAATATACAGGAGGGTATACAACAGAATAAACCACATGGACTGTAATGCAGCAGCTGATGACTGGGGAGCAGCTGAGCAGTGTCAGGACCCCGGACAGCTCTGCATAGACCCCATATACAGTACAATATACAGACAGGTATATAACAGAATAAACCACATGGACTGTAATGCAGCAGCTGATGACTGGGGAGCAGCTGAGCAGTGTCAGGACCCCGGACAGCTCCGCATAGACCCCATATACAGTACAATATACAGGAGGGTATGTAACAGAATAAACCACATGGACTGTAATGCGGCAGCTGATGACTGGGGAGCAGCTGAGCAGTGTCAGGACCCCGGACAGCTCCGCATAGACCCCATATACAGTACAATATACAGGAGGGTATATAACAGAATAAACCACATGGACTGTAATGCGGCAGCTGAAGACTGGGGAGTAGCTGAGCAGTGTCCGGACCCCGGACAGCTCCGCATAGACCCCATATACAGTACAATATACAGGAGGGTATATAACAGAATAAACCACATGGACTGTAATGCGGCAGCTGATGACTGGGGAGCAGCTGAGCAGTGTCAGGACCCCGGACAGCTCCACATAGGCCCCATATACAGTACAATATACAGGAGGGTATATAACAGAATAAACCACATGGACAGTAATGCAGCAGCTGAGCAGTGTCAGGACCCCGGACAGCTCTGCATAGACCCCATATACAGTACAATATACAGACAGGTATATAACAGAATAAACCACATGGACTGTAATGCAGCAGCTGATGACTGGGGAGCAGCTGAGCAGTGTCAGGACCCCGGACAGCTCCGCATAGACCCCATATACAGTACAATATACAGGAGGGTATGTAACAGAATAAACCACATGGACTGTAATGTGGCAGCTGATGACTAGGGAGCAGCTGAGCAGTGTCAGGACCATGGACAGCTCCGCATAGACCCCATATACAGTACAATATACAGACGAGTATATAACAGAATAAACCACATGGACTGTAATGCGGCAGCTGATGACTGGGGAGCAGCTGAGCAGTGTCAGGACCCCGGACAGCTCCGCATAGGCCCCATATACAGTACAATATACAGACAGGTATATAACAGAATAAACCACATGGACTGTAGTAATGCGGCAGCTAATGACTGGGGAATAGCTGAGCAGTGTCAGGACCACGGACAGCTCTGCATAGACCCCATATACAGTACAATATACAGGAGGGTATATAACAGAATAAACCACATGGACAGTAATGCAGCAGCTGAAGACTGGGGAGCAGCTGAGCAGTGTCAGGACCCCGGACAGCTCCGCATAGACCCCATATACAGTACAATATACAGGAGGGTATATAACAGAATAAACCACATGGACTGTAATGCGGCAGCTGATGACTGGGGAGTAGCTGAGCAGTGTCAGGACCCCAGACAGCTCCGCATAGACCCCATATACAGTACAATATACAGGAGGGTATATAACAGAATAAACCACATGGACTGTAATGCGGCAGCTGATGACTGGGGAGTAGCTGAGCAGTGTCAGGACCCCAGACAGCTCCGCATAGACCCCATATACAGTACAATATACAGACAGGTATATAACAGAATAAACCACATGGACTGTAATGCGGCAGCTGATGACTGGGGAGCAGCTGAGCAGTGTCAGGACCCCGGACAGGTCAGCATAGACCCCATATACAGCACAATATACACTGATATATACCAGAATAAACCACATGGACTGTAATGCGGCAGCTGATGACTGAGGAGCAGCTGAGCAGTGTCAGGACCCGGGACAGCTCCGCATAGACCCCATATACAGTACAATATACAGGTGGGTATGTAACAGAATAAACCACATGGACTGTCATGCGGCAGCTGATGACTGGGGAGCAGCTGAGCAGTGTCAGGACCCCGGACAGCTCCGCATAGACCCCATATACAGTACAATATACAGGAGGGTATATAACAGAATAAACCACATGGACTGTAATGCGGCAGCTGATGACTGGGGAACAGCTGAGCAGTGTCAGGACCCCAGACAGCTCCGCATAGACCCCATATACAGTACAATATACAGGAGGGTATATAACAGAATAAACCACATGGACTGTAATGCAGCAGCTGAGCAGTGTCAGGACCCCGGACAGCTCCGCATCGGCCTCTTTTATGCTATATTTGAACATTTTCGGCTCCCCAACAAAGCAGAAAGCGTTAAAGAGCGACATTGATAGAGCGGGTTATTAGCGGAGATGATAATTACGTTATCTTCTCCATTAACCCTTTGCTGAATAGCGGGGATACTTCGGCTTGGTGTGTCGACATTCGGGGAAATAAAAGTAAAAAAAAACCATGTCGACCTTTTCACTGACAACTAACTCCCTTGCCCATGTTGATCTAATGACCCTGTCAACCTAACTCCATGTCGACCTTCATGCAAGTTGACCTAGTGGTGTTGACCTAATGACTGTCATCCTAATTCTTGTCTATCCAATGATCCATACCCGCGCCATGTATAAGTCCAAGTGGAAGAGAATTGCGCCCATTATATGCCCAACACTCTGCCAGCTCAGAGCTAATGTAGGGTTGTGGTAATTGTGGATAAGGCGCTTACTGTGTCTGGGTGTGGTATGGGGGTCCGACGGTAATTAGACTGAAGCTGGAATCCCAACTGCCAGTACTCCAACAACAGGGCGAGCGCTAAGAGTCCCCTTGCGGGCCCGCTGTGCTTGACACAGGTTCTATTCTCCCTGTACGGGGGTGGTGGGCCCCCACAAGGGAGAATAGAAGTTGTAAGTCAGGATCCCAAATCTCGGGTTTTTAACAGTAAGAATTGTGGCGTTAGTCTACTGACCATTGGAATCCCAACTGTCGGAAGGTCACCCGCACCCCTCTGCCTCCTATTGTAGGTGCATATTTCTGCCCCACCACACTAATTTGCGCTTACTAAATGAGGCCCTCTGCGCTGATGTGATGGCTATATTCCTGTGGGGGGTAATATTGCTCCCTACAATAGTTATTTGCTGGTTCCACACCGTAGGCTCGATGTGGGTGGCTGATCCCATTGTGCTCACAGATGGGTAATCAGAGCCTGCGCTGGTAATTACTGGGGGGTGACAGCAGCGCAACAATAATATCCAATATACACTCCGAAAACACCAGCAAACAATAGCGTAACAGACAAACACAGAGATACAGAAGACAGGGGGAATGGGAGAGATGGGGAACGAGAGATGCAACCAACCATAACCGCACATTAACCAGCTAGAACCGCACATTAACCAGCCAGAAACTGGCACAAGACACAAACTAAAAGCAGAGATATAAAGACAGTTATACTGTAGGTCAGAGACTACGAGAGGGGAAAAGAGATAGCGAGGCGGGAACAGAGGCAGCGAGAGGGGAACACGAGAGGGGAAAAGAGACAGCAAGAGGGGAACAGAGACAGCGAGAGGGGAACAGAGACAGCTAGAGGGGACCAGAGACAGGTAGAGAGGAACAGAGACAGAGACAGGAAGTACCGGAGACAGCGAGAGGGGGAACAGAGACAGCGAGTGGGTACCATAGACAGCAAGAGGGGAACAGAGACAGTGAGAGGGGACCAGATACAGTGAGTGTGTACCAGAGACAGCGAGAGGAGGAGAACAGAGACAGGTAGAGGGGAACCGAGACAGCGAGAGGGGAATAGAGACAGCGAGAGGGGAATAGAGACAGCGAGAGGGGACATGAGACAGCGAGAGGGGAACAGAAACAGTGAGAGGGGACCAGAGACGGCGAGTGGGGAACAGAGACAGCGAGTGGGGAACAGTACAGTGTGTGTGTGTGTGGGCTGCTTAGACCAGAGCTGGTGACTGATCTCTGGTCCCGGTGACTCAGATGGGTCAATTATGGCTCAGAGTATCATTGTCTCACCCCCTCAGGCTGGCTTATATTAGTACACTGGAGGGCAAGCAGCAGCCACAAGCTCTAGCAGACAATAGACTTTGGTATTTCTTGATTATTGGAAAATGTCTGTGAACCCCACACTGGTCCCCCCCTATTTTCTAACAACAGATCAGGTTTAGGGCCTGTTATTATATTTTGGGGATCCCTGGCCAAGTTTTCAATTTTGAAAACAACATTTCCCTGTCCTCATCCTCCAGTCACAGTGATGTCAATAGTTCTCACCCCCTTCTCATCAATGTCATTATTACACTCCCCCACCACATTATCATTAATAAATACCCCCCCCCCCCCCAAAAAAAAAAAAAAATGTTCCTCCGGCCAGACGCAGATTGGGGGTCTGCTGGAGAACTGGACGAGTGTGTAGCGTGTATGTGGGATCTGCGGTAGGATTGTATAAGAAATCAGATCTATCACGTGTGTACCTGGCTGATTTTGTGTATAGTATGCAAATGTCTGAGTGTATGTATATGTGTGTGTATATATGTGTGTGTATGTAGGTGCGTGTATATAATGTGGGTACTTCTTTCCTAGCACGGCGCCACCGATTTTGATTGTATCAATCGGGTCGGAAAAATCGGGTCATTCGCATCGCATGCCAACCAAATCACATGCGATGCGATCGACGCGATCAACCCCATTTTTAGATTGGAATCAATGTAAAATGGTCCCTGAGACCCGATTTTACATTGATTTCAATGTAAAGAGTCCGAAAAACCCCCATTTTAATACTAAACCCCCCCCTCATGTTTCAAATGCCCCCCCCCATTGTTAACGCCACCCAACTATTGACGCCAACCCGAAGCGTGGCGAGCGCAGCGAGCCCGCAAGGGGCGGCGGTACACGTCCTCCGACCTTTTCATACCCCTAACATCCACGTCGGCGTGGAGCTGATTTTATATAGTGTGGCGAGCGCAGCGAGCCACCGAGCCCGAAGCGTGGGGAGCGCAGCGAGCCCCGCGAGGGGACGCGGATACCTTTACAGGTAAACGCGTCCCCTCGCGGGCTTCACAGGTATCCGCGTCCCCTCGCGGGGCTCGCCACGCTTCGGGTTCGGTGGCTCGCTGCGCTCGCCACACTATATAAAATCAGCTCCGCGCCGACGTGGATAGTAGGGGTATGAAAAGGTCAGAGGACGCGTACCGCCGCCCCTCGCGGGCTCGCTGCGCTCGCCACGCTTCGGGTTGGCGTCAGTAGTGGGGTGGCGTTAACAATGGGGGGGGGGGGCATTAAACATCATTTTTAACCATATTCAATGTGAAATGTCACATTGTCACCTATGTAAAAAAGGGTTGATCGCGTTGCGGGCCATTATAATGGGCCGCGACCGACGCGATCAACCCGATTTTCACTTTTAAAAAAATGTAACACTGTTCCCTATGGGAAAATCGGGTTGATCACGTCGGTCGCATTGCGGCCCCTTATTAGGGGCCGCGATGGATGCGATCAACCCGATTTTGTCTTTCACCGGCAAATTAGCTGGTGATTGACACAAAATCGGGTCCATCGCATTGATTGTATGCCTTAAGTGCCTTAAAGTTAAGGCACACAATCAACGAGATGGGCGCCGTGCTAGGAAACAAGTACCATAATGTGTGTATGTATACAGTATGTGTGTGTAATGTGTGTGTATAATGTTGTGTATGTATAAATGTTGTGTATATATATGTGTGTGTGTGTGTGTGTGTGTGTACAATGTGTGTGTATAAATGTAGTGTATGTATATGTGTGTGTATATAATGTGTGTATGTATACAGTATGTGAGTGTAATGTGTGTGTATGTATATGTGTGTATAATTTTGTGTATGTATATGTGTGTGTAATGTGTGTGTATAATGTTGTGTATATATATGTGTGTGTATAATGTGTGTGTATAATGTTGTGTATGTATATGTGTGTGTATAAATGTTGTGTATGTATATGTGTGTGTATAATGTTGTGTATGTACATGTGTGTGTATAATGTGTGTGTAATATGTGTGTGCGCGCAGAAGCTGCTGCTGCCTGTCCGCTCTCCTCCTCCGTGCAGTCAGTGTCTGTCATCCTCTGCACACTGAGTCTCCCTGCCTGTGTGCTGACTTCCCCTGCCAGCCATCCGCTCACCATACATGTCCCCTATCTGTTGTCTCCCCCCCCCCTCCTCCCTGCCCTCTCCTGCATTCTGCCCCTCTCTGCTGCCTCTCCTCCCTGCCCTCTCCTGCATTCTGCCCCTCTCCCCCATCTCCTGGATTCTGCCCCTCTCTGCTGCTGCTGCCTGAGGAATGAATGAAGGCTGCTCCTGGTCTCTCCCCAGCTGCCATCCTGCCATCTGAGGCTCCGGAGGGAACGGTAAGGATGGAAGGGAGAAGGTGGGTGCTTACTGTGGGGTGGACACTGGCTGATGCTCCGGCTTATACATGATACCTGCTGTCAGTGTTTACATCTACGTGACTGAGGTAAGTGCCCTGTACCAGCCCCCCTGGCACAGCCAGTGCCCCCAATGTCATGCTGCAGTCATGTATGTGGGGCACAGGTGTGTAGAGGTGAGAGGAGCTGGCCCTGGATGGGTGAGCACACGTATGTTACATACTACCACCCCTCCTGCCCGCCCCAATGTTACATGTACTGTATGGTGCTTTATAGATCCATCAACTGGTGTCTGTCTGTGGTACATGCAATGTAATGCCACCTTGTGTACCTAGATATCCTGGTGCTAGATTGTAAGCTCTGTGGGCTAGGTGTATGCAGGTGCGCTTGTACTCTGCCATATAGAGGTGTAACAGGTGCATCAGTGACATAATGGAGGTAGTATGATCAGGACATGTGTATGTGGAATATTCCCAGGTTGTGATAGGCAGCATTTGGCTGGTGCACTGTGGTGGCCAAACTGCCCCATGCTGGGAAATAACCCCCCACCTCCCACAAATACCCCTGACCTTCCAATATCTCAGGACCCCTTGGCTCTCTCTCTATATATAGTATATTACCTTTCACGTCAGATCAGCTCTATGTACTTAGAATAGTTATTTGCTGGAGGCTGCCATACTGCTTGGAATGTCTGCCACACAAGATAAAAGGATGTACTGTATTACAGATGAATGCTAACAGTAGAATGTATTCATTGCTTAGCGACCATTACATTCACTGGTCTGTAAGCCGCAGCACAGGGCTGATATTAGAGAAGGGGTAAATGAGGCAATTGGGCAGAACATGGATTACTGTATGTGACAGGGTCTGAGAGGGGAGATGGGCTGCGGAACCGGAAGAAACATTAAATCAGACTAATGCAGGCGGGAAATCATAACAGTCTTTCCAATGTGTGTAATAATAAAGACCTGGGTCTAAGAGCTTACAGTCTAATTTAGCAATGAGTGGAAGCAAAGTAACTGGTCCAAGGTCACAGCACAGCGGCACTGGGATCTGAACCAAGCGTCGCACAGACGCTGCGCGTCATGCAGCACTGGCTCCGGGTGGAAGGGCCTGCAGTAAATGCAATGCAGATCCTGCGCTCTGCAAAGTTTAGTAACACAGATTACATTAAGTGCAGAGCGATGCAACTTTCTGCAATGTCATAAGACATGAGCGCGACTCTCTCTATAAGGTGGATTAGGAGGATCTGGAGGGGCAATAAGTTTAATTGCTGTAGGGATAATGTCGGAATTCCTGTGGAGTGACTGACTGTGTGCAGCACAGAGAGAGTGCGACAGGTCGCTCGCCCACGTTTGCGGCGTACAAGTGGCAGTTAGGGACTGTTGCCTGTTGGTTGTGGGCAGGTTGCGTTGAATGTGCCACCACCCATAGTGCTGTAGACGGTATGTCCACCCCTGGTCTCCCTATATACAGATACACGATGCTAAGAACCGCTGCCTGCACACTGATAGAGTTTACGGGACTGCAGGCCCAGTCATCGCGCTTGTGACAACTGGACTAATTCTGCCCACGGGACTTACACCTTTGCTTTTATTAATGGTCAGATTATATCCAGCTGAACAGTGCCCCCCGGTGGATTAATAATTATGAAGTACAACGGAACTATAGATATTAGAAGTAATTATTCAGGACTACCCTGGTTTCTATCCAGAAGGGAGAAACGTACCAATGGCGGTCTACCATCTATAAGTCATATCCTATTTCTGTCATTTCACGGCCTCAGAATAGAAGAGCGAAGATATTTCGGTCTCATCTTCTTCACCTCAACGCAGACTCTGGGCTGGTGTGAAAAGCTGATGAGATCTACGTACAATGAATCCTGCGCCCCACGCACATAAACCGGCTGATAATCACCCCCCACGGGTACCTCTCAGAGCAGACATTGGTGCAGGTAAGGCCGCCCAGCAGAGGGGGTACAGGCAAACTATAAAGTGGGGGGTTAAGACTTCAGATGCTACAAATATGTGAAGGGCTGCTGTGAATGATGTCACATTCTACTGACATACAGTATACAATTGGTGCGACGTAATGTTGCGCAGATTGCGTTACACCAATTGGCGTGGTGCATAGGCCGCAGGGAAACAAGATCCTTCACCTGAAAGTCTATAGGCCCCAATATCCTGGTCATAGGTGGCACCCCAGCAGGTAAATGGTTACTTGGGGCTGTGAGACCCCGGTGAGGGTCTCTGTGTCACTGAGCTGTCACTATCTAACCAGTAACTGCAGTGATGTCACAGTGTATCACATCTGTGACCTCAGCAACGCCAGTCTGCCAGTCACATCACGCTGTGTGCCTGAGTAAGATGTCACAGTCCGGAGGGGACAGGCGTACTGCCCGTGTCATTCCAAAATTAAATTAATCCCAGACTCAGGTGAAATATAATTATTACAAATCAATAAGGATTCCATGTGATTATGACCGGGGACCTCTGTAATAATAACGCATGGTGCAGTAATTAGTGCCTGAAACTGTACTACGAGTGCAGGCGTGCGTGATGTATTTATATAGCGCACGCATATACCAAAGCGCTGTACAGAGAATATTATTACCAGTTATTTATATAGCGCACACATATTCCGCAGTGCTGTACAGAGACTATTATTACCAGTTATTATATAGCGCACACATATTCCGCAGCGCTGTACAGAGACTATTATTACCAGTTATTATATAGCGCACACATATTCCACAGCGCTGTACAGAGACTATTATTACCAGTTATTATATAGCGCACACATATTCCGCAGCGCTGTACAGAGAATATTATTACCAGTTATATTATATAGCGCACACATATTCCGCAGCGCTGTACAGATAATATTATTACCAGTTATTATATAGCGCACACATATTCCGCAGCGCTGTACAGATAATATTATTACCAGTTATTATATAGCGCACACATATTCCGCAGCGCTGTACAGAGATTATTATTACCAGTTATTATATAGCGCACACATATTCCGCAGCGCTGTACAGAGACTATAATTACCAGTTATTTATATAGTGCACACATATTCCACAGCGCTGTACAGAGACTATTATTACCAGTTATTATATAGCACACACATATTCCACAGCGCTGTACAGAGAATATTATTACCAGTTATTATATAGCGCACACATATACCACAGCGCTGTACAGAAACTATTATTACCAGTTATTATATAGCACACACATATTCCGCTGTGCTGTACAGAGACTATTATTACCAGTTATTATATAGCGCACACATATTCCACAGCGCTGTACAGAGAATATTATTACCAGTTATTATATAGCGCACACATATTCCACAGCGCTGTACAGAGATTATTATTACCAGTTATTATATAGCGCACACATATTCTGCAGCGCTGTACAGAGACTATTATTACCAGTTATTATATAGCGCACACATATTCCGCAGCGCTGTACAGAGAATATTATTACCAGTTATATTATATAGCGCACACATATTCCGCAGCGCTGTACAGATAATATTATTACCAGTTATTATATAGCGCACACATATTCCGCAGCGCTGTACAGAGATTATTATTACCAGTTATTATATAGCGCACACATATTCCGCAGCGCTGTACAGAGACTATAATTACCAGTTATTTATATAGTGCACACATATTCCACAGCGCTGTACAGAGACTATTATTACCAGTTATTATATAGCACACACATATTCCACAGCGCTGTACAGAGAATATTATTACCAGTTATTATATAGCGCACACATATACCACAGCGCTGTACAGAAACTATTATTACCAGTTATTATATAGCACACACATATTCCGCTGTGCTGTACAGAGACTATTATTACCAGTTATTATATAGCGCACACATATTCCACAGCGCTGTACAGAGAATATTATTACCAGTTATTATATAGCGCACACATATTCCACAGCGCTGTACAGAGATTATTATTACCAGTTATTATATAGCGCACACATATTCCGCAGCGCTGTACAGAGATTATTATTACCAGTTATTATATAGCGCACACATATTCCGCAGCGCTGTACAGAGACTATTATTACCAGTTATTATATAGCGCACACATATTCCGCAGCGCTGTACAGAGAATATTATTACCAGTTATTTATATAGCGCACGCATATTCCACAGCGATGTACAGAGAATATTATTACCAGTTATTTATATAGCGCACGCATATACCGTAGCGCTGTACAGAGAATATTATTACCAGTTATTTATATAGCGCACACATATTCCACAGCGCTGTACAGAAACTATTATTACCAGTTATTTATATAGCGCACGCATATTCCACAGCGATGTACAAAGAATATTATTACCAGTTATTATATAGCGCACACATATTCCGCAGCGCTGTACAGAGAATATTATTACCAGTTATTATATAGCGCACACATATTCCGCAGCGCTGCACAGAGAATATTATTACCAGTTATTTATATAGTGCACACATATTCCGCAGCGCTGTAGAGATTATCACCAGTTATTATATAGCGCACACATATTCCGCAGCACTGTACAGAGAATATTATTACTGACCTCTCCCTTCCTCCTAATACACAGACACCAGGACACACTGACCTCTCCCCTCCTCCTAATACACAGACACCAGGACACACTGACCTCTCCCCTCCTCCTAATACACAGACATGAGGACACACTGACCTTTCCGTTCCTCCTAATACACAGACACCAGGGGACACTAACCTCTCCCCTCCTCCTAATACACAGACATCCGGACACAATGACCTCTCCCCTCCTTCTCATACACAGACATCAGGGCACACTGACCTCTCCCCTCCGCCTAATACACAGACATCAGGACACACTGACCTCTCCCATCCTCCTAATACACAGAGACCCGGGGGCACTGACCTCTCCCCTCCTCCTAATACACAGACATCAGAACAAACTGACCTCTGCCATCCTCCTAATACACAGAGACCAGGGGGCACTGACCTCTCCCCTCCTCCTAATACACAGACATCAGGACACACTGACCTCTCCCCTCCTCCTAATACACAGACATCAGGACACACTGACCTCTCCTCTCCTCCTAATACACAGACATCAGGACACACTGACCTCTCCCCTCCTCCTAATACACAGACATAAGGACACACTGACCTCTACCCTCCTCCTAATACACAGACATAAGGACACACTGACCTCTGCCCTCCTCCTAATACACAGACATCAGGACACACTGACCTCTCCCCTCCTCCTAATACACAGACATAAGGACACACTGACCTCTCCCCTCCTCCTAATACACAGACATCAGGACACACTGACCTCTCCCATCCTCCTAATACACAGAGACCAGGGGGCACTGACCTCTCCCCTCCTCCTAATACACAGACATCCGGACACACTGACCTCTCCCCTCCTCCTAATACACAGACATCAGGACACACTGACCTCTCCCCTCCTCCTAATACACAGACATCAGGACACACTGACCTCTCCCATCCTCCTAATACACAGAGACCAGGGGGCACTGACCTCTCCCCTCCTCCTAATACACAGACATCCGGACACACTGACCTCTCCCCTCCTCCTAATACACAGACATCAGGGGACACTGACCTCTCCCCTCCTCCTAATACACAGACATCAGGGCACACTGACCTATCCCCTCCTCCTAATACACAGACATCAGGGGGCACACTGACCTCTCCCCTCCTCCTAATACACAGAGACCAGGGGGCACTGACCTCTCCCCTCCTCCTAATACACAGACATCCGGACACACTGACCTCTCCCCTCCTCCTAATACACAGACATCCGGACACACTGACCTCTCCCCTCCTCTTAATACACAGACATCAGGGCACACTGACCTCTCCCCTCCTCCTAATACACAGACATCAGGACACACTGACCTCTCCCCTCCTCCTAATACACAAATATCAGGACACACTGACCTCTCCCCTTCTCCTAATACACAGACATCAGGACACACTGACCTCTCCCCTCCTCCTAATACACAGACTTCAGGACACACTGACCTCTCCCCTCCTCCTAATACACAGACATCAGGACACACTGACCTCTCCCCTCCTCCTAATACACAGACATCAGGACACATTGACCTCTCCCCTCCTCCTAATACACAGACATCAGGGGACACTGACCTCTCCCCTCCTCCTAATACACAGGCATCAGGGGACACTGACCTCTCCCCTCCTAATACACAGGCATCAGGGGACACACTGACCTCTCCCCTCCTCCTAATACACAGATATCAGGACACACTGACCTCTCCCCTCCTCCTAATACACAGACAACAGGGGACAGACTGACCTTTCCCCTCCTCCTAATACACAGACATCAGGACACACTGACCTCTCCCCTCCTCCCAATACACAGACATCAGGGGACAGACTGACCTCTCCCCTCCTCCTAATACACAGACATCAGGGGACACTGACCTCTCCCCTCCTCCCAATACACAGACATCAGGGGACACTGACCTCTCCCCTCCTCCTATTACACAGACATCAGGGGACACTGACCTCTCCCCTCCTCCCAATACACAGACATCAGGGGACACTGACCTCTCCCCTCCTCCTAATACACAGACATCAGGGCACACTGGCCTCTCCCCTCCTCCTAATACACAGACATCAGGGCACACTGACCTCTCCCCTCCTCCTAATACACAGACATCAGGGCACACTGACCTCTCCCCTCCTCCTAATACACAGACATCAGGGCACACTGGCCTCTCCCCTCCTATTACACAGACATCATGTCACACTGACCTCTCCCCTCCTCCCAATACACAGACATCAGGGGACACTGACCTCTCCCTTCCTCCTAATACACAGACATCAGGACACACTGACCTCTCCCCTCCTAATACACAGACACCAAGACACACTGACCTCTCCTCTCCTCTTAATACACAGACATCAGGGCACACTGACCTCTCCACTCATCCTAGTACACAGGCATCAGGGGACACTGACCTCTCCCCTCCTCCTAATACACACACATCAGGGCACACTGACCGCTCCACTCCCCCTAATACACAGACATCAGGGGACGATGACCTCTCCCCTCCTCCTAATACACAGACATCAGGACACTCTGACCTCTCCCCTCCTCCTAATACACAGACATCAGGACACACTGACCTCTCCCCTCCTCCTAATACACAGACATCAGGACACACTGACCTCTCCCCTCCTCCTAATACACAGACATCAGGACACACTGACCTCTCCCCTCCTCCTAATACACAGACATCAGGGGACACTGACCTCTCCCCTCCTCCTAATACACAGACATCAGGGCACACTGACCTCTCCCCTCCTCCTAATACACAGACATCAGGGGACACTGACCTCTCCCCTCCTCCCAATACACAGACATCAGGGACAAACTGACCTCTCCCCTCCTCCTAATACACAGACATCAGGGGACACTGACCTCTCCCCTCCTCCCAATACACAGACATCAGGGACAAACTGACCTCTCCCCTCCTATTACACAGACATCAGGACACACTGACCTCTCCCCTCCTCCCAATACACAGACATAAGGAGACACTGACCTCTCCCCTCCTAATACACAGACATCAGGGCACACTGACCTCTCCCCTCCTCCTAATACACAGACATCAGGACACACTGACCTCTCCCTTCCTCCTACTACACAGACACCAGGACACACTGACCTCTCCCCTCCTCCTAATACACAGACATCAGGGAACACACTGACCTCTCCCTTCTCCTAATACACAGACATTGGGCACACTGACCTCTCCCCTCCTCCCAATACACAGACATCAGGACACACTGACCTCTCCCCTCCTCCTAATACACAGACATCAGGACACACTGACCTCTCCCCTCCTCCTAATACACAGACATCAGGTGACAAACTAACCTCTCCCCTCCTAATACACAGACATCAGGGGACACTGACCTCTCCCCTCCTCTTAATACACATACATCAGGGGACACTGACCTCTCCCCTCCTCCTAATTCACAGACATCAGGGGACACACTGACCTCTCCCCTCCTCCCAATACACAGACATCAGGGACAAACTGACCTCTCCCCTCCTCCTAATACACATACATCAGAACACACTGACCTCTCCCCCCTTCCTAATACACAGACATCAGGGACACACTGACCTCTCCCCTCCTCCTAATACACAGACATCAGGGCACACTGACCTCTCCCCTCCTCCTAATACACAGACACCAGGACACACTGACCTCTCCCCTCCTCCTAATACACAGACACCAGGACACACTGACCTCTCCCCTCCTCCTAATACACAGACACCAGGACACACTGACCTCTCCCCTCCTCCTAATACACAGACATCAGGGGGGACACTGACCTCTCCCCTCCTCCTAATACACAGGCATCAGGGGACACTGACCTCTCCCCTCCTCCTAATACACATACATCAGAACACACTGACCTCTCCCCCCTTCCTAATACACAGACATCAGGGACACACTGACCTCTCCCCTCCTCCTAATACACAGACATCAGGGCACACTGACCTCTCCCCTCCTAATACACAGACACCAGGACACACTGACCTCTCCCCTCCTCCTAATACACAGACACCAGGACACACTGACCTCTCCCCTCCTCCTAATACACAGACACCAGGACACACTGACCTCTCCCCTCCTCCTAATACACAGACATCAGGGGGGACACTGACCTCTCCCCTCCTCCTAATACACAGACATCAGGACACACTGACCTCTCACCTCCTCCTAATACACAGACACCAGGACACACTGACCTCTCCCCTCCTCCTAATACACAGACACCAGGACACACTGACCTCTCCCCTCCTCCTAATACACAGACATCAGGGGGGACACTGACCTCTCCCCTCCTCCTAATACACAGACACCAGGACACACTGACCTCTCCCCTCCTCCTAATACACAGACACCAGGACACACTGACCTCTCCCCTCCTCCTAATACACAGACATCAGGACACACTGACCTCTCCCCTCCTCCTAATACACAGACATCAGGACACACTGACCTCTCCCCTCCTCCTAATACACAGACATCAGGACACACTGACCTCTCCCCTCCTCCTAATACACAGACACCAGGACACACTGACCTCTCCCCTCCTTCTAATACACAGACATCAGGGGACGCACTGACCTCTCCCCTCCTCCTAATACACAGACATCAGGGCACACTGACCTCTCTCCTCCTCCTAATACACAGACATCAGGACACACTGACCTCTCCCCTCCTACTACTACACAGGCGACACTGACCTCTCCCCTCCTCCTAATACACATACATCAGAACACACTGACCTCTCCCCCCTTCCTAATACACAGACATCAGGGACACACTGACCTCTCCCCTCCTCCTAATACACAGACATCAGGGCACACTGACCTCTCCCCTCCTCCTAATACACAGACACCAGGACACACTGACCTCTCCCCTCCTCCTAATACACAGACACCAGGACACACTGACCTCTCCCCTCCTCCTAATACACAGACACCAGGACACACTGACCTCTCCCCTCCTCCTAATACACAGACATCAGGGGGGACACTGACCTCTCCCCTCCTCCTAATACACAGACATCAGGACACACTGACCTCTCACCTCCTCCTAATACACAGACACCAGGACACACTGACCTCTCCCCTCCTCCTAATACACAGACACCAGGACACACTGACCTCTCCCCTCCTCCTAATACACAGACATCAGGGGGGACACTGACCTCTCCCCTCCTCCTAATACACAGACACCAGGACACACTGACCTCTCCCCTCCTCCTAATACACAGACACCAGGACACACTGACCTCTCCCCTCCTCCTAATACACAGACATCAGGACACACTGACCTCTCCCCTCCTCCTAATACACAGACATCAGGACAAACTGACCTCTCCCCTCCTCCTAATACACAGACATCAGGACACACCGACCTCTCCCCTCCTCCTAATACACAGACATCAGGACACACTGACCTCTCCCCTCCTCCTAATACACAGACATCAGGGGGGACACTGACCTCTCCCCTCCTCCTAATACACAGACACCAGGGCACACTGACCTCTCCCCTCCTCCTAATACACAGACACCAGGGCACACTGACCTCTCCCCTCCTCCTAATACACAGACACCAGGGCACACTGACCTCTCCCCTCCTCCTAATACACAGACACCAGGACACACTGACCTCTCCCCTCCTAATACACAGACACCAGGGCACACTGACCTCTCCCCTCCTCCTAATACACAGACATTGGGCACTATATTATTCTTGGCAGTGGACGGGTTACACGGTGCCTCCTGCACCTTGCTCCTCATAGATTAGGGGGTCAATGTGATAAATCCCCCCCACCCCCGCAATGTAAAATGAGAAGCGCAGATTAAGACTTGAGCCGTATTTTGCCAAGAGATTATGCCCCCGGCAGGAAATTAAACCAGTGTTGGCAGAGGGTAGTCTACACGCCCAGGACGGTTCCTTCACACACTCCAAAATACTTGCATTCAAAAACTGGCATCACAAAGGCCACAGCCACCCCAAGGCCGGGGGGTGCCAACCTGACAGCGGAGACAGCAGCACAGGTAAATCTCTCGGGTCATTCTGTCTGTGCCAGCGATAGGTCACATGGTGAGGAGGTATTATAATACAAATCCACCGGTCTGTGCCCATTACAGGGTGTGGGTGTACGGATGTGTGTGGGTCATACACAGGCTGCCCTGCAAAGCTAACAATCTAATTTCAGTTTTTCAGGTAAGGGGATTGGTCGGCATTGCCCTACAGGTGCCTCGTGCCTCAATAAGATCCGAGTAGTGATGTAAGGATGAGGCGTAATATGTTATACGGGGGAATCCGGATGTAACACAAGATCTAATTCTCTACGACATCTGCCGGGAGTCGCTTACTACAGTAAGCAAACGTACTCCATAGGCGACATTAGGGGTCATTCAGGTTGGTGTGCAAAAGCAAACTCCTTCTTTAATGGACAAAACCATGCTGCACTGCAGGTGGGGCAGATGTAACAGGTGCAGAGAGAGTAAATACTGGTTGTGGCCTAATGGTGACCAAGTGGCGGTTCGCCGCTCTGCCAATGCCGGTCCGATCGGTGGACTCTGAAGGTCGGAAAGTTGTTGGCAGTTTAGCAAAATTTTTTAAATGTCAGTCTCGCAAAGTCCGATTATTTTTGGCTCTGAGTTCCAGAAAGTTGGATATTAACGTTGACCTGACCCAATCACTGGCAATACGGGTTATTACCGCAATGAATAGCAGGGGTATGGCCGTATTAGGGTTAATGTATGTCTTTGCTAATGTTCTTCACACTGACGATTGCTGTCCGCTAGATTACTCCGTGGGGTCTTATTGGGATAACGTAAGACGATTAGTAACCCGGCAGCCCAGGAAAATAACGCAGCACTTTAAGCTGATAATGGTCCATATGGGTAACGTTTGTGCCATCGGCTGCTCCCGGTAATAATCGCCACATTGTGCATCCTCACCTGCACATGTACAGAAGCTGGTGGACGATGCCGTCTCGTGCGGTTTATATTACAATGTAATACCGATGGGGATACAAGGATGCGATCATCGTGTTATGCGATCTGTGTGACCCCACTGTTCCCGTGTCACTGTGACGGGAATGTACGTTGTAGCGTGTCCTGGATCAGCTACCGGTGGGGATACAAGGATGCGATCATCGTGTTATGCGATCTGTGTGACCCCACTGTTCCCGTGTCACCGTGACGGGAATGTACGTGGCAGCGTGTCCTGGATCAGCTACCGATGTGCTGTATATAGTGGCGCTAATTAATCTCTTATATATTTGGCTACATCTGTCACTCAAAGTGTGTCTGACCATCTAACGCTGGGTGGAGCCTCTGACTCACATGACAGAGAACCAGCCCAGTGAGCCCACAGTCATAGGAGGGACACATTGCTCTGCTCCTGCACTTTCCTTTTAATGTATGATTGCCATCACCTGTGTTGAAGCACCTTTCCTATCAATTAACCTGTTCAACACAGATGGAGGTAATCATACATTAGGAAGAAAGTCCAGCGGCAGAGCATTGTGTCCCTCCTGGCATGGGTCATGTTGGGAGGTATGCACAGTGCCAGACACCCTCTGCCTCCCCATGTTACCCAGCAAAGACACAGCTACTCACCAGACACACCAGGTGAGCGCCCCCCGCCACCCCCCCCTACCGCAATTCGCGGCACCCCCCCCCCCCCACGATTTGCTGCAACCCCAGCCCCCACAACCCCCCCCCCTCCGGCGATTCGGGGCACCCCACCCCCCGCGTCCCCCCCATCTGCGATTCGCTGCAAACCCCCGGCCCATCCCCCCCTGCACCCCCCGCGACCCTCCCGTGATTCGCGGCACCCCCCCCTGACCCCCCCCCCCTCCCGTGATTCGCGGCAAACCCCCTGGCCCCGTGAACCCCCCCTCCCGCGATTCGCTGCAACCCCCGCGCCCACCCCTCCCGCAATTCGCAGCACCCACCCCCACGACCCCCCCTCCCCCAATTCATGGCACACACCCCCCCCCCGCCACCCCTGCTCCCGTGGACACCCCCCACCACCCCTCCCCCCCAGCCGCCGCGATTCACAGCAACCCCAGGATCAAATGGCACATGCAAAACACTGACACGGCTATGGTCGACGATGAAAAAGGTTGACATGAGTTTTTGAAGATTTATTTTTCATTTTAAGAATGTTTTCATATTCATTCTCATGTGTCGACATGGTCACCAATGAAGTGCCACACTTATGTCAACATTTAATGTGTTGACCTTTCTGTGTTGATTTTTTCTTGTGGCGATTTGCGGCACCCCAGCGACCCCCTCCCGTGATTCGCGGTACCCCCCCCCCACGTGACCCCCCTCCCGCGATTCGCGTCACCCACCCCCCACGACCCCCCCTCCCGCAATTCGCTGCACCCCCCGCGACCCCCCCGCGCAATTCGCAGACACCTCCCACCTCCCCAACCCCCCCCCCCATTCACGGCAACCGCACGATTAAATGGCACACGCAAAACACTGACATGGCTATGGTCGACAATGAAAAAGGTTGACATGAGCTTTTGAAGATTTTTTTTTCACTTTTTAAATGTTTTCATATTCATTCTCATGTGTCGACATGGACACCAATGAAGTGCCACACTTATGTCAACATTTACATGTGTTGATCTTTCTGTGTTGATTTTTTCCTGTGCCGATTTGCGGCACCCTCCCGCGATTCGCAGCACACCCCCCACTATTCGCGGCACCCCCAGCGACTCCCGCGATTCGCGGCCCCACCCCGTGACACCCCCCCCCTCCTGCGATTCGCCGCACCCTGTGACCCCCCCTCCCACGATTCGCGCCAATCCCCCGGGCCCCCCCTCCCATCCACCCACGACCCCTCCTCCCGTGATTCGCGGACACCCCTCACCTCCTCCCTCCCCCCCCCCGCGCGTGATTAAATGGCACATGCAAAACACTGAAACGGCTATGGTCGACAATGAAAAAGGTTGACATGAGTTTTTGAAGATTTATTTTTCTTTTTTTTTTGAATATTTTCATATTCATTCTCATGTGTCGACATGGACACCAATGAGGTGTCACACAACATTTACATGTGTTGACCTTTCTGTGTTGATTTTTTCTTGTGCCAATTTTTTTCCAGTGACAACTATGTGCACGTCAACCTAGACATCATCAACCAATTCTTTGTATAATATATAACACCTTTTCTGTTTTACTGTAGGTGCTTTAAGTCAGATCTTTTACTGCTACTATTACTGTTTATGTAAATGCATTCTGAATGACAGCAACATCCTACCATCCTTCTACAAGAATATATAACCAACTAGGTGATTTATCGTGCCCCGTGCCCCCCCCTCCCGCAATTCACGGACCCCCCGCCCACCCCCCCTCCCGCGATTCCCGCCCCCCCTCCCACGATTCACGTCATCCCTGCGCACCCCCCCTCCCGCAATTCGCAACCCCCCTCCTGCACTTTGCGGACCCCCGCCCTCTCCCGCGATTTGCGGACACCTGCGCCCAATCCCTCCCTTGATTCACGGCACCCCCCGTGCCCCTCCCGCAATTCACGGCACCCCTAAGCCCCTCTTTAGTCCCCCATATACTCACACACCCCTATCACTACCCAGCTTCCTGCTCTCCTGAACCGTAACTTCCATCACTGGGGAGTCTCTGACGCTGTTTTGCCCACATGCCCCTATCATGCCTCATAGCCCAGCCTCCTGCTCTCATGCACCCTAACTACCACCCAGTAGGAGGAGACACTGACTGAGGGCCACCATCCTGTACTCCTGTACTGCCACGCTGGACCCTCACCCACTGGCAGAAGCTGCACAGTATCTCCCACCCTCCTCTTTAGTCCCCCTTATGCCCACACTCCCCTATCACTACCCAGCCTCCTGTTTTAGTGTGTCGTGACCTCCGCCAGTGGGGAGCCGCTGGCTCAGAAACACCCTACTATACTATTGCACACACACACACACATTTAAACAACATGCACACACAGCCCCCCCCACACACCCACAAATGTCACTGTACCATCCACACTATCAATGTACATCTTACTCTGTAACCGCTTTTTAATTAAACAAAACAATACACACCCCCTTCCACATCATATGCTCTCTATGTAACACATTTCACCTATAACTCAAGTTGCAATACAGGCATCTTTCATACAATTCTAACCATATTTCTCATATACAAATGTTCACAAATTAAGGGGGCGCAGCCCCTTACGACGGTGTGAAGAGCGCCCGTAGGGCGCGATGAATCACCTAGTACACTCATAATTAACTATGGGTCATAGGGTTGACCACTGAAGGTCGACATGGGCTTAGGTCAACACAAGCATTAGGTCAGCATGGGCTTAGGTCAACAGTCAAAAGGTCGACATGGGGTTTTCATGTCTTTTTGTCGACACAGTTTATCCAGAATACGTTGCGTCTAAGCATTAATAGGAAGCGATAAGTAAAGTAGGATTTCTGGGGACAAAGTTGGTACTGTTCCAGCACTAGTTGGCAATGATGTGGTTGGCACCAGGTCCACGTTGCCATACACTGCCATGTCATCAGCTTGAACCTTTAATTGAGGTGGTTGCTCTGCGATCAGGTGACAATACTGTGGTCGCCAAGGGCTGTAGTGCTTTCAAAAGAATGAATGCCAATACGGGGGACTGCGATTGGGAAGGCGGCCAAGGTCTGTATTGTTAGACCACAGTAAGATGCTCGAGGTCCAGAGATCACAGTAAGATGCTCGAGGCTCCTGAACCGGAGAGCACAGTAAGATGCTCGAGGCTCGGGGTCCGGAGAGCACAGTAAGATGCTCGAGGCTCAAGGTCCAGAGAGCACAGTAAGATGCTCGAGGCTCAGGGTCCGGAGAGCACAGTAAGATGCTCGAGGCTCAAGGTCCAGAGAGCACAGTAAGATGCTCGAGGCTCAGGGTCCGGAGAGCACAGTAAGATGCTGGAGGCTCGGGGTCCGGAGATCACAGTAAGATGCTCGATGCTTGGGGTCCAGAGAGCACAGTAAGATGCTCGAGGCTCGGGGTTCGGAGAGCACAGTAAGATGCTCGAGGCTCCGGAACCGGAGAGCACAGTAAGATGCTCGAGGCTCAGGGTCCAGAGAGCACAGTAAGATACTCGTGGTCCGGAGAGCACAGTAAGATACTCGAGGCTCGGGCTCCAGAGAGCACAGTAAGATGCTCGAGGCTCCGGAACCGGAGATCACAGTAAGATACTCGAGGCTCAGGGGTCTGCAGAGCACAGTAAGATGCTCGAGGCTCGGGGTCCAGAGAGCACAGTAAGATGCTCGTGGTCCGGAGAACACAGTAAGATACTCGAGGCTCGGGCTCAGGAGAGCACAGTAAGATGCTCGAGGATCGGGATCCGGAGAGCACAGTAAGATGCTCGAGGCTCGGGCTCCGGAGAGCACAGTAAGATGCTCGAGGCTCGGGCTCCGGAGAGCACAGTAAGACGCTCGGGGTCCGGAGAGCACAGTAAGATTATTGAGGCTTGGGGTCCGGAGAACACATTTAGATGCTCGAGGCTTCGGGTCCAGAGAGCACAGTAAGATGCTCGGGGTTCGGAGATCACAGTAAGATGCTTGAGGCTCGGGGTATGGAGAGCACAGTAAGATGCTTGAGGCTTGGGGTCCGGAGAACACAGTAAGATGCTCGAGGCCCGGGGTCCGGAGAACACAGTAAGATGCTCAAAGCTCGGGGTCCAGAGAGCACAGTAAGATGCTCGAGGCTCAGGGATCCGGAGAGCACAGTAAGATGCTCGAGGCTCAGGGTCCAGAGAGCACAGTAAGATACTCGTGGTCCGGAGAGCACAGTAAGATACTCGAGGCTCGGGCTCCGGAGAGCACAGTAAGATGCTCGAGGCTCCGGAACCGGAGATTACAGTAAGATACTCGAGGCTCAGGGGTCTGCAGAGCACAGTAAGATGCTCGAGGCTCGGGGTCCAGAGAGCACAGTAAGATGCTCGTGGTCCGGAGAGCACAGTAAGATACTCGAGGCTCGGGCTCAGGAGAGCACAGTAAGATGCTCGAGGATCGGGATCCGGAGAGCACAGTAAGATGCTCGAGGCTCGGGCTCCGGAGAGCACAGTAAGATGCTCGAGGCTCAGGGTCCGGAGAGCACAGTAAGATGCTCGAGGCTCGGGCTCCGGAGAGCACAGTAAGATGCTCGAGGCTCGGGCTCCGGAGAGCACAGTAAGACGCTCGGGGTCCGGAGAGCACAGTAAGATTATTGAGGCTTGGGGTCCGGAGAAGACATTTAGATGCTCGAGGCTTCGGGTCCAGAGAGCACAGTAAGATGCTCGGGGTTCGGAGATCACAGTAAGATGCTTGAGGCTCGGGGAATGGAGAGCACAGTAAGATGCTTGAGGCTTGGGGTCCGGAGAACACAGTAAGATGCTCGAGGCCCGGGGTCCGGAGAACACAGTAAGATGCTCAAAGCTCGGGGTCCAGAGAGCACAGTAAGATGCTCGAGGCTCAGGGATCCGGAGAGCACAGTAAGATGCTCGAGGCTCAGGGTCCGGAGAGCACAGTAAGATACTCGAGGCTCGGGCTCCGGAGAGCACAGTAAGATGCTCGAGGATCGGGGTCCGGAGAGCACAGTAAGATGCTCGAGGCTCAGGCTCCGGAGAGCACAGTAAGATGCTCGAGGCTCAGGGTCCGGAGAGCACAGTAAGATGCTCGAGGCTCGGGCTCCGGAGAGCACAGTAAGACGCTCGGGGGTCCAGAGAGCACAGTAAGATTATTGAGGCTTGGGGTCGCGAGAACACATTTAGATGCTCGAGGCTTTGGGTCCAGAGAGCACAGTAAGATGCTCGGGGTTCGGAGATCACAGTAAGATGCTTGAGGCTCGGGGTATGGAGAGCACCGTAAGATGCTTGAGGCTTGGGGTCCGGAGAACACAGTAAGATGCTCGAGGCCCGGGGTCCAGAGAACACAGTAAGATGCTCAAAGCTCGGGGTCCAGAGAGCATAGTAAGATGCTCAAGGCTCAGGGATCCGGAGAGCACAGTAAGATGCTCGAGGCTCGGGGTCCGGAGAGCACAGTAAGATACTCGAGGCTCAGGGTCCGGAGAGCACAGTAAGATGCTCGAGGCTCAGGGGTCCGGAGATCACAGTAAGATGCTCGAGGTCTGGAGAACACAGTAAGATGCTCGAGGCTCTGGGGTCCGGAGAGCACAGTAAGATGCTCGAGGCTTGGGGTCCGGAGATCACAGTAAGATGCTCGAGGCTCAAGGATCCGGAGATCACAGTAAGATGCTCGAGGCTCAGGGTCCGGAGAGCACAGTAAGATACTCGAGGGTCGGGGTCCGGAGAGCACAGTAAGATACTCGAGGCTCGGGGTCCAGAGAGCACAGTAAGATACTCAAAGCTCAGGGTCCGGAGAGCACAGTAAGATGCTCGAGGCTCGGGGTCCGGAGAGCACAGTAAGATGCTCGAGGCTCGGGGTCCGGAGATCACAGTAAGATGCTCGAGGCTCCGGAACCGGAGAGCACAGTAAGATGCTCGAGGCTCAGGGTCCAGAGAGCACAGTAAGATACTCGAGGCTCGGGGTCCGGAGAGCACAGTAAGATGCTCGAGGCTCGGAGAGCACAGTAAGATGCTCGAGGTCCGGAGATCAGAGACAGCAGAATGGAACGGAAACATATTAAATATAGAAATTTCAACTATGAGTCGCAGCGCAGTGTGGCATATGTATACGGGCCTGGGGGCACTGGGGTACAGCCACCTCTCCTCCCTCTGGGTGCACCTATATATGGAGAGATACAAGCACTGTCCACACTGGCGGTCCCCAGACCCGGCGCTGCAGCTGCATGGGGGTGTATGTGACAGTGTGTGCACATTACTAATTGGTTTCATGCCTGTAGGTCGCTGCATAATGTAGGTCACCCCTGCCCTCATGAGATGCGCTGTGCTGTGGGGCGAGAGGGCAGCGAGACCCCCAGCATATGACAGTCACGGCAATAGTAGCCTAGAAACCAGAAGCCCCCAAACCAACACGGGTCCCTCTGTGACCTCCGATCAGCCACAATGAGACAGGGAGGGAGCGGAGAGCGCACAGATCCTCTGCTGCGAGTGAGGATGGAGAGGAGGAAGCAGGAGCAGCAGAGGGAGAGCCCCACTGTGGGTGCAGGGAGAGGGCGATCAGAGGTAGGGGGAACCTCCGGGGGGGGGGGGGTATTTATCAGGGGGCGAAGGTCAGTATTGCTGGCAGAGATGGGTGATTTCATTACGGATAGGGAGAATCCTGTGTAATGGCAGTATTAGTATCAATATTGGTCGACACACCATTGGTTGACATGGTCAAAAGGTAATAGGTCGACATGATTTTTTTTATTTTCTATTGATGCCTATGTCGACATGGACACCATATAGGGGTGCAGCTGCGGGCACTATTATTTCCCCCCTCTATGCCCACTGGGATGGTAAAGTCTGAACATGTCGACTTAAGGTATGTCAACCTTTTTCATGTGTCGAACAATAGTGCTCAACCTAATGTGTCAACCGAGACACTGTGGGGGAAATGTACTAAGATGGGATTTCTATGTCACGTGGGATGTTGCTATAGGCAACCAATCAGATTTTAGAATGTGCTAAATAAATAAGATTCTAAATTGGTTGCCCCTTAGCAACATCCCCTGTGACATAGAAGGCCCGTCTTAGTACATTTCCCGCTGCTGACCCGAGGACTGCGTACAATATACTGTATATTATACACTATTATAATCAGGGTTCCAGGGATATCCACACATCCTTCCCATTACAGAATAGCGCAGATTCCACTCCCTGCCAATCAGCAGCCGCGTGCCAGCATGGGGCTTATTGCAGCCACGGCTGGGTGTGCCACGCTAGGCCTGTACCATGCTAGACACCATATATGGGGATTTACCATACAGCTGCAAAGTGAGACTTGTATAACAGTATTCAGTATTGCTACCGGTAACCCCCCCCCCCCCCCCCCCACACACACACACACACACACCTGCATGGACACACAGACATACACACACACACACACCTGCACGGACACACAGACATACACGCACACACACACACACACACACGCACACCTGCACGGACACACACGCACCTGCACGGACATTCTGTGCATCCGCACTCTCTGGCCATGAAGGGGTTACAGCCGTATAATCCGCTGACATACGCCACAGGATTATCCCTGGATTTGTGATATAGCAGGGCGGCTGTAACAAAGATTAGCGCATCTTGCGCCAGTAGTCATCATGTAGGAGAGGAAAATGGCGCGTTCCAGGTTACGGATCGCCTGCAATCTTTCCTTCATGTAGAAGAACAATTTCCGGACAACTGCACATAGTGAAACATTTCTGGCACCCCCAGCAGTGTATACGTTACACATGACTGTATGTACATAGGGACCGCTGAGATCTGGGCAGACGGTATCAGAAATCTAATGCCCCTTTCCCACTGCAGGCTTTACATGGTAAAATGCCGTTTTTTTAGCCTTTTTAAACGGCTAGAGCTGCAGTGGGAAAGCTCCAGGTTGCTTTACACGGGTAACAAATACCGGTATTTGTTAACCGGGTAAAAAGCAGTGTTTTTACCGTGTAAGAGCCGTTTTTTCGGCAGTGGGAAAGGGGTAGCCCTTTACCCGTTAAAAAAAAACCGGCATGGGGTCCCCCCCCACTTCCGTAACCAGCACCAGGCTGAAGGAGCCGGGGCTGGTATTAAAAAAATCAGGAAACCCGACAAATAGGGGTTCCCTGATTTTTTACAACCAGCCCCAGGCTCCAGGTCCGGGGCTGGTTCCCAAAATACGGGGGACAAAATGACTAGGGGTCCCCCGTATTTTAAGAACTAACCCCAGGCACAACCAGCCAGCAGGGTAATGCCACAGCCGGGGGACACTTATTATATAAGGTCCCGCGGCCAAAGCATTAACCCTACCGACCAGTCAGCCTGGACAGGGGTCCTGGGGAAGTGGGGGGGACCCCACGCCGTTTTTTTTTTAAACCCCCCCCCCATCTTTACACTGCTTAAACGGGTTTTTAAACGGGTAAGTGTGAATGTGACAAAAACAGCTTTTAAATGGTAATTTACCATTTAAAAGCTGCGGTGGGAAAGGGTCTTTATGGCTCTTACCCGTTTAAAGACCCGTTTAAAAAAAACGGGTCATTACCCGTGTAGGCAGTGGGAAAGCAGCATAAGTGTGAGGACTCGGAGGCTATTAGTGCACACACAGACGGATCGCTCAGTGGGCGTGCTACATGAGTGTCAGTGATAGCAGCAGCGATTCCAGAGGTCACCTTAATAGTGACCTAGGACCTGATTCTGGTTCTCTCTCTAATGGACAAAACCATGTGCACTGCAGGTGGGGCAGATGTAACATGTGCAGAGAGAGTTAGATTTGGGGGGGGGGGGGTTGTACTTCAAGCTGAGATCTATAGCACAGTGTAAAAATAATACACAACCAGTATTTACCCTGCACAGAAACAAAATAACTCACCCAAATTAACTCTGTGCATATGTTACATCTGCCCCACCTGCAGTGCACCTGGTTTTCTTCATTAGAGAGAGAATTTGCTTTTGCGAGTGAACCAGAATCAGGCCGTAGGTCACTATTAAGGTGACCTCTCACGGACACATCCTGGGGGATTCGGTGTGCGATAGTAACTACAATAAATAGAGAAGTGTGGCAAAGTCTCCGGGGATCTGAGGTGGGGTACGGTCACTCGGTCAACCACTGAATTGGGTACGGTCGACAGTCAAAACGTCACCATGAGTTTTTCAAGTTTTCTTTGAGCCGACACATGTCGGCAGGCGGTATTCCATGCCCTACTATCCACTACAGTGTGGTAGGAGAATAGCGTGGTAGGTGTGACGAGCGCAGCGCACCATGCGAGGGGACATTCACAGAGCAGAACGTGGCAGTCACATAACTAATATGTAGCACAGGACTCGTCTCCTACAGGGCACAGGACTACTGGTCCCAGAATGTCCAGCTTGCTGAATGGACACGCTGGGACTTATAGTACTACAGTAATTGGAGATGTCAAGAAAACCACATCAGACAATGGAAGGGAAGAGGGCGAGTTTGTGCCATTACAGTTTTCACCAGCGACACAAACAGACTCTGACACCCCAGAGTATTCGCTGGGGGTAGGGGGGGCAGGTGGAGGTACGAGGTGTGTTAGTGTCTTGCTGAATGTACACACACAGAGCTTACTGACCATCTACATATCTGTCTTCTCTGTCCAGCCAGCCTCCAGCCGGCACTAGCCTTTGCAGAGTCACCGATGTGAAGTGGGTACTCCCAGCGCTGTGCACTATGCCGGGGGGCGAGATCTCCTGCAGATGGGCACAGGGGTCGGGTAAGTAACCTTGTCATGCATGTGAATGTGCATACTGAGTGTCCCATAATGTGTGTGAGTCTTGTGCTAGGTAGAACTGTCCAGAAAATTCTCACTGAGGACCGACCACTAGGGGCAATGTTCCATTGGCTTGTATAAACAACAACTGACATGACAGCTCCCACTCACACCAGCAAATCTAGAAATGGCAGGTTTACCATGCGGATGTGCATTACCGAGTCAGGGACATTGGGCCTTATTCTAGTTCTTTCTGACAAAATCCTTCTTAGATGGACAAAATCATGCTGCACTGCAGGTGGGGCAGATGTTACTTGTGCAGAGAGAATTAGATTTGGGTGGGGTTTTACTTCAAAGTGAGATCTATATTGCAGTGTAAAAATAAAGCAGCCAGTATTTACCCTGCACAGAAACAAAATAACTCACCCAAATCTAACTCTCTCTGGACATGTTACATCTGCCCCCCTGCAGTGCACATGGTTTTGTCCATCTAAGAAGGATTTTGTCAGAAAGAGTGAACCAGAATAAGGCCCATTGTGCTTTAGAGGCATTAGAATAGTTTATCCAAATCTAAAATCCCTACAAATAACATCACTATTGAAGAACAGCAAAAATGTCCCTTTTCTACAAAAATATGCAAAAACCTGTTATACTTGTCTAGCAAGTCCCAGGATGGACGGGCACGTGAATGCATTATCTCCCACCTGTCCAGCTCTCTGTCCTTCATTCCATAAGTAGTATTTACCATTAGTCCTTGTTTTGTTTCTTCAGGCTGCTAGTGATGATTTATAAATTTGTAAAGTGTCATGTGCTTTCCATGGCAACCACAGTCACATGTAGTGAGCAGAGAGCCTTTGGAACTGGCTCTGACAGCTCTTTGTACTGTAAAAAGTCTCCCGCTCCTCGACCCTCCCTGCCAGCCCTTGGCGTACTCAGAGCTGCTAATCTGTGTGTGACTGGCAGCCATAGTTTGCACCCTAACTGAAAAGGAAATAATGATTTGTGGGAGGATAGATAAAAATTAATAAATAAAATAAACCTCTATGGGTAACGTAACAAAAGGGAACAAAAAAATCAGTTTCAATATTTTTTTAAAGGGAAGTTAAACTATAACAATGTTCTGTGATCTCGGGAGAGATCGCCCAACATTTATACATAATACATCAGGAAAACACAAGTCACGCCCACACCCTGCTGAGGAACGCCCACTTCTGTGCTAGCCGCTCCCAGTTACAGTATAAGAGGTCCTGGGAACTGCTTTGGGATTTTGTGTGGGTCAGATTTATAGGTTTCATTATATTCTGATACTACAGGGTGGAAAACCAGTAGAAAACAAAACAAACAGGGATTCCGCGTTCTTATGTCCCTACATGAGATATAAGAGTGATACAATCAAATCACACTGGTCTATTACAATCTCTGGGAGACTCACGGATTTTGAGGGGTTTTTGCAGAATCCCCCCTACACCACCCCACCCAGGCCGCAATTCTGCAAAAAAAAAAAAAAAATGGTTCACACGGATTTTTCACTGTCTTAGTATTAATAACATTTGCAAACGAAAGGAAAAGTCAGTGACTTTTAATGCTCTGCTTTGTTATTTAAGCTATTTGTCCCCTGACAGCAGCCGAGCAATTACTGATAGCTAAAATAAGACAGTGGGACACTCCGCTTCCCATTCACCTTTAATTCTTATAGTGTATATGGAAAGTGGAATTGTTGTGCGTCAGTTAAGAAAATTGGAATGTATGATGCTAGGAAAATAAGTGTGTATTATATCTATCTGTATTCTGATGATGGCGATATACGCGTACAGTCCAGGGCACATTTCCTGTACGTCAGTGATGTCACTAGTTCCCAGGAAACTGATTGGCCGCATTATAATGAGCGCTGGATCAAAATACAGAATGACTGCCCCACTTTCCTGCAACCAGTGTACAGCAGCAATGTGACATACAGTAGAAGGGTGTATGGATTAATACAGTTCCCAGTGCAATATGTATAATACAGCAGATCCGGCTCCAGCGCTGAGATGCTTGTTGGAAGGAATGTTCTGTCTGTATCTCTCTCTCCCAAGTCAGATGCATTTATCAGGCGCCCAGAGGGAAGATGAGGCATTAGACAGAAGCATCTAATCATTTATCTAATGAAAGATTCATACATCTCACTGCTGTCACTTTGAAGCTAAATAGGAAAATTCACAGCACTACACCCCCCTCCCCCCCTAGACCTCAGGGTTACCCCACAGCCAAGCGAGGTACATACCCACCCCACCCCCAGCCTAGACTACAGAAGGTGACATTTCAGAACAGTTATAGTGCAGTGAAAACGTCATTTATCACCCTCTCCCCTATTTATATATCGCCAGCCGATTTCAATGCACTTTACCATTACGTGGAGCGACATTTACCCTTACTGGTCCGGAGGCAGCGAAATAATTTTGGTCACCGTGGCGCAAGGGGATTTTTATTTTCTGATCTTCTGGATAATCAGCGATAAAACCTTTTGATGAATATGGCGGGGAATGTGGGGGTTCTAGAGTATTACTGGGGTAAGAGGGTTAGACGCACGCAGTGTGGTAAGAACTAGAGGGCATCAGTATGATCTTCATATATAAAGGCAGCATGGTTATAGGGATCCTACAGAACCCTCGCTGCCGGCCTGCACCCTCTTGGGGGTGAGGGCTGGTATGCGCCAGCCCGTCAGCAGACAAGTAGCCTGGCAACGCCTCGCCATCCCCACGTCTTGCTCTGTAAATTATTCACGGGAGCCACGCAGGAGGCCGGGAGCTGCTGGCATCTCACGCACGGCTCAGATTCCAGCGTGGAAATTATACATATCCCGCTGCCATCCCAGTGCCATCTGCTGCCAGCCTCCCGATGTTCTGACACGGCCCTCTTCCCAAATGCCATTAACTCGCACAATGCAGTAATGATGCGATGGCATTTACATAGCTGCGCGAGTTACACCGAGTGCGTCCTCCTGCCGCAGCATCAGGCGCCCCAGCAGAACGGTGTCAGATCACAGATATCGGGGCAATAAATAACTGTATCTGGCAACATTATATAAAAGAATTAAAGTGGGATTTCCCCACTGATCAACACACAACTAAAATAAATGGGCAGATGGTTTAGGTGGGGTGGGGGTGGGGGGGGGGGGGGGGGTGGGGGGGGGTGGCAGCGCTCAGGCCCCAAGACAGGGTTCACTCTGGACGTTTGCCTCTCTGGTGGCTGTGACCAGACGGGGAGACCACAACAGTAGTGAGAGCGGTGACCAGGGCTAAGCACTGCGGGCACGGGGTAATCACTGCTGGAAGTAGGCCAAACGCTGCAGCTGGACAGGCCTAATCAGGGCAAGAACGGGGCCACACACTGCAGCTGGACAGGCCGAATCAGGGCAAGAACGGGGCCACACACTGCAGCTGGACAGGCCTAATCAGGGCAAGAATGGGGCCACACACTGCAGACGGACAGGCCGAATCAGGGCAAGAATAGGGCCAAACGCTGCAGCTGGACAGGCCGAATCAGGGCAAGAACGGGGCCACACACTGCAGCTGGGCAGGCCTAATCAGGGCAAGAACGGGGCCACACACTGCAGCTGGACAGGCCTAATCAGGGCAAGAACGGGGCCACACACTGCAGCTGGACAGGCCTAATCAGGGCAAGAATGGGGCCACACACTGCAGACGGACAGGCCTAATCAGGGCAAGAATGGGGCCACACACTGCAGCTGGACAGGCCTAATCAGGGCAAGAATGGGGCCACACACTGCAGATGGACAGGCCTAATCAGGGCAAGAATGGGGCCACACACTGCAGACGTACAGGCCTAATCAGGGCAAGAATGGGGCCACACACTGCAGACGGACAGGCCTAATCAGGGCAAGAATGGGGCCACACACTGCAGACGGACAGGCCTAATCAGGGCAAGAATGGGGCCACACACTGCAGACGGACAGGCCTAATCAGGGCAAGAATGGGGCCACACACTGGAGCTGGACAGGGACTGGGAGAAGATGCACATAAGACACTGAGGGGTAGATGTATGAAGCAGGGATAAAGGAGGAGAAGTGATAAAGTGCCTGGTACTGTATCACCGGCCAATCAGCTCCTGACAGGATTGGTTTAAAAAAGGGACAGCCAGGAGCTGATTGGCCAGTGAGAAAGTACCAGGCACTTTATCACTTCTCCTCCCTTCTCCCTGCTTCATACACCCACCCTCAGTGACAGAGCTCAGTAACTATTTATTATGCGGCACTGGGCGAGTTACTGGGGCCTCGGTGTCAGTTACTGTATTGTCCGCACAACAATAAGACGTTCGCTTCTCTCCATAACACATTCATTATTAACGACGTAACAGGATGACAATGTCGCCCGGGTACACGGAGGTGGGATCAGGGGGGTATTACACTCACCCCATGTGGGTGTGCTCGCTGCAGAGAGCCGTTATATGACGTGTTACACAGAACTGCGCACTAATTACTGCAGCATTACCGGATGACGCACAGCGGCTAGTCACCGTGATGGCGCAGCTCTGGGAGCCCAGGCAACCTGTGCTGTGGTCAGGAATCCCTGGTCATCCACAGCCTAACACTATGTGTATATACCAATGATATATATACACTGCTGTGAGACATACAGAGGCTGCATATACACTGCTGTGAGGCATACAGAGGCTGCATATACACTGCTGTGAGGCATACAGATACTGCAAATACACTGCTGTGATACAGATACTACATGTACACCGCTGTGAGGCATACAGATGCTGTATATATACTGCTGTGGGGCATACAGATGCTGTATATACACTGCTGTGAGGCATACAGACACTACATGTACACCGCTGTGAGGCATACAGATGCTGCATATACACTGCTGTGAAGCATACAGATGCTGCATATACACTGCTGTGAAGCATACAGATGCTGCATATACACTGCTGTGATACAGATACTACATGTACACCGCTGTGAGGCATAGAGATGCTGTATATATACTGCTGTGGGGCATACAGATGCTGTATATACACTGCTGTGAGGCATACAGACACAACATGTACACCGCTGTGAGGCATACAGATGCTGCATATACACTGCTGTGAGGCATACAGATGCTGCATATACACTGCTGTGAGGCATACAGGTGCTGTAACTGTACTGCTGTATGTGACTGTGCTATATGAAGCAGCAGTGCAGCCACACCCCATGCACCTACAGTAGTGTAGCTACCCCCATTTGGTCAGAGACCTGCAGATGGGTACACAAGGGTATAATTCCATCCTCAGCTGGCGGTCATGAGCTTTTCACCTCTTAATAAATTGCTATCAGCTGCCCCCACATACAGTACAGGCCTGTGCTACAGAGGCGTTAGCCTGCTAGATGGGGGGGGGTAGACGTCACTGATCTCGCCCTCATTAACCCTTTGCCGGAGATTGCACATTCCTACATTCCTTACATTGGAGTCAGAGCGTAGATGTTTTATCCTTTTGTCTACTTTAGCTAATTAGAGGTTTATCTGTCCCCTGCAGTCAGCTCACTGCACATGGGAGGACAGAGGCAGACTAAGCAGCCAGTCTGGCAGTATAAAAAGAGAAATACAGTCACCGCAGCTTTCGGAAAACCAATCGGAAGGTTGATGTATGCAGAGAGGTCTCTGTGTGCCCCTTGCAGGGCTCATTCACATGTACTTCCCATACCCCATCCATTAACCCCCCGTTCTCCTCTCCTGCTATATTAATACACAAGAGAACGGGTCGGATCTTCAGCCAACTGGAAACTTCTATTAAATCAGAACATAGGGACATGTAATAAAGCCATTTGCCCGGTCACGGTAGATTAGATTAATGGGAGATTGTCCCTGCGCTCATTTGTCATCAGAAATACTATTTATATCTCCCGCAGTTATCGCTGCGCACTTGTGCGGAAACGCGGCACCTCTATATCTCTACAACAGCGAGGCTGCCATGTTCTGGGGGAATGAGGGGGGCTGTAGCACGAACGAGTGGGGTCATGAGGACAACCGCGGCTCTGTGCAGCAATGCCAGCGCAATGGGACAAATTCCGAGACGCACGCGACGCAGATTGTTCACAAACTTCAAAGATATTTTATGCTGAAAATTCCTAAAATCTCCTATGGCGCAGGCGTTCCACAGAGTACGTGCGCCGGCGTTCCACAGAGTACGTGCACAAAGGCGTGTTGCTATCGGGTCAGGACGGTATCAGAAATATGCCGGGAAAATTCTGGGCGTTCCTGGGTGGTGGTTAAAAAATGAGGCCAAATGACTCCCCTAAATGTAACTAACTCTGCACAGGTTACATCTGCCCCAACTGCAGTGCAGCATGGATTTGGCCATCTGCAAAAACTGCAGCCTTGCTAACTGTCCTGAATCAGCCCGCTAACCGTCACATAGACAAAATAGCTTCCGAGCACTGGTAGTCTGACCTTCATAGGAGTTAAATGTACCATGGACCCTCTGACATTTCATTTATCATCAGCTTTATATGTATCACTGTCTAGTTACGTTCTCTGCTTTTCAGCCATGTAGTTATATCAGTATGAGGCATTACTTATACCCTTCATGGCTCCTTGACACTCCAACTGTTGTTGAACTAAACATCCCAGCTCATTTGTGAGCTGGATTCACTGGAGGACACACACACACACACTCAGACACACATATACACTCTCTGTTAGGAGTAGGAGCCATTTCCATTCTCTTCATATGGTAGAGGGGAGGTGGAGTTATATATGTATATATGTTTCTCTCCTCCAAACGGAAATCCCATTGCCTTTAATTGACCATTAATAACCAAATTATCAGAAAGTGTTGCATAATTTATAAAGAAATTTGTATACAACCTAATAATCGAAAATTCGGTATAAAGAAATGAATCCCTATCTAAACTCCAACACAAACCCTTAATTATGGAGTCATCGGGATATTATTCCTGTCCATTGGTTGATAAGGAAATTAATTTACCTTGATCCCTAGACTGACTTTTTAAGCGATCCATTCACCCCTGATGAAGTCTTTTTGACGAAACGCGTTGAGTGTTTGCAAACAACTGTTAACTTCAAGATTTACTCCAGCCACAAGGAGTTGCTGTATATTTCACTTACCATTTATATTAATGAATGTTTTTTAAAACATGATGAAAGTTTGTTTGTAAATAGGAAATAATCTCCATTCAATGTAGGGCGCTGTTGACACTATTGTTGTTGAAATTGGTGTAAGCTCCTATTAGTAGGGAACTTTAGTGTTCAACGAGACTAAGATTGAGAAACTTGACAATACTTAGCGCAAGTTTAGAGATTTTGTTATGTTTGTGACAGATAAGCAGGATAATGGTGACGTCTTGTAACAACTGCCAGTAACATTATTGTCCTTTTGTCCCCTCTTCCTCCCATCCATTGCATGTTCTCCTATATATCCCTCCCTGCTGTCTGTGACACAATCACACATGTTCCTCGTGTTGTCTCCTCCTTGTGACCTCATTGTCCTTCCTCTCTGCTGTCCAGTGCTGGTCTGCTTGCTGTCTCTGTGTGCCGCCTCGTACCTCCTCCCTTGCCCCCCATCGTGCACCTGTAACAGCAGCGGCATGGAGGTGGACTGCAGTGGTCGGGGACTGACGGCCGTGCCTCCTGATATCCCACAGGGAACCCGGATTCTCTTGCTGCTCAATAACCGCATAAGTTCTCTGTACGGGGGACCCTTCGCCAACCTGACGTCCTTGCACCGCCTGGACCTCTCTAACAACTTCCTGGACCAGTTGCCATCGCAGCTTTTTGGGGAGCTGGGAAATCTCACAGAGATACGCCTGCGTAACAACAGCATCCGCAGTGTGGAACGCGACCTCCTGCAGGGGCTGCCCCAGCTGCGCAGGCTGGACCTCTCCCTCAACTTCTTGTCTCTTCTGCCCCCCGGGCTTTTCGATGACCTTCCCATGTTGCACTGGCTGTCGCTACGTTCCAACCGGCTGCATAGCTTGGACAGGATGACATTTGAACCCCTGGGCAGTTTGGAGAACATTCAGCTAGGGGACAACCCCTGGGAGTGTGACTGTAACCTGCGCGACTTCAAACACTGGATGGAGTGGTTCACTTACCGAGGTGAGACGCTGCGCCCATCACAACCACATTTATTCTCTCAGATAAGCAGAAGTTCACTGTTACTGACAATGGCTACAAAGTAACAAGGGTACACGTGACAGATACACAGTAACAAGGGTGCACGTGACAGGATACACAGTAACAAGGGTAAACGTGACAGGATACACAGTAACAAGGGTAAACGTGACAGGATACACAGTAACAAGGGTGCACGTGACAGGATACACAGTAACAAGGGTGCACGTGACAGGATACACAGTAACAAGGGTACACGTGACAGATACACAGTAACAAGGGTACACGTGACAGATACACAGTAACAAGGGTAAACGTGACAGATACACAGTAACAAGGGTAAACGTGACAGATACACAGTAACAAGGGTAAACGTGACAGATACACAGTAACAAGGGTACACGTGACAGGATACACAGTAACAAGGGTGCACGTGACAGGATACACAGTAACAAGGGTACACGTGACAGATACACAGTAACAAGGGTACACGTGACAGATACACAGTAACAAGGGTACACGTGACAGATACACAGTAACAAGGGTAAACGTGACAGATACACAGTAACAAGGGTAAACGTGACAGATACACAGTAACAAGGGTAAACGTGACAGATACACAGTAACAAGGGTACACGTGACAGATACACAGTAACAAGGGTACACGTGACAGATACACAGTAACAAGGGTGCACGTGAAAAGATACCAGGTAACAAGGGTGCACGTGACAGGAAATAAAGTATCAAGGGCACAAGTAAAAGGATACAAAGTAGCAAGGGTAAACGTGAAGTGATACAAACTAACAAGGGTACACATGAAGGGATACAAAGTAACAAGGGTACATGTGAACAGATAAAAGTATCAAGGGCACACGTGAAAGAATACAAAGTATCAAAAGTGCATGTGGAAGGATACAAAGTACCAAGTTTACACGTGAAAGGATACAAAGTAAGAAGGTTACATGGAAAAGGCTACAAAGTAACAAGGTTACACATGAAATGATACAAAGAAACAAGGTTACACTTGAAATGATGCAAAGTAACAAGCGTAAACATGAAAGGATACGTAGCAACAAGGGTACACACGAAAGTATACAAAGTAACAATGGTATACACAAAAGGATACATGGTAATAAGGGTACACATAAAAGGATACATATGAAAGGATGCAAAGTAACAAGCGTACACATGAAATGATACAAAGTAACAAGGGTACACATTAAAGTATATTAAGTAACAATGGTACACACAAAAGGATACATAGTAACAAGGGTACACGTGAAAGGATACAAAATAACAAGGGTGCAAGTGAAAGGATACAAAGTAACAATGATACACGTGAAAGGATACAAAGTAACAAGGTTACACATGAAAGGTTACAAAGTAACAAGGGTACACATGAAAGGTTACAAAGTAACAAGGGTACACATGAAAGGATACAAAGTAACAAGGGTACACATGAAAGGATACAAAGGGGGGAATTTACTAAAGGAAATTTGTAAAAAAATAGGTGTATTTGAATCCAGAAATACACTTATTTTTGACATTTTCTATCCCGAAAATACGGCAATTCGTATTCGTATTGATGTGCTATCAATACGTATACAAATTGCCGTATTTTAGGGATTGTAAATGTCAAAAATAAGTGTATTTCTGGATACAAATACACCTATTTTTTACAAATTTCCTTTAGTAAATTCCCCCCAAAGTAACAAGGGTACACATGGAAGGATACAAAGTAACAAGGGTACACATGAAAGGATACAAAGTAACAAGGGTACACATGAAAGGATACAAAGTAATAAGGGTACAAGTAAAAGTATGCAAAGTAACAAGGGTACACATGAAAGGATAGAAAGTAACAAGGGTACACGTAAAAGTATGCAAAGTAGCAAGGGTACACATGAAAGGATACAAAGTAACAAGTGTACACATGAGGATACAAAGTAACAAGGGTACACATGAAAGGATACAAAGTAACAAGTGTACACATGAGGATACAAAGTAACAAGAGTACACGTAAAAGTATGCAAAGTAACAAGGGTACACCTGAAAGGATACACTCTGTAGCCAGTTAGTTACTGCCTTACAGCACATTTTTATATCAGCCATCATTATTAGACACAGATAATATGTAATTTGTCATTAGCTTATTGTATTAGTCTGAAATTGCCTGCTGAAGATGCAGAAACACACTGTTGCTGCCATGAGAAATAAAGGACACTCTGTAGCAACTGTAAGCCTGGAAATATACTGTGAATTGATCTGCTTCAGAGGTTACAGAATTTGCTGAGCGGGTCAGTTGTCCACAAACACTCAGCAATATAGCAGTGACAGTGTGTTCTCTGATGTAGGCAGACTATTTCAGGGGGAAGCTGGAATTAAGCCCTCAGAAATTATTACTGAAAGTTTGAGTAACCGGCTTAATTAGAAAAAATCATTTTATGTGGATGTAATCTTTAATATAACACCTTTGCTATGCAATTAGTTAGAAAGATCTGTTTTCAGATTTATTTGATTGCTTTTTTTTTTTAATATTCCAAATATCTCATAATTGCTTATACAAGATATCGGATTGACTTCTTAAACAACAGCCGCAACAGTGACACCTAAAGGCTAGGAGAAGGTACTGCAATGCCTCACAAATAGCTTTAGAAATGTCTTCAAATAGGGCATAATTCTGGTTCACTTGCAAAAGCAAATTCTTTATGGACAAAACCATGTGCACTGCAGGGGGCAGATGTAACATGTGCAGAGGGTGTTATCTTGTTTCTGTTCAGAGTAAATACTGGCTGCTTTTATTTTACACTGCAACATGGATATCAGTTTGAAGAAAAACCCCACCCAAATCTTTTTGCACATGTTACATCTGCCCCACCTGCAGTGCAGCATGGTTTTGTCCATTAGAGAGAGAATTTGCAAGTGAACCAGAATCAGGCCCCTGATCTGTAATAAGCATCGCCGGTCTGTGTTAGCAAGTTAGTTTTCTGCCTCTCACCTACCGGATAAAACAACATAATTTCAAAAGCTTTGAAACTGCGCAAGGAGCGGCTTGGCTCGCACCTGACCACACAATACAGTATAAAAATAAGGTAACGCTGACCACCCTTCTTTGGCTTAAAATGTTCTAAGAATCACAAAATCAGAACTGGGAATATGTATTATTTATTCCTTGAAATACTACAGAGCTTTAGCGAAAAAATGGTTACAAGAAATTACAATGATTTTAAAAGTACACACAAGATAAATGCAATTCAGAAATAAAAAGGAATAAAAAGAAATGACAGATCTGTATCTTACACCTTAGTACAAATTCTGTAGTGGGGGGGGGGGGGGTTGCCACAAGAAATCAACGGTCGCTTCCAGCTCGATGCTGCTCCCCAAGAAGTAACAACAGTCTATAGTGAGAAGGGTTTAGTTATACTTGCAGGCTCCCTCCTCCCTCCCACCCTTGGGATTTCACCCCTTCCCTCCTGGATAAAATGAAACATGGGTCCACTGCTGTGAAGTAGATTTTACACATTCCTCAAGTGATAAGAGGTAATTTAGTGGAGGGGCAGAGCACCTTTGGCCTGTTGCCCGGACACTATTGCTCTTCCCCCCAATCTGGTTTATGAGGGGTCTCCGATCTTATCTGACATCCTAACTCCAGAGGAGTCCACAGATGGTTACACTCCCTGGGTCACCAATAGTTTACACACATACTACATGACATGTCCTGATCTCCCACATACTAATAGCAGACATGATTGTACAAACAATATCAGACATACATTGATCGACCAGTTAATCATAACAGGAGACATACTTTATTTTGATCGATCACCTGATCTGATCGTTACATCGGTCATTATAGAAATGATTAATATTATAAATTATTTCCCTGTACACACTAAATTACAGAAAAAAAGGTCTACAATAGGAATCAATGGGACAGATGTACTAAGCCTGGTCCAGTGATAAAGGGAAAGGTGATAATGCACCAGCCAGTTAGCTGTGTTTGAAAAATGACAGTGATGCTGCGCAACTATACACGGGACAAGTCTGGTTTTCAGACCTGTTTCTTAAACTACTACATGTGTGTATTGTATTGAAGCCAGTTAGAAGTTAGTAAATTAACACATGCAGTGATTTGCTGAGGGCAAAGTGCAATCGTTTTATTTTGTGCTGATATCGTAAGAGCTGCGTTTAAAATGGGTGTAGGCATAATTTGCTATGGGGGTGTGGGGTACCCAAAATGTGATTGCGGACTTGGTTACAGGCTGTCACCAATTTGCAATTACGACTGATGGTTTGGATCCAGTCACAATTACAATCCTTACTTAAGACTGTTGTAGACAAGTGACGTATTTCTGTAACGGAGCGGAACAGCTGGTTCCTGTCACTGTGCCTGGGGATAATTAGGTGCGCAGTCTGTCATAATATAGGCTGCAACTATCATCTGGGATAATTACTATAGCCAGACGCTTCTAAGTTGAATGGACATTCTAGCGTACTACTTGTATCGTAAACAAATAATGCCGGTGAGCAAAATAAGGGTAGGTAGTCTCGCCTGATTGGCTGCAAGCAATGGTGTAATACAGAAGGTGAGGGCGTAACATCGGGTAATTCGGAGGTGAGCAGAGATCTGTCTGATCTGCGGATGCACACAAAAAATAAAACGCAAAAATGCTGCCAACACATAGGCAAAGATCCACATGTATTTATATTGTTCACATCGGTGACTGACTTGGAACTCCAAATCAGGACCACTATGTTAGCGAACGGTATGCGCAGAAGTGATTGTGCGCATCTCTGGACAGATCTCCGCCAGGTCTTTGTAGGTGAAAAATATATGGCATGTTTGCGGGAATAAGATCCGCGGGAGAGTGCGCAATGCAGCAGCTCACAGTGATAGTGGCAGTAGCGCAGCTTCTTAGAAGACAGCGGTAGTAGCGCAGCTGCTTAGAAGGAAGCGGAAGTAGCGCAGCTGCTTAGAAGTGCGGCTGATGTAATCCGGCCTCGAGGTAAGTGCGTTCATTATAGTTGGGGAGAAAAATTACGGCAATAGATGAGGGCGATGCATCGGGTTATCTGTCCTGTAACAAACATTTCATATTCTTTTCTCTACAGGAGGTAAGATTGATGAACTGCAGTGCACCCTTCCCAAGGATCTGCGGGGGCGGGACATGCGTATGGTGCCCGTGGAGATGTTCAGTTACTGCTCACAGTTGGAGGATGAGAACAGCTCAGGGCCTGTAGAGAGGCCGGCCACGCCCTGCTCCAAGACAAGTCCCACCCACTCGGCACCAGAGCTGGGCTCAGACTGTCCGCAGAGGCAAAGGTATAAACCAGCTAGCGTTCGGCGAGCCATCGGCACCGTCATAATTGCCGGGGTGGTCTGCGGTGTGGTCTGCATTATGATGGTGGTGGCCGCGGCTTACGGATGCATCTACGCTTCCCTGATGGCAAAGTATCACCGAGAGCTGAAAAAACGCCAGCCACTTATGGGGGACACCGAGGGGGAACAAGAAGAACAGAGGCAGATATCATCTGTTGCATGAGTACAGCGCTGTAACACTTCCGCGCATGGCTGCGACAATGTATCCATTTCAGGGAGCAAGAGGCTGCATTGACGTGTACCCCAATATCTGAGGAAAGTAGTTCAATATAAAATGTCCTTTAGTGCCACCTGCAGGGTGCGAAACAAACCAATGTCTGGCGTTTGTGGCGCCTCCGAGGATGGCGGCAGCACAATATGAATCAATATTTGGATGCAAATCTGAGAAGGAAGGAAGAATTCCGGGTGCACTAAAAAAAAAAATGGGTCTCAACCAAATTTAAATAGAAAATAAATCCAGAAACAATTACACAAAAATCTGATTGGATACAAAGAACAAAGGCGCTTCTGTGGGTGCCCAAATGAGCCCCGCGATACACATCATGGCATAACGAGACCGGAGGGCGAATGCGACAAGACAATAAGCCCCACTCAGTAACTGACACCGGAGGGTCACAACTTGTGTCCGTTCTCTGGGATCCTTGAGGAGTCTGATCCCGTTGACCAATGTCTGTTGTTAGATCTGGTCCCCAGCAATAAGATCTGAGCGTAGCTGAGATCTCCTGCAATAAATCCCATGCCCGTCGCCCATCTGGCACTTTACTCTGTTTTGCTTGGATTTTATTTCTTGTGTTCCGTTGCCAGAGAAGTTTTAGGTTTTCTGTTTCTAGGCTGCTGTATGATCACCCATCAGAGGCGTTTCCTAGGGAGTGAACTGCAGATCCCAACATCACTCAGTCATTGCAGTTATATACTGCAGTCATTGTTACATGTCACTGTAAATATGTCACTACAGCAATGGAAAGAGCTCTCTGGCTGCTGCTAGCAGTGCCTGTGTAACTAAGTGCAGAGGAAGGGCTACCACTGGCTCTCTGGCTGCTGCTAGCAGTGCCTGAGTGACTAAGTGCACAGGTTGGGCCATCTCTGGCTGCTGCTAGCAGTGCCTGTGTAACTAAGTGCAGAGGAAGGGCTACCACTGGCTCTCTGGCTGCTGCTAGCAGTGCCTGAGTGACTAAGTGCACAGGTTGGGCCATCTCTGGCTGCTGCTAGCAGTGCCTGAGTACCAGGTTGGGCCATCTCTGGCTGCTGCTAGCAGTGCCTGAGTACCAAAGTGCAGGATCTGGGCAACCTCTGGCTCTCTGGCTACTGCTAGCAGTGTCTGATTGACTAAGTGCAGAGGCTGGGCTACCACTGGCTCTCAGGTTGCTGCTAGCAGTGCCTGCGAAACTAAGTGCAGCGGAAGGGCTACCATTGGCTCTCAGGTTGCTGCTAGCAGTGCCTGCGTAACTAAGTGCAGAGGAAGGGCTACCTCTGGCTCTCTGGCTGCTGCTAGCAGTGCCTGAGTGACTAAGTGCACAGGTTGGGCCATCTCTGGCTCTCAGGTTGCTGCTAGCAGTGCCTGCGTAACTAAGTGTAGAGGAAGGGCTACCACTGGCTCTCTGGCTGCTGCTAGCAGTGCCTGAGTGACTAAGTGCACAGGTTGGGCCATCTCTCGCTCTCTGGCTGCTGCTAGCAGTGCCTGAGTACCAGGTTGGGCCATCTCTGGCTCTCTGGCTGCTGCTAGCAGTGCCTGAGTACCAAAGTGCAGAGGCTGGGCTACCACTGGCTCTCAGGTTGCTGCTAGCAGTGCCTGATTGACTAAGTGCAGAGGCTGGGCTACCACTAGCTCTCTGGCTGCTGCTAGCAGTGCCTGAGTGACTAAGTGCACAGGTTAGGCCATCTCTGGCTCTCTGGCTGCTGCTAGCAGTGCCTGAGTACCAAAGTGCAGGATCTGGGCAACCTATGGCTCTCTGGCTGCTGCTAGCAGTGCCTGAGTGAATAGGTGCAGAGGCTGGGCTACCACTGGCTCTCTGCCTGCTGCAAGCGATACCTGAGCAGCTAAGTGCAGAGACTGAGCACCCTCTGGCTCTCTGGCTGCTGCAAGCAGTGCCTGAGTGATTAAATGCAGAGGCTGGGCTACCTCTGGCTCTCTGGCTGCTGCTAGCAGTGCCTGAATGACTAAGTGCAGAGGCTGGGCTACCACTGGCTCTTTTGCATCCATCAGAAGGCACTTCTAGTTAAAGATGTTGAGTGGCAAAGCAATGCTGGGTATTGTAGTTCAGGTGCAGCTTGCTCATTAATAGTCTATTAGGAGCACAGATTAGACTGAAAGCAGAGTAACGGCCACTAGGGGGCACTGTGGTAAATATTTACACCGTTGTCTAATTGAGTATGTGCGCCAGCTGGGTTCTAACGAATAAGGATTTGTCTCCAGTGTCCAGGAGGCGGAATGGACGTCGCCATTTGTTTCATTGTCACCTCTCAGATTCACGGAACATTGCATTTTTTTTATTGTTTTGTTTTTTTTTAAAACAGGAACTTCTAAATCTAACATTGACCAGCGTTCACCTTGTGTAATAACTGCACCCTTGTCATCTGTATTCCCGGGACTATGATGAGGCGCTGCATCCTAGGATGGCGTGCAGCGTGGTATCAGCCGGGTTGGACTGGTGGTCGCCAACACCGAGCTGGACCACCCAACTCAAGTCACAGTAATAAAAACCGTTGTTGTATTTTATGTTTAAATAAGCGCAGGGAGCGCGACAGAGCGTCACGTAATCTAGGAAGGAACTGGAATGGACATCGTTGTAAAACAATATATTTTTATATTACATAGGATAGAATATTTATCGCGCTCACTGCTCAGATCCTCATTCACCTCAGTGGAATCACCCCCCTCCCCCCCCCGCACCCCTTTGCAGTGTGTGTGCCCAGAGCAGTCTGTGTAACTGATGCACTTTATCTATGGTAACAAATGTGGCCCTCATCATTGGTGGCGATAATCCCAGACGTTCCCAGGGGCATGGGTCATAGGGCCCACTGTATAAAGGTCAACATACATTAAGTATGTCGACATACAATTTGTAGGGTCGACCGAGTGACTGTATCCCGTTCCCAGCGCACCCCACTACCCACAATGGGAGGCGGCCTGGAATAACCCCGTGATATGTAAATGCTGACAGCTGCTTACTAGTGACTGATCCATCATCTACAAGACAGCCCCCCCCCCCCCCCCCGACCCATTATAAAACCACAAAGGGTCACGGTTGCTATGACTGTCTATAAGAAACATGTAGGTAGTCTTTACACCATCTGCACAGACAGCCACCTGCATACAGTAAGGCAGGATCACATTCATACTCAAGGGGGACAAATTTCAGCTTTTGTGGCGGAGATCAGAAGTAGCCAGGCCAATATGCGCTCTGGAGGGATTAAACAGGCATATCCAGCAACCCAGGACTGACCGTATACACTGAGCTCAGTCTTCCCTCCTACAGATGGAGCAGGTTGTAGTTTATTGGCATAATAACCAGCGCCCAGACCTAACAGCGACAGAGCTGTCATCACAGGCAGAACCAGAAGATTTCAGATCCTTATATCGCCACCACATGGCAGGAGTGGTCACTGCACCTCTTTCCTTACACTCTTACCTCTTCCAGGCCTGGCCCATAGATTCATCAGGACATAGGGCCAACCAATGAGCATCAAGGAACGAGACTTGTGCCCCTGGCTTCCACCATTCAAGCACTGCTTGGCTAATCTTGATTAATATTCATGAGGCCTGACTAATATTCATGAGGCCTGACTAATATGTAAATCAGAACTAATATCTATGAAGGAGCTGGTTCTTACGGCCTGGACAGACTACATTCTTAGGAATATTAGTTTCCCCAGTGTGTTAGTCCAATTTAAGGATTTCATCGAGCAGCTTGACCGATGCCGTCCTATGACCAGAGCGACCCCTGCCGCACACGCGTTATGCGGAAATGAAGGGAACGCAGTCTATCAATCCAACAGGAACCAGTGACATCAGTGAGGCTTTAGTTACAACGAAACTAAATGCCTCATGCCTCAGAGAAGTCCTTGGTTCCGGGTGAATTGATAGGCTGCCGTACCAGCCCACGGAATGGCTGCAGCGGTCACAGCTCCACTTTGATTATAGATGTGAGATGGAGCCGGGGACAAGAATGAGGCATTATGGGTAAGCAATGGTGGAGAGACATGAGGTGGAATCTGAAGGACATACAGGGCTGACGTGATCTGAGGGCTGGGTATGGCACGGGGATAATTGGGTCACTGATCCCTAGTGAGTCAGAGGAACAGGAGACGCCCCTACAGTATATTACCCCCCCCCCCCACTCCCCTCCTCCCTATGTGTGTGTTATTTGTGTCAGAGGGACACCGGCTTCCAGGTTATTACTGTGATTTCCTGAACTTGTGCGCTCTCCTATTAAAGATTGTATTTCTGTAATGTCCGAGTCCCGAGCTTCATTCATCTCTGTCCATTAATCCCAAGGAACAGTTTATACAGCTGGAATAATGATATTCCTTATTGTAATGCTTCTGCCTGTGGGTGAGATCAATCACTGATGGCAGGGATGAGATCACTGATGGCAGGGACGAGATATCGGAACCAGAGCTCGCCAGGGTGCCATTACACTGCCCCCGTAGCACAGTGGAGAGTACAGCTATAAGGGGGAGCCTCTGCCTGTGGGTGAGATCAATCACTGATGGTAGTGACGAGATATCGGAACCAGAGCTCGCCAGGGTGCCATTACAGTACCCCCGTAGCACAGTGGAGAGTACTGCTAAAAGAGGGAGCCTCTGCCTGTGGGTGAGATCAATCACAGATGGCAGGGACGAGATATCGGAACCAGAGCTCGCCAGGGTGCCATTACAGTGCCCCCTCACACACCTGGCCACGCCTGCATATTACCTGACACTCCCAGATAACAGCCGCTCACCATGTAATGATTCCCCAGTGTGTGCAGTGTGTGTGTAGCCCAGGACTTACTCAGCGGCTGCGATAGAATCAGGCTGATCGGGGTCGGAGCTGATGTCACATGACTTCCCCTCACACACCTGGCCACACCTGCATTATCCCTGACACTCCCAGATAACAGCCGCTCACCATGTAATGATTCCCCAGTGTGTGTGTAGCCCAGGACTTACTCGGCGGCTGTGATAGAATCAGGCTGATCGGGGGCGGAGCTGACGTCACATGACTTCCCCTCACACACCTGGCCATGCCTGCGTATTACCTGACACTCCCAGATAACAGCCGCTCACCATGTAATGATTCCCCAGTGTGTGCAGTGTGTGCGTAGCCCAGGACTTACTCAGCAGCTGTGATAGAATCAGGCTGATCGGGGGCGGAGCTGACGTCACATGACTTCCCCTCATACACCTGGCCACGCCTGCGTATTACCTGACACTCCCAGATAACAGCCGCTCACCATGTAATGATTCCCCAGTGTGTGCAGTGTGTGCGTAGCCCAGGACTTACTCAGCGGCTGTGATAGAATCAGGCTGATCGGGGGTGGAGCTGATGTCACATGACTTCCCCTCACACACCTGGCCATGCCTGTGTATTCCCTGACACTCCCAGATAACAGCCGCTCACCATGTAATGATTCCCCAGTGTGTGCAGTCTGTATGTAGCCCAGGACTTACTCAGCGGCTGTGATAGAATCAGTCTGATCGGGGGCGGAGCTGACGTCACATGACTTCCCCTCACACACCTGGCCACACCTGCGTATTACCTGACACTCCCATATAACAGCCGCTCACCATGTAATGATTCCCCAGTGTGTGCAGTCTGTGCGTAGCCCAGGACTTACTCAGCGGCTGTGATAGAATCAGGCTGATCGGGGGCGGAGCTGATGTCACATGACTTCTCCTCACACACCTGCGTATTACCTGACACTCCCAGATAACAGCTGCTCACCATGTAATGATTCCCCAGTGTGTGCAGTCTGTGTGTAGCCCAGGACTTACTCAGCGGCTATGATAGAATCAGGCTGATCGGGGGCGGAGCTGACATCACATGACTTCCCCTCATACACCTGGCCAGGCCTGTGTATTACCTGACACTCCCAGATAACAGCCGCTCACCATGTAATGATTCCCCAGTGTGTGCAGTGTGTGCGTAGCCCAGGACTTACTCAGTGGCTGTGATAGAATCAGTCTGATCGGGGGCGGAGCTGATGTCACATGACTTCCCCTCACACACCTGGCCACGCCTGCGTATTTCCTGACACTCCCAGATAACAGCCGCTCACCATGTAATGATTTCCCAGTGTGTGCAGTGTGTGCGTAGCCCAGGACTTACTCAGCGACTGTGATAGGATCAGGCTGATCGGGGGCGGAGCTGACGTCACATGACTTCCCCTCACACACCTGGCCACGCCTGCGTATTACCTGACACTCCCAGATAACAGCCGCTCACCATGTAATGATTCCCCAGTGTGTGCAGTCTGTGCGTATCCCAGGACTTACTCAGCTGCTGTGATAGAATCAGGCTGATCGGGGGCGGAGCTGATGTCACATGACTTCCCCTCACACACCTGGCCACGCCTGCGTACTACCTGACACTCCCAGATAACAGCCGCTCACCATGTAATGATTCCCCAGTGTGTGCAGTGTGTGCGTAGCCCAGGACTTACTCAGCGGCTGTGATAGTATCAGGCTGATCGGGGTAGGAGCTGACGTCACATGACTTCCACTCACACACCTGGCCACACCTGCATATAACCTGACACTCCCAGATAACAGCCGCTCACCATGTAATGATTCCCCAGTGTGTGCAGTCTGTGTGTAGCCCAGGACTTACTCAGTGGCTGTGATAGAATCAGACTGATCGGGGGCGGAGCTGATGTCACATGACTTCCCCTCACACACCTGGCCACACCTGTGTATTACCTGACACTCCTAGATAACAGCCGCTCACCATGTAATGATTCCCCAGTGTGTGCAGTGTGTGCGTAGCCCAGGACTTACTCAGCGGCTGTGATAGAATCAGGCTGATCGGGGGCGGAGCTGATGTCACATGACTTCCCCTCATACACCTGGCCACACCTGCATATTCCCTGACACTCCCAGATAACAGCCGCTCACCATGTAATGATTCCCCAGTGTGTGCAGTGTGTGCGTAGCCCAGGATTTACTCAGCGGCTGTGATAGAATCAGGCTGATCGGGGGCGGAGCTGACATCACATGACTTCCCCTCACACACCTGGCCACACCTGCGTATTACCTGACACTCCCAGATAACAGCCGCTCACCATGTAATGATTCCCCAGTGTGTGCGTAGCCCAGGACTTACTCAGCGGCTGTGATAGAATCAGGCTGATCGGGGGCGGAGCTGACATCACATGACTTCCCCTCACACACCTGGCCACACCTGCGTATTACCTGACACTCCCAGATAACAGCCGCTCACCATGTAATGATTCCCCAGTGTGTGCAGTCTGTGTGTAGCCCAGGACTTACTCAGCGGCTGTGATAGAATCAGGCTGATCGGGGGCGGAGCTTACATCACATGACTTCCCCTCATACACCTGGCCACACCTGCGTATTACCTGACACTCCCAGATAACAGCCGCTCACCATGTAATGATTCCCCAGTGTGTGCAGTCTGTGTGTAGCCCAGGACTTACTCAGCGGCTGTGATAGAATCAGGCTGATCGGGGGCGGAGCTGACATCACATGACTTCCCCTCACACACCTGGCCACACCTGCATTATCCCTGACACTCCCAGTAAACGTCTGGCTACTACCCCAAAGGCCGCCTTCCTGTCAATCACATTGCGAATGGCTGACGATAAAAGTTGTTATTGCAGAATGACCTTGTGCATGCCGCGTACTACAGGCTGTACACATGCGCAGTCTATGGATTATTGCCCCGTTCTGTGAAACCACAGCCATGCACTCAGGTCTGAATAACCCCCACGGTTTGGACCCCCTTTATTCTCTCCGTATGTCAGACATAAATGTGGGATAGTGGACGCCTAGGTCACAGAATGAGGGTCCACCTCTGTGAGGTCACAGGAGAACCGTGGAGCCCAGAACGCCGCCAGGTCAGGACTGTCAGCAGTAAGGCTGAGGTCACAGCGATGCCAGCGTGCCAGTCACTGGTACCAACATATAAAATGCACCTCTCCGCTGACAGGAACGCTAATTCAGCCTCGTTATATGCCGTGCAGCTAAATACATGGTAAAGCGACAAATTATTGTTATACCCAATTACTGTGAAATGAATTACCCGTCTATTGACTTTATAATATAACCACAGATTGTCTCTTCCAGTAAGACGCGGATCGTTTACGGAGGTCCCGTCAATGTAACAGAGATATCTCTGCGACAGAAAGACATTAATACCACGCTGCGCCCGCCCACGTTTAATAAAATGATCTAATAACTTTAATTGGATTGATTAAATTATTAATGAAGGAGGATTTTACAGAAGGAGCCGGAGAATGATTTATTCAGCAATATTAACTCTGTGCAGCGGCAGATCCATGAATCCATAGAACACTGCGACTGGCTATAAGAAGGATGTTGGTAATTATCAGTTCCACTAAGTTTTATTCTTCAAGCTGCTGCTCATGATTTAGAATTCTGGTCTCCTATGGCAACCACAGTCACATGGCACATGATGCTGTGAGCAGATAGGCTTTGGAATGCTGCTCTGAGCTCTGTCTGTTCTGCGATATCCTCCCCCATCATGTAACAAGCTGAGATTGCGACACTGTTACTGGCAGCCATTTTTGTTTAGTCTCCAGTCAAGTCAGATTTTAGAAAAAAATATTTGCTGCCTGCAATTGGAATGAGGATTTCAGTTACACAAAAGGGTTTATTGATCGATTGATGACGTAGAGACGTTCACCTGGGGTTTTATAGAAACCTGTCCGGGGGGCTGTGACATCCAAACCGCAGCTGTGCAGAGTAGGGGCACAGTCTGACAGAAGCGCCTCACAGAGGCAGCTCTCTGAGCAGGAAACTGTGGCTCAAAAGGACCGACAGTGTCTACTCTACGCCGACAGACCATAGGTTGGCACCAAATGCCGGCCTGCACCAGATCAACGATGAAAAAAGGTTGATATTGACAAAATAACGTGGAAAACACGCTGACACATGAAAAGGCTGCCGTTAGTTTTTTTGACTGTGCACTGAGCACCTGGACCACAAATTAGCGCAGCACTATGGGGCAAATTCGGCGTCACATGTGCGGCCATACTGCCGACGGATCCTGCTCGTACAGGTGGTTCAGAGACCTGCTCTTCTCCGTCACATCTCCACTTTCAGATGAATGTATGAAGGGGGTGGATCCAGGTGCTGGCGGGTAGGCTAGGCCTCCGCAGGACATGAGGATAGCGCTGCGGGCGATGCGGAGATGCATGAATTCAGGCGCATCTGCTGCACCAAGGGCGCAATGATAATTAAAGGGACATCATGGTCGCATTAAATGAGCGAATATCCTCAGCCCCTCTTTCAGGGACCTGGACGCAGCGTATACAATGGATTCACCTTACAGTAGCGCAATACATTGAAACACCTGTGATATATGTGACGCACGCTTCCCGTCAGCCACGGACTACAGAACAGTACTGTACTGCACCCTGCAATGTGGGCGGTTACTGTATAGGCGATATATATAGAAGCATGTAGGCGTTTATAATTCCCTTATACGCTGCAGGGACGCAGGCGGTGCGGCAGCAGAATGAGCCTCCCGCACACAGTCAGACAGAGGAACGCTCGTCACCCGGTCAGGTGGCAGCCATGACAGGAGATGGCGCTGTGACATTATATCCCAGAGCACAAACATCTCACAACTACGCGCGGAGGTGTCCAAGTCCCTCTAAGAAGGAGACTGCCGCTACTGAGACCCCATCCACCAGGAAAGAACAGATGGGAGATTATACAGAAGATTAAATCCTCAGGAGCCAGCACTGTCACATCACCACGGCAACCCGCAATCCACCAGCCCCGCTGCGCTGCGGGGGGTCACCGAGCGCAGTCACAACGCAGGCGGCCAATAATGTGACCTACACGCACACATTGCTTAGTCAGCACTCCAGAGTGTGAGGAGACATTTACATGAGGTCACGCAGCTTCCTATAAATATCGCAGTAATATATATTCACATAATACATCGCAGGGTTACAATCGGCGTCAGTGACGCTACTGACCGCAGCACCGTATCGCAACCACGACATTGCGCGAATATACCGACTTTGGCAAGAATGGCACCGGTGCACGAACCAGCGTGAATACCGCGGTCTGTAATTTCTAGCTCATGACAACAGAAGCAAACGTCAGGAATGAAATGAAAAAAAATTCCCAACATGAAAATGTTTTACATTTTTATTTTTGTTAATAGTAAGCGCTAAGCCCCATACACACCTGACGGTCGTGGAAAGAGATCACTCACTTGGGCGCTTTCGAGTGATTTTGTTTAATAAGAATCTCTTAGTGTGTACGCTCAATATGGTTATGGATGCGTGCTCCAGCGCATCATTAACGCCACACGGGATCGGGTGACGTCATTCAGCGATATCGTTCAGTGTGTAAGCGCTCTCTCACATGGCTAGGCTTGCCGCCGATATCATCGATAGAGCCCATTGTCTAATGTCTATGGGACGTAACGGAACGCACAATGTCAGGATTTCATATCTACGGACCATGCGCGAGCTGACTGCGCACAGTCGTTGACTGGCCGGAATAATCCACTCCCGCTGTGGACTAACGATCTCTCTGTAACGGAACGATGATAGCGCCGCGGATCCTCAGCAGTATGGGGGGGTACGTGTGAATGCGTAAAACATTTCTTTCTCCTTGAACCATCCCGGAGATTTGAGTAAATATTAAGGACATCAGATATAGTGGCAGCCACAGATGTTGTGTAACAGTTGTGTAATGTACACACACTTGTGTGTGGGTGTGTGCGTTGTGTAATGCCAAGCTGTACACACTGCGCTCCCGGATAGCAGCTGTCACTAATGCGAATATACATTCATCTATATATAGGATATGTCCCCGCTCTGGGACAGCACTGAGAGGGTTAACTCGCGGAGGGCTGGTGCCAGCGTCTTACCCAGCAGTGGGGGACTCAGGAGGCACAAGGAGAAGCCCATCGCCATGGCAACGCCGAGTGCCCCACTTAGGCTGTGCCGGGGAGCGAGCAGGACTGACGGAGATTCCATTGTCTTCTGCTGAGTAATAATCTGCAGAGGGGAAGCACCGGGGGGTCCCCTCATAATGTCCCCAAATCTGCAACATGTTGCAGAAGGAGAGAAAGGGATCCTATCACCCTCCCCTAATACACCATGTATCACTAAACTCCTAATACACAGGTATCAGGGGGCGTAGTGACCTCCCACTCCTCCTAATACACAGGTATCAGGGGGCACTGACCACTCCCCTCCTCCTAATACAGAGGTATCAGGGGGCACACTGACCGCTCCCCTCCTCCTAATACACAGGCATCAGGGGGCGCAGTGACCGATCCCCTCCTCCTAATACACAGGTATCAGGGGGCGCAGTGACCTCTACCCTCCTCCTAATACACAGGTATCAGGGGGCGCAGTGACCGCTCCCCTCCCCCTAATACACAGGCATCAGGGGGCGCAGTGACCGATCCCCTCCTCCTAATACACAGGTATCAGGGGGCGCAGTGACCTCTACCCTCCTCCTAATACACAGGTATCAGGGGGCGCAGTGACCGCTCTCCTCCTCCTAATACACAGGTATCAGGGGGCACACTGACCTCGCACTCCTCCTAATACACAGGTATCAGGGGGCGCAGTGACCTCCCACTCCTCCTAATACACAGGTATCAGGGGGCGCAGTGACCGCTACCCTCCCCCTAATACACAGGCATCAGGGGGCGCAGTGACCTCTCCCCTCCTCCTAATAAACAGGTATCAGGGGGCGCAGTGACCTCCCACTCCTCCTAATACACAGGTATCAGGGGGCGCACTGACCGCTCCCCTCCTCCTAATACACAGGTATAAGGGGGCACAATGACCTCTCCCCTCCTCCTAATACACAGATATCAGGGGGCGCAGTGACCGCTCTCCTCCTCCTAATACATAGGTATCAGGGGGCGCAGTGACCGCTCCCTCCTCCTAATACACAGGTATCAGGGGGCGCAGTGACCTCTCCCCTCCTCCTAATACACAGGTATCAGGGGGCGCAGTGACCGCTCTCCTCCTCCTAATACACAGGTATCAGGGGGCACAATGACCTCTCCCCTCCTCCTAATACACAGGTATCAGGGGGCGCAGTGACCGCTCTCCTCCTCCTAATACATAGGTATCAGGGGGTGCAGTGACCGCTCCCTCCTCCTAATACACAGGTATCAGGGGGCACAGTGACCGCTCCCCTCCTCCTAATACACAGGTATCAGGGGGCGCAGTGACCTCTCCCCTCCTCCTAATACACAGGCATCAGGACGCACTGACCTCTCCCCTCCTCCTAATACACAGACATCAGGGCGCACTGACCTCTCCCCTCCTCCTAATACACAGACACCAGGACACACTGACCTCTCCCCTCCTCCTAATACACAGGCATCAGGACGCACTGACCTCTCCCCTCCTCCTAATACACAGACATCAGGACACACTGACCTCTCCCCTCCTCCTAATACACAGACATCAGGACACACTGACCTCTCCCCTCCTCCTAATACACAGACACCAGGACACACTGACCTCTGCCCTTCTCCTAATACACAGACACCAGGACACACCGACCTCTCCCCTCCTCCTAATACACAGACACCAGGACACACTGACCTCTCCCCTCCTCCTAATACACAGACATCAGGAGGCACTGACCACTACCCTCCTCCTAATACACAGGTATAAGGGGGTGCACTGACGGCTCCCCTCCTCCTAATACAGAGATATCAGGGACACACTGACCTCTCTCCTCCTCCTAATACACAGACATCAGGGGACACTGACCTCTCCCCTCCTAATACACAGGCATCAGGGGACACACTGACCTCTCCCCTCCTCCTAATACACAGATATCAGGACACACTGACCTCTCCCCTCCTCCTAATACACAGACAACAGGGGACAGACTGACCTCTCCCCTCCTCCTAATACACAGACATCAGGACACACTGACCTCTACCCTCCTCCCAATACACAGACATCAGGGGACAGACTGACCTCTCCCCTCCTCCTAATACAGAGATATCAGGGACACACTGACCTCTCTCCTCCTCCTAATACACAGACATCAGGGGGCACTGACCTCTCCCCTCCTCCTAATACACAGACATCAGGGGACACTGACCTCTCCCCTCCTCCTAATACACAGACATCAGGGGGCACTGACCTCTCCCCTCCTAATACACAGACACCAGGGCACACTGACCTCTCCCCTCCTCCTAATACACAGACATCAGGGGACACTGACCTCTCCCCTCCTCCTAATACAGAGATATCAGGGACACACTGACCTCTCTCCTCCTCCTAATACACAGACATCAGGGGGCACTGACCTCTCCCCTCCTCCTAATACACAGACATCAGGGGACACTGACCTCTCCCCTCCTCCTAATACACAGACATCAGGGGGACACCGACCTCTCCCCTCCTCCTAATACACAGACATCAGGGGGACACCGACCTCTCCCCTCCTCCTAATACACAGGCATCGGGGGGCACCGACCTCTCCCCTCCTCCTAATACACAGGCATCAGGACACACCGACCTCTCCCCTCCTAATACACAGACATCAGGACACACTGACCTCTCCCCTCCTCCTAATACACAGACATCAGGACACACTGACCTCTCCCCTCCTCCAAATACACAGACATCAGGGACACACTGACCTCTCCCCTCCTCCTAATACACAGACATCAGGGACACTGACCTCTCCCCTCCTCCTAATACACAGACACCAGGGGACACTGACCTCTCCCCTCCTCCTAATACACAGACACCAGGGGACACTGACCTCTCCCCTCCTCCTAATACACAGACATCAGGGGACACTGACCTCTCCCCTCCTCCTAATACACAGACACCAGGGGACACTGACCTCTCCCCTCCTCCTAATACACAGACATCAGGGGACACTGACCTCTCCCCTCCTAATACACAGACATCAGGACGCACTGACCTCTCCCCTCCTCCTAATACACAGACATCAGGGGACACTGACCTCTCCCCTCCTCCTAATACAGAGATATCAGGGACACACTGACCTCTCTCCTCCTCCTAATACACAGACATCAGGGGGCACTGACCTCTCCCCTCCTCCTAATACACAGACATCAGGGGACACTGATCTCTCCCCTCCTTCTAATACACAGACATCAGGGGGACACCGACCTCTCCCCTCCTCCTAATACACAGACATCAGAACACACTGACCTCTCCCCTCCTCCTAATACACAGACATCAGGACACACTCACCTCTCCCCTCCTCCAAATACACAGACATCAGGGACACACTGACCTCTCCCCTCCTCCTAATACACAGACATCAGGACACACTGACCTCTCCCCTCCTCCTAATACACAGACATTAGGGACACACTGACCTCTCCCCTCCTCCTAATACACAGACATCAGGGACACTGACCTCTCCCCTCCTCCTAATACACAGACACCAGGGGACACTGACCTCTCCCCTCCTCCTAATACACAGACATCAGGGGACACTGACCTCTCCCCTCCTCCTAATACACAGACACCAGGGGACACTGACCTCTCCCCTCCTCCTAATACACAGACATCAGGGGACACTGACCTCTCCCCTCCTAATACACAGACATCAGGACGCACTGACCTCTCCCCTCCTCCTAATACACAGACATCAGGGGGTACTGACCTCTCCCCTCCTCCTAATACACAGACATCAGGACACACTGACCTCTCCCCTCCTCCTAATACACAGGTATCAGGGGGCGCAGTGACCTCTCCCCTCCTCCTAATACACAGGTATCCTGAGGATGATAGCACAGGAGGGCAGCCGGTCACATGTATGTGGTATACAGCGGGCACAGATATATGGGAAAGTCCCTACAGCTGGAGGAAACGGCCATAGGATTAAGGAATGTTCTCACTTTGATCAATAGACCGTACAGACGTTGTGGAAACATACAGTGTTACTATAGGAGATATCGGATACTATATGCTCTGCCAACATGCTGCAGAGATGTGCAGTGCCAGCTGAGGACTGGCAGCGCCTGACAGTGACATTATATTAGGGGCATATTTACTAAGCGGTAGGCCACTATATGTAGCATGATTATTACATTAAATCCAAACCGCTGCTGCTTAGTAAATATTCCGCTGACCCCCAGGGGGATACCCCCACACCCCACCAGAGAGGGAAGGCTACTTACAGTATGTCATTGTAATAGGCGTGGGAACCTTTTACAGGAATTAGCGCTAGTACAGTGTAGCCCCCGGCATACGCCGCGGTGCGTCATTAACCCTCTGTGCAGGTACATCGCCTGAGATGTTCCCTGGTAAGCAGAATAACCGGGTATTAGAGACACATACATGGTACAGTGTGGAAGTATGCCTGGCACACAGGCGGCACGGGGATCTGATAGGATGTGACAGGCTGCGAGCGGTTGGAGCAGTACAGCCCGGAGCCAGCACTGAGCCATCATATCCGCTCCTTGTGCCAAGCAGCCTCTAACCCACAGCATCTGTACACCACACGGACTGGGAAGTAGGCCAAGATGAGCCCAGCTAAGGGGGGAGACGGGGCATAGATTAAATAGGCACATCTCACGTAACTGACCTGGCAGCATTCAACACTGCTGACCACCTACTGTCCGCATAGACCAGACGCTTAATCACAGTAGTATATGTGCCCGGGTTACAGCAGGAGAGAGCAGTAGTATATGTGCCTGGGTTACAGCAGGAGAGAGCAGTAATATATGTACCTGGGTTACAGCAGGAGAGAGCAGTAGTATATGTGCCTGGGTTACACCGGGAGAGAGCGGTAGTATATGTGCCTGGGTTACAGCAGGAGAGAGCAGTAATATATGTACCTGGGTTACAGCGGGAGAGAGCAGTAGCATACAGTATGTGCCTGGGTTACACCGGGAGAGAGCAGTAGTATATGTGCCTGGGTTACAGGGGGAGAGAGCGGTAGTATATGTGTCTGGGTTACACCGGGAGAGAGCAGTAGTATATGTGCCTGGGTTACATCGGGAGAGAGCAGTAGTATATGTGCCTGGGTTACAGCAGGAGAGAGCAGTAGTATATGTGCGTGGGTTACACAGGGAGAGAGCAGTAGTATATGTGCCTGGGTTACAGCAGGAGAGAGCAGTAATATATGTACCTGGGTTACAGCAGGAGAGAGCGGTAGTATATGTGCCCGGGTTACAGCGGGAGAGAGCAGTAGTATATGTGCCTGGGTTACAGTAGGAGAGAGCAGTAGTATATGTGCCTGGGTTACACCAGGACAGAGCAGTAGTATATGTGCCTGGGTTACAGCGGGAGAGAGCAGTAGTATATGTGCCTGGGTTACAGCAGGAGAGAGCGGTAGTATATGTGCCTGAGTTACACCAGGAGAGAGCGGTAGTAAATGTGCCTGAGTTACAGCAGGAGAGAGCAGTAATATATGTACCTGGGTTACAGCAGGAGAGAGCAGTAGTATATGTGCCTGGGTTACACCGGGAGAGAGCAGTAGTATATGTGCCTGAGTTACACCGGGAGAGAGCAGTAGTATATGTGCTTGGGTTACACAGGAGAGAGCAGTAGTATATGTACCTGGGTTACAGCAGGAGAGAGCAGTAGTATATGTGCCTGGGTTACACCAGGAGAGAGCAGTAGTATATGTGCCTGGGTTACAGCAGGAGAGAGCGGTAGTACATGTGCCTGGGTTACAGCAGGGGAGAGCAGTAGTATATGTGCCTGGGATACAGCGGGAGAGAGCTGTAGTATATGTGCCTGGGTTACAGCGGGAGAGAGCAGTAGTATATGTGCCTGGGTTACAGCGGGAGAGAGCAGTCGTATATGTGCCTGGATTACAGCAGGAGAGAGCAGTAGTATATGTGCGTGGGTTACACAGGGAGAGAGCAGTAGTATATGTGCCTGGGTTACAGCAGGAGAGAGCAGTAGTATATGTACCTGGGTTACACCGGGAGAGAGCGGTAGTATATGTGTCTGGGTTACAGCAGGAGAGAGCAGTAGTATATGTGGCTGGGTTACAGCGGGAGAGAGCAGTAGTATATGTGCCTGGGTTACACCGGGAGAGAGCGGTAGTATATGCGTCTGGGTTACAGCAGGAGAGAGCAGTAGTATATGTGCCTGGGTTACAGCAGGAGAGAGCAGTAGTATATGTGCCTGGGTTACAGCAGGAGAGAGCAGTAGTATATGTGCCTGGGTTACAGCAGGAGAGAGCAGTAGTATATGTACCTGGGTTACAGCGGGAGAGAGCAGTAGTATATGTGGCTAGGTTACAGCAGGAGAGAGCAGTAGTATATGTGCGTGGGTTACACAGGGAGAGAGCAGTAGTATATGTGCCTGGGTTACAGCAGGAGAGAGCAGTAGTACATGTGCCTGGGTTACAGCGGGAGAGAGCGGTAGTATATGTGCCTGGGTTACACTGGGAGAGAGCAGTAGTATATGTGCCTGGGTTACAGCAGGAGAGAGCAGTAGTATATGTACCTGGGTTACAGCAGGAGAGAGCAGTAGTATATGTGCCTGGGTTACAGCGCGAGAGAGCAGTAGTATATGTGCCTGTGTTACACTGGGAGAGAGCAGTAGTATATGTGGCTAGGTTACAGCAGGAGAGAGCAGTAGTATATGTGCGTGGGTTACACAGGGAGAGAGCAGTAGTATATGTGCCTGGGTTACAGCAGGAGAGAGCAGTAGTACATGTGCCTGGGTTACAGCGGGAGAGAGCGGTAGTATATGTGCCTTGGTTACACTGGGAGAGAGCGGTAGTATATGTGCCTGGGTTACAGCAGGAGAGAGCGGTAGTATATGTGCCTGGGTTACAGCAGGAGAGAGCAGTAGTACATGTGCCTGGGTTACAGCGGGAGAGAGCAGTAGTATATGTGCCTGTGTTACACTGGGAGAGAGCAGTAGTATATGTGCCTGGGTTACAGCAGGAGAGAGCAGTAGTATATGTGCCTGGGTTACAGCAGGAGAGAGCAGTAGTATATGTGTCTGGGTTACAGCAGGAGAGAGCAGTAGTATATGTGCCTGGATTACAGCAGGAGAGAGCAGTAGTATATGTGCCTGGGTTACACTGGGAGAGAGCAGTAGTATATGTGCCTGGGTTACAGCAGGAGAGAGCGGTAGTATATGTGCCTGGGTTACAGCAGGAGAGAGCAGTAGTATATGTGCCTGGGTTACACTGGGAGAGAGCAGTAGTATATGTACCTGGGTTACAGCAGGAGAGAGCAGTAGTATATGTGCCTGGGTTACACCAGGAGAGAGCGGTAGTATATGTACCTGGGTTACACCAGGAGAGAGCAGTAGTATATGTGCCTGGGTTACAGCAGGAGAGAGTAGTAGTATATGTGCCTGGGTTACACCAGGAGAGAGCGGTAGTATATGTACCTGGGTTACACCAGGAAAGAGCAGTAGTATATGTGCCTGGGTTACAGCAGGAGAGAGCGGTAGTACATGTGCCTGGGTTACACCGGGAGAGAGCGGTAGTACATGTGCCTGGGTTACAGCAGGAGAGAGTAGTAGTATATGTACCTGGGTTACACCAGGAGAGAGCAGTAGTATATGTGTCTGGGTTACACCGGGAGAGAGCGGTAGTACATGTGCCTGGGTTACAGCAGGAGAGAGTAGTAGTATATGTACCTGGGTTACACCGGGAGAGAGCGGTAGTATATGTGTCTGGGTTACAGCAGGAGAGAGCAGTAGTATATGTGCCTGGGTTACATCGGGAGAGAGCAGTAGTATATGTGCCTGGGTTACACCAGGGGAGAGCAGTAGTATATGTGCCTGGGTTACACCGGGAGAGAGCGGTAGTACATGTGCCTGGGTTACAGCAGGAGAGAGTAGTAGTATATGTACCTGGGTTACACCAGGAGAGAGCGGTAGTATATGTACCTGGGTTACAGCAGGAGAGAGCAGTAGTATATGTGCCTGGGTTACAGCAGGAGAGAGCGGTAGTATATGTACCTGGGTTACAGCAGGAGAGAGCAGTAGTATATGTGCCTGGGTTACAGCAGGAGAGAGCGGTAGTATATGTACCTGGGTTACAGCAGGAGAGAGCGGTAGTATATGTACCTGGGTTACAGCAGGAGAGAGCAGTAGTATATGTGCCTGGGTTACAGCAGGAGAGAGCGGTAGTGTATGTGCCTGGGTTACAGCAGGAGAGAGCAGTAGTACATGTGCCTGGGTTACAGCAGGAGAGAGCAGTAGTATATGTGCCTGGGTTACAGCAGGAGAGAGCGGTAGTATATGTGCCTGGGTTACACCGGGAGAGAGCGGTAGTATATGTACCTGGGTTACAACAGGACAGAGCAGTAGTATATGTGCCTGGGTTACAGCAGGATAGAGCAGTAGTATATGTGCCTGGGTTACAGCAGGAGAGAGCGGTAGTATATGTACCTGGGTTACAGCAGGAGAGAGCAGTAGTACATGTGCCTGGGTTACAGCAGGAGAGAGCAGTAGTATATGTGCCTGGTGTACACTAGGAGAGAGTGGTAGTATATGTGCCTGGGTTACACCGGGAGAGAGCGGTAGTATATGTGCCTGGTGTACACTAGGAGAGAGCGGTAGTATATGTGCCTGGGTTACAGCAGGAGAGAGCAGTAGTATATGTGCCTGGGTTACAGCAGGAGAGAGCGGTAGTGTATGTGCCTGGGTTACAGCAGGAGAGAGCGGTAGTATATGTGCCTGGTGTACACTAGGAGAGAGCGGTAGTATATGTGCCTGGGTTACAGCAGGAGAGAGCAGTAGTATATGTGCCTGGGTTACAGCAGGAGAGAGCAGTAGTATATGTACCTGGGTTACAGCAGGAGAGAGCAGGAGTATATGTGCCTGGGTTACATCGGGAGAGAGCGGTAGTATATGTACCTGGGTTACAGCAGGAGAGAGCGGTAGTATATGTGCCTGGGTTACAGCAGGAGAGAGCAGTAGTATATGTGCCTGGGTTACAGCAGGAGAGAGCGGTAGTGTATGTGCCTGGGTTACAGCAGGAGAGAGCGGTAGTATATGTGCCTGGGTTACAGCGGGAGAGAGCAGTAGTACATGTGCCTGGGTTACAGCAGGAGAGAGCAGTAGTATATGTGCCTGGGTTACAGCAGGAGAGAGCAGTAGTATATGTGCCTGGGTTACAGCAGGAGAGAGCAGTAGTATATGTGCCTGGGTTACACCGGGAGAGAGCAGTAGTATATGTGCCTGGGTTACAGCAGGAGAGAGCAGTAGTATATGTGCCTGGGTTACAGCAGGAGAGAGCAGTAGTATATGTGCCTGGGTTACAGCAGGAGAGAGCGGTAGTGTATGTGCCTGGGTTACAGCAGGAGAGAGCGGTAGTATATGTGCCTGGGTTACAGCGGGAGAGAGCAGTAGTACATGTGCCTGGGTTACAGCAGGAGAGAGCAGTAGTATATGTGCCTGGGTTACAGCAGGAGAGAGCAGTAGTATATGTGCCTGGGTTACAGCAGGAGAGAGCGGTAGTATATGTGCCTGGGTTACAGCAGGAGAGAGCGGTAGTGTATGTGCCTGGGTTACAGCGGGAGAGAGCAGTAGTATATGTGCCTGGGTTACAGCGGGAGAGAGCAGTAGTACATGTGCCTGGGTTACAGCAGGAGAGAGCAGTAGTATATGTGCCTGGGTTACAGCAGGAGAGAGCAGTAGTATATGTGCCTAGGTTACAGCAGGAGAGAGCGGTAGTATATGTGCCTGGGTTACAGCAGGAGAGAGCGGTAGTGTATGTGCCTGGGTTACAGCAGGAGAGATCAGTAGTGTATGTGCCTGGGTTACAGCAGGAGAGATCAGTAGTGTATGTGCCTGGGTTACAGCAGGAGAGAGCGGTAGTATATGTGCCTGGGTTACAGCAGGAGAGAGCGGTAGTGTATGTGCCTGGGTTACAGCAGGAGAGAGCAGTAGTATATGTGCCTGGGTTACACAATGCAGAAGGTGCATGATGTTATGTCTCAGTCTGGGAACTGTCAGAGCTTGTCGTCAGCTTCTCTGGTACAGTCACAGCCGCTGGCTCACGCCCTCCGCCGGGGCTCTGCATGATGGATGGTTTATCGGACAGTGTCAGACAAGACGCCCGTCTGATGGTATCAGCCATTTGCAGACTGAGATAAGGAGTCCTCCTTCAGATCAAGTCTGTGAACCTCTACAATCATTTCTGTAGGACGCAAATGCCGCAGGTCCCAAGGATGCGACATCGGATCATCTGCATAGACATCGGTCACCTGAGTAACCTTCAGGTTCCGCAGGACGCCCGGGGGACTCACGCTGCAGAACGTACTTATGGAGAAGCTTCAGGAGGACAGGAATCAATAGATTGGGAAAGGAACGATGGAATAAATTCAGAGGAGGAATGAATTCTGCTCTAGTCACAATGAGCAGATTATTATTACGATTCCACTGATAAAGTATTATGTGCCACAAAAATAAAGTGCTGTCCCCAAAGGTCACAAAAGCAACATTGATAAGTGTGCGTGTGTGTGTGTGTGTGGGGGGGGGGGGGGGGCACCAAGTCTCCGAAGGCGCCTGCAAAGCAGCCCTGCATATGGGGACCGAAGCAACTAGAATCCGGCCCTCTTGGATCATGAATTAAGTACAAATAACGTTTCAAAGAAAGAAATGATGAAAAACATTTTAAATTTCGCCATTTTCAACATGTCGACACAATGAATGTCGACATTTTCAATATGTTGGTATTTTGTCTGCCAATGGCTGTCTGTATTTTGACCATCAGTAAATTGACTGCATCTCATGGCAGAATGTATTTGTGGGGGCATTTCCCTTATCTGACATGCGCAGTACAACTATGTTGAAGTGCCACCTGGTGGCAGATAAATGTATTGCAAGGAGTTTTAGGTAACATTGGGCCTTATTTTGGTTCATTCTTTCTGACAAAATCCTTCTTAGATGGACAAAACCATGTGCACTGCAGGGGGGCAGATGTAACATGTGCAGAGAGAATTAGATTTGGGTGAGTAATTTTGTTTCTGTGCAGGGAAAATACTGACTGCTTTATTTTTACACTGCAATATAGATCTCACTTTGAAGTAAAACCCCACCCAAATCTAACTCTCTCTGCACAAGTAACATCTGCCCCACCTGCAGTGCACATGGTTTTGCCCATCTAAGAAGGATTTTGTCAGAAAGAATGAATCAAAATAAGGCCCATTGTGGGTAACACATGTTGCAAAGCATTGATGCTTACTGCCCGACGAACGCTCCCCCGTGTTCGGTTCCGCTTTTACACCGGTTCTATCTGTAAATATATTTGCTATGTACAGCTATATATGTATCACGGAGCATCATATAACCAATTGCAACTCATTATTAAGATACATCAGACAGAAACAAACAGCACGGTGATACCCGAGCAGTTCTCCGGGCAAAATGTAACATCGGAAGTGGATAATGTTGACTTTATCCAGTATCTGACATTATCTGTGGTGACACCAGTCAGTTCCTATTACAGCTTTGTCATTCGCAGACCTTACACAACATCTGCAATGTTCACAGCGGCTACGTGGGGAGCACTCTATACTATATATATATTCACACACACACACACATATGTATACACACACACTAGGTTATTCCTTGGTATAAGGCACTTGCTTTACATGTTCTTCTAGTTATACACAGGCTCATCCGCACCTACCTACCTACCAGCTGCGCTGTCCGGGGACCATCTACCTGCACACAATGGAACACTGCACAATTTGTGTATAGAGATGTATTTATTCCTGTGGTCTAGGTTACCTAGAGTCCACTGGTTTAACCCTTTGGGTGCCAACATCTGTGAGAGATGTGCAAAATATCTGCTAAAAATCCCAGCGTCGCTCACATTTGTTATAGAAATTCAAATAAAAAATATTTTGTAAAAAACAGATGATATTTCCTATATAAGGTGACATTACCGGGCATCGTGATGAATACACAGGTTTGTTTGGCTAATTTCACACCTTTTTTGACAAATTCACTTCGCGCTCAGAAGGGGTAAAACACACACACACACACACATATATACACACACACACACACACACACACACACACACACACAAATCTACAACTTGATGTTTTGTTTTTTAGGCAAACATAAAATACAGAAATGCAGCAATAATACAATACAATATAATAGGAAGTGGGCCTGATTCAGCGTGGGTGCACCTACTGGGTGCAAAATTTGTACCAGGATAAAAATGTGAATTCAACAATCAAAAACTCCACAACCTTACTTAGACCTATGAGGGGGTCGCGGCACAAAGGCCCTTATTCAGATCTGATTTGTAGTACAAATTTGTTTGGAAAATGGACAAAACCATGTGCACTGCAGGTGGGGCAGATGTAACATGTGCAGAGAGTTAGATTTGGGTGAGTTATTTTGTTTCTGTGCAGGGTAAATACTGGCTGCATTATTTTTACACTTCAATTTAGATTTTAGTTTCAACACACCCCACCCAAATGTAACTCAGTGCACAGGTTACATCTGCCCCACCTGCAGTGCACATGGTTTTGCCCATTTTCCAAACACATTTGTACTGCGATCAGATCTGAATAAGGGCCAGTGTGTTCCACAGCAAAAACAAAGTCTGCAATTTAACCTTAGAAATCCAACATCAGACTTCTAGCATTGCACCAGGACAAAATGTGCTCCCAACTCTAAAAACTGATGTGCCCCTTCCTCCGATGTGCTCCTAACGCTAATAACTGACGTGCCCCTAACTGTCACATGCCCCCAAATACGACGTGCCCCTAACTGTAATAAATGATGTGCCCCTAATTAACTGTCACATGTCCCCAACTACGACATGCCCCTAACTCTAATAACTGATGTGCCCCTAACTGCCACATGCCCCCAACTATGAGATGCTCCTAACTGTAATAACTGATGTGCCCCTGTCACATGCCCCCAACTACAATGTGCCCCTAACTCTAATAACTGATGTGCCCCTAACTGCCACATGCCCCAAGTATGATGTGCCCCTAACTAATAACTGATGTGCCCCTAACTGCCACATGCCCCCAACTATGACCTGCCCCTAACTCTAATAACTGATGTGCCCCTAACTGCCACATGCCCCCATCTACGACGTGCCCCTAACTCTAATAACTGATGTGCCCCTAACTGCCACATGCCAACTATGACGTGCCACTAACTCTAATAACTGATGTGCCCCTAACTGCCACATGCCCCCAACTACGACATGCCCCTAACTCTAATACCTGATGTGCCCCTAACTGCCACATGCCCCCAACTATGACCTGCCCCTTACTATAATGTAACCTCTAACTCCGACATGCCCCTAACTGTAATATATTCCCAAACTCTAATGTTATCCCCACTCTGACATGCCCCTAACACTCTAATGTGGCCCCTAACACTAATGTGGCCCCCAACGCTAATGTGGCCCCTAATGCTAATGTGGTCCCTAATGCTAAAGTGGCCCCTAACGCTAATGTGGCCCCCAACGCTAATGCGGCCCCCAACGCTAATGTGGCCCCCAACGCTAATGTGGCCCCCAACCCTAATGTGGCCCCCAGCGTTGGTGGCCCCCAACGCTAATATGGCCCCCAACGCTGAATCAGCCAATAAACAGAATGTGTTGTGCTTTAGAAACACATCAGACCAACCACATAGTAAACGAGTGCCTGCCCCCTGCTGCCCTCCTACCTGCAGCGATGGCCGTCTTGTTGTGGACCGTGACCGATACGGAGGTGCTGACTGTCGCCGCCTCCGGCTTGGGGTTCCCCTCTGCAAAGACACAAACTCCCATCAGTGACAGAACGGCCAGTGTGCTGCGTACGGTGAATCGGGAAAGAACGATGACAGGGTTGTAGCGACCCCTTCCCTCCACCTCTAGGTCTGTCCCATTAATAAAATGTATTTGCTTTTTAATTCAATTATACAATTTTAAATAGTTGTATACTATTAGAAATGTAATTACATAAGAAATATATATATATATATATATATATATGTGTGTATGTATATATATATATATATATATATATATATATGCAACAATGTGTGTAAGGAATGGTGCGCTGACACCTGCAGTTCCACAAATCAGCTTGCTCCACAAGCTCACAAAAATACACTAGTCCTTCCAATGGTGTTTTAGGACAGCTGCTCCCCGATGTCAGAGCCTGATCCCAAAGGCTCACAGACAAGACATTTCTGGAAAAAGAAGAAGACACAGGGGGCGCCTATGGTGTATTACCGTTTTAATCTTTAAAAAAACAGCTGACTCAATAGTCATACGGAACCAATATAAAATCCCCCAATTCCTTTGACCGTAAAGACAAAAATGTGATTTTAACAAGATAAGATGTTCCTGAGTGAGGGAATATGCTAATAGCCATGTATGTAAATCCGCGAGCAGTGACTGGCTGCTGGGAGGTTAAAGGAAGGGACAGAGCTTTACAGTTGCCACCCCTCTGACGAAGTCTGGTGACGAAACGCGTTGGGGCGTGGCCACTGTGACGCTGAACGGAGTTCCCACGGAGCAGGCTGAAGGAAGGACTGAGAAGTAACCTGGGCACGAGACGACTTTGCGGGATATTGCCGGCGGTGCCTGAGGGTCGTGAGTCCAATACATACAATACAGCCGTGTTGCCTGTGGGATGTTTTTATGAAATCATGTGGTAGTTCAGTCCACAGCGGAGGAATTATTTGGTACGGGCATTATACCCCGCTTTTTTATGACTATTGAGTCAGCTGTTTTTTTAAAGATTAAAACGGTAATACACCATAGGCGCCCCCTGTGTCTTCTTCTTTTTCCATATATATATATATATATATATATATATATATATATATATATATATATATATATATATATATATATATATATAGAAAACTGTATATCCAAAGATATAAAGAAGCAGCACTCATTTGATTTTTAAAATCCAAACAAACAGACAATTTATTCCAGAGGCAACTGCTCAGTTGCCTCTGGAATAAATTGTCTGTTTGTTTGGACTTTAAAAATCAAATAAGGAGTGCTGCTTCTTTATATCTTTGGATATACAGTTTTCTATGATCTCTTGCTGACGGGCACCCTCAGAATAACCTCTTAAGTGTGCGGATTTCATAAGTTTTCTTATATATAAATATATATATATATATACATATACACACACACACACACACACATATATATATATTTTCCTTCCTACAGCTGACAAATGAAAGCTCTCCCTAAAACTACTACTACAGCTGCCACCATCCTGCTGTTTATACTACTAGAATCCTGCTGAATGTGTCTCTTCCCTCCCCTTACCGTACCAGAGACCCCGGCATTACGCCAAAAACTATCCACTATCTAGTACATACACCCCATCCCTTCTCTGTGATCCTGTCCTGGACTTGCCAGTATTATCCCGGGATTCAGGGGTTCGGGAGATGCTAGGGAGCCGATGGCGTGATATGGGGGAACCCAGGGAGCGGATAAGTCAGGAGCCATGATCTCTATACCGTACAACCAGTGTATGTTATAGAGGGGATGTGATCAGGAGCAGCGGGGTGGGGCCTGTGACACGTCACATGTAGGAGATTATGGCGGCACGCAGAGATGCACGTGTACTTATTACTGCCATACAAACCAAATCACCAGGAATGGGACCTCCCGACTCTCCTCCATGTCCTCAGGCCTGGCAGCAGGACACAGTCCCCAAGTCAGCATAGCTGTGAATTATGGGTAATGGATGCTGGCAGCCAATCAATGAAGTTGGCAGCAGCCAACCTGACAAACCAGAACTACATATGTCTCCTGGGAAGAAGACCAAAGAGCGAGACCTACCATCTCCCACAGCGCAGAAGGTGGAGAGATCATACAAGACCATTTTTTTACATATGCAAATGAGGAACGGGTAAAAAAAAATGTGGGAGGAGCATAAAATTGAATTTATTCTGTAAACCAAGCTGGGAAATTATAGCAGGTCTATATGGAAAGGAAACATCACTGGAACAGCTTATGTGCGAGGAACAGGCCAACACCACAACAGGGCGTCCAGATGTGGCAGCGACATCTCGGACATAGGATTGTCACTGAGACAACAGCCATTCATAATATGACATCCCACGTCACAGCAGGGATGACGTGATCACAGTGTCATACAATGCAGAGCAGTACCACGTACCAGAGAAGGCACCATCCCACGTGTGACAGCGGGCAACACGTACATATCTAGGGAAAGCACTCATGATGATCTGATCTTCTAAAGTGTATGCACATGAATGCTAAAGAGGAACTCCAAGTAAACAGAGGAAAAGATACGCTCTGTACAGGCAGCTTTTCAGCAGAATTGGGAGCAAGGCCTATGTACATGTTCCAAAAGAAAAGCAAAGCAAGAGAAAGCTAATGCAACAGAAGGAATTCTGTGATAGGACAGCTTCATCTAATCGTGGTCATCGGCAGAAGTCTGTTGGTCAAACACTGGTTACAACAAACTCCAGGAAACTTCTCATGCAGCGCAGCTGGCCCAACACCCTCCTCAAACTCCAGGAAACTTCTCAGGCAGCGCAGCTGGCCCAACACCCTCCTCAAACTCCAGGAAACTTCTCAGGCAGCGCAGCTGGCACAACACCCTCCTCAAACTCCAGGAAACCTCTCAGGCAGCGCAGCTGGCCCAACACCCTCCTCAAACTCCAGGAAACTTCTCAGGCAGCGCAGCTGGCCCAACACCCTCCTCAAACTCCAGGAAACTTCTCAGGCAGCGCAGCTGGCCCAACACCCTCCTCAAACTCCAGAAACCGTGAACAGGACTTTGGAACCACTCGTGAAGAGAGAGAGACGGTGTAACCACCTCAACCCCCACATCCACGCAGCGGTGCAAGAACAAGCAATGAAGACTCTATTATTAGTATTACATGCAGTACCTTACATAACTTATAATGTTGAATATATCATGGTTGCCTACCCTCCCGGAATGGCTGGGAGGGTCCCGGAAATCTTGTCCCCCCCCTGCCGCTTCCGCCCTTCTGTGTAACATAGATCTGCACTGACGCTTCCGCCCTTCTGTGTAACATAGATCTGCACTGACGCTTCCGCCCTTCTGTGTAACATAGATCTGCACTGCCGCTTCCCCCCTTCTGTGTAACATAGATCTGCACTGCCGCTTCCGCCCTTCTGTGTAACATAGATCTGCACTGCCGCTTCCGCCCTTCTGTGTAACATAGATCTGCACTGCCGCTTCCGCCCTTCTGTGTAACATAGATATGCACTGCCGCTTCCCCCCTTCTGTGTAACATAGATCTGCACTGCCGCTTCCGCTCTTCTGTGTAACATAGATCTGCACTGCCGCTTCCGCCCTTCTGGGTAACATAGATCTGCACTGCCGCTTCCGCCCTTCTGTGTAACATAGATCTGCACTGCCGCTTCCGCCCTTCTGTGTAACATAGATCTGCACTGCCGCTTCCGCCCTTCTGTGTAACATAGATCTGCACTGCCGCTTCCGCCCTTCTGTGTAACATAGATCTGCACTGCCGCTTCCGCCCTTCTGTGTAACATAGATCTGCACTGCCGCTTCCGCCCTTCTGTGTAACATAGATCTGCACTGCCGCTTCCGCCCTTCTGTGTAACATAGATCTGCACTGCCGCTTCCGCCCTTCTGTGTAACATAGATCTGCACTGCCGCTTCCGCCCTACTGTGTAACATAGATCTGCACTGCCGCTTCCGCCCTACTGTGTAACATAGATCTGCACTGCCGCTTCCGCCCTTCTGTGTAACATAGATCTGCACTGCCGCTTCCGCCGTTCTGTGTAACATAGATCTGCACTGCCGCTTCCGCCGTTCTGTGTAACATAGATCTGCACTGCCGCTTCCGCCCTTCTGTGTAACATAGATCTGCACTGCCGCTTCCGCCCTACTGTGTAACATAGATCTGCACCGCCGCTTCCGCCCTACTGTGTAACATAGATCTGCACCGCCGCTTCCGCCCTTCTGTGTAACATAGATCTGCACCGCCGCTTCCGCCCTTCTGGGTAACATAGATCTGCACTGCCGCTTCCGCCCTTCTGTGTAACATAGATCTGCACTGCCGCTTCCGCCCTTCTGTGTAACATAGATCTGCACTGCCGCTTCCGCCCTACTGTGTAACATAGATCTGCACTGCCGCTTCCGCCCTTCTGTGTAACATAGATCTGCACTGCCGCTTTCGCCCTTCTGTGTAACATAGATCTGCACTGCCGCTTCCGCCCTACTGTGTAACATAGATCTGCACTGCCGCTTCCGCCCTTCTGTGTAACATAGATCTGCACTGCCGCTTCTGCCCTACAGTGTAACATAGATCTGCACTGCCGCTTCCGCCCTTCTGTGTAACCCAGATCTGCACTGCCGCTTCCGCCCTTCTGTGTAACATAGATCTGCACTGCCGCTTCCGCCCTTCTGTGTAACATAGATCTGCACTGCCGCTTCCGCCCTACTGTGTAACATAGATCTGCACTGCCGCTTCCGCCCTTCTGTGTAACATAGATCTGCACTGCCGCTTCCGCCCTACAGTGTAACATAGATCTGCACTGCCGCTTCCGCCCTTCTGTGTAACATAGATCTGCACTGCCGCTTCCGCCCTTCTGTGTAACATAGATCTGCACTGCCGATTCCGCCCTTCTGTGTAACATAGATCTGCACTGCCGCTTCCGCCCTTCTGTGTAACATAGATCTGCACTGCCGCTTCCGCCCTTCTGTGTAACATAGATCTGCACTGCCGCTTCCGCCCTTCTGTGTAACATAGATCTGCACTGCCGCTTCCGCCCTACAGTGTAACATAGATCTGCACTGCCGCTTCCGCCCTTCTGTGTAACATAGATCTGCACTGCCGCTTCCGCCCTTCTGTGTAACATAGATCTGCACTGCCGCTTCCGCCCTTCTGTGTAACATAGATCTTCACTGCCGCTTCCGCCCTTCTGTGTAACATAGATCTGCACTGCCGCTTCCGCCCTTCTGTGTAACATAGATCTGCACTGCCGCTTCCGCCCTACAGTGTAACATAGATCTGCACTGCCGCTTCCGCCCTTCTGTGTAACATAGATCTGCACTGCCGCTTCCCCCCTTCTGTGTAACATAGATCTGCACTGCCGCTTCCGCCCTACTGTGTAACATAGATCTGCACTGCCGCTTCCGCCCTACTGTGTAACATAGATCTGCACTGCCGCTTCCGCCCTTCTGTGTAACATAGATCGGTACTTGTGAGTTATCTGGACGCCCGATTTTTTGATTGTATGCCTTAAGTTAAGGCATACAATCAGATACGATGCGATGCGATATCGCATCGCATCGCATCGCATCGCATGCGACCATCGGATGCGATGACCCGATTTTTCCATAGGAATCAATGTTAAAATGATTCCTATGGAAAAAGGGGTCCTTTTCATACCCCTACTATCCAAGTGGGCATGGAGTTGGATATAAACCTGTGGCGAGCGTAGCGAGCCACCGAGCCCGAAGCGTGGCGAGCGAAGCGAGCCCCGCGAGGGGACGGTATTCCGTGTCCCCTCGCGGGGCTCGCTACGCTCGCCACGCTTCGGGCTCGGTGGCTCGCTACGCTCGCCACAGGTTTATATCCAACTCCATGCCCACTTGGATAGTAGGGGTATGAAAAGGACCCCTTTTTCCCATTGAATTCCATGTTAAAATGGACTCAGTCCATTTTAACATTGATTCCTATGGAAAAATCGGGTCATCGCATCGCATCGCATCGCATCCGATGGTCGCATGCGATGCGATGCGATGTGCCCGATCCGACCCGATTTTGAAATCGGGCGTCCGGATAACTCACAAGTACCCATAGATCTGCACTGACGCTTCCGCCCTTCTGTGTAACATAGATCTGCACTGCCGCTTCCGCCCTTCTGTGTAACATAGATCTGCACTGCCGCTTCCGCCCTTCTGTGTAACATAGATCTGCACTGCCGCTTCCGCCCTTCTGTGTAACATAGATCTGCACTGCCGCTTCCGCCCTTCTGTGTAACATAGATCTGCACTGCCGCTTCCGCCCTTCTGTGTAACATAGATCTGCACTGCCGCTTCCGCCCTTCTGTGTAACATAGATCTGCACTGCCGCTTCCGCCCTTCTGTGTAACATAGATCTGCACTGCCGCTTCCGCCCTTCTGTGTAACATAGATCTGCACTGCCGCTTCCGCCCTACAGTGTAACATAGATAAGCACTGCCGCTTCCGCCCTACAGTGTAACATAGATCTGCACTGCCGCTTCTGCCCTTCTGTGTAACATAGATCTGCACTGCCGCTTCCCCCCTTCTGTGTAACATAGATCTGCACTGCCGCTTCCGCCCTTCTGTGTAACATAGATAAGCACTGCCGCTTCCGCCCTACAGTGTAACATAGATCTGCACTGCCGCTTCCGCCCTTCTGTGTAACATAGATCTGCACTGCCGCTTCCCCCCTTCTGTGTAACATAGATCTGCACTGCCGCTTCCGCCCTACTGTGTAACATAGATCTGCACTGCCGCTTCCGCCCTACTGTGTAACATAGATCTGCACTGCCGCTTCCGCCCTTCTGTGTAACATAGATCTGCACTGCCGCTTCCGCCCTTCTGTGTAACATAGATCTGCACTGCTGCTTCCGCCCTTCTGTGTAACATAGATCTGCACTGCCGCTTCCGCCCTTCTGTGTAACATAGATCTGCACTGCCGCTTCCGCCCTTCTGTGTAACATAGATCTGCACTGCCGCTTCCGCCCTTCTGTGTAACATAGATCTGCACTGCCGCTTCCGCCCTTCTGTGTAACATAGATTTGCACCGCCGCTTCCGCCCTTCTGTGTAACATAGATCTGCACCGCCGCTTCCGCCCTTCTGTGTAACATAGATCTGCACTGCCGCTTCCGCCCTTCTGTGTAACATAGATCTGCACTGCCGCTTCCGCCCTTCTGTGTAACATAGATCTGCACTGCCGCTTCCGCCCTTCTGTGTAACATAGATCTGCACCGCCGCTTCCGCCCTACTGTGTAACATAGATCTGCACCGCCGCTTCCGCCCTTCTGTGTAACATAGATCTGCACTGCCGCTTCCGCCCTTCTGTGTAACATAGATCTGCACCGCCGCTTCTGCCCTTCTGTGTAACATAGATCTGCACTGCCGCTTCCGCCCTTCTGTGTAACATAGATCTGCACTGCCGCTTCCGCCCTTCTGTGTAACATAGATCTGCACTGCCGCTTCCGCCCTTCTGTGTAACATAGATCTGCACTGCCGCTTCCGCCCTTCTGTGTAACATAGATCTGCACTGCCGCTTCCGCCCTTCTGTGTAACATAGATCTGCACTGTACATTAAGGGGGAAATTTACTTAAGGAAATTTGTAAAAAAAATAGGTGTATTTGTATCCAGAAATACACTTATTTTTGACATTTACTATCCCGAAAATACGGCAATTCGTATTCATATTGATATGCTATCAATACGAATACGAATTGCCGTATTTTCGGGATAGTAAATGTCAAGAATAAGTGTTTTTCTGGATACAAATACACCTATTTTTTACAAATTTCCTTTAGTAAATTTCCCCCTAAATGTCTAAGTGATGGGTCCTCCCGCACCGCGATATCAGGTTTATGTTTTACAGATGTCATCTTCAAAAGGTCTCTCCAGAAAAGCACGACAGCCGGTAATTGCTGTAATGTGCAGAGGTGAAGGGGGGGGGGGGATATCAGCAGAAGACGTCTCTCTGCGATGACGAAGGGTAACGGGTTCAGAAGTAACAGACAGTATCTCTCCACAGTGTACAAAGAAAAATTTAGGATAAATCACTGCGCTTTAGGAGCAAGCTTGAACCTATACGGTGAGTGTGTCGCCATACACACAGCAAATGTAACAATGGAAAAAGGAATAGCGTCAGTTTTTTCAAGCGCTCCTTCTATCTATACATCCAGGTGTCACTTCGTCCTAGATGTCTCTGATGATGGCTCATGTGACATAGAAGGAAAAGAAACCATATAGGGCAGGGGTTCCCAATCTTTTTCTAATCACGGCACCCTAGGGTATCAGAATTTTTCCAAGGCACCCTAGGCCACCAAAAAAATATATCAAATGAAGTAGATTGTGTTTATATAGGCTTCTTAGGTTCAGTTATGTGGTAAAGGGCAGGATTTGGTTCAGATTGTACACAATTTATGATTGGCAGCCACCAGCACTGGTTTTGTCCAGAAATAATTGATCATAAATAATTTTACTTGGTCCTGGACGACCAACCCGAGGACCCCTGCAAGTGTCACGAGGCACCCCAGGGATCCTAGGTGCACAGTTTGGGAACCACTGATATATGGTGTAATACCTTCAACTGTAATTTCTAACACATGGATTTTATATGTTAAAAACCGTACCCTGTGCAGTGGTCCACTAAATAAATGGTGGACAAATCACACTCTGGTTTGAGGGAGTGATATAGCTCCAAGGGATACGCCAATATTCTCCAAGTTATTCCACATAGAAGAACCAGAGAAATAGGTGTCCAAATGGTGAAATAACGTTTTAATGGGTTAAAAAAGCAAGGCAACCTTGATAAAGGACACATAGGCCCCCATTTATCATTGATCGCATTTACAATGCGATCTGGGGGGAATATTACCGACCAGGATCGCATCGTAAAATGCGATCATTTCGCCCCAATGATCAACTGCCAGGTGCAGGGCTCCGAAAGGAGCCCGTCTCTGCGATACCCGGAGCTGGAAGCCGAGGAGTCTGCGCAAGCGCGGTTATGCGCTGAACCCCCCCCCCCCCCCGCGGCCCCTCCCCCCCCCCGCTCGGGCAGTGCGATGTGCAGCCATAGGCTACAATGGGCTATCGCCATATCAGAATGGCGATAGCCCAGGGGTGCGATGCCGGGCTGCCTGATGTTGATACATCGGGCAGCTTCGCATCCCTCATAGAAAACTATGGGGGATGCGGCCGGCGGCGCTGCAGGGGGGATCGCAGCAGGGATCGGAGATTTCTGCTACGGTCCCCTGTGATACATTAGGGGGATACTTAATATTTGCAGTTAACCCCAGAAAACAGATGTTTTTCGGGGATTTAGCCGCAAATATTGCTTGATAAATGGGCCCCATAGTCTGAAACGCGTTGGGGAGGGGACTTGTGAACACTGGACAATACACCAGGACTTGAACATCTACAGAAAGCATCCAGGGACACCTGTGGAATAAGTGAAAGGAGAAAATCAAATGGAGGAATAATAAGACTGCGGACAGACACTGAGAATTTGGTGGAGGGAGACAAGGCAATTGCAGATCATCTAAATAATTACTTTTGCTCCGTATTCACTATAGAAGGAGAAGGGAAGGGACCACAGTTAAGTTGCAAGGACATTCATTAAAATAAGGTAGATGGAGGTACATTTACTAGGGAGAAAGTCCTAACAGAACTTTCAAGACTGAAAGTGGATAAATCAATGGGGCCAGACGGATTTCATCCAAGGATAATAAAAGAACTAAAAGATGTGTTGGTAGCGCCATTAACAGATTTATTCAACCAGTCACTAGATACAGGTGCAGTTCCAGAGGACTGGAGAAAAGCAAATGTAGTTCCACTGCACAAAAGTGGAAGCAAAGAAGAAGCAAGTAACTACAGACCAGTGAGCCTTACATCAGTAATAGGGAAATTAATGGAAACACTATTAAAAGAAAGAATAGTGGAATATCTTAAATTAAACAACTTACAGGATCCAAAACAGCATGGTTTTACTGCAAAGAGATCATGCTAAAACAAGTCTCATTGACTTTTTTGACTCCGTGACCAAAATACTAGATGAAGGGGGGGCTGTAGATGTGGCATATCTAGACTTTAGTAAGGCATTTGACACGGTCCCACATCGCAGGCTGCTAAATAAACTTGAAAGTGTGGGATTGGATTATCAAACAATTAAATGGATAAGAACCTGGTTGCAGGATAGGAAACAGACAGTTGTAGTAAATGGAGTGCATTCTATGCAGGGACATGTTACCAGTGGAGTACCCCAGGGATCTGTACTTGGACCAGTGCTCTTTAATATCTTTGTTAGTGACATTGCAGATGGTACTGAAGGGAAAGTATGCCTTTTTGCAGATGACACAAAGATATGCAACAGAGTAGACACAGTTTAATGCTAAAAAATTCAAAATTATGCACTTGGGACTCAAAAACCCAAAGGCTCAATATAGTATAAATGGCACTATAATGGAAACTACTGTGGAGGAAAGAGATCTAGGAGTCACTATTTCTAGTGACAAAGGCAATGTAACAAAGCAATGAGGAAGGCTAGTCAGATGCTTGGTTGCATAGGGAGAGGAATCAGTAGCAGAAAAAAAGACGTAATAATGCCACTTTATTGGTCATTGGTACGACCTCATCTGGAATACTGTGTCCAGTTCTGGAGGCCATATCTTCAGAAGGATATAAATACATTAGAGACTGTACAAAGAAGGGCAACTAAAATGGTGCATGGCCTACATCACAAAACGTACCAGGATAGACTAAAAGATCTTAACATGTATAGTTTGGAGCAGAGAAGGGAAAGGGGGGACATGATCGAAATCTTCAAATATATCAAGGGTTTTAACATAGTACAGGTGGGAAATTTTCTTCAAAGGAAAATAAGTAATAAAACACGAGGACATGCACTGAAACTGGAGGGAGGTAGGTTCAGGGGAAATGTTAGAAAGAATTACTTCACAGAAAGGGTAGTGGATAAGTGGAATAGCCTCCCATCAGAGGTGGTAGAGGCTATGACAGTAGAACAATTTAAACATGCTTGGGATAGGCATATGAATATCCTTACAAAGAAATAAGGATTAAAAATGGTTGAGATTACCTGAAGGATAAATAAGGGGCAGACTAGATGGGCCAAATGGTTCTTATCTGCCGTCACATTCTATGTTTCTATGTCATCTCATGCTCTGTCTGTCTGCTCCTGTACAGTAGACCATTTCATCTGGTGAGAGTCCATTGTTTACACCCAATTTTTATTGCCTTGCTTTTTTAACCCAGTAAAACGTTATTTCACCATCTGGACACCTATTTCTCTGGTTCTTCTATGTGGAATAACTTGGAGAATATTGGAGTATCACTTGGAGCTGCATCACTCCCTCAAACCAGAGTGTGATCTGTCCACCATTCATTTAGTGGACCACTGCACAGGGTACGGTTTTTAACAAATAAAATCCATAAGTGTTAGAAATGACACTTGAAGGTATTACACCATATATGGTTTCTTTCATTCTATGTCACATGAGACATCATCAGAGACATCTAGGACGAAGTGACACCTGGATGTATAGATAGAAACAATTCTACTCGCATATAAAGCTAATAACCAAACTGCAGGTAGGGAGCCATTTTGTGGGCCATAAGCATGCAACCAATCACTGCACAAGGACTGGTGACATCACAGAGGATGACATCACTGACGCAATGGGCACGTAACATGTCCTAACTCCAGTCAAGTACTCAGTTGCCACCGGTAAGCTGACTGTTTGCCCAGCGGATAAAATGGCCGCTCCGCCGGGTAACGCATTTCTACACGGAGACAGAAGCAGGCTTATAACGATTACAGTCATCGCAGTGCAGCTTTCCAGGATGATTGTTCATTATTAGTTGTCAGTTTGCTAATTAGAGCAATCAGTGCGGAATCAGCCGTCATTTATCACCAGCTGAGAGACGCGGAGAACAGACAGACGTCTCCAGGAACGGAATCCAGATGTGAGAGATATAAAACCAGGACTGCGGAACGGTCTGCAGTCGCCGATCTCTAGTTGCTGTAAGCGTTATGCGCCGGCAGCGAGGAAACAGAACGCTGCAGGGAACCTACAATCTAGGACACAGCCTCTAATAAAGTAGCAATCAATTCCTATTAAAAACAGAGAGCTGGTGGCCCGTGGCAGAGAACGGTCCTGTCTCCCAGCATGCAACATGCCTGCGTCATACCGCGTGCCCAGCAAGAGGACGTCAATGGTAATGACATCGTAGTGCAGCGATGAGAAGACTCATATGCTGCCATTCTGCAATGTCATGGCACCGGCGGGCAGAGATGACATGGGCAGTGCCCCCTGTGCATGGAATGTATAATGATGAAGGGGTGCGGGGTTTAATGGCGGTGTGAGGTTTGGTGGTAAGATGTTCCGGTACCCTTTGGAGCCAGCTGTTCCCATCCGCGCGGCAGGTTGGGGGGCTCAAACATGTCGTTGTCACTGGGATTATGATCTGTAAGAGGCAAGTGAGGGAGGTAACAGAAAACAGAACCGTGAGCATTAATATCTGGGTGACCGTTGTCAGCGGCAACAGCCATGTTAGTAAGAGAACCACACGTCAGATAACTCCTACATGAGAGGACCACTGATCCTATAATACAAGCCACTTGGTAAAGTTACATAGAAATTTTTAACAAACTAAATCCGGGAAAATGTGACAGAGGCCGTGTTTCCACAGGGGGGGGGGGGAGCATTTTCTCCACGCACAAGGTACTTCCTGGGCCTCATTTAGGCCTTGCACATAAGTCTGTCTGGATATGGGGCTACGATACATATCTCAGAGTAGGTACAGGCTGCAGGGACCCTTACTGGTGGCTGGGTGACAAGTCTGCAATGGGGTATTAGGGCACAGGATAAGGTTGTTGTGGGTGCGGAGTTGGGGTGCTGACATAATTGCGGGCTAGGAGCATACATGGAGATCCAGACGCATCGCCTGCACCCAGGATGGGGCTGGGGTAACCACACGCTGCTGCTGTCGGGGGCTGTGAACATAACCGCATTCAGAGTTGGTGTCCTAATTGCGTTAACGGCATTACATCTTACTGGAGGGCCCCATAGTGTCATGATCAGACTGCACCCCCCCCCCCCCCCCCGATAATTACCACCCAATACGGTTATAAGAAGGCACACACAGCAATGCCAACATGGTATGCCGGTGTAATAACCCAGCCTGGGTCTGTGACCGTATCCTGTGAGAGAGCGAAACATCGGCCACCAACAGAACCAGATCAGAGATCACACAATAATAAAAAAAGCTGTAACGCACAAAGGAGAGCAACATTGCGGGAGTCCGGAATTACATGCACCGCAATACATATTGGGAATCACTTTGACAATGAATAACTGAGGGTACTCCCAGAGTTTATGCACTGTATCTGTTCTGGTGAGGGAAAAAATACACAGTGCATTATACAGCAGATGGTGCCATCTACAGTCAGACGGCAGGTACTACAACCCTTGAACAGAAGCGATACATAGGGCAGGCATTCCCAACCACGGTCCTCAAGGCACACCAACAGTGCAGGTTTTGTAGATATCCAGGCTTGAGCACAGGTGACTTAATAAGTATCTGAGGTATTATGATTAAACCATCTGTGCTGAAGCCTGGATATCACTAAAACTTGCACTTTGGTGTGCCTTGAGGACCGTGGTTGGGAATGCCTGACATAGGGTAACAACTTGTAACTGGCACTGCTATAAATCAGAAAGATCAGGCCCACAAGATTCAGAAACTAGTACTATTTGGATATTTATAACATCCATAGCCTTTCCTCTACCCTAGTGATTCTCAACCTCGGTCCTCAGGACCCCCCAACAGTGCACATTTTGCAGGTCTCCACACAGAATCACAGGTGAAATAATTAGCTCCACCTGTGATCTTTTAACATGTGCCAGTGAGTAATTAGTGCACCTGTGTATCTGTGAGGTGACCTGGAAACGTGCACCGTTGGGGGTCCCTGAGGACCATGGTTGAGAACTACTGCTCTACCCTGGTCGCTGCACCAAATGCTGCATGTATCCACAATATCACACGTGCTGCCTCCCTGACCTTGCATGCATTACACGGCACTGAGATCCCACCTTCCATCACCTCATGTCACAGGTCTGTCTCCCCCTCCTTGTACAGTGTAAGCTCCTTGGAGCAGGACCCTCCTCCCTCCTGATCTCACAGCCCTCTTCTCTCACACTTCTATTACAGATGTCTACTTCTCAGCGCCCATCTACACCGGCATCTCTTCTCGTACTGGTGTAATGTTCTGTGTCCCCTGTATTGTACTAATGTGTGCCCTATGTACAGCGCTGCCCCTGGTAGTACACAGACACCTCCTCTGCTTCCCTACATCCCCGATGTATTGTGTACTGAGCATTGTGCTGCTGTTACCTGTGCTGTTGTAGTGTCTCAGTCACTGTAATGTTCTGTGTCCCCTGTATTGTACTGATGTGTGCCCTATGTACAGCGCTGCCCCTGGTAGTACACGGACACCTCCTCTGCTTCCCTACATCCCCGATGTATTGTGTACTGAGCATTGTGCTGCTGTTACCTGTACTGTTGTAGTGTCTCAGTCACTGTAATGTTCTGTGTCCCTTGTATTGTACTAATGTGTGCCCTATGTACGGCGCTGCCCCTGGTAGTACACAGACACCTCCTCTGCTTCCCTACATCCCAGCTGTATTGTACTAATGTGTGCCCTATGTACAGTGCTGCCCCTGGTAGTACACAGACACCTCCTCTGCTTCCCTACATCCCCGATGTATTGTGTACTGAGCATTGTGCTGCTGTTACCTGTGCTGTTGTAGTGTCTCAGTCACTGTAATGTTCTGTGTCCCTTGTATTGTACTAATGTGTGCCCTATGTACGGCGCTGCCCCTGGTAGTACACAGACACCTCCTCTGCTTCCCTACATCCCAGCTGTATTGTGTACTGAGCATTGTGCTGCTGTTACCTGTGCTGTTGTAGTGTCTCAGTCACTGAAATGTTCTGTGTCCCCTGTATTGTACTAATGTGTGCCCTATGTACAGCGCTGCCCCTGGTAGTACACGGACACCTCCTCTGCTTCCCTACATCCCCGATGTATTGTGTACTGAGCATTGTGCTGCTGTTACCTGTGCTGTTGTAGTGTCTCAGTCACTGTAATGTTCTGTGTCCCCTGTATTGTACTAATGTGTGCCCTATGTACGGCGGTGCCCCTGGTAGTACACGGACACCTCCTCTGCTTCCCCACATCCCAGCTGTATTGTGTACTGAGCCTTGTGCTGCTGTTACCTGTGCTGTTGTAGTGTCTCAGTCACTGTAATATTCTGTGTCCTCTGTATTGTACTAATGTGTGCCCTATGTACGGCGCTGCCCCTGGTAGTACACGGACACCTCCTCTGCTTCCCTACATCCCAGCTGTATTGTGTACTGAGCATTGTGCTGCTGTTACCTGTGCTGTTGTAGTGTCTCAGTCACTGTAATGTTCTGTGTCCCTTGTATTGTACTAATGTGTGCCCTATGTACGGCGCTGCCCCTGGTAGTACACGGACACCTCCTCTGCTTCCCTACATCCCAGCTGTATTGTGTACTGAGCATTGTGCTGCTGTTACCTGTGCTGTTGTAGTGTCTCAGTCACTGAAATGTTCTGTGTCCCCTGTATTGTACTAATGTGTGCCCTATGTACAGCGCTGCCCCTGGTAGTACACGGACACCTCCTCTGCTTCCCTACATCCCCGATGTATTGTGTACTGAGCATTGTGCTGCTGTTACCTGTGCTGTTGTAGTGTCTCAGTCACTGTAATGTTCTGTGTCCCCTGTATTGTACTAATGTGTGCCCTATGTACGGCGGTGCCCCTGGTAGTACACGGACACCTCCTCTGCTTCCCCACATCCCAGCTGTATTGTGTACTGAGCCTTGTGCTGCTGTTACCTGTGCTGTTGTAGTGTCTCAGTCACTGTAATATTCTGTGTCCTCTGTATTGTACTAATGTGTGCCCTATGTACAGTGCTGCCCCTGGTAGTACACAGACACCTCCTCTGCTTCCCTACATCCCAGCTGTATTGTGTACTGAGCATTGTGCTGCTGTTACCTGTGCTGTTGTAGTGTCTCAGTCACTGTAATGTTCTGTGTCCCCTGTATTGTACTAATGTGTGCCCTATGTACGGCGCTGCCCCTGGTAGTACACGGACACCTCCTCTGCTTCCCTACATCCCAGCTGTATTGTGTACTGAGCATTGTGCTGCTGTTACCTGTGCTGTTGTAGTGTCTCAGTCACTGTAATGTTCTGTGTCCCTTGTATTGTACTAATGTGTGCCCTATGTACGGCGCTGCCCCTGGTAGTACACGGACACCTCCTCTGCTTCCCTACATCCCAGCTGTATTGTGTACTGAGCATTGTGCTGCTGTTACCTGTGCTGTTGTAGTGTCTCAGTCACTGTAATGTTCTGTGTCCCCTGTATTGTACTAATGTGTGCCCTATGTACAGCGCTGCCCCTGGTAGTACACAGACACCTCCTCTGCTTCCCTACATCCCAGCTGTATTGTGTACTGAGCATTGTGCTGCTGTTACCTGTGCTGTTGTAGTGTATCAGTCACTGTAATGTTCTGTGTCCCCTGTATTGTACTAATAAGTGCCCTATGTACGGTGCTGCCCCTGGTAGTACACGGACACCTCCTCTGCTTCCCTACATCCCAGCTGTACTGTGTACTGAGCATTGTGCTGCTGTTACCTGTGCTGTTGTAGTGTCTCAGTCACTGTAATGTTCTGTGTCCCCTGTATTGTACTAATGTGTGCCCTATGTACAGCGCTGCCCCTGGTAGTACACGGACACCTCCTCTGCTTCCCTACATCCCAGCTGTATTGTGTACTGAGCATTGTGCTGCTGTTACCTGTGCTGTTGTAGTGTCTCAGTCACTGTAATGTTCTGTGTCCCCTGTATTGTACTAATGTGTTCCCTATGTACAGCGCTGCCCCTGGTAGTACACGGACACCTCCTCTGCTTCCCTACATCCCAGCTGTATTGTGTACTGAGCATTGTGCTGCTGTTACCTGTGCTGTTGTAGTGTATCAGTCACTGTAATGTTCTGTGTCCCCTGCATTGTACTAATGTGTGCCCTATGTACGGTGCTGCCCCTGGTAGTACACGGACACCTCCTCTGCTTCCCTACATCCCAGCTGTACTGTGTACTGAGCATTGTGCTGCTGTTACCTGTGCTGTTGTAGTGTCTCAGTCACTGTAATGTTCTGTGTCCCCTGTATTGTCCTAATGTGTGCCCTATGTACGGCGCTGCCCCTGGTAGTACAAGGACACCTCCTCTGCTTCCCTACATCCCAGCTGTATTGTGTACTGAGCATTGTGCTGATGTTACCTGTGCTGTTGTAGTGTCTCAGTCACTGTAATGTTCTGTATCCCCTGTATTGTACTAATGTGTGCCCTATGTACAGCGCTGCCCCTGGTAGTACACGGACACCTCCTCTGCTTCCCTACATCCCAGCTGTATTGTGTACTGAGCATTGTGCTGATGTTACCTGTGCTGTTGTAGTGTCTCAGTCACTGTAATGCTCTGTGTCCCCTGTATTGTACTAATGTGTGCCCTATGTACAGCGCTGCCCCTGTATTGTACTAATGTGTGCCCTATGCACGGCATGTGACATTACCGGCGCTCTCCTCTGTCTGCACGTGGTACACAAAGCTTCCTGGCGTGTGCTCGGCAGCCCGTCTGTACCACAGCGGGAAATGGTCCATGGTAAATATACTCTCCTTCTCTTCGTATTGCAGGAACCGCCTGAGACACCGAACATCACACAGAGAAATACAAGGACTTCTGTTATTTATGTAATTCTATTAGTTACAAGTTCTACCACAGACATCACATTGGGCACATCGGGGGGAGAAACCAGGACACATACACATACACATACACACACACACACACACACACACACACACACAAACATAATTATAATAGGAGACATTTATTTTTTACAACAGTTTTACTACTTTACCATAAGATGGCGCTGTTGTCATTAGGAAAACAACTGTTCTACATTAACAATACCCAGTATGGGACACAGCAGCGAATACAATTTGCCAACATCTCCGCTGCCTGGGTACTGCATCACTATAGTGTTGTTTTAGCTTATAATATGTCTTTAATAACGCAAGCAGGACCTTCAGATACCACAGAGACTAGAGAACTGGTGGGCGGCTGTACGTGGCTCTCTCCTGTGTACGCACCGGTTCCTGGGAGCAGGGCCTACCCGTACTGAAATAATACGGAGCTGACACAAAGGCGCGGCTCCATTACTAGGACCCCCAGGATAAGAGGAAACAAATGACAGATACAATTCTCAGTCCCTAACACCACGACGATGGCTCCCATACCGGTCTGACTAACGGGGTCAGCAGTGCCCTCTTGTACACGGATCATGCAGGTTCTGCCAGGTCCTACTGAAAGAAGGGTCACTGACGTTTCAGGGCTGGGCGAGAAGAGAGACAGGGCGAGGTAACCAGTACCAGGGGGGGTGAACCGCCCCATACTGATACTGCATAGCACCGGAGGGGTCCGTGACCCACCTGAAGCTATGACGGTGGGTAATGCAGAGTGCTCGGTGAATGGAAGCCACTCTACCTCGGATAAGATGGGCACATACATAACTGTAGAGGCTCCAGGTTGGGACCTAGTACCTGGAATCTTAAATATAGACGCCTGAGAGCTAAGTATTCCTGCGCTATGGTAAGGGGAAGCCTCGCCTCCGATGGGTAAGATGTGCGCTATTATGTGATGTTCCACTGATGGCGAAGGGAATCACACATAACACAGAGGACATAGTGCCATATATCGCACAGTACGCGTCACACAAATCTCACACGGGTGCAGTAAACTCTGCGTCCCCCCACCCGTCCCCCCGTCACTCTGTAACGTACTTGTTGGACATTTGTTCTGCACCAATAAATAGGTTTTTCCGGATAAGTCCAGCGCGGGTGCCCAGGAACGCCACCTCGATCCCAACGTCCTCTCTAGATGAGAAGAGAAGACACAGAGGATCCGACGGTGAGATGACATGAAGACCAATATTATATTATTCTGTGTTTTACCGACCCAGTGACCTTTCGCAATCCTCAAATGCAAACCAAGGGCATAATTCAGAACTGATCGCAGGACAAATTTTGTTTGCTAATGGACAAAACCATGCTGCACTTCAGGTGGGGTAGATGTAACAGGTGCAGGGAGAGTTACATTTGGGTGGGGTGTGTCCAAACTGAAATCTATATTGCAGTGTAAGAATAATGCAGCCAGTATTTACCCTGCACAGAAACAAAATAACTCACCCAAATCTAACTCTCTCTGCACATGTTACATCTGCCCCACCTGCAGCGAAGCATGGTTTTGTCCATTTGCAAGCAAACTTTGTCCTGCAATCAGATCTAAATGTGTTACATCCCACAGAGCAGAACTTTTAGTAACCTGTGTATAGTATGGCCGCTGTGGTGGGTGTGAGGACGTCAGCAGATCATACAGCAAGGAATGGATCTCTGAGAGTGTGACGGATCTCTGAGAGTGAGACGGATCTCTGAGTGGATCTCAGAACGTGAGACGGATCTCTGTAATAACTCTGTTAGTGACAGTAGTGTATGGACCAGGCCCCTTGTTACTGGTCAGTATTATCCCAATATCATTGGTCCTGGACGTGGGTGTCCAGACATCTTATATGAATACATTCTGTTCCCTGGACGGGATACAATATATTGGGGTGTATTGGACAGTTGTTGTTCTATATTCGGGTGGATGGTGCTGGGTCTGTGGTCCGTCTGCCCTTGTCCAGGTGATCAGGTGACTAGAGTGACAGCTGCCATATCTCTCATCCCTCAGTATGACCCGCCAGGGACCCGGCCCTTACAACGCACTTACTTGGACATGTTGAGAGCCATCTGCGTCCAATAGGCCTCCATCGGCGCAGTGACCACCGCGTCAAACAGAACCTCTTTCACCAGCTCCTCGTCACCTGCAATGGCACAACAATGTGTGAGAACCATAGAAAATGCCAGGGACCTGCCTACAGTATCCTCCGACGCTGGATACTCATTGGGCGATACATTGTGGGCGCATCAGCAGGTTTGTGCTAGTGATGCGTCTGTCATCAGTAGAGACAGATCGCTGGTCAGATATATCAACTGGGCGCCCGTACACCTGCCTCAAAGTCTGAGAAATGTCCTTCAAGTTTTTCTTTTATTGTGTGAAACCGGAGGACATACAAATTCTTAGACACTGTGAAATTATAGAGGTTAAAAATGACATATACTTAACAACATAACTATATAGTGAGACAAGGAAAATTAAGTGTGAAGAAAAATAGAATTAAAAAGGTAGGTACTGAGCTGGGGCTGTTAGTGTAGTCTTTTAGTGGTTTTCACCGTCTGCGATAAATGCTGGTATATTTTGTCCTTTCTTTGTGGCTTTTATTGCCTTGTATCAGGTATCACTGCTCTATTTTTGATATAGAGCCCAGCTTTTTATCGCCTTTCGGGTGGCTTATAGAAATTTCTAGTATTTATTCTGTATGGTGGGTTCTACCTGGTGTCCGCTTCACATGAATTCACGGTGATTCTGACAGTGCATTCCAGTGCATTATTTGATCCTTACAGTATGTGCATTATTTGATCCTTACAGTATGTGTAGTTTCTGCCTTGGCTGGCAATAAATCATACCAGGATTCATATGATATTCTGTCAAAATGCTTGAGGTCAGTAATCAAGAACACAACAGTTTTCTAGTATTTATATATGTGCATGTAGGTCGTATATGCCAGTTCTGACAGTATTGTGTTGTACTGTCAGAGTCAACGGTCAAGTTTAAGGAGGCTTATTACTGTCTTCCTATTGACCTTTATAGAAATTAGGTCAATAGGAAGACAGTAATAAGCCTCCTTAAACTTGACCGTTGACTCTGACAGTACAACACAATACTGTCAGAACTGGCATATACGACCTACATGCACATATATAAATACTAGAAAACTGTTGTGTGGCATTCTAGAATGGGGCTACCCTTCATTTTACAGCCCCTTCGGGGTCTGCATCGTTGTGACATTGGTGGGCAGCGGTGCCCTCAACCAACATGGCGGACGGCCAGTCAAGGACTGGGTTGTCCGTCCACCAATCCGGGCTCAGGAAAAACAGAGCGGGAACCAGGAGGGGAGGAGAGTGCTGGTGGCGCGAAAAGGGGGAGAAGGAGCGAGGCGGCAGGACGAGGAAGACGGCGTGAGAAGTGAGGGAGAGAAGAACGTGACGGAGCGGGAGCCGAGAGAGCGCGCTGCCACAGCTGGGAGGAAGAATCGCGAGGCGGCTGACACCCGGGCGCGGCGGAGTGACATCACCGCCGGGTAGCAGAGACGCCGGGCGGCACATCAGAGGAGAAGACCCGGAGAGCCGGCGGAGTCGCTGAGTGGGGCAACGCTGCGCCTGCGGCGCCCCCACTAGTGCTCCCGGTGAAGAGGACGAGGTCCTGCAGAGGCGCCAGCGGTGGAGGAGTGTCGGGTCCCTGTTCGTGACGGGCAGGAGCCTGCAACTGCACCAGGTCACCAGGTACTCGCTAAGCCAGGCCACCAGCCCCAGCTCAGTGCCCCACTATCTCCAGGCATACAACTACCCCCGGCGCCCTCACCCTCTTGGGCACTAAACCCTCAGCCATCTTATCAGCCCAGTGCCACTACCCGCTTTGGCGGTGAGGATCCAGCCTGACAGCCACTTGGCCCCTCTTTAGTAAGTGTCGCTTTGAGCCGTACCCGGCTGGGACCAGTACCAGGAGGAGAGAAAAAGGGGCCATTAAAGGAAGCAGGCCTCCAGCCCAGTTGAAATCCCCTGCCTTCCATGGTACCATTGGCACCCTACCTATTAGGGACTAATTCAGAACAGCCTGCCTCTGCCTTGCAGCCTAAACCCCTGTGATTGGGTGGTGCTCACCCACTCGCTGCCGCATTTAACCAGTGACTGCCATTGGGACAGCAGTTCAGGGACTCAGTATCTTTTGACCTATGGACCTCTGTTATTATTTGTACTAGTGTGCAGTGTTACAGTCTTATAGAAATTGTCTTGCAAACCCTTGTTCTTTTTTTATGTGGGATCCTCATATTCCGCCGCGCACAGATGGTTGGCGGAAGCATTGAAACAAAGTATTGTGTGAGTTGTGGCCTACGGGTATTATAGTTGGCCCCATTGCGCACAATATTTCTACTCTAGAACAGTTCCTATTACTTTAGTACTACGTGACAACTGTAGTGCACAGATTGTGTACCTGGTATTGATCTTCTGTCTTATTGTTATTACATTGATAACCTTTCTGTTATAGCGGTGATCTTTCACTTCATAGCAGCCTAAATAAACTATTCTGATCACCGCCCTAGCGAGTGCTGGCCGATTTGTGGGGTTGTCTTGAGGTATTGTTTTCCCTGGGGAACTTTGTCCCTCCACCCTCCGAACTGCAGGCGAGTGAAGCCAGCCAGATCCAGCAGAGCAGTGCCAGAAGAGGAGTCCGGAGCCTCAGGTACCAGCCACCTACACCTACTCGTGATTCGGTTATATCACATTTGGCGTCCGCGAACAGGATTCAGCGATGTCAGACTCGGACCAAGCACAGGCCCCTACGTCAACCAGGAGGAGAAGACTCCCTGCATCACCCGGGGAAAGAAATTCGGTGGAAATGACGGCGGCACCCATCACCATGCCATACTACTTTGGAGCACCCTGGGTACCGACTTACTCGGGAAACAACACCCCGGGGACACACACGCTGAAAGAATTTAAAAACAGGATACTCTCCATGACACAGTTATACAAGCTCGGCAACAAACAAGCAGTAGAAATACTGGTGGGGCAACTGAGAGGCCCAGCACTACGCGAAGTGAGAACGTGGGAAACCGATGAAAAGAAAACGGTAGAACAGATCTTTGAAAAACTGCGGGAGATCTTTGAATCGAAGACGATAGCAGATTTAAAGAGCCGCCTGTATTCAAGAAAGCAGCGACCGAATGAGCCTCTGCGGGAATACGCGCTAAGCTTGCAGGAAGCCATGAAGGCCATACAACTAAGAGAAAAGACACCGAAAGAACTAGTAGATGAAACATTGACCAACCTTTTCATCGAAGGAGCGAGAGAGGAGGCAGTCAAGTCACAATTACGTATGTGGAGGCGGCAACAACCTGACAGCTCCTTCGCCAAATTTAAAGAGACCACCCTGCAGATCCTGGGCATGAACCAGAGTGGCCGGGATGAAGATGAGGAGTCGGCAGAAGGAGAGGTCTACCAACAGGCCCCAAAAGGGCAAATCACGGACACCCTATACCCAAGTAGGCCCGTTACACAACAGGCACAAGCCCCCGCAGAACCAAGCCCGCTCGACGTGCTGACTCGCCAGATGTCCGAGCTAACTAATAATATGACGCGCATGTCACAGAAATTAGAAGACTTAGACAGAAACCAAAGCAGAAGTCGACAAGGAGAATGGCGGCAAGACCGTGGCCCAAGGAACCGCCCAAGATGGGAAGTCACACGCGAGTCCGGCCGAAGACCATCCGATCAATTCGACCAGCAAGGGCGACCGATCTGCAGGAGGTGCCGGCTGAGCGGACACGTCGAGAGAAATTGCCCAGAAACGGCTTTAAACGAGGGGACCCCGAGGCAAGGGACCGACCCTCGGGAGGAGATGCACTAACTGGTCCGACACCACCAGCAGAATGGTGGCCCCGATACGTCGGGGAATGCCCCCACCTGAGCATCAGAGTGAACGGGGTACAGATGACAGCCCTGTTGGATACAGGGTCACAGGTGTCCACCATCAGGATCACCGACTTCCTACAGCACTGGGCGCAAGAAGACATCGTGTCTCCCCCCGCAACCTGGTTACACCTACTAGCCAGTAACGGCCAGCCTATCACCTTCCAAGGATATTGGGAAACTGATGTCCAAGTGGGAAAAGCCACCCTGGGCCAACAGGGGTTCTTGGTCACCACCAACTCTAACGAATACTTGCCGCCGATAATACTTGGCATGAATGTGCTAAGGAACTGCCCGGGCGAAGTAGTGGAAGCATTACAGTGGGAAATGAGAACAGCCCCCCCCCAAGAGAAGAAGGCTTTGCAGCAAACAGTGCGACTGATCACGGGTCAGCAGAGGTTTGTCAACGAGCAAGGAGAAGTGGGGAAGGCCCGAATCGCAGACCGCCGCCCGATCCTCCTGCGCCCAAACTCGGAGCAAGTCGTCTGGTGCAAGGCCAGAACAGGACCAGGAGGCAGAGACTACGAAGCCCTGATAGAGCCCTGCGATACTGACGATCGACAGCCCTTCGCAGTTGCCAGGACCCTGGCGAAGGTGGTCCAAGGGAGAGTACCAGTGAGGCTGCTGAATCCACACCCATACGCAGTCAGACTATATAAGTATTGTCAAGTGGCCAGGATCAGCTGGGTGGACTTCCAGGACATCTTGGGGCAAAGCGCCGTGGCGGCTCAGCAAGGGGTGATGGAGGAAGAGAGAGACGACAGCGAACCCCCCTGGCACGCAGCCATACAGATCGGAGATGGGGACACTCCGGCTGAGAAGCGAGAGGGGGTCCTCCGCGTTGTGGAACGGAATGCTGCCGCGTTCAGTCAACACCCGAGCGACTTCGGTAAGGCAGAAAAGGTATACCACCACATCCCGACAGGATCGGCCCCCCCGGTCAAGGAACGGCACCGACCCCTCCCACCAGCCATGTACCAGCCCGTCCGGAACATGATCACCGAAATGAAAGAGGCTGGTGTCATCAAAGAAAGCCATAGCCCCTGGGCGGCCCCCCTTGTGATCGTCAAAAAGAAGGACGGTAGTCTGCGCTTCTGCGTGGACTACCGCAAACTGAACGCCGTAACCCATAAGGACGCTTATCCGCTCCCTAGGATCGAGGAGTCGCTCACGGCCCTGAAAACGGCGGAATACTTCTCGACCCTTGACCTGACCAGCGGGTACTGGCAGGTCCAGATGGCCCCAGAAGATAGAGAGAAGACGGCCTTCACGACGCCAATGGGCCTGTTCGAGTTCGACAGAATGCCCTTCGGACTCTGTAACGCCCCCGCCACGTTCCAGCGTGTGATGGAGCACTGCCTTGGGCAGCACAACTTCGAAATGGTGCTCCTCTATCTGGACGACGTGATCATTTTCTCAAGGAGCTATGACGACCATCTACGGCACCTGGACGAGGTCTTCAAACGACTGATACAGAGCGGTTTGAAGCTGAAGCCCAGCAAATGTCACCTGCTGAAGCCTAGAGTACAGTACCTCGGGCATGTCGTTAGCGCGGAAGGCGTGATGCCCGACCCAGAGAAGATCACTGTCGTCAGAGACTGGCCAGCGCCCAAGACCGTCAGAGAGGTCCGCAGTTATCTGGGGTTCGTGGGCTATTACCGAAGATTCATCGAGAACTTTGCGAAGGTGGCATCCCCCCTGCATGAACTACTGAGGGGCCAGTCGGGCCAGGAGCGAAGGGGGTCGGCCCTAATCGCTTGGGGAGAAGAGCAACAGCAGGCCTTTAATCAATTGAAGAGATCTTTAATCGACGCTCCCTTGCTGGCTTACCCCGATTATGACAAACCATTCCAACTCTACACGGACGCCAGCAACCGCGGGCTCGGTGCTGTGCTCTCTCAGACTCAGGATGGGCGTGAGCGAGTAATAGCGTATGCCAGCAGAGGCCTCCGTAAGACCGAGAGGAATTGCGAAAATTATAGTGCTTTCAAGCTGGAGATGCTCGCCCTGGTATGGGCAGTTACCGAGAAGTTTAAGCACTACCTAGCCGCCACCCCATTTGTAGTCATGACCGACAACAACCCCTTAGTGCACCTGCAGAATGCCAAATTGGGAGCCTTAGAACAGCGGTGGATGTCGCGCCTCGCCAGCTACCGGTTCACCACTAACTACCGTAGTGGCAAAGCCAACGCCAATGCAGACGCCCTCTCCAGACTGCCTGTGACCGATGCCCCCGAAGAGGTAGGGGACCCGAACGAGGATGTGGAAATGCCCATATTCAAGGCGTATAGGGCAAGAAACTTGGCAACCTCGAATCCCCTGTCCGTCCCAGACTCCCGCCTGCAGAAGGCCGACCTACTCGACACCCCTACAGTCGACTGGAGGAAAATTCAGCGCCAAGATCCGGTGCTGAAGGAATTCCTGGTTCTACTCAACCAACGCCGCCACTTGGACCGAGACCAACGCAGAGAAGCTGACCCCGAACTGGTGAAGCTGCTGCGGCATCGCGACCGAGTTCGCCAGGAAGAAGGCATCCTGGTCCGTGACAGTGTGGACCCCGGCACACACCACCCCGTGGTTCAGGTGGTTGTTCCAAGAAAACAGGCTCCACTACTTCTGGCCGCCTACCACGACAAATCCGGCCACTTTGGCGTGCAGAAGACGGAAGCCATCCTGCGTACCCGGTACTTCTGGGTGGGTATGCGAGAAGACGTTGACAACTGGTGCCGTGCCTGCATTCCCTGCAGTCTAAAGAGAGCTCCTGACGCGTCCCAGCGAGATCCATTACACTCCATCAAGACCCAACGCCCGTTGCAGATCGTGGCTCTTGACCACGTCAAACTCGAACCTAGCTCCAGTGGGCATCAATATGCCTTGACCATCACTGACCACTACAGCAAATTCCTTGTGGTCACCCCGGTTAGAGACCTCACCGCCAAGACTACCGCAGAGCAATTTCTTAAGCACTTCGCGAGACCCTACGGCTATCCTGACTGCATCCTCACGGACCAAGGGCCCGCCTTTGAGTCCCAGCTTTTTCACGAGTTATGCTCCTACTATGGATGTCGGAAAATCAGGACCACGGCCTATCACCCCCAGGGAAACGGGCTCTGCGAACGGTCTAACCAGACCATCATCGGCATGCTCCGCAGTCTGTCGGCAGGAGACCGAAACAAGTGGCCGACCCTACTCCCCGAACTGGCGTACCTCTACAATAATGCCGAACATTGCTCCACCGGCTTCACCCCGTATTACCTAATGTTTGGCCGCAAGGGCAAGTTACCGCAAGACTTGGAACTGTCTCCGATGGAAGGCCCATCAACCCAACCCCAGACCGACTGGGTCCGTGAGCACCAGCAGAGGATTGACGCTGCTAGAGAAGTCGTTACTCAGCGGATGGAGGGCGCTCAGCGTCGACAAGGAAAGGATTACAACTCTAACAATAGGCCCGAGACCTTGAAAGTGGGAGACCCTGTATGGAAGAAACGGAACCACCGCTCAAGTAAGCTCGACGCCATGTGGGAAAGTGAACCATACACAGTCGTCAGAACACCCGCGGGTGACCGGTACACCTACGAAATCCAAAGGACCCCTGGAGGACCAATCAACGTGGTGTCCAGAGATCAGCTCAAGCTCCGCACTGCTGAAGTCCCAGTAGAATCGAGAGTCTCGCCTGAGGTGGAGGGGCAGGGAACCTGGGGGGGCATGCCTTGGGATGACCCTACTGATCTGTTAGTTTTCATGAGTGCTCCAGTACCTTTCCTTTCACGGGAGCCCCCTGTGCCGGTGGCCAGCCACCCTGTAGCAGAAGAGCACTCACCGGTGCCGGACCACGGTCCCCCGGAGGTACCTCAGCCCGCGATCTGGACGCGCAGGTCGGAACGCACGACCAAGGGTGTCCCACCCTTGAGGTATAGACAGTAAAGCGCCTATCTGTATTGGTCATTGAAAGTTTTATTTTGTTGTGTGTGTTTGGACTGTTTCCATTTGAATGTACAGTCGTTTACCCTGCCATGGACATTTGTGGTACTGAACGTGCTGTTTAGTAACCCAGAGACTATTAGACCTCCGCTATAATGCCCGCGGACTGGCATTCTTCAAGCGGGGAAGCATGTGGCATTCTAGAATGGGGCTACCCTTCATTTTACAGCCCCTTCGGGGTCTGCATCGTTGTGACATTGGTGGGCAGCGGTGCCCTCAACCAACATGGCGGACGGCCAGTCAAGGACTGGGTTGTCCGTCCACCAATCCGGGCTCAGGAAAAACAGAGCGGGAACCAGGAGGGGAGGAGAGTGCTGGTGGCGCGAAAAGGGGGAGAAGGAGCGAGGCGGCAGGACGAGGAAGACGGCGTGAGAAGTGAGGGAGAGAAGAACGTGACGGAGCGGGAGCCGAGAGAGCGCGCTGCCACAGCTGGGAGGAAGAATCGCGAGGCGGCTGACACCCGGGCGCGGCGGAGTGACATCACCGCCGGGTAGCAGAGACGCCGGGCGGCACATCAGAGGAGAAGACCCGGAGAGCCGGCGGAGTCGCTGAGTGGGGCAACGCTGCGCCTGCGGCGCCCCCACTAGTGCTCCCGGTGAAGAGGACGAGGTCCTGCAGAGGCGCCAGCGGTGGAGGAGTGTCGGGTCCCTGTTCGTGACGGGCAGGAGCCTGCAACTGCACCAGGTCACCAGGTACTCGCTAAGCCAGGCCACCAGCCCCAGCTCAGTGCCCCACTATCTCCAGGCATACAACTACCCCCGGCGCCCTCACCCTCTTGGGCACTAAACCCTCAGCCATCTTATCAGCCCAGTGCCACTACCCGCTTTGGCGGTGAGGATCCAGCCTGACAGCCACTTGGCCCCTCTTTAGTAAGTGTCGCTTTGAGCCGTACCCGGCTGGGACCAGTACCAGGAGGAGAGAAAAAGGGGCCATTAAAGGAAGCAGGCCTCCAGCCCAGTTGAAATCCCCTGCCTTCCATGGTACCATTGGCACCCTACCTATTAGGGACTAATTCAGAACAGCCTGCCTCTGCCTTGCAGCCTAAACCCCTGTGATTGGGTGGTGCTCACCCACTCGCTGCCGCATTTAACCAGTGACTGCCATTGGGACAGCAGTTCAGGGACTCAGTATCTTTTGACCTATGGACCTCTGTTATTATTTGTACTAGTGTGCAGTGTTACAGTCTTATAGAAATTGTCTTGCAAACCCTTGTTCTTTTTTTATGTGGGATCCTCATATTCCGCCGCGCACAGATGGTTGGCGGAAGCATTGAAACAAAGTATTGTGTGAGTTGTGGCCTACGGGTATTATAGTTGGCCCCATTGCGCACAATATTTCTACTCTAGAACAGTTCCTATTACTTTAGTACTACGTGACAACTGTAGTGCACAGATTGTGTACCTGGTATTGATCTTCTGTCTTATTGTTATTACATTGATAACCTTTCTGTTATAGCGGTGATCTTTCACTTCATAGCAGCCTAAATAAACTATTCTGATCACCGCCCTAGCGAGTGCTGGCCGATTTGTGGGGTTGTCTTGAGGTATTGTTTTCCCTGGGGAACTTTGTCCCTCCACCCTCCGAACTGCAGGCGAGTGAAGCCAGCCAGATCCAGCAGAGCAGTGCCAGAAGAGGAGTCCGGAGCCTCAGGTACCAGCCACCTACACCTACTCGTGATTCGGTTATATCACATGTTGTGTTCTTGATTACTGACCTCAAGCATTTTGACAGAATATCATATGAATCCTGGTATGATTTATTGCCAGCCAAGGCAGAAACTACACATACTGTAAGGATCAAATAATGCACATACTGTAAGGATCAAATAATGCACTGGAATGCACTGTCAGAATCACCGTGAATTCATGTGAAGCGGACACCAGGTAGAACCCACCATACAGAATAAATACTAGAAATTTCTATAAGCCACCCGAAAGGCGATAAAAAGCTGGGCTCTATATCAAAAATAGAGCAGTGATACCTGATACAAGGCAATAAAAGCCACAAAGAAAGGACAAAATATACCAGCATTTATCGCAGACGGTGAAAACCACTAAAAGACTACACTAACAGCCCCAGCTCAGTACCTACCTTTTTAATTCTATTTTTCTTCACACTTAATTTTCCTTGTCTCACTATATAGTTATGTTGTTAAGTATATGTCATTTTTAACCTCTATAATTTCACAGTGTCTAAGAATTTGTATGTCCTCCGGTTTCACACAATAAAAGAAAAACTTGAAGGACATTTTTAAATAAGAAAATACTCTCTAAAATATTGGAAAAAAATCTCCCTCATATATAAAAAAAAAAAAAAAAAAAAAAAGAAGGTGTGCGTCCCAATATACAACTCCTTTCTCTTCTTGTGTACCCATATAGATTCATTTAGTTGTAAGGACAGCACCCGCACCAAACCCAAAAACAGAATTGGTGGCAAAAACCTAAATTGACAGGTTGACAAGCAACAAGTGTGCAGACTTATAACCTTCCTTCTGCCTTGTCAAAGTCTGAGAACCCTTATAGAACATTGCGACTTCCCCCTTACAGCGATGGGACCCGAATCATCCCCAGAGAGAGGAATAAATACTGTAATGTGTATCATATAAGCATAATCCCGCAACGCTCTATAGAGACGCACATATACACAAATATATATATATATATATATATATATATATATATATATATACACACACATACACACACACTATAACTGCAGGTCACACTCACACTCCAGGTCCGAGTCTTCCCCCAGCAGGTACCGGGTGACAGCCTGAAGCTGGTTCAGCTTGCGATGATCGGGGTCTATGTCAGTGATACAATATATCCTGCAGGAGAGAATATACATAATAGTAACATATATATATATATATATACACACACACACGTTTTGGAGATCGGCACTCCTGCTGACAGACGATGGTCCGTGGTGCCTTCCTGCAAATAGTCCCACTGTTACTGACAAAGCAGCTTCAATAAGACAGGCGGCGCTCCAACGGTGTAGATTCAAAAAAGTGCAATATTTATTTCAATAAGCCATTGCCGACGTTTCAAGACATTCGTCTTTTCATCAGGGCGTGTAGCTAAAAAATAAAGTGCTGTGCAGAAGACCCCAGACATGTATCTATATACTTGGCTCAATTTTTAATGAACCTCTGTTACTGTGATCATAGCTTTATAATGCACACTAGATAAGCTCATTTACCTGACACCTGTGACCGCTGCCCCTTTAACACAAATTATATATACGGTCCTCACTAAGGGAAATCACATGGGGAAATATCTGTCCCAACAGCGTTAGTGAATACGCACAATCTATATACAGGCGTCTGATGTCAGTACTCACCATTCGTCGGCCAAGGTAAGGTCCGGGTGCAGGAGGTCATGCAGGCCTGTAATAGTAAGTAGCTGTATTATTACTAAGTATGGGCTGTATCTATTGTTCTTATGTCGGCACTTTTGTATCTGTACTTATAGATCACTACATAGATTTTACCATTAAGCAGTCTGTTTACAGTATATCCATAGGGTACATTCTCCCCCTGGTGCACGGACACCATTCTCCTATCCTTAGGTGACACTGCCCACACAGAGCCGCTGGGGACTCACCGCTCCTGCTGTGATCCCGGAACCCTCTCCGGCTCCGCCCCCCATGTGCCTGACCACCCGCTTGTCTCTGCGCATGTCTCACCTTCTTCCAGTGACGTGTTACCAATAAGAATGTATTCGCCGTGTCCTCGAGTCAGCACCACCCCAAGGCTGTAAGAGAGACAAAGTATCAGGTCTGTTCCTCCGCCCAACGCATTTCACCATCCATCACTTCCTGCAGAATGAACGCTGTGAACCAGGACTACCGACACTTCAGTAACCTCTGACCCCGATCTGGGTCAGAGGTTACTGTCATGCAATTTCTTGCAAGTTTTCTAACTCAATAACTAATTCCCTGTTCACCTAAATGGATTAAACTGACCAAAGTGACATCCCTGCTGCACACCTGTATAGCCCTCCCCCACCTCCACCCCACCCCCCACACTGAACATCACGGCGGCCCCCTCCTCACCTGAATGGCGTGTCACTGATATCCGTAAAGAAATAGTCACTGGTCAAAAACAGAACACGCTTCTGCAAAGGAAGGAGACAGGAGCTCACGTGACACAAGGTTAACGTCTACTGAGACGGGAAGGGGTGGACAGGCACACCAATTTTTTGGGGGCGTTTGGAATGGTGGAGGCTAGGAAAGGGGCCACTGTGCCAGGGTGGAGGGGCTGCTAATGTTTACAGTTAGGGGCTTTACAACTGTTCTCAGAATTCTCATCCACAATTATTTATTGACAAGTCTCTCTCGGTATTTACTAACCGGTGTTACATCGGAGATGTCACTGAGCCTTACTTACCCCTTTATCCACAGTGACCTTCACATCCATAGAGAGGGTTCCAGTCTCCCCGTTAATCATGGCCGTCCGGAGCTGTGTGCAGGAATAAGCAGATGAGTCCCGGCTCCGTCATACACACCTGACCGGCGCCGAGAGCCATGTACGGTTATTGTACACTCACAATCTCATCGCGGTCCTCCCACTCCACCTCGGACAGATCCACGCTGTTGTAGTTGGGCTTCGGCCGGAGCTTCTTCCCTTCCTTGTACTGGGGGATAAGGAACAGGGTGTGGGTGACCGGGCAGACGGACAGGGGCGAGGTGGCATCTCCTCGCGCACTCAGTGGCATCTCCTCGCGCACTCAGTGGCATCTCCTCGCGCACTCAGTGGCATCTCCTCGCGCACTCAGTGGCATCTCCTCGCGCACTCAGTGGCATCTCCTCGCGCACTCAGTGGCATCTCCTCGCGCACTCAGTGGCATCTCCTCGCGTACTCAGTGGCCCACAAATTGTTCAGGGTGTGGTAAATGCACAAGGTGTATGCGGACACACATGTATACAGGACACACACACGCAACCAAACAATACAGAGAGAGAGGCGACACTCACCAGCGGGCGTAAGTCGGGGTGCGAGAGGATGTAGCCATTGTTGGTGTTCAGGAAGGCGTAGCCATGGACTCCGAGCTGAGGAAACAGAGAGGGACGAGAACAATGAGGGGTCACTGGGCGATAATGGGGCGTCTGTAACAAGGGTACACCTGCAGAATTCGGGCGATGTAATTACGCTTCTTTACAGACAGGCCTTGAGCACCAACAATGTATAAGGTGCAAGTGGGCGCTGATAATGACGGCGATGAAACAAGCGGACAACAGGGGCGGTCTGGCCACAGAAATGCGCACTTCGCTGTATACGGGTGAATACGCTCATTGGGGCCGGCGCATGTAATGTGGGAGAAAATATGGCCGACGTACGCTAAAATCTGCACCAGCGCCTGTGAGCGTTATATAGTGCAGACATTGGCTGTGATGTCTGTATACGGTCTGTATACGGGAGGAGAACTTACATTACAGAGAGAAGTATTACTATAGTATGAAGAATTGCGAGGTCTGTATATGAAGGTGAAAGCTCTGTCACCAGGGGGCGCTGTGCACCTACAAGTACCAGCATCGTGGCTGCGTTACCCCCGCAGGCCTCACCTTGTACCTAGGAGCCAGCTTCAGGAGCTCCCGCAGAGGAACATCTGACCCCACAACGCCTAACAGGATCCCCTCTGATCTCTGGAGACAGAAAAGGGCGACATTCAGATACACAAAACGGTAACTTAGTCCCAGGTTCACCAAAACTAGCCATCAGCTGTCCTAACAGGAGACGAACACCTAGCTGCTGCACAGGTGCACTCATTACTGGCTGACACATTATAAATGATCCTCAGGCGGAGCTAATTACTTCACTTGTGATTCTGTGAGGAGATCTGGAAAACATGCACTGCTGGAAGCTCTCGGGGACTGTAGTTGGCTACCTCAGTTCTAGACTATGTCGGGAGCCTTAATACAGAGACACAAAGGAGTACATTTAATAAAATGGGAGTTCTGTTGAAGATTGGATGTTGCTATGGGCAACCAGTCCGATGCTATCTATTATCTTTTCTAGAAGGTGCTATAGAAAAAAACAGTTGGTTGCTAGGGGCAACATCCCATCTTCAATATAACTCCCATCTTAGAAAATGTTCCCCCCAAAAAACCTGAAAAAGTAACTTTTTTAAGCAATTCCACCGGCATCCAGTTCTGCGATATTATATGGAGGAATATATGCAGAGTGCGGAGATTGTATAGCGGCGCTCTAAGCACGTTACTTGGGATATACGAGAACTCTAGACGCAGGAGTTACCTTATTCTGCAATTACGTATATCAGCCATAGAACGCATAGACCATCCCGTTATCCCGTATACTGCGCAGAATGGCCGTGACAACGCCCCAGAGACCCGGAACTTGCTGTAAAACTCACTGTAATAGTCCCGCAGCGCTGTGTCCCCCCCCCCCCCAATCCCCCATCTTTCCCGCCATCACTCACCGTCTCGTTCTTCTTACTGAACACCGGCATGGCCACCGTGGTCATAAGCAGCAGGCTCTGGGCCTGGGAAGCGAAGAGCTGGGGGCAGACAGAGAAACAATTAATAATACAGTGGGCAGTTGGTTTCCTTAGCGGGCGCCAGGGCCTGTTCCAACAACCCAGCGACGGGTCACTGTGCCATCGATCCGCAGCCTGGAACGTCTCCTAATGACAGAGTAATTCCAACATTGATCATTAGACTCTGAGCGTTACCAGTGTATCATAAATGTGTTCTGTATAATAATCTTAGGAGCCGGCCAAGTATGACCCCCCTTACAGAGCGGAGTCCCCCCCATAGACCCCCGCATTCCCATTACAGTCTGTACATGTAATTGCTGCTTTATTACCAACCATCTGGCCTACAGCTTTAACCTGAAACCAGGTTCTCAAAGTTGGTCCTCAGGACCCCACACTGTGCAGGTTTTTCAGATCTCACAGAATCACAACTGAAATAATTATCTCCACCTGTGGAGCTTTTAAAATGTGTCAGTCAGTAATGAGTGCACCTGTGCATCTGTCGGGTGACCTGGAAAATGTGAACGGTGTGGGATCCTGAGGACGGAGTTTGAGAACCACTGTCCTAGATCTACAAATCCTGTGTATCTGATCCACAACGAAGGGGCTGATTCTAGGCCACAGGTAAACTGGCTGCAGTGTTGGGGCGACGTTGGTGCCCACATTACTACCTTATGCGAAGATTCTGTTGAACGCGTGGGCTCGCGTGTGCACAAGCGGAAACACACTATATCACACTAGGCGCAGGAGACCTGTCAGGCTTCCTTTGCTCGTACGCCCGACTCAGAATCGCATGGTGCTCAAGATATACCGCCAAGGCATGCCCACAAACAAACCAGGTGGTTCACCGCCCAGCTCACACCCTGAAACACCCCATTTCACAGAAAGGCAGATCCCAACAGGTTGCATTTCTCTCAGAACAGGACGGAGATGCGCACATATGAGTAAATTCTTAGCTGCGCAAGTGGTGTATGCAAAACCTTTCCATTTGCATCTGCGATGCGACTGAGAATAAGCCCCTAGCACGGTGACGGAGAATATCCTGGAAATCAAATTGCCATTGTGCGCTCAGACCGCTAGTGTAACAGTGGTGTGTGATAACACCAGGTGGTCAGCATGGACTGCAATGGAGGATACCGCAGCGCTTGTGGAGAACTAAACGGTGCAAATTCCATTGCAGTAAAAAGATTTTTCTTCCACAGACTGCTATAGCGCACACATTACACAGCCATGTACAGGGAATGTCTCTGCACCTCAGGAGCTTACAATCTATGGATCGCTGCTTTGTGAAACTGTAGAGCCCTGCGATCAGACTGCCGCCACCCTGCAGGACTGGGACCCGCCCTGTGCAAAACTGCAAATTAGTGTGCAAGGCTGTGCAAATGAATCCTCAGCCGCTCCCCATGTAATGATTCCCCAGTGTGTGCAGTGTGTGTGTAGCCCAGGACTTACTCAGCAGCTGTGATAGAATCAGGCCGATCGGGGGCGGAGCTGACATCACATGACTTCCCCTCACACACCTGGCCACGCCTGTGTATTACCTGACAGTCCCAGATAACAGCCGCTCACCATGTAATGATTCCCCAGTGTGTGCAGTGTGTGCGTAGCCCAGGACTTACTCAGCGGCTGTGATAGAATCAGGCTGATCAGGGGCGGAGCTGACGTCACATGACTTCCCCTCACACACCTGGCCACGCCTGCGTATTACCTGACACTCCCAGATAACAGCCACTCACCATGTAATGATTCCCCAGTGTGTGCAGTGTGTGTAGCCCAGGACTTACTCAGCGGCTGTGATAGAATCAGGCTGATCGGGGGCGGAGCTGACGTCACATGACTTCCCCTCATACACCTGGCCACGCCTGCGTATTACCTGACACTCCCAGATAACAGCCGCTCACCATGTAATGATTCCCCAGTGTGTGCAGTGTGTGTGTAGCCCAGGACTTACTCAGCGGCTGTGATAGAATCAGGCTGATCGGGGGCGGAGCTGATGTCACATGACTTCCCCTCATACACCAGGCCATGCCTGCGTATTACCTGACACTCCCAGATAACAGCCGCTCACCATGTAATGATTCCCCAGTGTGTGCAGTGTGTGTGTAGCCCAGGACTTACTCAGCGGCTGTGATAGAATCAGGCTGATCGGGGGCGGAGCTGACATCACATGACTTCCCCTCACACACCTGGCCACACCTGCGTATTCCCTGACACTCCCAGATAACAGCCGCTCACCATGTAATGATTCCCCAGTGTGTGCAGTCTGTGCGTAGCACAGGACTTACTCAGCGGCTGTGATAGGATCAGGCTGATCGGGGGCGGAGCTGACATCACATGACTTCCCCTCACACACCTGGCCACGCCTGCGTATTACCTGACACTCCCAGATAACAGCCGCTCACCATGTAATGATTCCCCAGTGTGTGCAGTGTGTGCAGTCTGTGCGTAGCCCAGGACTTACTCAGCGGCTGTGATAGAATCAGGCTGATCGGGGGCGGAGCTGACGTCACATGACTTCCCCTCACACACCTGGCCACGCCTGCGTATTACCTGACACTCCCAGATAACAGCCGCTCCCCATGTAATGATTCCCCAGTGTGTGCAGTCTGTGTGTAGCCCAGGACTTACTCAGCGGCTGCGAAAGAATCAGGCTGATCGGGGGCGGAGCTGACATCACATGACTTCCCCTCACACACCTGGCCACGTCTGTGTATTACCTGACACTCCCAGATAACAGCCGCTCCCCATGTAATGATTTCCCAGTGTGTGCAGTCTGTGCGTAGCCCAGGACTTACTCAGCAGCTGTGATAGAATCAGGCTGATCGGGGGCGGAGCTGATGTCACATGACTTCCCCTCACACACCTGGCCACGCCTGCGTATTACCTGACACTCCCAGATAACAGCCGCTCCCCATGTAATGATTTCCCAGTGTGTGCAGTCTGTGTGCAGTCTGTGTGCAGTCTGTGCGTAGCCCAGGACTTACTCAGCGGCTGTGATAGAATCAGGCTGATCGGGGGCGGAGCTGATGTCACATGACTTCCCCTCATACACCTTGCCACGCCTGCGTATTACCTGACACTCCCAGATAACAGCCGCTCTTAGCATTTATTACTAACTAACCCTAACCCTGAGGAGGGGAGATGGAGCGTTCTGAATCTGGGTAGGGGGGACAGAGAATTCTTTATCTGGGGAGGAGGACGGATCGTTCTGTATCTGGGGAGGGGGGACAGAGCGTTCTGTATCTGGGGAGGGGGACAGAGCGTTCTGTGTCTGAGGAGGGGGACAGAGCGTTCTGTAACTGAGGAGGGGGACGGAGCGTTCTGTATCTGAGGAGGGGGACAGAGCGTTCTGTATCTGAGGAGGAGGACAGATCGTTCTGTATCTGGGGAGGGGGGACAGAGCGTTCTGTATCTGAGGAGGGGGACGGAGCAGTCTGTATCTGAGGAGAGGGACGGAGCATTCCATATCTGAGGAAGGGGGACGGAGTGCTCCGTATCTAAGGAGGGGGGACGGAGCGCTCCGTATCTGAGGAGGGGGGACGGAGCGCTCCGTATCTGAGGAGGGGGGACGGAGCGTTCTGTATCTGAGGAGGGGGACAGAGCGTTTCTGTATCTGAGGAGGGGGAACAGAGCATTTCTGTATATGAGGAGGGGGAACAGAGCATTTCTGTATCTGAGGAGGGGGACGGAGCATTTCTGTATCTGAGGAGGGGGGACAGAGCGTTCTGTATCTGAGGAGGGGGGACAGAGCGTTCTGTATCTGGGGAGGGGAACAGAGCGTTCTGTATCTGGGGAGGGGGGACAGAGCGTTCTGTATCTGGGGAGGGGGGACGGAGCGTTCTGTATCTGGGGAGGGGGGACGGAGCGTTCTGTATCGGAGGAGGGGGACGGAGCGTTCTGTATCTGAGGAGGGGGACGGAGCATTCTGTATCTGAGGAGGGGGACGGAGCATTCTGTATCTGAGGAGGGGGACGGAGCATTCTGTATCTGAGGAGGGGGACGGAGCATTCTGTATCTGGGGAGGGGGACGGAGCGTTCTGTATCTGGGGAGGGGGACGGAGCGTTGCCAGGTGCTCTGTAAACATCTCTGCCTACAATAAAGCCATCTCCTCTCCGGTTGCTGGGCAGACCCACGGAGATGTCCTCCAGTTCCCAGCAACCATCAGATGTGCGGCCCCTGTGTGTACATTACACTCAGCGCTTAACGACACATTTCCCTGCAATCGATGCCAAATTGTGTTTGTCACATTACATCCTCGTGTGCCAGAAATATCAGCTCCCATCTGCTGTAATCAGGGGCGTATGGATATACCTGTAATCCTGTATCCCTGGGCTCTGTACCTGGGGGGGCATTTGGGAGCCCCTGTAATCCTGTATCCCCGGGCTCTGTACCTGGGGGGCGTACGGGAGCACCTGTAATCCTGTATCCCCGGGATCTGTACCTGGGGGGCATACGGGAGCACCTGTAGTCATGTATTCCCGGGCTCTGTACCTGGGGGCAAACGGGAGCACCTGTAATCCTGTATCCCCGGGCTCTGTACCTGGGGGGCGTACGGGAGCACCTGTAATCCTGTATCCCCGGGCTCTGTACCTGGGGGGTGTACGGGGGCACCTGTAATCCTGTATCCCCGGGCTCTGTACCTGGGGGATGTATGGGAGCACCTGTAATCATATATCCCCAGGCTCTGTACCTGGGGGGCGTACGGGAGCACCTGTAATCCTGTATCCCCGGGCTCTGTACCTGGGGGGTGTACGGGGGCACCTGTAATCCTGTATCCCCGGGCTCTGTACCTGGGGGATGTATGGGAGCACCTGTAATCCTGTATCCCCAGGCTCTGTACCTGGGGGGCGTACGGGAGCACCTGTAATCCTATATCCCCAGGCTCTGTACCTGGGGGGCATACGGGAGCACCTGTAATCCTGTATCCCTGGGCTCTGTACCTGGGGGGTGTACGGGGGCACCTGTAATCCTGTATCCCCGGGCTCTGTACCTGGGGGATGTATGGGAGCACCTGTAATCCTGTATCCCCAGGCTCTGTACCTGGGGGGCGTACGGGAGCACCTGTAATCATATATCCCCAGGCTCTGTACCTGGGGGGCATACGGGAGCACCTGTAATCATGTATCCCTGGTCTCTGTACCGGGGGGCGTACGGGAGCACCTGTAATCATGTATCCCCGGGCTCTGTACCTGGGGGGCGTACGGGAGCACCTGTAATCCTGTATCCCAGGGCTCTGTACCTGGGGGGCGTACGGGAGCACCTGTAATCCTGTATCCCCGGGCTCTGTACCTGGGGGGTGTACGGGAGCACCTGTAATCATGTATCCCCGGGCTCTGTACCTGGGGGGCGTACGGGAGCACCTGTGATCCTGTATCCCCGGGCTCTGTACCTGGGGGGCGTACGGGAGCACCTGTGATCCTGTATCCCCGGGCTCTGTACCTGGGGGCGTACGGGAGCACCTGTTATCCTGTATCCCCGGGCTCTGTACCTGGGGGGCGTACGGGAGCACCTGTAATCCTGTATCCCCGGGCTCTGTACCTGGGGGGCGTACGGGAGCACCTGTAATCCTGTATCCCAGGGCTCTGTACCTGGGGGGGCATACGGGAGCACCTGTAATCCTGTATCCCCGGGCTCTGTACCTGGGGGGTGTACGGGAGCACCTGTAATCATGTATCCCCGGGCTCTGTACCTGGGGGGCGTACGGGAGCACCTGTGATCCTGTATCCCCGGGCTCTGTACCTGGGGGCGTACGGGAGCACCTGTAATCCTGTATCCCAGGGCTCTGTACCTGGGGGTGTACGGGAGCACCTACAATCCTGTATCCCCGGGCTCTGTACCTGGGGGGCGTACGGGAGCACCTGTAATCCTGTATCCCCGGGCTCTGTACCTGGGGGGCGTACGGGAGCACCTGTAATCCTGTATCCCCGGGCTCTGTACCTGGGGGGCGTACGGGAGCACCTACAATCCTGTATCCCCGGGCTCTGTACCTGGGGGGCGTACGGGAGCACCTGTAATCCTGTATCCCCGGGCTCTGTACCTGGGGGGCGTACGGGAGCACCTGTAATCCTGTATCCCGGGCTCTGTACCTGGGGGGCGTACGGGAGCGCCTGTAATCCTGTATCCCCGGGTTCTGTACCTGGGGGCGTACGGGAGCACCTGTAATCCTGTATCCCCGGGCTCTGTACCGGGGGGCGTACGGGAGCACCTGTAATCATGTATCCCCGGGCTCTGTACCTGGGGGGCGTACGGGAGCACCTGTAATCCTGTATCCCCGGGCTCTGTACCTGGGGGTCATACGGGAGCACCTGTAATCCTGTATCCTAGGCTCTGTACCTGGGGGGGCGTACGGGAGCACCTGTAATCCTGTATCCCCGGGCTCTGTACCTGGGGGGCGTACGGGAGCACCTGTAATCCTGTATCCCCGGGATCTGTACCTGGGGGGCGTACGGGAGCGCCTGTAATCATGTATCCTCGGGCTCTGTACCTGGGGGGTGTACGGGAGCACCTGTAATCCTGTATCCCCGGGCTCTGTACCTGGGGGGGCGTACGGGAGCACCTGTAATCCTGTATCCCCGGGCTCTGTACCTGGGGGGCGTACGGGAGCACCTGTAATCCTGTATCCCTGGGCTCTGTACCGGGGGGCGTACGGGAGCACCTGTAATCCTGTATCCCCGGGCTCTGTACCTGGGGGCGTACAGGAGCACCTGTAATCCTGTATCCCCGGGCTCTGTACCTGGGGGGTGTACGGGAGCACCTGTAATCCTGTATCCCCGGGCTCTGTACCGGGGGGCGTACGGGAGCACCTGTAATCCTGTATCCCCGGGCTCTGTACCTGGGGGGCGTACGGGAGCACCTGTAATCCTGTATCCCCGGGCTCTGTACCTGGGGCCGTACGGGAGCACCTGTAATCCTGTATCCCCGGGCTCTGTACCTGGGGGGTGTACGGGAGCACCTGTAATCCTGTATACCCAGGTTCTGTACCGGGGGGGGGGGGGGGTGTGTGTACGGGAGCACCTGTAATCATGTATCCCCGGGCTCTGTACCTGGGGGGCGTACGGGAGCACCTGTAATCCTGTATCCCCCGGCTCTGTACCTGGGGGGTGTACGGGAGCACCTGTAATCCTGTATCCCCGGGCTCTGTACCTGGGGGGCATACGGGAGCACCTGTAATCCTGTATCCCCGGGCTCTGTACCTGGGGGGCGTACGGGAGCACCTGTAATCATGTATCCCCAGGCTCTGTACATGGGGGATGTACGGGAGCACCTGTAATCCTGTATCCCCGGGCTCTGTACCTGGGGGGCGTACGGGAGAACCTGTAATCCTGTATCCCCGGGCTCTGTACCTGGGGGGTGTACGGGGGCACCTGTAATCCTGTATCCCCGGGCTCTGTACCTGGGGGGCGTACGGGAGCACCTGTAATCCTGTATCCCCGGGCTCTGTACCTGGGGGGCGTACGGGAGCACCTGTAATCCTGTATCCCCGGGCTCTGTACCTGGGGGGCGTACGGGAGCACCTGTAATCCTGTATCCCTGGGTTCTGTACCTGGGGGCGTACGGGAGCACCTGTAATCATGTATCCCCCGGCTCTGTACCTGGGGGATGTATGGGAGCACCTGTAATCCTGTATCCCCCGGCTCTGTACCTGGGGGATGTATGGGAGCACCTGTAATCCTGTATCCCTGGGCTCTGTACCTGGGGGGCGTACGGGAGCACCTGTAATCCTGTATCCCCCGGCTCTGTACCTGGGGGGTATACGGGAGCACCTGTAATCATATATCCCCGGGCTCTGTACCTGGGGGATGTACGGGAGCACCTGTAATCCTGTATCCCCGGGCTCTGTACCTGGGGGTAGTACGGGAGCACCTGTAATCATGTATCCCCGGGCTCTGTACCTGGGGGGCATACGGGAGCACCTGTAATCCTGTATCCCCGGGCTCTGTACCTGGGGGCGTACGGGAGCACCTGTAATCATGTATCCCCGGGCTCTGTACCTGGGGGGTATACAGGAGCACCTGTAATCCTGTATCCTCAGGCTCTGTACCTGGGGGCGTACGGGAGCACCTGTAATCATGTATCCCCGGGCTCTGTACCGGGGGGCGTACGGGAGCACCTGTAATCCTGTATCCCTGGGCTCTGTACCTGGGGGGCGTACGGGAGCACCTGTAATCCTGTATCCCCGGGCTCTGTACCTGGGGGGCGTACGGGAGCACCTGTAATCATGTATCCCCGGGCTCAGTACCTGGGGGGCGTACGGGAGCACCTGTAATCCTGTATCCCCGGGCTCTGTACCTGGGGGGTGTATGGGAGCACCTGTAATCCTGTATCCTCGGGCTCTGTACCTGGGGGCGTACGGGAGCACCTGTAATCATGTATCCCCGGGCTCTGTACCTGGGGGGTGTATGGGAGCACCTGTAATCCTGTATCCCCGGGCTCTGTACCTGGGGGGCGTACGGGAGCACCTGTAATCATGTATCCCCGGGCTCTGTACCTGGGGGGCGTATGGGAGCACCTGTAATCCTGTATCCCCGGGCTCTGTACCTGGGGGCGTACGGGAGTACCTGTAATCATGTATCCCCGGGCTCTGTACCTGGGGGGCGTACGGGAGCACCTGTAATCCTGTATCCCCGGGCTCTGTACCTGGGGGGCATACGGGAGCACCTGTAATCATGTATCCCCGGGCTCTGTACCTGGGGAGCGTACGGGAGCACCTGTAATCATGTATCCCCGGGCTCTGTACCTGGGGGGGCGTACGGGAGCAACTGTAATCCTGTATCCCCGGGCGTACGGGAGTACCTGCAGCTAGTATACACTACAAATCTCCATGTATACATGTGATAGGGATTACAGCCTATGTTCACATCCCCACTACTACTGACCGGGGGCGGCCATGATGATCGGTCTTCTCTGGGCGGAGCTATGCAGTGTATACTGGAAGCTTATATAGAGCAGTCCTGACATTCAAAGAAAAAGAATAAAATAATACTGGTAATATGTATCTAAAGTTTTTGTCATATTCAGATTCATCGCTTTATCCTTGCGGATATATATATTCCCGGCTTTTTAGGGTGTCATACCCTGCAACTAGATATAGCAATAGGGACCCCAATACACAGAGAAGCCTTGACGACAGCGTGGGGGCTTTTTCATACATTTGTGCAAATACAGTGACCAAGATCTCTGAATTCTATTATCATGCAGTGTTCTAAACTGGCTACTAATACCATTCAGTGTGAAGGGAAACCATGGATTTCTATAATACTGATAATCATCCAGAATGTAATAATAACAGATTATACAAAGCTACAGTATTGTCCTTTTAGCCCTATTTCTGGTCATGTAGTAATTGTCATATTACCTGGATCTCCTCTTATCTCACTACCCCAATGGTTTCCGTCTTCCAGCGAAAGAGCCGATTACAGTAAAACACCGGACATGTATATAATCAGGCGCGTGCAAGCCGTTCCTACTGATTGTGCTGTCCTACAAACACCACCACACAGTAACACAAGATCAATTTGCACAATCACGTGCAAAAAGGTGACACTTTCACAAACACTAACCAAACTAGCACCACTGTGACACGAGGGGCCCACAACATTGAAAGCACAGGTTACCTCCTCAGTTTGTGGCAGCTGTCGCACGGGATGGATGTGAGGGGGAGGCGAGGTGGAAAGGAACCGGGGTGGGGGGGAAGAAATGGGATGAGTTACAATGAGCAATGAGACACAGGTAAACAACATAAATCTGCAGAGAACACGGGTCTGACAGGAACTCCTGTCCCAGGAAGAGGTTACTAGAGGATAAGGTGCAGCTGGCATCCGCATGCAGTGATTGATGTCATCAACATTAGCTCCACCCACAAAATGGCTACCTATGGACAACAGGTGCACCTTATACTCCCGAGTTATGAGGCCCTTACACAGGTGACAGATGTATTACAGTCAATGTGAACGTGTGCAATGAATTATGGGTCAAAACCGGGTTGGACAGATGTTATAAATAGGTGTGAGGAGACACACGTAACGGTGAGGAACATTTTATCATCTGACAGTGTTCCATTATTCCTTACGTTACAGGTGAGACTTCGAGGCCCACTCTGATCCCACTTCTCTGACAACGGCCCAGGGGCCAGTGGTGAGTGAAATTGAGCACTAACCAACCACAGTTCCGCGCTACACTCACCGCACTATCCATGTACGCCTCTGTCCAGATAATATCGTGGTCGTGGTTGATCACCATCGGCCGGCTCAGCACGTGGAGGTATTCCATGACGTTTTCCTGGACATCGGCCAGCGTGGAGATCTGTGTGTAATACCCTGCAGAAGACGCGATGGCATGGGTTACTAGACAGCAGCAAATACACAAAGACACCATTCCCAGGGGAAGCCAATAATAATAATAAAGGTGCGAACGCTGGGTTATAATTACAGATATCCTGATTACAGCAGACTACGGGGAATGGCGGTAAAAAACAAAAATCACTTAAACAGGATCGGTCAGTGCTTGTGACAGCACAAAAGGGAAGGACATATATCTGCAATTCATTTTGTTTTACGTAAATACAACACTACAACACTAAAGCAGTGTTTTTGAACCTTTTTCAACTTGCGGCACACCAAACAAGATTTTAAAATTGCCAAGGCACACCATCAGAACCCCACAGGGAAAAATGCTTTGGCCCCCACAGGACAAACAAACCCATTAGTCCAGATGGAAAAAAAAAAAATTGCCCACACATGAAAAAAAGAGACCAGTAAATAACAGTTGAACTGGTGGTGGTGGCTGTAAACTGGTGTGGGCATCTCTAGATCCGGTGGCACACTTGCAAACAGCTCAAGGCACACTAGTGCGCCACGGGCACAGCGGTTGAAAAACACTGCACTAAATGTTCAAACGATGATAATCAGCTCTGAACAGTGACATAACTAGAGGCGCTGGGCTTATTCAGAGAGGTCACATAACCGTAATTGTCAGTATCGTCAGGTGCTACCTCCAGTATGATGTCTTATACCTTTGTTGCTGCATGCAATCCATTTCACATTATCTGCAAATGTCACCTCTCTCCCGATAAGATACGTGAACATTCGGACCTAGAGAAAAGTAGAATTTTTTTTTAAAAACTGTCAAATTCCAAACTTATTACCCCCAGCTGCTGTGCATCAGAACAGCAGATATCAGGACAGCTGGAGTCTATTTACAGCATTATGTTGCCTATTTTGTCGATCAATACCATGCTGCAGATAAATCTACATATTAGGCACTGCAATGGGCACGGTTAAAGCCTCAAATATTTTTTTAAATGTGTGAAGATATGGAGCATGGACTTTATGTACCATAATCAGTTATATATAGACAATGGACTATAAAGGGGACACATATGAGATGCAGTCCCTGGGTAAAATAACAGAGGCCCTTATTCTGAATCGAGCGGTACGGCCCGCGTGCGGCCGTACCGCCGATGTTTTCAGTCTGCACATGCGCAGAGGTCAATCTGCGCATGTGCAGCCGAAATCGCCGCACATAAAGTTTCGCCGCCGCAAAGGGGGCGTATAGGGGCGTGAGGGGCTTCATACCCTCATTTCCCTATGCATACGCCCCGCGTTTCATGGGCGTTCCCATGCAAACGCGGGGCGTATGCATGGTAATGAGGCTATGACGCCAGTGATGGGGGCGGAAAGCTGACATCGCCGGATGTCAGCGCTCAGCCCCCAAACAAGCTTTCACACGGACGATTGTCCGTGTGGTCTCAGCTTGCGGGAGCTGGTGGGGCGTGCGGCCCTGCCTTCGATGGTCGCCGACCATCGAATGCAGGGGGCAGCTCCCACCATGGTGGAGGCGTACGCCCCACCATTTTCATGCGGATCGCCAGCCGTCCGTGTACGGACGGCCGTGGCGATCCGTATAGTAGGCGGGGATTGGTTGGTGCGGCCGGAGCACCGTATGCGGCTCCGGCCGCACCGATCTGAATAAGGGCCAGAGAAGGCAAAGAGTAGGCATTATGAACAAGGGGTCACAGATAATGAGATTTGGCAGCTACCCTCTTATCCGGCCAGTTGTATTTCTCAAACACTTGCTCATAATCTTCCACTGCTCCATCCGTGATCAGCATAATCGCCTGGTTACACAGCCCGCCGCGACCAGACTCTCGGAACTGAGAACGCCCAGGTAACGCCAGTGATTGGGGAGGGGGAAACACAAGTACAGAATTAATTCTGATCCAAGCAACTAATAAAACAGTCTGCAATCTCTTACTCCGTGGGGAACGGAGGACTCGGAAAATTTGCCGCCTAGACAACAAATCAGTGTTCTATGCCCATATTCTGTGCAACCTGGACATTGTACGTACCTCCTTCAGGATTTTAAACGCCTCGATGAGAGCTTTGTTGACAGTACCTACACCTTTTGCCTGTAATTCATCTACTAGCTGCTTGAAATGCTGTGAAGGAAAAAAAAAAGTTATGTACGTATATATTGGACATTCATATGCATCGAGCTACAATCTGCACACACAGAAGCGACGTACTGGTCCTATTGCTTCAAACGTTTGAACAACTTAACCACAATATACCATCTTGCGTAGGATATTAATATACAGACATTGTACTACTAGAACCACACATTATGGGGGAAATTTACTAAAGGAAATTTGTAAAAAAATAGGTGTATTTGTATCCAAAAATACACTTATTTTTGACATTTACTATCCCGAAAATACGGCAATTCGTATTCGTATTTATAGCACATCAATACGAATTGCAATATTTTCGGGATAGTAAATGTCAAAAATAAGTGTATTTCTATATACAAATACACCTATTTTTTTTACTAATTTCCTTTAGAAAATTTCCCCCTATGTCTGCAGTTAAACTAGCGATTAGGTCCACTTATAGTGACCAAATTATAGTGAGCCCGATCCCCAAAAGATTATCCAAGCATTATATTATCATCACTAGCATTATTATTATCGCTGAGCTAGCAATCTAGTAGGCATATGGGTGGACACAATGGGAAGAAGAGGGAAGAGACTGCAGATTTAGGAGGAGGGGTGGGAAGCTGTCATGAAAAATAAAATTGTGTAGTAAGGACAGGTATGAAGGCTGGATGAGTCTAATGGTGCGAGTTCCAGAGGTGAGGAGCAGCATAGGAGATCCGGAATGTGACAGTGGGAAGTGGTGATCAGGTCTGTATGTAATGCTGAGTGGCATGTGAACTCAGTAGAGTAGACTGGCAGAGTTGGGGCAGCAGAGGATGAACGAGGAGACAGGAAGAGGAGCCTGGCAGCAGAGCTGAGTATACCCTGGAGAGTGGCGAGGATGGAGAGGAGCAGAAGACAGTAATCCAGGCGGGAAATGATAAGGGTGAGGATGAGAGTTTCTGTAGCTTCCAGGGTTAGGATGGGCCTGATACTGGAAATATTGCAGCTAGAGAAAGCTTAGGATTGGGAGAGGGTCTGAATGTGGGGGTGGGGTGTGGGGGAGTGTGTGGGGGGGGGGGGGGTCAAGGGCGGTACCCAGACATCAGCAACAGACTGCAGCCAGGAAATAGGCGTATGCAAACATTGAGACTTTACATGGAAATAATTACAATAAACCCTCTTTTCACACGTATCCCCCATCTGTGTATTCGGAGCACAGAATATAACATGCAAATACAGAATTGCTATATTATAAGGCAACCTATCACAGTGTAACATGGGGGGGGGGGGGGGAAGAGTTAAACATCAAGGTTCCCAAGTTCTATCAAGGTTTGGAAGGGTTCCGTATGTATGTGTTAGTGCGCTTTTCTATATGGAAACTTGTATTTATCTTCCTTTACGCATCACTTCCCAGATACAAGGTGGGTGTCATCGTCTGAAATTATTCTCTCTGATATTATATTTCTTTTATTCTGAGGCATGCAGGGACTTGTAGTCCCACAACCACAAGAGAGCCACCAGACACAGGAACGGTAAGGACGTAGAAGATGCACATAACCATGCAGGGTTATTTTTTGCATATTACTAATAGAATTATGACTTACATTAAATTAAGAACACAATAAATGACTGCGGCAGGAACTCACCTCCCTGTTATCTCTGTCTGCCTGCACCAAGATCCCCTTGAAACACGGCTCAATGTAATGGACGTAGTCGTTGTACTGAGGAACAGGAGACAAAGCAGCAATTACCAGTGTGACCAGTGTAAGGTGGAGGCCGAGTCCCCGATTTCAGTCCCCAATTGTGTAGAACGGTCACCGCAGAACTGGGAGACCCCAGATGGAATCCCAGCATTAGTGGCTCATGTGGGCCCAATTCAGAGAGAGTTATTTTGGGGGGGGCAGAGGTTACTTGCGCAGAGAGAGTTATATTGGGGGGGCAGAGGTGACAGGCGCAGAGAGAGTTATATTGGGGGGCAGAGGTGACAGGCGCAGAGAGAGTTATATTGGGGGGGCAGAGGTGACATGCGCAGAGAGAGTTATATTGGGGGGGCAGAGGTGACATGCGCAGAGAGAGTTATATTGGGGGGGCAGAGGTGACATGCGCAGAGAGTGTTATATTGGGGGGGCAGAGGTGACATGCGCAGAGAGAGTTATATTGGGGGGGCAGAGGTGACATGCGCGGAGAGAGTTATATTGGGGGGGGCAGAGGTGACATGCGCGGAGAGAGTTATATTGGGAGGGGCAGAGGTGACATGCGCGGAGAGAGTTATATTGGGGGGGCAGAGGTGACATGCGCTGAGAGTGTTATATTGGGGGGGCAGAGGTGACATGCGCGGAGAGAGTTATATTGGGGGGGCAGAGGTTACATGCGCAGAGAGAGTTATATTGGGGGGGGCAGAGGTGACCTGCTCAGAGAGAGTTATATTGGGGGGGCAGAGGTGACACATGCAGAGAGAGTTATATTGGGGGGGGGCAGAGGTGACATGCGCAGAGAGAGTTATATTGGGGGGGGCAGAGGTGACAGGCGCAGAGAGAGTTATATTGGGGGGGCAGAGGTTACATGCGCAGAGAGAGTTATATTGGGGGGGCAGAGGTGACATGCGTGGAGAGCGTTATATTGAGGGGGGGGGGAAAGAGGTGACATGCGCAGAGAGAGTTATATTGGGGGGGCAGAGGTGACATGCGCAGAGAGATTTATAATGGGGGGGCAGAGGTGACATGCGCGGAGAGTTCTATTGGGGGGGCAGAGGTGACTTGTGCAGAGTTATATTGGGGGGGGGGGGGGGGGCAGAGGTGACATGCACAGAGAGTTCTATTGGGGGGGCAGAGGTGACTTGTGCAGAGTTATATTGGGGGGGGGGGGGGGCAGAGGTGACATGCCCAGAGAGATTTATAATGGGGGGCAGAGGTGACATGTGCAGAGTTATATTGGGGGGGCAGAGGTGACATGCGTGGAGAGCATTATATTGGGGGGGGGCAGAGGTGACATGCGTGGAGAGCATTATATTGGGGGGGGGCAGAGGTGACATGCGCAGAGTTATATTGGGAGGGCAGAGTTGACACGTGTGGAGAGTGTAATATTGGGGGGGGGGGGGGCAGAAGTAACATGCACGGAAAACGTTATATTGGGGGGGGGGCAGAGGTGACATGCGCAGAGAATTCTATTGGGGGTGCAGAGGTGGCACGTGTGGAGAGAGTTATATTGGGGGGGGCAGAGGTGACATGTGCAGAGTTATATTGGGGGGGAGGGGCATAGGTAACACGTGTGGAGAGAGTTATATTGGGGGGGGCAGAGGTGACATGTGCAGAGTTATATTGGGGGGGGGCAGAGGTGACATGTGCAGAGTTATATTGGGGAGGGGGCAGAGGTGACATGTGCAGAGTTATATTGGGGAGGGGGCAGAGGTGACATGTGCAGAGTTATATTTGGGAGGGGGCAGAGGTGACATGTGCAGAGTTATATTGGGGGGGCAGAGGTGACATGTGCAGAGTTATATTGACATGTGCAGAGTTATATTGGGGAGGGGGCAGAGGTGACATGTGCAGAGTTATATTGGGGGGGGGGGCAGAGGCGACATGTGCAGAGTTATATTGGGGGGAAGAGGTGACATGTGCAGAGTTATATTGGGGGGGGCAGAGGTGACATGTGCAGAGTTATATTGGGGGGGGGGGGGTTCCTGACTGAGATCTAAATGTCAGTGTAAGACCAGACTTGCGCCGGTTACGGCCTGAGAAGACTTACTGCAATGATATTGACAAAGTCGTTCTCCCCCAGGGTGTCCAGCAGGGTGTTCATTGTGTGTTTGGCGATGGTCATTCTCAGCCCCTTCATGCTGCCGCTGATGTCCACGACAATGATGATGTCCTTCGGGGAGGTGGCGGCCTGGATGTACCTTGAATCGGGAGGGAGGGGGTAGAAAGTAAATCATTCAGAGGAGGGGATGCTGACACAACAAAGAGGTGGGGCTGCACCAATCTACCAATCAGCATGCTGGCATCCCTCTACTGTCTGGCTACAGGCTGGTAGAGAGTGCTGCCCTGTAGTTGGTAGATAGGTCCAGTCATCAACCAATCAGCATGGTCTGGCGGGGGGCTGGGAGGCAGGTAAAGAATGCTGCCATCTGATTGGTGCATAGCTCCAATCATCCACCAATCAGCATCCAGACACCATTCACTGTCTGGCTGGAGGATGGAAGGCAGGTAGACAATAGTGCTGCTCTGATTTAATTGTGTGATCACCACCCGCCCCTGCACAGAGACCTGTACATTGTGAGGCCCCGCCCCTGCTCAGAGACCCGTACATTGTGAGTCCCCGCCACTGCTCAGAGACTTGCACATTGTGAGGCCCCGCCCCTGCTCAGCGACTCGCACATTGTGAGGCCCCTCCTCTGCTCAGAGACCCGTACATTGTGAGTCCCCGCCACTGCTCAGAGACTTGCACATTGTGAGGCCCCGCCCCTGCTCAGCGACTCGCACATTGTGAGGCCCTGCCCCTGCTCAGAGACCCGTACATTGTGAGTCCCCGCCACTGCTCAGAGACTTGCACATTGTGAGGCCCCGCCCCTGCTCAACGACTCGCACATTGTGAGGCCCCTCCCCTGTTCAGAGACCCGTACATTGTGAGGCCCTGCCCCTGCTCAGAGACCTGTACATTGTGAGGCCCTGGGCAGCTGCAGGGTAATACAAATGGACATGGGCAACAGACACAAGGCTGGAGACATACAGTAACGTTCTCACCATCCGCGGTTTCTGCAGTCAAACGAAATGACGCCATTTTCATCCGAAACCCATTTGATACCTAGAGCACACACAATGGACAGTGCGGGTTACAAATAATGTAAATACCCAAGTAATGAGCTAATTGGCATCAGATATTGTGACTGGGGTAATCCCTATAGCGGGCATGGTGCCTATAACATAACGGTCAGCAGTCAGTAGTCGGTGACTGGGGTGATCCCTATAGAGGGCATGGTGCCTATAACATAACGGGCAGCAGTCAGTAGTCAGTGACTGGGGTGATCCCTATAGTGTTCATGGTGCCTATAACATAACTGTCAGCAGTCAGTAGTCGGTGACTGGGGTGATCCCTATAGCGGGCATGGTGCCTATAACATAACTGTCGGCAGTCAGTAGTCGGTGACTGGGGTGATCCCTATAGAGGGCATGGTGCCTATAACATAAGTCAGCAGCCAGTAGTCGGTGACTGGGGTAATCCCTATAGCGGGCATGGTGCCTATAACATAACGGGCAGCAGCCAGTAGTCGTTGACTGGGTGATCCCTATAGAGGGCATGGTGCCTATAACATAACGGTCAGCAGTCAGTAGTCGGTGACTGGGGTGATCCCTATAGCGGGCATGGTGCCTATAACATAACGGGCAGCAGCCAGTAGTCGTTGACTGGGGTGATCCCTATAGAGGGCATGGTGCCTATAACATAACGGTCAGCAGCCAGTAGTCAGTGACTGGGGTGATCCCTATAGAGGGCATGGTGCCTATAACATAACGGTCAGCAGTCAGTAGTCAGTGACTGGGGTGATCCCTATAGTGTTCATGGTGCCTATAACATAACTGTCAGCAGTCAGTAGTCGGTGACTGGGGTGATCCCTATAGCGGGGCATGGTGCCTATAACATAACTGTCGGCAGTCAGTAGTCGGTGACTGGGGTGATCCCTATAGAGGGCATGGTGCCTATAACATAAGTCAGCAGCCAGTAGTCGGTGACTGGGGTAATCCCTATAGCGGGCATGGTGCCTATAACATAACGGGCAGCAGCCAGTAGTCGTTGACTGGGGTGATCCCTATAGAGGGCATGGTGCCTATAACATAACGGTCAGCAGTCAGTAGTCGGTGACTGGGGTGATCCCTATAGCGGGCATGGTGCCTATAACATAACGGTCAGCAGTCAGTGGCTGGGGTGATCCTTATAGCGGGCATGGTGCCTATAACATAAGTCAGCAGTCAGTAGTCAGTGAATGGGGTGATCCCTATAGCGGGCATGGTGCCTATAACATAAGTCAGCAGCCAGTAGTCAGTGACTGGGGTAATCCCTATAGCGGGGCATGGTGCCTATAACATAACGGTCAGTAGTCAGTGACTGGGGTGATCCCTAAAGAGGGCATGGTGCCTATAACATAACAGTCAGCAGTCAGTGGCTGGGGTGATCCCTATAGCGGGCATGGTGCCTATAACATAACAGTCAGCAGTCAGTGGCTGGGGTGATCCCTATAGCGGGCATGGTGCCTATAACATAACGGGCAGCAGTCAGTAGTCGGTGACTGGGGTGATCCCTATAGAGGGCATGGTGCCTATAACAATCCGGTCAGCAGTCAGTAGTCGGTGACTGGGGTGATCCCTATAGCGGGCATGGTGCCTATAACATAACGGGCAGCAGTCAGTAGTCGGTGACTGGGGTGATCCCTATAGCGGGCATGGTGCCTATAACATAACGGTCAGCAGCCAGTAGTCGGTGAGTGGGGTGATCCCTACGATTACAGATAAACTTCATTACCTGGATAAAGCCGGAAGAATCCGGTGGAGCTGCCAAAATACTGCCAGGTGAGGGTGGGTCCCTGTGGAAGTTGTCCACAAAAACGGGGTTCAGCGCTTCCGACATGTACACCCCATTCAGAATATCCAGGTCTGCGGAGGGAGATCCGAGCAGAGGGTCACGGTGCAGGAAACAACACATCAGAATGATAACGGGAGCGTAGGGAGAGAGAGAGAGACACACAGATAACGGGAGCGACAGAGACACAGATAACGGGAGAGTAGGGAGCGACAGAGACACAGATAACGGGAGCATAGGGAGCGACAGAGACAAAGATAACATGAGCGTAAGAGCAACAGAGACACAGATAACGGGAGCGTAAGACACAGATAACGGGAGCGTGGGGAGAGAGAGACACAGATAACGGGAGCGACAGAGACACAGATAACGGGAGCATAGGGAGCGACAGAGACACAGATAACGGGAGCATAGGGAGCGACAGAGACACAGATAACGGGAGCGACATAGACACCGATAATGGGAGCGTAGGGAGCAACAGAGACACAGATAACGGGAGCGTAGGGAGCGACAGAGACACACAGATAAAGGGAGCGACAGAGACACAGATAACGGGAGCGACAGAGACACAGATAACGGGAGCGTAAGACACAGATAACGGGAGCGACAGAGACACAGATAACGGGAGCGTAAGACACAGATAACGGGAGCGACAGAGACACAGATAACGGGAGAGTAGGGAGCAACAGAGACACAGATAACGGGAGCGTAGGGAGCGACAGAGACACAGATAAAGGGAGAGTAGGGAGCGACAGAGACACAGATAACGGGAGCGACAGACACAGATAACGGGAGCGACAGAGACACAGATAACGGGAGCGACAGAGACACAGATAACGGGAGCGACAGAGACACAGATAACGGGAGCGTAAGACACAGATAACGGGAGCGACAGAGACACAGAAAACGGAAGCAACAGAGACACAGATAACGGGAGCGTAGGGAGCGACATAGACACAGATAACGGGAGCGTAGGGAGCGACAGGGACACAGATAACGGGAGCGACAGAGACACAGATAACGGGAGCGTAGGGAGCGACATAGACACAGATAACGGGAGCGTAGGGAGCGACAGGGACACAGATAACGGGAGCGACAGAGACACAGATAACGGGAGCGACAGAGACACAGATAACGGGAGCCACAGAGAAACAGAAAACGGGAGCGACAGAGACACAGATAACGGGAGCGACAGAGACACAGATAACGGGAGCGACAGAGAAACAGAAAACGGGAGCGACAGAGACACAGAAAACGGGAGCGACAGAGACACAGAAAACGGGAGCGACAGAGACACAGATAACGGGAGCGACAGAGACACAGATAACGGGAGCGACAGAGACACAGATAACGGGAGCCACAGAGACACAGATAACGGGAGCGACAGAGACACAGAAAACGGGAGCGACAGAGACACAGATAACGGGAGCGACAGAGACACAGATAACGGGAGCGACAGAGACACAGATAACGGGAGCGACAGAGACACAGATAACGGGAGCGACAGAGACACAGATAACGGGAGCGACAGACACAGATAACGGGAGCGACAGAGACACAGATAACGGGAGCGACTGAGACACAGAAAACGGGAGCGACAGAGACACAGAAAACGGGAGCGACAGAGACACAGAAAACGGGAGCGACAGAGACACAGAAAACGGGAGCGACAGAGACACAGAAAACGGGAGCGACAGAGACACAGATAACGGGAGCCACAGAGACACAGATAACGGGAGCGACAGAGACACAGATAACGGGAGCCACAGAGACACAGATAACGGGAGCGACAGAGACACAGATAACGGGAGCCACAGAGACACAGATAACGGGAGCGACAGAGACACAGATAACGGGAGCGTAGGGAGCGACATAGACACAGATAACGGGAGCGACATAGACACAGATAAAGAGAGAGTAGGGAGCGACAGAGACACAGATAACGGGAGCGACAGAGACACATATAACGGGAGCGTAGGGAGCGACATAGACACAGATAACGGGAGCGTAGGGAGCGACAGAGACACAGATAACGGGAGCGACAGAGACACAGATAACGGGAGCGACAGAGACACAGATAACGGGAGCGTAGGGAACGACAGAGACACAGATAACGGGAGCGACAGAGACACAGATAACGGGAGCGACAGAGACACAGATAACGGGAGCGACAGACACAGATAACGGGAGCGACAGAGACACAGATAACGGGAGCGACAGAGACACAGATAACGGGAGCGTAGGGAACGACAGAGACACAGATAACGGGAGCGACAGAGACACAGATAACAGGAGCGTAGGGAGAGACAGAGACACATATAACGGGAGCGTAGGGAGCGACATAGACACAGATAACGGGAGCGACAGACACAGATAACAGGAGAGACAGAGACACAGATAACGGGAGCATAGGGAGCGACATAGACACAGATAATGGGAGGGACAGAGACACAGATAACGGGAGCATAGGGAGCGACATAGACACAGATAACGGGAGCGTAGGGAGCGACATAGACACAGATAACGGGAGGGACAGAGACACAGATAACGGAAGCGACAGACACAGATAACGGGAGCGACAGAGACACAGATAACGGGAGCGACAGAGACACAGATAATGGGAGGGACAGAGACACAGATAACGGGAGCGACAGACACAGATAACGGGAGCGACAGAGACACAGATAACGGGAGCGACAGAGACACAGATAACGGGAGCGTAGGGAGCGACAGAGACACAGATAATGGGAGGGACAGAGACACAGATAACGGGAGAGTAAGAGCGACAGACACAGATAACAGGAGAGTAAGAGGGACAGAGACACAGATAACGGGAGCGACAGACACAGATAACATGAGAGTAAGAGGGACAGAGACACAGATAACGGGAGAGTAAGAGGGACAGAGACACAGATAAGGGGAGAGTAAGAGCGACAGAGACACAGATAACGGGAGAGTAAGAGCGACAGAGACACAGATAAGGGGAGAGTAAGAGGGACAGAGACACAGATAAGGGGAGAGTAAGAGCGACAGAGACACAGATAACGGGAGAGTAAGAGCGACAGAGACACAGATAACGGGAGAGTAAGAGCGACAGAGACACAGATAACAGGAGAGTAAGAGGGACAGAGACACAGATAACGGGAGAGTAAGAGCGACAGAGACACAGATAACGGGAGCAACAGAGACACAGATACCAGGAGCCACAGAGACACAGGTAACGGGAGCATAGGGAGCAACAGAGACACAGATGACGGGAGAGTAAGTGCGACAGACACAGGTAACGGGAGAGTAAGAGCGACAGAGACACAGATGACGGGAGAGTAAGAGGGACAGAGACACAGATAACGGGAGCGTAGGGAACGACAGAGACACAGATAACGGGAGCGACAGAGACACAGATAACATGAGCGTAAGAGCAACAGAGACAGATAACGGGAGAGTAAGAGCGACAGACACAGATAAGGGGAGAGTAAGAGGGACAGAGACACAGATAACGGGAGAGTAAGAGGGACAGAGACACAGATAACAGGAGAGTAAGAGGGACAGAGACACAGATGACGGGAGAGTAAGAGCGACAGATAACGGGAGAGTAAGAGCGACAGACACAGATAAGGGGAGAGTAAGAGCGACAGAGACACAGATAACATGAGAGTAAGAGCGACAGACACAGATAAGGGGAGAGTAAGAGCGACAGAGACACAGATAAGGGGAGAGTAAGAGCGACAGAGACACAGATAACAGGAGAGTAAGAGCGACAGACACAGATAAGGGGAGAGTAAGAGCGACAGAGACACAGATAAGGGGAGAGTAAGAGCGACAGAGACACAGATAAGGGGAGCGACAGACACAGATAACATGAGAGTAAGAGGGACAGAGACACAGATAACATGAGAGTAAGAGGGACAGAGACACAGATAACGGTAGCGACAGACACAGATAACATGAGAGTAAGAGGGACAGATAACGGGAGCGACAGAGACACAGATAACGGGAGCGACAGACACAGATAACGGGAGCGACAGACACAGAGGATGGGAGAGTAAGTGCGACAGACACAGATGACGGGAGAGTAAGTGCGACAGACACAGGTAATGGGAGAGTAAGCGCGACAGAGACACAGATAACAGGAGAGTAAGAGCGACAGACACAGATAACATGAGAGTAAGAGGGACAGAGACACAGATAACAGGAGAGTAAGAGGGACAGAGACACAGATAACGGGAGCGACAGAGGGACAGATAACGGGAGTGTAGGGAGCAACAGAGACACAGATGACAGGAGAGTAAGAGCGACAGAGACACAGGTAACGGGAGCGACAGAGACACATATGACGGGAGAGTAAGTGTGACAGAAAACAGGAGAGTAAGTGCGACAGACACAGGTAACGGGAGAGAAAGAGTGACAGAGACACAGATAACATGAGAGTAAGAGCGACAGAGACACAGATTACGGGAGCGACAGAGACACCGATAACAGGAGAGTAAGTGCGACAGAGACACAGGTAGCAGGAGCGACAGAGACACAGATAACGGGAGCAACAGAGACACAGATAAGGGAAGAGTAAGAGCGATAGAGACACAGATAATGGGAGCGACAGAGACACAGATAAGGGAAGAGTAAGAGCGCCAGAGACACAGATAAGGGGAGAGTAAGAGCGCCAGAGACACAGGAATCAGCTACATACAGCTTCCAGCAGAGGGCGCTAACCTTTGTTGTACACGTTAGTGGGCAGCTGGATGTTACTGAGGGACGTATTCACCCGCATGTTATTGAAGTGCTCGTTGTTTTCCAGGATGAATTCATTTCCAAGCTCCACGTAATTATCATTCTCGTCTTTCTCATTAATACGCACCGAATTATAGTACTCAAACTGCGGAGAGATCACATGTGATTAGTGCACACACACGGAGACGCAAACGCTGAGAACATGTCAGGGCATCAGGTAACGTGTGCCAATATACTGCAACGTGTATGACTAAACTATATATCTATACACACACACTATAAGCCCCCCACCCCCCCTGCATACATGGAGATACGGTATATGACCCTTGAATTCCTGATTGAATTCATCGTTTCTTTGTTGTCGCCGTGTTATGTAGCGCACAATTTGTATAAAGTGTCAACTACAGTATGAAACTATTACAGAATCTTTTATTCTTTGAATGATTCATTTAATTCATAATTTTTTATCCAGGCCACCTTTACCCAGCGTCAGGTCAGGAGTCTGCGCGGTCGTCTCACCACAACCCACCGCGGGACCCATCTGTAGCACCAGACACCCCCCCCCCCCCCCCGACTCACCTCCAGTGACGTATTAAAGTCATGGTTCAGATCTGCGTCCTCTGCAGCCTCCACCAGCCTCTGGGGAGAGAACAGGAACCATAAACAAAACGAGAAGAGGACAGAGATCGTAAGGTGACACTGGGACTCGGACCATACTGTGACATCCCAGCAACGGGACCACACGATGACATGCCAGCACCTGGACCACGCGGTGACATCCCAGCACCGGGACCACACGGTGACATGCCAGCAATGGGACCACACAGTGACATGCCAGCACCTGGACCACACGGTGACACGCCAGCACCTGGACCACGCGGTGACACGCCAGCAACGGGACCACGCGGTGACATGCCAGCAATGGGACCACCCGCTGACACGCCAGCTACGGGACCACGCAGTGACACGCCAGCACCTGGACCACGCGGTGACACGCCAGCAACGGGACCACGTGGTGACACGCCAGCAACGGGACCATTCTGTGACACCCCAGCACCTGGACCACACGGTGACACGCCAGCACCTGGACCACGCGGTGACACGCCAGCAACGGGACCACGCGGTGACACGCCAGCAACGGGACCACGCGGTGACATCCCAGCAACGGGACCACACGGTGACATGCCAGCAATGGGACCACACGGTGACACGCCAGCACCTGGACCACGCGGTGACACGCCAGCAACGGGACCACGCGGTGACACGCCAGCAACGGGACCACGCGGTGACATGCCAGCAATGGGACCACGCGCTGACACGCCAGCTACGGGACCACGCAGTGACACGCCAGCACCTGGACCACGCGGTGACACGCCAGCAACGGGACCACGCGGTGACACGACAGCAATGGGACCATGCGGTGACACGCCAGCAACGGGACCATTCTGTGACACCCCAGCAACGGGACCACGCGGTGACACGCCAGCAACGGGACCACGCGGTGACACGCCAGCACCAGAATCCTTATGCTGCAGGTTCCATCTTCCTTACCAGACACCAAATAACTGCAGACTCCAACTACATCCATCAACATTTACAGATTCTACCTACCTCCACTTACAGCCTCCACCGTTCCCAGCAGCCGCCACCTACCTCCACCTTCCTATAACTACCTCTGCAGCCTCCACCTACCTCTGAAGCCCCCACCCAAATCTGCAGCCTCCATCCTCCTATCTAGCCTCTTACTATATCCCAGTCTCCACCTACAGCAGCAGAGACCACCGACCTGTACCTTTATCCTCAGCCTCCAAGCACATGTACAACCTGCACCTACCTCCCCAGCTTCCACCAACCTATAGTGTACTCTAAACTTCCCTCCATCCTACAACACAGCGTCCACCTGCTTCAGCCTCCATATTCCTCCACTTACATCTACAACCTCCACCTTCCTCTGCAGCATCCAACTGCACAGCCTCTGACTCCCTCCACCCACTGTCCTCACCTTTCCCAGCAGCCTACACCTACCTCCACCTTCCCCAGCAGCCTACACCTACCTCTGCTTTCCCCAGCAGCCTCCACATAACTCCACCTTCCTCAGGAGCCTCTACCTACCTCCACCTTCCCCAGCAGCCTACACCTACCTCCACCTTCCCCAGCAGCCTCCACATAACTCCACCTACCTCAGGAGAATCTACCTACCTCCACCTTCCCCAGCAGCCTACACCTACCTCTGCTTTCCCCAGCAGCCTCCACATAACTCCACCTTCCTCAGGAGCCTCTACCTACCTCCACCTTCCCCAGCAGCCTACACCTACTGTCTGCAATTTCTCCAGCAGCCTCCACCTTCTTCCGCAGCCTCCACCTACCTCTGCTCTCCCCAGCAGCCTCCACATAACTCCACCTTCCTCAGGAGCCTCCACCTACCTCCTACCTTTGTCAGCAGCATCCGCCCAATTACACCTTCTTCCGCAGCCCCCACTTTTCCCAGCAGCCTCCAACTACCTCCACAGCCTTCACCTTTCCAAGCAGCCTCCCTTCCTAAACCTACCTCCACAGCCTCCACCTTCCTCCGCAGCATGCTCTCCATCTCCTCCGAGAACTTCCTGACTAGCTCCAGCCCGTCCACCTCCTCGATGCTGAGTGTGGGCTCCACGTCCTTGTATTTCTGCCAGAGAGAAGAGAGCGGTCACGCGGCGGCTGTCTACTGATCTAGATCATCTCTGCGTTACACGTCCATGACATATATTTAGAACATCTCCACATAGTATATACAGCCTATATTATTCGATTCGTATATACAGCATATATATATTAGATTCCATCCCAGACGGAGGTTTGTGTGTGTGGAGTTTGTATGTTCTCTCCATATTTGAGTAAGTGCTCTCCACTCAATTGTCTCATTGCTCGTTGGCGAGGGGATCTATAATGAGATTACATCAGAGCAGCACTTGTTAGAGGAATGTCTGCCTGAGTCTGGAAGGATTGGGGGAGGCAGCTCTGAGTGGATGTAAATAGCACCTATGCCTTATAATATCGAACCCACACTTCCAGGAACGGAGCCTAATAATACCATAGCAGAAGCAGCATCCGGGACACAAAGCTGCGGGAACAGGTTCAAGCCACTATCTCCATTCCAGAGCCGATTTTGGGGGACTGACGGGAGCGGATGTGACCCTGACTCGCCACAACCACCTAACAAGGGTCACTCAATAGCAAAATATTCCTGTCTCCAGTCAGACATAACTAGAACCATCAGACAGCTCAGAGCCGGACAGGGCCCAGAACAAGGTATACATGGTATAACACCCAGAGACTCATCAGTGCCTTATCCCCATCATATACTCCTCTACCGCTACATGGTATCACACCCAGAGACTCATCAGTGCCTTATCCCCATCATATACTCCTCTACCGCTACATGGTATAACACCCAGAGACTCATCAGTGCCTTATCCCCATCATATACTCCTCTATCGCTACATGGTATCACACCCAGAGACTCATCATCTCCTGATCCCCATCATATACTCCTCTATCGCTACATGGTATCACACCCAGAGACTCATCAGTGCCTGATCCCCATCATATAACTCCTCTACCGCTACATGGTATCACACCCAGAGACTCATCATCTCCTGATCCCCATCATATACTCCTCTATCGCTACATGGTATCACACCCAGAGACTCATCAGTGCCTGATCCCCATCATATAACTCCTCTACCGCTACATGGTATCACACCCAGAGACTCATCATCTCCTGATCCCCATCATATAACTCCTCTACCGCTACATGGTATCACACCCAGAGACTCATCATCTCCTGATCCCCATCATATACTCCTCTACCGCTACATGGTATAACACCCAGAGACTCATCAGTGCCTTATCCCCATCATATACTCCTCTACCGCTACATGGTATAACACCCAGAGACTCATCAGTGCCTGATCCCCATCATATAACTCCTCTACCGCTACATGGTATTACACCAGAGACTCATCATCTCCTGATCCCCATCATATACCTCTTCTACCGCTACATGGTATAACACCCAGAGACTCATCATCTCCTGATCCCCATCATATACCTCCTCTACCGCTACATGGTATTACACCCAGAGACTCATCATCTCCTGATCCCCATCATATACCTCCTCTACCGCTACATGGTATAACACCCAGAGACTCATCATCTCCTGATCCCCATCATATACTCCTCTACCGCTACATGGTATCACACCCAGAGACTTATCAGTGCCTGATCCCCATCATATACCTCCTCTACCGCTACATGGTATAACACCCAGAGACTCATCATCTCCTGATCCCCATCATATACCTCCTCTACCGCTACATGGTATAACACCCAGAGACTCATCATCTCCTGATCCCCATCATATACCTCCTCTACCGCTACATGGTATAACACCCAGAGACTCATCATCTCCTGATCCCCATCATATACCTCCTCTACCGCTACATGGTATAACACCCAGAGACTCATCATCTCCTGATCCCCATCATATACTCCTCTACCGCTACATGGTATCACACCCAGAGACTCATCAGTGCCTGATCCCCATCATATACCTCCTCTACCGCTACATGGTATAACACCCAGAGACTCATCATCTCCTGATCCCCATCATATACCTCCTCTACCGCTACATGGTATAACACCCAGAGACTCATCATCTCCTGATCCCCATCATATACCTCCTCTACCGCTACATGGTATCACACCCAGAGACTCATCAGTGCCTTATCCCCATCATATACTCCTCTACCGCTACATGGTATAACACCCAGAGACTCATCAGTGCCTGATTCCCATCATATAACTCCTCTACCGCTACATGGTATTACACCAGAGACTCATCATCTCCTGATCCCCATCATATACCTCTTCTACCGCTACATGGTATCACACCCAGAGACTCATCAGTGCCTTATCCCCATCATATACTCCTCTGCCGCTACATGGTATCACACCCAGAGACTCATCATCTCCTGATCCCCATCATATAACTCCTGTACCACTACATGGTATCACACCCAGAGACTCATCATCTCCTGATCCCCATCATTTACTCCTCTACCGCTACATGGTATCATACCCAGAGACTCATCATCTCCTGATCCCCATCATATACCTCTTCTACCGCTACATGGTATCACACCCAGAGACTCATCATCTCCTGATCCCCATCATATACCTCTTCTACCGCTACATGGTATCACACCCAGAGACTCATCAGTGCCTTATCCCCAACATATAACTCCTGTACCACTACATGGTATAACACCCAGAGACTCATCATCTCCTGATCCCCATCATATACTCCTCTACCGCTACATGGTATAACACCCAGAGACTCATCAGTGCCTTATCCCCATCATATACTCCTCTACCGCTACATGGTATAACACCCAGAGACTCATCAGTGCCTGATCCCCATCATATAACTCCTCTACCGCTACATGGTATTACACCAGAGACTCATCATCTCCTGATCCCCATCATATACCTCTTCTACCGCTACATGGTATAACACCCAGAGACTCATCATCTCCTGATCCCCATCATATACCTCCTCTACCGCTACATGGTATTACACCCAGAGACTCATCATCTCCTGATCCCCATCATATACCTCCTCTACCGCTACATGGTATAACACCCAGAGACTCATCATCTCCTGATCCCCATCATATACTCCTCTACCGCTACATGGTATCACACCCAGAGACTCATCAGTGCCTGATCCCCATCATATACCTCCTCTACCGCTACATGGTATAACACCCAGAGACTCATCATCTCCTGATCCCCATCATATACCTCCTCTACCGCTACATGGTATAACACCCAGAGACTCATCATCTCCTGATCCCCATCATATACCTCCTCTACCGCTACATGGTATAACACCCAGAGACTCATCATCTCCTGATCCCCATCATATACCTCCTCTACCGCTACATGGTATAACACCCAGAGACTCATCATCTCCTGATCCCCATCATATACTCCTCTACCGCTACATGGTATCACACCCAGAGACTCATCAGTGCCTGATCCCCATCATATACCTCCTCTACCGCTACATGGTATAACACCCAGAGACTCATCATCTCCTGATCCCCATCATATACCTCCTCTACCGCTACATGGTATAACACCCAGAGACTCATCATCTCCTGATCCCCATCATATACCTCCTCTACCGCTACATGGTATAACACCCAGAGACTCATCATCTCCTGATCCCCATCATATACCTCCTCTACCGCTACATGGTATAACACCCAGAGACTCATCATCTCCTGATCCCCATCATATACTCCTCTACCGCTACATGGTATCACACCCAGAGACTCATCAGTGCCTGATCCCCATCATATACCTCCTCTACCGCTACATGGTATAACACCCAGAGACTCATCATCTCCTGATCCCCATCATATACCTCCTCTACCGCTACATGGTATAACACCCAGAGACTCATCATCTCCTGATCCCCATCATATACCTCCTCTACCGCTACATGGTATCACACCCAGAGACTCATCAGTGCCTTATCCCCATCATATACTCCTCTACCGCTACATGGTATAACACCCAGAGACTCATCAGTGCCTGATCCCCATCATATAACTCCTCTACCGCTACATGGTATTACACCAGAGACTCATCATCTCCTGATCCCCATCATATACCTCTTCTACCGCTACATGGTATCACACCCAGAGACTCATCAGTGCCTTATCCCCATCATATACTCCTCTGCCGCTACATGGTATCACACCCAGAGACTCATCATCTCCTGATCCCCATCATATAACTCCTGTACCACTACATGGTATCACACCCAGAGACTCATCATCTCCTGATCCCCATCATTTACTCCTCTACCGCTACATGGTATCATACCCAGAGACTCATCATCTCCTGATCCCCATCATATACCTCTTCTACCGCTACATGGTATCACACCCAGAGACTCATCATCTCCTGATCCCCATCATATACCTCTTCTACCGCTACATGGTATCACACCCAGAGACTCATCAGTGCCTTATCCCCATCATATAACTCCTCTGCCGCTACATGGTATCACACCCAGAGACTCATCATCTCCTGATCCCCATCATATACTCCTCTACCGCAACATGGTATCACACCCAGAGACTCATCATCTCCTGATCCCCATCATATACTCCTCTACCGCTACATGGTATCACACCCAGAGACTCATCATCTCCTGATCCCCATCATATAACTCCTCTACCGCTACATGGTATCACACCCAGAGACTCATCTTCTCCTGATCCCCATCATATAACTCCTCTACCGCTACATGGTATCACACCCAGAGACTCATCATCTCCTGATCCACATCATATACCTCCTCTACCGCTACATGGTATCACACCCAGACACTCATCATCTCCTGATCCCCATCATATAACTCCTCTACAGCTACATGGTATCACACCCAGACACTCATCATCTCCTGATCCCCATCATATAACTCCTCTACCGCTACATGGTATCACACCCAGAGACTCATCATCTCCTGATCCCCATCATATAACTCCTGTACCGCTACATGGTATCACACCCAGAGACTCATCAGTGCCTGATCCCCATCATATAACTCCTCCTCTGCTACATGGTATAACACCCAGAGACTCATCAGTGCCTTATCCCCATCATATACTCCTCTACCGCTACATGGTATCACACCCAGAGACTCATCATCTCCTGATCCCCATCATATACCTCCTCTACCGCTACATGGTATCACACCCAGAGACTCATCATCTCCTGATCCCCATCATATAACTCCTCTACCGCTACATGGTATTACACCAGAGACTCATCATCTCCTGATCCCCATCATATAACTCCTCTACCGCTACATGGTATCACACCCAGAGACTCATCAGTGCCTTATCCCCATCATATACCTCCTCTACCGCTACATGGTATTACACCAGAGACTCATCAGTGCCTTATCCCCATCATATACCTCCTCTGCCGCTACATGGTATCACACCCAGAGACTCATCATTGCCTTATCCCCATCATATACTCCTCTACCGCTACATGGTATCACACCCAGAGACTCATCATCTCCTGATCCCCATCATATACCTCCTCTACCGCTACATGGTATTACACCAGAGACTCATCATCTCCTGATCCCCATCATATACCTCCTCTACCGCTACATGGTATCACACCCAGAGACTCATCAGTGCCTTATCCCCATCATATACTCCTCTACCGCTACATGGTATCACACCCAGAGACTCATCATCTCCTGATCCCCATCATATACTCCTCTACCGCTACATGGTATTACACCAGAGACTCATCATCTCCTGATCCCCATCATATACCTCCTCTACCGCTACATGGTATCACACCCAGAGACTCATCAGTGCCTTATCCCCATCATATACTCCTCTACCGCTACATGGTATCACACCCAGAGACTCATCATCTCCTGATCCCCATCATATACCTCCTCTACCGCTACATGGTATCACACCCAGAGACTCATCATCTCCTGATCTCCATCATATAACTCCTCTACCACTACATGGTATCACACCCAGAGACTCATCATCTCCTGATCCCCATCATATAACTCCTCTACCGCTACATGGTATCACACCCAGAGACTCATCATCTCCTGATCCCCATCATATACTCCTCTACCGCTACATGGTATCACACCCAGAGACTCATCATCTCCTGATCCCCATCATATAACTCCTCTACCGCTACATGGTATCACACCCAGAGACTCATCATCTCCTGATCCCCATCATATAACTCCTGTACCGCTACATGGTATCACACCCAGAGACTCATCAGTGCCTGATCCCCATCATATAACTCCTCCTCTGCTACATGGTATAACACCCAGAGACTCATCAGTGCCTTATCCCCATCATATACTCCTCTACCGCTACATGGTATCACACCCAGAGACTCATCATCTCCTGATCCCCATCATATAACTCCTCTACCGCTACATGGTATCACACCCAGAGACTCATCATCTCCTGATCCCCATCATATAACTCCTCTACCGCTACATGGTATCACACCCAGAGACTCATCATCTCCTGATCCCCATCATATACCTCCTCTACCGCTACATGGTATCACACCCAGAGACTCATCAGTGCCTTATCCCCATCATAAATCCTCTACCGCTACATGGTATAACACCCAGAGACTCATCATCTCCTGATCCCCATCATATAACTCCTCTACAGCTACATGGTATCACACCCAGACACTCATCATCTCCTGATCCCCATCATATAACTCCTCTACCGCTACACGGTATCACACCCAGAGACTCATCATCTCCTGATCCACATCATATATCTCCTCTACCGCTACACGATATCACACCCAGAGACTCATCATCTCCTGATCCCCATCATATAACTCCTCTACCGCTACATGGTATCACACCCAGAGACTCATCATCTCCTGATCCACATCATATATCTCCTCTACCGCTACACGATATCACACCCAGAGACTCATCATCTCCTGATCCCCATCATATAACTCCTCTACCGCTACATGGTATCACACCCAGACACTCATCATCTCCTGATCCCCATCATATAACTCCTCTACCGCTACATGGTATCACACCAGAGACTCATCATCTCCTGATCCACATCATATATCTCCTCTACCGCTACACGATATCACACCCAGAGACTCATCATCTCATGATCCCCATCATATACCTCCTCTGGGTGTGATACATGGTATCACACCCAGAGACTCATCATCTCCTGATCCCCATCATATACTCCTCTACCGCTACATGGTATTACACCAGAGACTCATCATCTCCTGATCCCCATCATATACCTCCTCTACCGCTACATGGTATCACACCCAGAGACTCATCATCTCCTGATCCACATCATATAACTCCTCTACCGCTACATGGTATAACACCCAGAGACTCATCAGTGCCTTATCCCCATCATATACTCCTCTACCGCTACATGGTATCACACCCAGAGACTCATCAGTGCCTTATCCCCATCATAAATCCTCTACCGCTACATGGTATCACACCCAGAGACTCATCATCTCCTGATCCCCATCATATAACTCCTCTACCGCTACATGGTATCACACCCAGACACTCATCATCTCCTGATCCCCATCATATAACTCCTCTACCGCTACATGGTATCACACCCAGACACTCATCATCTCCTGATCCCCATCATATAACTCCTCTACCGCTACATGGTATCACACCCAGAGACTCATCATCTCCTGATCCCCATCATATATCTCCTCTACCGCTACACGATATCACACCCAGAGACTCATCATCTCATGATCCCCATCATATACCTCCTCTACCGCTACATGGTATCACACCCAGAGACTCATCATCTCCTGATCCCCATCATATACTCCTCTACCGCTACATGGTATTACACCAGAGACTCATCATCTCCTGATCCCCATCATATACCTCCTCTACCGCTACATGGTATCACACCCAGAGACTCATCATCTCCTGATCCCCATCATATACTCCTCTACCGCTACATGGTATCACACCCAGAGACTCATCAGTGCCTTATCCCCATCATATACTCCTCTACCGCTACATGGTATCACACCCAGAGACTCATCATCTCCTGATCCCCATCATATAACTCCTCTACCGCTACATGGTATCACACCCAGAGACTCATCATCTCCTGATCCCCATCATATACCTCCTCTACCGCTACATGGTATCACACCCAGAGACTCATCAGTGCCTTATCCCCATCATAAATCCTCTACCGCTACATGGTATCACACCCAGAGACTCATCATCTCCTGATCCCCATCATATAACTCCTCTACCGCTACATGGTATCACACCCAGAGACTCATCTCCTGATCCCCATCATAAATCCTCTACCGCTACATGGTATCACACCCAGAGACTCATCATCTCCTATCCCCATCATATAACTCCTCTGCCGCTACATGGTATCACACCCAGAGACTCATCATCTCCTGATCCCCATCATAAATCCTCTACCGCTACATGGTATCACACCCAGAGACTCATCATCTCCTGATCCCCATCATATAACTCCTCTGCCGCTACATGGTATCACACCCAGAGACTCATCATCTCCTGATCCACATCATATACCTCCTCTACCGCTACATGGTATCACACCCAGAGACTCATCATCTCCTGATCCACATCATATAACTCCTCTGCCGCTACATGGTATCACACCCAGAGACTCATCATCTCCTGATCCCCATCATAAATCCTCTACCGCTACATGGTATCACACCCAGAGACTCATCTCCTGATCCCCATCATATAACTCCTCTGCCGCTACATGGTATCACACCCAGAGACTCATCATCTCCTGATCCCCATCATATAACTCCTCTACCGCTACATGGTATCACACCCAGAGACTCATCATCTCCTGATCCACATCATATACCTCCTCTACCGCTACATGGTATCACACCCAGAGACTCATCATCTCCTGATCCACATCATATAACTCCTCTGCCGCTACATGGTATCACACCCAGAGACTCATCATCTCCTGATCCCCATCATATACCTCCTCTACCGCTACATGGTATCACACCCAGAAACTCATCATCTCCTGATCCCCATCATAAATCCTCTACCGCTACATGGTATCACACCCAGAGACTCATCATCTCCTGATCCCCATCATATAACTCATCTGCCGCTACATGGTATCACACCCAGAGACTCATCATATCCTGATCCCCATCATATAACTCCTCTACCGCTACATGGTATCACACCCAGAGACTCATCATCTCCTGATCCCCATCATATAACTCCTCTACAGCTACATGGTATCACACCCAGACACTCATCATCTCCTGATCCCCATCATATAACTCCTCTACCGCTACATGGTATCACACCCAGACACTCATCATCTCCTGATCCCCATCATATAACTCCTGTACCGCTACATGGTATCACACCCAGAGACTCATCATCTCCTGATCCACATCATATAACTCCTCTGCCGCTACATGGTATCACACCCAGAGACTCATCATCTCCTGATCCCCATCATATACCTCCTCTGCCGCTTCATGGTATCACACCCAGAGACTCATCATCGCCTGATCCCCATCATTTAACTCCTCTGCCGCTACATGGTATCACACCCAGAGACTCATCATCTCCTGATCATCATCATACTGTAACTCCTGAACCACTACATGGTATCACACACAGAGACTCATCTCCTGATCCACATCATATAACTCCTCTACCGCAACATAGTATCACACCCAGAGACTCATCATCTCCTGATCCCCATCATATAACTCCTCTACCGCTACATGGTATCACACCCAGAGACTCATCATCTCCTGATCCCCATCATATAACTCCTCTGCCGCTACATGGTATCACACCCAGAGACTCATCATCTCCTGATCCACATCATATAACTCCTCTACCGCTACATGGTATCACACCCAGAGACTCATCATCTCCTAAACCCCATCATATAACTCCTCTACCGCTACGTGGTATCACACCCAGAGACTCATCATCTCCTTATCCCTCATCACAAAACTCCTCTGCCGCTACATGGTATCACACCCAGAGACTCATCATCTCCTGATCCCCATCATATAACTCCTCTACCGCTACATGGTATCACACCCAGAGACTCATCATCTCCTGATCCCCATCATATAACTCCTCTGCCGCTACATGGTATCACACCCAGAGTCTCATCCTCTCCTAAACCCCATCATATAACTCCTCTACCGCTACATGGTATCACACCCAGAGACTCATCATCTCCTGATCCCCATCATATAACTCCTGTACCGCTACATGGTATCACACCCAGAGACTCATCATCTCCTGATCCCCATCATATAACTACTCTACCACTACATGGTATCACACCCAGAGACTCATCAGTGCCTTATCCCCATCATATAACTCCTCTACCACTACATGGTATCACACCCAGAGACTCATCATCTCCTGATCCCCATCCTATACCTCCTCTACCGCTACATGGTATCACACCCAGAGACTCATCATCTCCTGATCCCCATCATATAACTCCTCTACCGCTACATGGTATCACACCCAGAGACTCATCATCTCCTGATCCACATCATATAACTCCTGTACCACTACATGGTATCACACCCAGAGACTCATCATCTCCTGATCCCCATCATATACCTCCTCTGCCGCTACATGGTATCACACCCAGAGACTCATCATCTCCTGATCCCTCATCACAAAACTCCTCTACCGCTACATGGTATCACACCCAGAGATTAATCATGTCCTGATCCCCATCATATACCTCCTCTACCGCTACATGGTATCACATCCAGAGACTCAACATCTCCTGATCCCCATCATATAACTCCTCTACCGCTACATGGTATCACACCCAGAGACTCATCATCTCCTGATCCCCATCATATAACTCCTCTACCGCTACATGGTATCACACCCAGAGACTCATCATCTCCTGATCCCCATCATATACCTCATCTACCGCTACATGGTATCACACCAAGAGACTCATCATTGCCTTATCCCCATCATATAACTCCTGTACCACTACATGGTATCACATCCAGAGACTCATCATCTCCTGATCCCCATCATATACCTCCTCTGCCGCTACATGGTATTACACCAGAGACTCATCATCTCCTGATCCCCATCATATACTCCTCTACCGCTACATGGTATCACACCCAGAGACTCAGCATCTCCTGATCCCCATCATATACCTCCTCTACCGCTACATGGTATCACACCCAGAGACTCATCATCTACTGATCCCCATCATATACCTCCTCTACCGCTACATGGTATCACACCCAGAGACTCATCATCTCCTGATCCCCATCATATACCTCCTCTACCGCTACATGGTATCACACCCAGAGACTCATCATCTCCTGATCCCCATCATATACCTCCTCTACCGCTACATGGTATCACACCCAGAGACTCATCATCTCCTGATCCCCATTATATACTCCTCTACCACTACATGGTATCACACCCAGAGACTCATCATCTCCTGATCCCCATCATATACCTCCTCTACCGCTACATGGTATCACACCAAGAGACTCATCATCTCCTGATCCCCATTATATACTCCTCTACCACTACATGGTATCACACCCAGAGACTCATCATCTCCTGATCCCCATCATATACCTCCTCTGCCGCTACATGGTATTACACCAGAGACTCATCATCTCCTGATCCCCATCATATACTCCTCTACCGCTACATGGTATCACACCCAGAGACTCAGCATCTCCTGATCCCCATCATATACCTCCTCTACCGCTACATGGTATCACACCCAGAGACTCATCATCTACTGATCCCCATCATATACCTCCTCTACCGCTACATGGTATCACACCCAGAGACTCATCATCTCCTGATCCCCATCATATACCTCCTCTACCGCTACATGGTATCACACCCAGAGACTCATCATCTCCTGATCCCCATCATATACCTCCTCTACCGCTACATGGTATCACACCCAGAGACTCATCATCTCCTGATCCACATCATATACCTCCTCTACCGCTACATGGTATCACACCCAGAGACTCATCATCTCCTGATCCACATCATATACCTCCTCTACCGCTACATGGTATCACACCCAGAGACTCATCATCTCCTGATCCCCATCATATAACTCCTCTACCGCTACATGGTATCACACCCAGAGACTCATCATCTCCTGATCCCCATCATATAACTCCTCTGCCGCTACATGGTATCAAACCCAGAGACTCATCATCTCCTGATCCCCATCATATAACTCCTCTACCGCTACATGGTATCACACCCAGAGACTCATCATCTCCTGATCCCCATCATATACCTCTTCTACCGCTACATGGTATCACACCAAGAGACTCATCATTGCCTTATCCCCATCATATAACTCCTGTACCACTACATGGTATCACATCCAGAGACTCATCATCTCCTGATCCCCATCATATACCTCCTCTGCCGCTACATGGTATTACACCAGAGACTCATCATCTCCTGATCCCCATCATATAACTCCTCTGCCGCTACATGGTATTACACCAGAGACTCATCATCTCCTGATCCCCATTATATACTCCTCTACCACTACATGGTATCACACCCAGAGACTCATCATCTCCTGATCCCCATCATATACCTCCTCTGCCGCTACATGGTATTACACCAGAGACTCATCATCTCCTGATCCCCATCATATACTCCTCTACCGCTACATGGTATCACACCCAGAGACTCAGCATCTCCTGATCCCCATCATATACCTCCTCTACCGCTACATGGTATCACACCCAGAGACTCATCATCTACTGATCCCCATCATATACCTCCTCTACCGCTACATGGTATCACACCCAGAGACTCATCATCTCCTGATCCCCATCATATACCTCCTCTACCGCTACATGGTATCACACCCAGAGACTCATCATCTCCTGATCCCCATCATATACCTCCTCTACCGCTACATGGTATCACACCCAGAGACTCATCATCTCCTGATCCACATCATATACCTCCTCTACCGCTACATGGTATCACACCCAGAGACTCATCATCTCCTGATCCACATCATATACCTCCTCTACCGCTACATGGTATCACACCCAGAGACTCATCATCTCCTGATCCCCATCATAAATCCTCTACCGCTACATGGTATCACACCCAGAGACTCATCATCTCCTGATGCCCATCATAACTCCTCTACCGCTATATGGTATCACATCCAGAGACTCATCATCTCCTGATCCCCATCATATACCTCTTCTACCGCTACATGGTATCACACCCAGAGACTCATCAGTGCCTTATCCCCATCATATAACTCCTCTGCCGCTACATGGTATGACACCCAGAGACTCATCAGTGCCTTATCCCCATCGTATACTCCTCTACCGCTACATGGTATCACACCCAGAGACTCATCATCTCCTGATCCCCATCATATACCTCTTCTACCGCTACATGGTATCACACCCAGAGACTCATCATCTCCTGATCCCCATCATATACCTCCTCTACCGCTACATGGTATCACACCAGAGACTCATCATCTCCTGATCCCCATCATATACCTCCTCTACCGCTACATGGTATCACACCCAGAGACTCATCAGTGCCTTATCCCCATCATATACCTCCTCTACCGCTACATGGTATCACACCCAGAGACTCATCAGTGCCTTATCCCCATCATATAACTCCTCTGCCGCTACATGGTATCACACCCAGAGACTCATCAGTGCCTTATCCCCATCGTATACTCCTCTACCGCTATATGGTATCACATCCAGAGACTCATCATCTCCTGATCCCCATCATATACCTCTTCTACCGCTACATGGTATCACACCCAGAGACTCATCATTGCCTTATCCCCATCATATAACTCCTGTACCACTACATGGTATCACATCCAGAGACTCATCATCTCCTGATCCCCATCATATAACTCCTCTACCGCTACATGGTATCACACCCAGAGACTCATCATCTCCTGATCCCCATCATATAACTCCTCTGCCGCTACATGGTATTACACCAGAGACTCATCATCTCCTGATCCCCATCATATAACTCCTGTACCACTACATGGTATTACACCAGAGACTCATCATCTCCTGATCCCCATCATAAATCCTCTACCGCTACATGGTATCACACCCAGAGACTCATCATCTCCTGATCCCCATCATATACCTCTTCTACCGCTACATGGTATCACACCCAGAGACTCATCATTGCCTTATCCCCATCATATAACTCCTGTACCACTACATGGTATCACATATAGAGACTCATCATCTCCTGATCCCCATCATATAACTCCTCTACCGCTACATGGTATCACACCCAGAGACTCATCATCTCCTGATCCCCATCATATAACTCCTCTGCCGCTACATGGTATTACACCAGAGACTCATCATCTCCTGATCCCCATCATATAACTCCTGTACCACTACGTGGTATTACACCAGAGACTCATCATCTCCTGATCCCCATCATAAATCCTCTACCGCTACATGGTATCACACCCAGAGACTCATCATCTCCTGATCCCCATCATATACTCCTCTACCGCTACATGGTATCACACCCAGAGACTCATTATCTCCTGATCCCCATCATATAACTCCTCTACCGCTACATGGTATCACACCCAGAGACTCATCATCTCCTGATCCCCATCATATACTCCTCTACCGCTACATGGTATCACACCCAGAGACTCATCATCTCCTGATCCCCATCATATACCTCCTCTACCGCTACATGGTATCACACCCAGAGACTCATCATCTCCTGATCCCCATCATATAACTCCTCTGCCGCTACATGGTATCACACCCAGAGACTCATCAGTGCCTTATCCCCATCGTATACTCCTCTACCGCTATATGGTATCACATCCAGAGACTCATCATCTCCTGATCCCCATCATATACCTCTTCTACCGCTACATGGTATCACACCCAGAGACTCATCATTGCCTTATCCCCATCATATAACTCCTGTACCACTACATGGTATCACATCCAGAGACTCATCATCTCCTGATCCCCATCATATAACTCCTCTGCCGCTACATGGTATTACACCAGAGACTCATCATCTCCTGATCCCCATCATATAACTCCTCTGCCGCTACATGGTATTACACCAGAGACTCATCATCTCCTGATCCCCATCATATACTCCTCTACCACTACATGGTATCACACCCAGAGACTCATCATCTTCTGATCCCCATCATATACCTCCTCTGCCGCTACATGGTATTACACCAGAGACTCATCATCTCCTGATCCCCATCATATACTCCTCTACCGCTACATGGTATCACACCCAGAGACTCAGCATCTCCTGATCCCCATCATATACCTCCTCTACCGCTACATGGTATCACACCCAGAGACTCATCATCTACTGATCCCCATCATATACCTCCTCTACCGCTACATGGTATCACACCCAGAGACTCATCATCTCCTGATCCCCATCATATACCTCCTCTACCGCTACATGGTATCACACCCAGAGACTCATCATCTCCTGATCCCCATCATATACCTCCTCTACCGCTACATGGTATCACACCCAGAGACTCATCATCTCCTGATCCACATCATATACCTCCTCTACCGCTACATGGTATCACACCCAGAGACTCATCATCTCCTGATCCACATCATATTCCTCCTCTACCGCTACATGGTATCACACCCAGAGACTCATCATCTCCTGATCCCCATCATAAATCCTCTACCGCTACATGGTATCACACCCAGAGACTCATCATCTCCTGATGCCCATCATAACTCCTCTGCCGCTACATGGTATCACACCCAGAGACTCATCAGTGCCTTATCCCCATCATATACTCCTCTACCGCTACATGTTATCACACCAGAGACTCATCATCTCCTGATCCCCATCATATAACTCCTCTACCGCTACATGGTATCACATCTAGAGACTCATCATCTCCTGATCCCCATCATATACCTCCTCTACCGCTACATGGTATTACACCAGAGACTCATCATCTCCTGATCCCCATCATATACCTCCACTACCACTACATGGTATTACACCAAGAGACTCATCATCTCCTGATCCCCATCATATAACTCCTCTACCGCTACATGGTATTACACCAGAGACTCATCATCTCCTGATCCCCATCATATAACTCCACTACCGCTACATGGTATTACACCAGAGACTCATCATCTCCTGATCCCCATCATATAACTCCTCTACCGCTACATGGTATCACACCAGAGACTCATCATCTCCTGATCCCCATCATATAACTCCTCTACCACTACATGGTATCACATTCAGAGACTCATCATCTCCTGATCCCCATCATATACCTCCTCTACCGCTACATGGTATCACACCCAGAGACTCATCATCTCCTGATCCCCATCATACCTCCTCTACCGCTACATGGTATCACACCCAGAGACTCATCATCTCCTGATCCCTCATCACAAAACTCCTCTACTAATATTAAATTAAGGCCAGTGTCCAATTAGCCGGAGGAATTTAGCATGGCTAATTACAGCTGATTGTGTTATCCAATTTGCTGCGATGATGGCGCTCGTCAAGCTGTTTTTCCACAAAATACATAGGTCTTATATATTGGGACCTATGTGGGAAAATTGGGCCCAAAAATTTCGCTAAAAATATTTTGAAGACCACCTGGATCGCCCCCATAGTCATTAAACAACGTTAGCAGTTGATACATTATATTTCCATATAACATATAAAGACCATGTAATAAGTCATCAGACAGCCGTTTCTGTACTAGAGGATTATGGGAAACGCTGGGCACAGTCACCGCCTGTCAGATTATGGGTTTCCCGAGTGTCCTATTAATCCCCATGTAATAGGGACATGAGCACAAGAACAGAGCAGTCTTTGTGCAGACAGATCTGATACAGATAATATTCATGTAAATAGGACATATGCCTGCCATCGTTCTAGTCACCACGCTGCTGAGACTCCTCCCTCTGATTTGCATAAAGTGCCTCTAGCAGTATGGCTGCTGCCCACCTTTATACAATAAGACGCAGTTCACCAGGATGTCCCACACCTACATCTGCGCAACTGGACCGGTTTATATGGGTAAGCGCACAGGCATGCGGCATGTGGTAAGCACACAGACATGCGGCATGCGGTAAGCTAACAGGCATGCGGTAAGGGCACAGACATGCAGCATACAGTAAGCTAACAGGCATGCGGTAAGGGCACAGACATGCAGCATACAGTAAGCGTACAGGCATGCGGTAAGCGCACAGACATGCAGCATGCAATAAGAGCGCAGACATACGGCATGCGGTAAGCGCACAGACATGCAGCATGCGGTAAGCGCACAGACATGCAGCATGCAGTAAGTGCACAGACATGCGGCATGCGTTAAGCGCACAGACATGCGGCATGAGGTAAGTGCACAGACATGCAGCAAGCGCACAGACATGCGGCATGCGGTAAGCGCACAGACATGCAGCATGCGGTAAGCGCACAGACATGCAGCATGCAGTAAGTGCACAGACATGCGGCATGCGTTAAGCGCACAGACATGCAGTAAGTGCACAGACATGCAGCAAGCGCACAGACATGCGGCATGCTGCAAGTGCACAGATATGCAGCATGCAGTAAGCGCACAGACATGCAGCATGCAGTAAGCGCACAGACATGCGGCATGCGGTAAGCGCACAGACATGCAGCATGCAGTAAGCGCACAGACATGCAGCATGCAGTAAGCGCACAGACATGCAGCATGCAGTAAGCGCACAGACATGCAGCATGCGGTAAGCGCACAGACATGCAGCATGCGGTAAGCGCACAGACTTTAGTGTTGGGCAGAAATGAAGCAAAGCGGAGGATTTTTGGAGAAAAAACGTATGTATTAATGACATGTCGGGGTCCTAAAGGGTTAATAAGTCTGAGGGGGGGGGGGGGGGACGACCAGAAATATTCCAGATTGTGTTCCCAAACACAATCCTCCGTGCACCCCAACAGTCCAGGTTTTAGGGATTTCAATTAGCATCCCAGCCTGTTTGATGACACCATCTGCACACAAGCAAGGATATCCCTAATACCTGGAGGAGCGAGTGCGGGGAACCTCTGTACTAGATCGGAGCACAGATGGACATAGACGGCATTCTGGCGGCAGTTGCCCTGTAATGTCCCTGGTAATATTACCCTCTCGCCCAGATAGACGCCCCCTGTCCTGGGCACAGGCGGCACATATGACGACGGGTCTCCCATGTGTCAGTAACTCTGCATATTGCAGCACGTGCCGACCAATCTAATCCCGGCCCGGACTATTCCTAATCCTGCCAGGCTGCCTGCCCTCACAGAGGCCGTATGACCCACTTAATGAGATGACACACGATCAGTGGAGCAGGGTGTATATGGAGCACGTCTCAGCGCCCGCCATGTAATGTACGTCTGGGAGACGCTGGGGGTTATTCTGGTTAATGAGATGACACACGATCAGTGGAGCAGGGTGTATATGGAGCACGTCTCAGCGCCCGCCATGTAATGTACGTCTGGGAGACGCTGGGGGTTATTCTGGTTAATGAGATGACACACGATCAGTGGAGCAGGGTGTATATGGAGCACGTCTCAGCGCCCGCCATGTAATGTACGTCTGGGAGACGCTGGGGGTTATTCTGGTTAATGAGATGACACACGATCAGCGGAGCAGGGTGTATATGGAGCACGTCTCAGCGCCCGCCATGTAATGTACGTCTGGGAGACGCTGGGGGTTATTCTGGTTAATGAGATGACACACGATCAGTGGAGCAGGGTGTATATGGAGCACGTCTCAGCGCCCGCCATGTAATGTACGTCTGGGAGACGCTGGGGGTTATTCTGGTTAATGAGATGACACACGATCAGTGGAGCAGGGTGTATATGGAGCACGTCTCAGCGCCCGCCATGTAATGTACGTCTGGGAGACGCTGGGGGTTATTCTGGTTAATGAGATGACACACGATCAGTGGAGCAGGGTGTATATGGAGCACGTCTCAGCGCCCGCCATGTAATGTACGTCTGGGAGACGCTGGGGGTTATTCTGGTTAATGAGATGACACACGATCAGTGGAGCAGGGTATATGGAGCACGTCTCAGCGCCGGCCATGTAATGTACGTCTGGGAGACGCTGGGGGTTATTCTGGTTAATGAGATGACACACGATCAGTGGAGCAGGGTGTATATGGAGCACGTCTCAGCGCCCGCCATGTAATGTACGTCTGGGAGACGCTGGGGGTTATTCTGGTTAATGAGATGACACACGATCAGTGGAGCAGGGTGTATATGGAGCACGTCTCAGCGCCCGCCATGTAATGTACGTCTGGGAGACGCTGGGGGTTATTCTGGTTAATGAGATGACACTCGATCAGTGGAGCAGGGTGTATATGGAGCACGTCTCAGCGCCCGCCATGTAATGTACGTCTGGGAGACGCTGGGGGTTATTCTGGTTAATGAGATGACACACGATCAGTGGAGCAGGGTGTATATGGAGCACGTCTCAGCGCCCGCCATGTAATGTACGTCTGGGAGACGCTGGGGGTTATTCTGGTTAATGAGATGACACACGATCAGTGGAGCAGGGTGTATATGGAGCACGTCTCAACGCCCGCCATGTAATGTACGTCTGGGAGACGCTGGGGGTTATTCTGGTTAATGAGATGACACACGATCAGTGGAGCAGGGTGTATATGGAGCACGTCTCAGCGCCCGCCATGTAATGTACATCTGGGGGGCGCTGGGGGTTATTCTGGTTAATGAGATGACACACGATCAGCGGAGCAGGGTGTATATGGAGCACGTCTCAGCGCCCGCCATGTAATGTACGTCTGGGAGACGCTGGGGGTTATTCTGGTTAATGAGATGACACACGATCAGTGGAGCAGGGTATATGGAGCACGTCTCAGCGCCCGCCATGTAATGTACGTCTGGGAGACGCTGGGGGTTATTCTGGTTAATGAGATGACACACGATCAGTGGAGCAGGGTGTATATGGAGCACGTCTCAGCGCCCGCCATGTAATGTACGTCTGGGAGACGCTGGGGGTTATTCTGGTTAATGAGATGACACACGATCAGTGGAGCAGGGTGTATATGGAGCACGTCTCAGCGCCCGCCATGTAATGTACGTCTGGGAGACGCTGGGGGTTATTCTGGTTAATGAGATGACACACGATTAGTGTAACAGGGTGTATATGGAGCATGTCTCAGCGCCCGCCATGTAATGTACGTCTGGGAGACGCTGGGGGTTATTCTGGTTAATGAGATGACACACGATCAGTGGAGCAGGGTGTATATGGAGCACGTCTCAGCGCCCGCCATGTAATGTACGTCTGGGAGACGCTGGGGGTTATTCTGGTGGATTCGCACCCTTGCGAGTCCACCAAACCCGGCCCGGCGAATGAACGCCCACCCGCCCCCCCTCGCAGAGCAGGTTCGCCCGCACAGGCTGCGAATGGATTTTTTGCCTCGGGTAATCGCCCACATCTTTCGACTTTTAAGTCACTTACATATGCGTGCACGCTGGGTCGGATATGGGCTGGCAGCTGCCAGCCCCCTGCACCCGCGTCACCGCCTCATTACCATGAGAACGCCCATGAAATGCTGGCGTTCCCATATGGTAATGGGGCAGCCCTTCTCTGCCCCCCCTCACGCCGCCATGGGAGCGTGTACCCGGTGGAACGAAAGTTTGCCGTGGGTGCACGCACCCTACACCTGCACCTGCGCAGAGACGCGCCTGCGCAGACGCACAACATCGGTCCTCCGTGGAAATGCATGGAGGACTGAACAAATATGAATAACCCCCACTGATAGGTTACAAGAAACGCTGGGGCTCAGGCAGCTATAATCTGCGGCATAGGGCAGTGTGCAGCTCCTTACACCCTCCCTGTGCAGAAGAGCAACAGACAGGAGACAAGAAAGAGGGAGTAACCGAGCACCAGGGTAACACCATGCTGCGCTGCAGGGGGCAGATGTAACACGTGCTGCGCTGTAACAGGTGCAGTGAGTTAGGTGTGGGAGGGGCGTGTCCTAGCTCAGAGCTACATTGCAGTGTGAGAATAAAGCTGCCCAGCATGTGTGGGCTACATGCAGAAACAGCCAGTAACTGAGCACCTGGGTAATACCATGCTGCGCTGCAGGGGGGCAGATGTGACATGCATAGAGAGTAAGGTGTGGAAGGGATGTGTCCTAGCTCAGAGCTACATTGCAGTGTGAGAATAAAGCTGCACAGAATGTGTTAGCTACATGCAGAAGCAGCCAGTAACTGAGCACCTGGGTAACACCGTGCTGTACTGCAGGGGGCAGATGTAACATGTGCAGAGAGTTAGGTGTGGAAGGGATGTGTCCTAGCTCGGAGCTACATTGCAGTGTGAGAATAAAGCTGCACAGAATGTGTTAGCTACATGCAGAAGCAGCCAGTAACTGGGAACCTGGGTAACACCATGCTGCACTGCAGGGGCAGATGTAACATGCGCAGAGAGTTAGGTGTGGAAGGGATGTGTCCTAGCTCGGAGCTACATTGCAGTGCAAGAATAAGGCTGCCCAGCATGTGTGGGCTACATGCAGAAGCAGCCAGTATTTACCCTGCATACAGACAACATAAATGTGTTCCTCCCCCCGGGCAGCACAACACAGCTTGTACTGCTCCTTTCTGTACTCCAGCCTATGATCATGCCCAATACATCTACTCCATTCCACTACATGACCATGCAAGTCACACTGACATCTGGCGGGTGCAGTACAGAAAGGGGAGCGCTACACAGAGTCACTGGGGTGCACTACAGACAGAGGGTCCCCCTACCTTCTGTAAGAGGAGGGAGCCGGAGTACTTAGTGACGATCCCGTACATCTCGCTGCCAAATGTATCAGCCCAGAGCTTCACCCTAAGAAGGCAAAAGAGGGAACTGTTACTGTTTCTGGGATGTGACTGTATCACGTATCGGAACAAGATGAATTCAATCTAACATGAGCCCAATGCAGCATCCTTCTAGCCAATCACAGCCCTTCTAGCCAATCACAGCACCCTTCTAGCCAAGCACAGCACCCTTCTAGCCAAGCACAGCACCCTTCTAGCCAATCACAGCACCCTTCTAGCCAATCACAGCGCCCTTCTAGCCAATCACAGCACCCTTCTAACCAATCACAGCCCTTCTAGCCAATCACAGCACCCTTCTAGCCAATCACAGCGCCCTTCTAGCCAATCACAGCACCCTTCTAACCAATCACAGCCCTTCTAGCCAATCACAGCGCCCTTCTAGCCAATCACAGCGCCCTTCTAGCCAATCACAGCCCCCTTCTAGCCAATCACAGCGCCCTTCTAGCCAATCACAGCCCCCTTCTAGCCAATCACAGCGCCCTTCTAGCCAATCACAGCCCCCTTCTAGCCAATCAAGCCAATCACAGCGCCCTTCTAGCCAATCACAGCCCCCTTCTAGCCAATCAAGCCAATCACAGCGCCCTTCTAGCCAATCACAGCTCCCTTCTAGCCAATCACAGCACGCTTCTAGCCAATCACAGCCCTTCTAGCCAATCACAGCACCCTTCAAGCCAATCACAGCACCCTTCTAGCCAATCACAGCATGCTTCGAGCCAATCACAGCGCCCTTCGAGCCAATCACAGTGCCCTTCTAGCCAATCACAGCGCCCTTCTAGCCAATCACAGCGCCCTTCTAGCCAATCACAGCACGCTTCTAGCCAATCACAGCGCCCTTCTAGCCAATCACAGCGCCCTTCTAGCCAATCACAGCCCTTCTAGCCAATCACAGCACGCTTCTAGCCAATCACAGCGCCCTTCTAGCCAATCACAGTGCCCTTCTAGCCAATCACAGCACCCATCTAGCCAATCACAGCACACTTCTAGCCAATCACAGCGCCCTTCTAGCCAATCACAGCGCCCTTCTAGCCAATCACAGCACCCTTCTAGCCAATCACAGCACACTTCTAGCCAATCACAGTGCCCTTCTAGCCAATCACAGCGCCCTTCTAGCCAATCACAGCGCCCTTCTAGCCAATCACAGCCCCCTTCTAGCCAATCACAGCAGGAAATCCGGAGCAATAATGTCATTGACTCTGCCTGTGAGGAACCGAGGACCAACCAATCTAATATACTGGGATTCACAATAATAACATTCAAATGTCGACAGTGATGTCGATACCAGAAGGTCGCTAATGATAACAACATTGTTAAAATAACAACATGGAACAGGTCAACATCTGCTGTGCCGGCAAAGCAGAATGAAGGTGAGGGTCCCATTGGTTTATTGACATTCTGAGCATGAAAACATTTCATCTGTGTCAACATGCTGGCTGATGACATTACATAATACCTGGACTGAGTAACCAAATACATGCGTGGGAAGAAGCTGGGGGGTGCGGACACCATCCCGGGGGCAGAGGACACCCTCCCTGGTGCAGAGGACACCCCTGGATAGTCATTGTGTCCCATCTAACTTTTACATGAGACAGTGAGCAGCCCGGTGGCTCGATAACATTGTTCATGGTGAATGAAATCACTGAGCCCCACGCGGCGCAAAGCTGCGCACCCGGGAGCAGACATAATGCCGCAAAGAACATTGTCCCCCAGGAGTGACCCAACCAGAGATGAAGAGTCTAATGCAGGCCAGCTGTGGTGAAACTACAAGTCCCATCATGCCTTGTCTCAGTTATGCTATTAGGGAATACTAAAACTATGGCAAGGCATGCTGGGATGTGTAGTTTCACCACAGCTGGAGGGCCATAGATTGGACATGCCTGGTCTAATGGTTCTCGAAAGCAAATGTCCCTCTATTGGGAAACACTCTGGTTCCAAGGTCCCAGGCAAAGGCTGCAGAGTGCATACTGCTATGGGGCCCCCAGGATCGGGGTCATCCTTCCCTGTTGAAGCTCCATGTATACATACAGTATGAGTGTTTCATATTGGTCAGCCCAAAACGTTACTATGGAGACCGCAAGGTACATGACCTATTCCTACTTTGTTTAGGTGCAACATTTGGCGTGGAACCTGAAATACCAGTTTACCTGTATAGTGCCATCCCCTGGTACCCCGAACACCTCAATGCAACATTGTACCATGCCAAATAAAACTGTATCTAGGGGGCCACTGATGACATCACAAGGCAGACTAATGTGGCAATACCGTATAACGTGAAAGCTGCCACTATGATATACAGCACATATACAGTATAACGTGGAGGCTGCCACTATGATATACAGCACATATACAGTATAACGTGGAGGCTGCCACTATGATATACAGCACATATACATTATATTGTGGAGGCTGCCACTATGATATACAGCACATATACAGTATAACGTGGATGCTGCCACTATGAAATACAGCACATATACCGTATAACGTGAAAGCTGCCACTATGATATACAGCACATATACCGTATAACGTGAAAGCTGCCACTATGATATACAGCACATGTACAGTATAATGTGGAAGCTGCCACTATGATATACAGCACATATACAGTATAACGTGGAGGCTGCCACTATGATATACAGCACATATACCGTATAACGTGAAAGCTGCCACTATGATATACAGCACATATACAGTATAATGTGGAAGCTGCCACTATGATATACAGCACATATACAGTATAACGTGGAGGCTGACACTATGATATACAGCACATATACCGTATAACGTGAAAGCTGCCACTATGATATACAGCACATATACAGTATAACGTGGAGGCTGCCACTATGATATACAGCACATATACCGTATAACGTGAAAGCTGCCACTATGATATACAGCACATGTACAGTATAACGTGGAAGCTGCCACTATGATATACAGCACATGTACAGTATAATGTGGAAGCTGCCACTATGATATACAGCACATGTACAGTATAATGTGGAGGCTCCCACTATGATATACAGCACATATACAGTATAACGTGGAAATTGCCACTATGATATACAGCACATGTACAGTATAACGTGGAAGCTGCCACTATGATATACAGCACATATACAGTATAACGTGGAAGCTGCCACTATGATATACAGCACATTTACCGTATAACGTGAAAGCTGCCACTATGATATACAGCACATGTACAGTATAACGTGGAGGCTCCCACTATGATATACAGCACATATACAGTATAAAATTGAAGCTGCAACTATGATACACAGCACATATACAGTATAACGTGGAAGCTGTCACTATGAATACAGCACATATACAGTATAACGTGGAGGCTCCCACTATGATATACAGCACATATACAGTATAAAATTGAAGCTGCAACTATGATACACAGCACATATACAGTATAACGTGGAAGCTGTCACTATGAATACAGCACATATACAGTATAATGTGGAAGCTGTCACTATGAATACAGCACATATACCATATAACGTGGAAGCTGTCACTATGATACAAAGTATATATAGGGTATAAAGTGGAAGCTGCCACTATGATACACAGCACATACACAGTATAGCGTGGAAGCTGTCACACAGCACATATACTGTATAACGTGGAATCTGAAACTACGAATACAGCACATATACAGTATAACATGGAAGCTGTCACTATGTATACAGCACATACTGTATACAGTATAACGTGGAAGCTGCCACTATGATATACATCACATATACTCTAAACTGTGGAAGCTGCCACTATGAGACACAGCATATATACAGTATAACGTGGAAGCTGTCACTATGAATACAGCACATATACATTATGACGTGGAAGCTGTCACTATGATATACAGCACCAATACCGTGTAACGTGGAAGCTGTCACACAGCACATATACAGTATAACGTGGAAGCTGCCACTGTGATATACAGCAAATATACAGTACAATGTGGAAGCTGTCACTATAAATACAGCACATATAAAGTATAACGTGGAAGCTGTCACTATGAATACAGCACATATACAGTATAACGTGGAAGCTGTCACTATGATACAAAGAACATATAGGGTATAAAGTGGAAGCTGCCACTATGATACACAGCACATATACAGTATAACGTGGAAGCCGTCACACAGCACATACAGTATACTGTATAATGAGGAAGCTGTTACTATGAATACAACACATATACAGTATAACGTGGAAGCTGTCACTATGAATAAAGCACATACTATATACAGTATAACGTGGAAGATGCCACTATGATATACAGCACATATACTCTATAACGTGGAATCTGCCACTATGATACACAGCATATATACAGTATAACGTGGAAGCTGTCACTATGATATACAGCACATATACCGTATGACATAGAAGCTGTCAATATGATATACAGCACATATACCGTATAACGTGGAAGCTGTCACTATTATATACAGCATATATACAGTAAAACATGGAAGCTGCCACTATAAATACAGCACATATACAGTATAACATTTAAGCTGTCATTATGAATACAGCACATATACAGTATAAAGTGGAACCTGTCACTATGAATACAGCATATCTTCAGTATAATGTGGAAGCAGTCACTATGATACACAGCACATATACAGTATAACGTGGAAGCTGCCACTGTGATACACAGCACATACACTGTATAACATGGAAGCTGTCACTATGAATACAGCACATATACAGTATAACGTGGAAGCAGTCACTATGATACACAGCACATATACAGTATAACGTGGAAGCTGCCACTGTGATACACAGCACATATACAGTATAACATGGAAGCTGTCACTATGAATACAGCACATATACAGTATAACGTGGAAGCTGTAATTATGAATAAAGCACATATACAGTACAATGTGGAAGCGGTCACTATGATATATAGCACATATACAGTATAAAGTGGAGCCTGTCACTATAAATACAGCACATACAGTATATTGTGAAAGCTGCAACTATGATATACAGCACATATACCGTATAACATGGAAGAAGTCACTATGAATAAAGCACAAATAATGTATAATGTGGAAGCTGCCACTATGATATACAGCACATATGCTCTATAACGTGGAAGCTGCCACTATGATACACAGCATATATACAGTATAACGTGGAAGCTGTCACTATGAATACAGCACATATACCATATAACGTGGAAGCTGTCACTATGATATACAGATATAAAAAGTATACCGTGGAAGCTGTCACTATGAATACAGAACATATACAGTATAACGTGGAAGCTGTCACTATGATATACAGCACATATGCTCTATAACGTGGAAGCTGCCACTATGATACACAGCATATATACAGTATAACATGGAAGCTGCCACTATGATATACAGCACATATACAGTATAACGTGGAAGCAGTCACTATGATATACAGATATAAAAAGTATAACGTGGAAGCTGTCACTATGAATACAGCACATATACCGTATAACGTGGACACTGCCACTGTGATATACAGCAAATATACAGTATACTGTGGAAGCTGTCACTATAAATACAGCACATATACAGTATAACGTGGAAGCTGTCACTATAAATACAGCACATATACAGTATAAAGTGGAACCTGTCACTATGAATACAGCACATATAAAGTATAACGTGGAAGCTGTCACTATGATACAAAGTACATATAGGGTATAAAGTGGAAGCTTCCACTATGATACACAGCACATATATACAGTATAACATGGAAGCTGTCACACAGCACATACAGTATACTGTATAATGTGGAAGCTGTCACTATGAATACAACACACATACAGTCTAACGTGGAAGCTGTCACTATGAATACAGCACATACTGTATACAGTATAACGTGGAAGCTGCCACTATGATATACAGCACATATACTCTATAACGTGGAAGCTGCCACTATGATACACAGCATATATACAGTATAACGTGGAAGCTGTCACTATGATATACAGCACATATACCGTATGACATAGAAGCTGTCAATATGATATACAGCACATATACCGTATAACGTGGAAGCTGTCACTATTATATACAGCATATATACAGTAAAACATGGAAGCTGCCACTATAAATACAGCACATATACAGTATAACATTTAAGCTGTCATTATGAATACAGCACATATACAGTATAAAGTGGAACCTGTCACTATGAATACAGCATATCTTCAGTATAATGTGGAAGCAGTCACTATGATACACAGCACATATACAGTATAACGTGGAAGCTGCCACTGTGATACACAGCACATACACTGTATAACATGGAAGCTGTCACTATGAATACAGCACATATACAGTATAACGTGGAAGCAGTCACTATGATACACAGCACATATACAGTATAACGTGGAAGCTGCCACTGTGATACACAGCACATATACAGTATAACATGGAAGCTGTCACTATGAATACAGCACATATACAGTATAACGTGGAAGCTGTAATTATGAATAAAGCACATATACAGTACAATGTGGAAGCGGTCACTATGATATATAGCACATATACAGTATAAAGTGGAGCCTGTCACTATAAATACAGCACATACAGTATATTGTGAAAGCTGCAACTATGATATACAGCACATATACCGTATAACATGGAAGAAGTCACTATGAATAAAGCACAAATAATGTATAATGTGGAAGCTGCCACTATGATATACAGCACATATGCTCTATAACGTGGAAGCTGCCACTATGATACACAGCATATATACAGTATAACGTGGAAGCTGTCACTATGAATACAGCACATATACCATATAACGTGGAAGCTGTCACTATGATATACAGATATAAAAAGTATACCGTGGAAGCTGTCACTATGAATACAGAACATATACAGTATAACGTGGAAGCTGTCACTATGATATACAGCACATATGCTCTATAACGTGGAAGCTGCCACTATGATACACAGCATATATACAGTATAACATGGAAGCTGCCACTATGATATACAGCACATATACAGTATAACGTGGAAGCAGTCACTATGATATACAGATATAAAAAGTATAACGTGGAAGCTGTCACTATGAATACAGCACATATACCGTATAACGTGGACACTGCCACTGTGATATACAGCAAATATACAGTATACTGTGGAAGCTGTCACTATAAATACAGCACATATACAGTATAACGTGGAAGCTGTCACTATAAATACAGCACATATACAGTATAAAGTGGAACCTGTCACTATGAATACAGCACATATAAAGTATAACGTGGAAGCTGTCACTATGATACAAAGTACATATAGGGTATAAAGTGGAAGCTTCCACTATGATACACAGCACATATATACAGTATAACATGGAAGCTGTCACACAGCACATACAGTATACTGTATAATGTGGAAGCTGTCACTATGAATACAACACACATACAGTCTAACGTGGAAGCTGTCACTATGAATACAGCACATACTGTATACAGTATAATGTGGAAGCTGCCACTATGATATACAGTACATATACTCTATAACGTGGAAGCAGTCACTATGATACACAGCATATATACAGTATAACGTGGAAGCTGCCACTATGATATACAGCACATATACCGTATAACGTGGAAGCAGTCACTATGATATACAGCACATATACCGTATGACATGGAAGCTGTCACTATGATATACAGCACATATACCGTATAACGTGGAAGCTGTCACTATGATATACAGCATATATACAGTATAACGTGGAAGCTGCCACTATAAATACAGCACATATACAGTATAAAGTGGAACCTGTCATTATAAATATAGCACATATACCGTATAACGTGGAAGCTGTCACTATGAATACAGCATATATAAAGTATAACGTGGAAGCTGTCACTATGATACACAGTACATATAGGGTATAAAGTGGAAGCTGCCACTGATACACAGCACATATACAGTATAATGTGGAAGCTGTCACTATGAATACAGCAAATATACAGTATAACATGGAAGCTGCCACTATGATATACAGCACATATACAGTATAACGTGGAAGCTGTCACACAGCACATATACAGTATAATGTGGAAACTGTCACTATGAATACAGCACATACTGTATACAGTATAACTTGGAAGCTGTCACTATGAATACAGCACATATACAGTATAACGTGGAAGCTGTCACTATGATATACAGATATAAAAAGTATAACGTGGAAGCTGTCACTATGAATACAGCACATATACCGTATAACGTGGAAGCAGTCACTATGAGATACAGCACATATACAGTATAACGTGGAAGCAGTCACTATGATACACAGCACATATACAGTATAACATGGAAGCTGTCACTATGATATACAGCACATATACAGTATAACGAGGAAGCTGTCACTATGATATACAGCACATATACCGTATAACATGGAAGCAGTCACTATGATATACAGCACATATACCGTATGACGTGGAAGCCGTCACTATGATATACAGCACATATACCGTATAATGTGGAAGCCGTCACTATGATATACAGCACATATACCGTGTAACATGGAAGCTGTCACTATGATACACAGCACATATACCGTATGACGTGGAAGCAGTCACTATGATACACAGCACATATACCGTATAATGTGGAAGCAGTCACTATGATATACAGCACATATACCGTATAACGTGGAAGCAGTCACTATGATATACAGCACATATACCGTATAACGTGGAAGCAGTCACTATGATACATAGCACATATACCGTATGACGTGGAAGCAGTCACTATGATACACAGCACATATACCGTATAATGTGGAAGCCGTCACTATGATATACAGCACATATACCGTATAACGTGGAAGCAGTCACTATGATATACAGCACATATACCGTATAATGTGGAAGCTGTCACTATGATATACAGCATATATACCGTATAACGTGGAAGCCGTCACTATGATATACAGCACATATACCATATGACGTGGAAGCAGTCACGATGATATACAGCACATATACCGTATAATGTGGAAGCCGTGACTATGATATACAGCACATATACCGTATAATGTGGAAGCAGTCACTATGATACACAGCACATATACCGTATGACGTGGAAGCAGTCACTATGATATACAGCACATATACCGTATAACGTGGAAGCCATCACTATGATACACAGCACATATACAGTATAACATGGAAGCAGTCACTATGATATACAGCACATATACCGTATGATGTGGAAGCAGTCACTATGATACACAGCACATATACCGTATAATGTGGAAGCCGTGACTATGATATACAGCACATATACCGTATGATGTGGAAGCCGTCACTATGATATACAGCACATATACAGTATGACGTGGAAGCCGTCACTATGATACACAGCACATATACCGTATGACGTGGAAGCGGTCACTATGATACACAGCACATATACAGTATGACGTGGAAGCAGTCACTATGATACACAGCACATATACAGTATGACGTGGAAGCAGTCACTATGATACACAGCACATATACAGTATTGTGTCAGTCAGCACCAGGCACTGAGATCGGCAGATAACAGGGGAATGGAGAAGGACCAATATCAATGAATAATCTAATCATCCTGTCATTTCTGCCCTCCGTGTGCTGCAAATGTGCTCCATGCTTGTTCTCACTTCCACCATGTACCCAATGTGTGTGGGCCACATGTCCCAGTTGGGAGCAGTGCCCTCCCCCGTGCTCTGCGCTCGCACACCCCCCCGAAGACTCGCAGGGTGTAGGCAGGAAACAGCCGGTCCTCTTCCCAGAGCTGCCAAATTGTGTTTTTACTCAGAAACATTAAAAATAATAATTCAGTGAAAAACAAGTGACGGAAACCTCGCACAGCGGGAAAGGGGGTGCGGGGATTACACCAGGCGGCATTGGTTACGTCAGGGGACTGGCAGCAAAGGGGTTAATGATACACAGCCCCCAGCCTTCATGTAATAGTGATAGCACCAAACAGCGCACAAAGTGCCACAAATAGCCATCGTTTCCTCTGACGGAATGTGTCACTACAACTCTCCGCTGCTGGAATGGCGGCTACCTGCACCTGGATATAAGGGGCAGACATCCCCGCTAATGCCACACAACCCCTCTAATGCCTGCTATGTCAGCCTCTAATGTCACACATCCCCGCTAATGCCACACAACCCCTTCTAATTCCTGCTATCCCAGCCTCTAATGCCAAACATCCCCTCTAATGCCAGCTATCCCTGCATTCCCAGCTAATGCCACCCATCCCCGCTAATGCCACCCATCCACATTAATGCCACACATCCACATTAATGCCACATCCGATATAATGCCAGCTATCCCTGCTAATGCCACACATACCCTCTAATGCCAGCTATCCCCTCTAATGCCGCACATCCCACTATTGCTGCACAGACCCTCTAATGCCACACATCCCCGCTAATGCCACACAACCCCTCTAATGCCTGCTATGTCAGCCTCAAATGCCACACATCCCCTCTAATGCCAGCTATCCCTGCATTCCCAGCTAATGCCACACATCCCCGCTAATGCCACACATCCACATTAATGCCACATCCGATATAATGCCAGCTATCCCCTCTAATGCCGCACATCCCACTATTGCTGCACAGACCCTCTAATGCCACACATCCCCGCTAATGCCAGCTAACCCCGCTAATGCCACACCCCCCCACTAATGCCACACATCCCCACTAATGTCATCTATAACTGTTAATGCCAGGTATCCCCTCTAATGCCAGGTATCCCTTCTAATGCCAGGTATCCCTGCTAATGCCACTCATCCCCCCATCACTATTACCACACATCCCCACTAATGCCAGATATCCCTGCTAATGCCACATATCCCCACTAATGGCATCTATACCCGCTAATGCCACACATCCCCTCTAATGCCAGCTATCCCCGCTAATGCCCCACATCCTCACTAATGCCAAACATCCCCGATAATAATACACAACCTTCCATCACGATTACCACACATCCCCACTAATGCCACACATCCCCTCTAATGCCACACATCCCAGCCATCCCAGCGAATGCCACACATATCCACTAACGCCACACATCCCCTCTAATGCCAGACATCCCCACTAATGCCACACATCCCCACTAATGGCATCTATACCCGCTAATGCCAGATATCCCTGCTAATGCCCCACATCCCCGCTAATACCACACAACCCCCCATCACTATTACCACACATCCCCACTAATGCCACACATCCCCTCTAATGCCACACATCCCAGCTAATGCCATGCATCCCTGCTAACGGCAGCTATCCCAGCGAATGCCACATACCCACTAACGCCACTCATCCCAGCTAATGCCACGCATCCCTGCTAACGGCAGCTATCCCAGCCATCCCAGCGAATGCCACACATACCCACTAACGCCACACATCCCAGCCAACACCACGCATCTCCGCTAACGGCAGCTATCCCAGCTATCCAAGCTAATGTCACAAACACCACACATCCCAACTAATGCCACACATCCCAGCGAACAACACGCATCCATGCTTACGGCAGCTATCCCAGCTAATGCCACACATCCCCACTAATACCACATATCCCAGCTAATGCCATTTATCCCAGCAACGCCACTTATCCCAGCCAATGCCACGCATCCCCACTAATGGCAGTTATCGCCAGATTGTGCAGTACCCCTGTAAAACATCAGAGGGCCCCAGAGTGTGCAGTACCCCTGTAACACATCACAGGGCATCAGAGTGTGCAGTACTCCTGTAACACATCAGAGGGCACCAGAGTGTGCAGTACTCCTGTAACACATCAGAGGGCACCAGAGTGTGCAGTACTCCTGTAACACATCAGAGGGTGCAAGAGTGTGCTGTAGCCCTGTAACACATCAGAGGGCACCAGAGTGTGCAGTACCCCTGTAACACATCACAGGGCATCAGAGTGTGCAGTACTCCTGTAATATATCAGAGGGTGCAAGAGTGTGCTGTAGCCCTGTAACACATCAGAGGGCACCAGAGTGTGCAGTACCCCTGTAACACATCAGAGGGCGCAAGAGTGTGCAGTAGCCCTGTAACACATCAGAGGGCGCAAGAGTGTGCAGTACCCCTGTAACACATCAGAGGGTGCAAGAGTGTCTATCCCAGAACAGGTAGATGGCGACACTATACATAGCTGAGAAATCCAGAATGTTTTGTCTGAGATCCATGTTTTGTCCACATGATGCCAATGGGCTGACACGATATGGTCGATATGTATTAGGTTGGCAGGTACAAAACTTTGAGAATTGCAAAATGATGACACAAAAATGGTCTACACTTTTTTTTGTGTGGGGGGGGGGGGGGGGGGAGGGGGGGAGGGGTGTCATCGAAATATTTGCATGATTTAGTATCCATGAGTAAATCTATTAGGGATAGTGTTCTGCCCATGGTGGTCCCAGAAACGTACAAAAGTAGCATAGCAACATGTGTCACCCACTGTCAGTCAGGGGGGCAAGAGGGCAGATGATGTGCAGTCAGTGGGGCAGGAGGGTAGATGATGTGCAGTCAGTGGGGCAGGAGGGTAGATGTGCAGTCAGTGAGGCAGGAGGGTAGATGATGTGCAGTCAGTGGGGCAGGAGGGTAGATGATGTGCAGTCAGTGGGGCAGGAGGGTAGATGATGTGCAGTCAGTGGGGCAGGAGGGGAGATGATGTGCAGTCAGTGGGGCAGGAGGGTAGATGATGTGCAGTCAGTGGGGCAGGAGGGTAGAGGATGTGTAGTCAGTGGGGCAGGAGGGGAGATGATGCGTAGTCAGTGGGGCAGTAGGGTAGATGATGCGCAGTCAGTGGGGCAGGAGGGGAGATGATGCGCAGTCAGGGGGGCAGGAGGGGAGATGATGCGCAGTCAGGGGGGCAGGAGGGTAGATGATGCGCAGTCAGGGGGGCAGGAGGGTAGATGATGTGCAGTCAGTGGGGCAGGAGGGTAGATGATGTGCAGTCAGTGGGGCAGGAGGGGAGATGATGTGCAGTCAGGGGGGCAGGAGGGTAGAGGATGTGCAGTCAGTGGGGCAGGAGGGTAGATGATGTGCAGTCAGTGGGGCAGGAGGGTAGATGATGTGCAGTCAGTGGGGCAGGAGGGTAGAGGATGTGCAGTCAGTGGGGCAGGAGGGTAGATGATGTGCAGTCAGTGGGGCAGGAGGGTAGGTGATGTGCAGTCAGTGGGGCAGGAGGGTAGATGATGTGCAGTCAGTGGGGCAGGAGGGTAGATGTGCAGTCAGTGGGGCAGGAGGGTAGATGATGTGCAGTCAGTGGGGCAGGAGGGTAGATGATGCGCAGTCAGTGGGGCAGGAGGGTAGATGATGTGCAGTCAGTGGGGCAGGAGGGTAGATGATGTGCAGTCAGTGGGGCAGGAGGGTAGATGTGCAGTCAGTGGGGCAGGAGGGTAGATCATGTGCAGTCAGTGGGGCAGGAGGGTAGATGATGCGCAGTCAGTGGGGCAGGCGGGTAGATGATGCGCAGTCAGTGAGGCAGGAGGGTAGATGATGTGCAGTCAGTGGGGCAGGAGGGTAGATGATGTGCAGTCAGTGGGGCAGGAGGGTAGATGTGCAGTCAGTGGGGCAGGAGGGTAGATGATGTGCAGTCAGTGGGGCAGGAGGGTAGATGATGCGCAGTCAGTGGGGCAGGAGGGTAGATGATGCGCAGTCAGTGGGGCAGGAGGGTAGAAGATGCGCAATGTTGGCAGTGCTGAGGAGCAGTTAGTGGGTGAGGAGGGTTGATGGGACAAATAGCAGTGTGATGGGGCATTTTGTGTGGTAACCGGGCAATAAGCAGGGTAAGGGGCAGATTGAGAGTGGTAATGGGGAGTTAGCGGGGTAAGGGACAATAATGGTTAGTGACGTGAGGGCAGACTTAGTGTGGAAGGGAAATTAGTGTGGTGAGGGGGCAGTTACTGGTGTGAGGGGGCAGTAAGTGGGGTTATAGGGATAGTGGGGGGGCAGTTACCAGTGTGAGGGGCAGTCAGTGGGGTTATAGTTATAGTTGGGGGGCAGTTAGCGGTGTGAGAGGTAGAAGTGACAGCGGGCAGGTGGAGCGGTGCAGGAGGATAACGGGGTGTGTATGTAAGGGGGCAGTAAGTGGGGTTATAGGGATAGTGGGGGGGCAGTTACCGGTGTGAGGGGGCAGTCATTTGGGTTATAGGGATAGTTGGGGGGCAGTTAGCGGTGTGAGGGGCAGTCAGTGGGGTTATAGGGATAGTTGGGGGCAGTTATTAGTGATGGAGAGGCAGGTAGAAGTGGCAGGGGGCAGGTGAGAGGGTGCGGGAGGATGACGGGGTGTGTATGTGAGGGGGCACAAAATGGGGTTATAGGGATAGTTGGGGGCAGTTACCAGTGTGAGGGGGCAGTAAGTGGGGTTATAGGGATAGTTGGGGGGCAGTTAGCGGTGTGAGGGACAGTCAGTGGGGTTATAGGGATAGTTGGGGGGCAGTTAGCGGTGTGAGGGGCAGTCAGTGGGGTTATAGGGATAGTTGGGGGCAGTTAGTGGTGTGAGGGCCAGTCAGTGGGGTTATAGGGATAGTTGGGGGCAGTTATTAGTGATGGAGAGGCAGGTAGAAGTGGCAGGGGGCAGGTGAGAGGGTGCGGGAGGATGACGGGGTGTGTATGTGAGGGGGCAGTAAATGGGGTTATAGGGATAGTTGGGGGCAGTTACCAGTGTGAGGGGGCAGTAAGTGGGGTTATAGGGATAGTTGGGGGGCAGTTATTAGTGATGGAGGGGCAAGTAGAAGTGACAGGGGTCAGGTAGAGGGTTGCGGGAGGACGACAGGGTGTGTGTGTGTGAGGGGGGCAGGTAGAAGTGACAGGGGGCAGATGGAGCAGTGCAGGAGGATGACGGGGTGTGTATGTGAGGGGGCAGTAAGTGGGGTTATAGGGATAGTTGCGGGGCAGTTACCAGTGTGAGGGGGCAGTCAGTTGGGTTATAGGGATAGTTGGGGTCAGTTACCTGTGTGACAGGGGCAGATATAAGTGACAGGGGGCAGGTGGCGGGGTGCAGGAGGATGACGGTGTGTGTGTGTGTGTGTGTGTGAGGGGGCAGTAAGTGGGGTTATAGTTGGGGGGGCAGATACCGGTGTGACAGGGGCAGGTAGAAGTGACAGGGGGCAGTAGTTAGTGATGGAGGGGCAGGTACAAGTGACGGGGGTAATAGTTAGTGATGGAGGGGCAGGTACAAGTGACGGGGGTAATAGTTAGTGATGGAGGGGCAGGTAGAAGTGACAGGGGCCAGTAGTTAGTGATGGAGGGGCAGGTACAAGTGACGGGGGTAATAGTTAGTGATGGAGGGGCAGGTAGAAGTGACAGGGGCCAGTAGTTAGTGATGGAGGGGCAGGTAGAAGTGACAGGGGCAGTAGTAGTTAGTGATGGAGGGGCAGGTACAAGTGACAGGGGCAGTAGTTAGTGAGGAGGTGCAGGTAGAAGTGACAGGGGGCAGTAGTTAGTGATGGAGGGGCAGGTAGAAGTGACAGGGGGCAGTAGTTAGTGATGGAGGGGCAGGTAGAAGTGACAGGGGGCAGATACCGGTGTGACAGGGGCAGGTAGAAGTGACAGGGGGCAGATACCGGTGTGACAGGGGCAGGTAGAAGTGACAGGGGGCAGGAGGGGTGTATATGAGGGGGGTGGGGGTGGGGGGTAGATAGTTAGCGGCTCACGTGTCGGGGGGGATCCTCCGGTCGGGTCCGGGCGCCGGGCACCCCGGCAGCAGCAGCAGGCAGAGCAGCAGCCAGCGCCCCCACATCGCGCCCCGGGGGGGTCAGGCCATGAGGGTCCGGTCGGAGTCTCCCCGGAGCCGGCGGCTCTCTCCTCACACAGATCCCTCTGATCGCAGATAATCTGCCCGATCCGCTCCCGGGATTACCGGCTCCGGCCGCCAATCACAGCCGGGGAGCCGCCCCCTCCCTGCCCCGGCCGCCCAATCACAGCCCGGGGGCACCGCCCCCTCCATGCCCCCTGTCAGCGGCAGCATCCTAATCCCGGGCACCCGGCGGCGCACACAGCCCGTACATGCCGTGTACATGGTGCTGTGCCCCGCTGACCTCCCCCCATATATACATATACTGTACATATACATGGTGCTGTGCCCCCACTATATAAATATATACTATACTGTACATATATACATGGTGCTGTGCCCCGCTGACCTCCCCCCATATATACATATTCTGTACATATACATGGTGCTGTGCCCCCACTATATACATATACTGTGCATATACATGGTGCTGTGCCCCCCCCCCCTATACATATATACTATACTGAACATATACATGGTGCTGTGCCCCCCCCCCATATACATATATACTATACTGTACACATACATGCTCCCCCCCCTATATACATATACTGTATATATACATGGTGCTGTGCCCCCCTATATACATATATACTATACTGTACATATACATGGTGCTGTGCCCCCACTATATACATATACTGTACATATACATGGTGCTGTGCCGCCACTATATAAATATATACTATACTGTACATATATACATGGTGCTGTGCCCCGCTGACCTCCCCCTATACTGAATATACATATACTGTACATACACATGCTGTGCCCCCACTATATACATATACTGTACATATACATGGTGCTGTGCCCCCCCCCCCATATACATATATACTATACTGAACATATACATGGTACTGTGCCCCCCCCATATACATATATACTATACTGTACACATACATGCTGCCCCCCCTATATACATATACTGTATATATACATGGTGCTGTGCCCCCCCTATATACATATACTGTGTATATACATGGTGCTGTGCCCCACCTATATACATATATACTATACTGTACATATACATGGTGCTGTCCCCCCTTATATACATATATACTATAATGTACATATACATGGTGCTGTGCCCCCCCCCCCTATATACATATACTGTATATACACATGGTGCTGTGCCCCCCCTATATACATATATACTATACTGTACATATACATGGTGCTGTCCCCCCCCTATATTCATATACTGTATATATACATGGTGCTGTGCCCCCCTATATATATACATATATACACTATACTGTACATATACATGGTGCTGTGCCCCCCTATATACATATACTGTATATATACACGGTGCTGTCCCCCCTATATACATGTATACTATACTGTACATATACATGGTGCTGTGCCCCCCCTATATACATATACTGTATATATACATGGTGCTGTGCCCCCCTATATACATATACTATACTGTACATATACATGGTGCTGTGCCCCCCTATATACATATATACTATGCTTTTCATATACATGGTGCTGTGCCCCCCCCCCCTATATACATATGCTGTACATATACATGGTGGTGCTGTGACCCCCTATATACATTTTTACTATACCGTACATATGCATGGTGCTGTGCCCCCCCCCATATACATATATACTATACTGTACATATACATGGTGCTGTCCCCCCCTATATATACATATACCATACATATACATGGTGCTGTGCCCCACTGACCCCCCTCCCTATGTACATATACTATACTGTACATATACATGGTGCTGCACCCCCCCCTATATACTATACTGTACATATAACTGCTGTGCCCCACCCTATATACATATATACTATACTGTACATATACATGGTGCTGTGCCCCACTGACCCCCCTCCCTATGTACATATACTATACTGTACATATACATGGTGCTGCACCCCCTATATACTATACTATACATATAAATGCTGTGCCCCGCCCTATATACATATATACTATACTGTACATATACATGGTGCTGTGCCACCCCCTATATACATATATATACTATACTGTATGTATACATGGTGCTGTGCCCCACTGACCCCCTCCCTATATACATATATACTATACTGTACATATACATGGTGCTCTGCCCCCCTTTATAAATATATACTATACTGTACATATACATGGTGCTGTTCCCCCCTATATACATATATACTATACTGTACATATACATGGTGCTGTGCCCCGCTGACCACCACCTATATACATATATACTATACTGTACATATACATGGTGCTGTGCCCCACTGGCCCCCCTCCCTATATACTATACTGTACATATACATGTTGCTGTGCCTCCCCTATATACATATATACTATACTGTACATATAAATGCTGTGCCCCAATGACACCGCCCCATATATACATATATACGATTTATAAATATCGCACTGGCACCTATATACTATATATATATTCACACTGGCACCTATACACTCTATATATCACACTGGCACCTATATACTATATATATATATTACACTGGCACCTATATACGATATATCACACTGACACCTATATATGATCTATACCACACTGGTACCTATATACGATATATAGCACACTGACTCCTATATATGATATATACCACACTGACACCTATGTACGATATATATAAAACACTGACACCTTTATGCAATATATACAGCACACTAGCTCCTATATACATATCACATTGACACCTATACATGATATATACATCAAACTAACACCTGACACCTATATACATCACACTGACACCTATATATGATAGACCACAATGACACCTATATATACACATCACAATGGCACCTATATGATATATATATACATCACACTGACACCTATATATTATATAAATCACACTGACACCTGTATATTATATACACCACAATGACACGTATATGATAGATAGATAGATATATGATATATATATATATATATATATATATATATATATGACACTGCCACCTATATATGATATATGTACCACACTGACACCTACATACACCACACTGACACCTATATGATATATATATACACCACACTGACACCTATATACACCACACTGACACCTATATTATAAATATATATATATATATATATATCACTGACACCTATATATGGTATATATACCACACTGACACCTATATACACCACACTGACACCTATATTATAAATATATATATATATCTCACTGACACCTATATATGGTATATGTACCACACTGACACCTATATACACCACAACAACACCTATATGATATATATACCACACCTGACACCTATATACACCACACTGACACCTATTTTATATATCTATCTATCACACTGACACCTATATATGATATATGTATCACACTGACACCTATATATGATATACATACCACACTGACACCTATATACATCATACTGTCACCAATATACATTACCCTGACATCTATATATGATATATACAGCACACTGACATCTATATACGATATATACAGCACACTGACACCAATATACGATATATACAGCACATTGACACCTATATACGACATATACAGTACACTGACACCTATATATGATATATACAGAACACTGACACCTATATACGATATATGCAGCACACTGACACCAATATACGATAGATACAGCACATTGACAACTATATTCGATATATACTGTACACTGACACCTATATACGATATATACAGTACACTGACACCTATATATGATATATACAGCACACTGACACCAAAATACGATATATACAGTACACTGACACCAAAATACGATATATACAGTACACTGACACCTATATACGATATATACCGAACACTGACACCTATATACGATATATACAGCACACTAACACCAATATATGATATCTACACCACACTAACACCAATATACGATATATAGAGCACATTGACACCTATATACGATATATACAGCACACTGACACCTATATACGATATATGCAGCACACTAACACCTATATACGATATATGCAGCACACTGACACCTATATACGATATATACAGCACACTGACACCTATATACGATATATACAGCACACTGACACCTATATACGATATATACAGCACACTGACACCTATATACGATATATACAGCACACTGACACCTATATACGATATATGCAGCACACTGACACCTATATACGATATATACAACACACTGACACCTATATACGATATATACAGCACACTGACACCTATATACGATATATACAACACACTGACAACTATATACGAGATATACAGGACACTGACACCTATATACGATATATGCAGCACACTGACACCTAAATACGATATATACAGCACACTGACACCTATATATACGATATATACAGCACACTGACACCTATATACGATATATACAGCACACTGACACCTATATACGATATATACAGTACACTGACACCTATATACGATATCTGCAGCACACTGACACCTATATACGATATATACAGCACACTGACACCTATATATGATATATACAGCACACTGACACCTATATACGATATATACAGCACACTGACACCTATATACGATATATACAGCACACTGACACCTATATATGATATATACAGCACACTGACACCTATATACGATATATACAGCACACTGACACCTATATACGATATATACAGCACACTGACACCTATATACGATATATACAGCACACTGACACCTATATACGATATATACAGCACACTGACACCTATATACGATATATACAACACACTGACACCTATATACGATATATACAGCACACTGACACCTATATACGATATCTGCAGCACACTGACACCTATATACGATATATGCAGCACACTGACACCTATATACGATATATGCAGCACACTGACACCTATATACGATATATGCAGCACACTGACACCTATTTACGATATATACAACACACTGACACCTATATACGATATATACAGCACACTGACACCTATATACGATATATGCAGCACACTGACACCTATATACGATATATGCAGCACACTGACACCTATATATACGATATATACAGCACACTGAAACCTATATACGATATATGCAGCACACTGACACCTATATACGATATATGCAGCACACTGACACCTATATACTAGCGGCAGCACCCGGGCTGCAGCTACACCAGTGATGTACGTGCGATGTTTCTCTACCATCTATATTTTCATTTTGATTGTAGTGGTTTTACCATTCGATGGTGGCATTCCAGTGTATGCCGCCATCGATTGGTAAACATTTGATGGTGATCCAATGGTCCCGATACCCAGCCAGCCATTCTGCAGTGCATGCGCCAATCATAGGAATTTGTTTTCTATCTAATTATTTTGATGCGATAGTCAGAAATATTCGATGGCGGAAGCCCAGACATCATTTAATGACGGTCTTCCGATGTCCCTCCCTAGCTCACACCACATCCTACAGGTTAGCACATATGAACATACATGTCAATCTTTTCCTTGTGTCGACCTTTTGTCTATGTGGATCTTGTGCGTGTCCACCACTCGGTGTCCCTCTCTGGATCAAATTCAGGAATACTTTTGGGGGGGAGTGCAGGACTTCCATAACGCTAGTCACGTCATTTCCTGTCATTTAGCCCCGCCCACTCTCTGCCGGTATGGGTCATAAGGTCACCGGCATGTTGGTGACAGTCATTAAGTCGACATGCATTTAGGTAGACATGAGTCTAGGTCAACATGCAGGAAGGTCGACATGAGTCTAGGTTGACATGGGTTAGATCAACAGGGTCATTAGGTCGACATGGGGTAGGTCAACATGGGGTTATCACATTTTTTTGTCCCGAATGTCGACACAGCCAACATGGACACTGAAACGTAGCACCATGTCCCCTCACTGTGCTCGCCATGCTTCGAGTATGGTGCCTCATTACACTCATGAAATACTGCCTGTCGGCACATGTCGGCTCGAAAAAAAAAAGTTAAAAAAACCCATGTCGACCTTTTGACTGTCGACCAAACGCATGTCGACCTAATGACCCATGTCGACCTAATGACCTTGTAGACCTAACCCTCGTCGACCTAGACTCATGTCAACCTTCCTGCATGTCGACCTAGACTCGTGTCAACCTAAATGCATGTTGACCTCCTGTAATGGTGTGGACCTAATGACTGTTGACAAACATGCTGGTGGCCCAATGACCGTACCCCCCCCCCCCCCTCTGCGCCCCTGACCTGAGCATCTAGTCATGTCACATCATACCGACTTAGCTTCCACATCTGGCCTGATCTGTGTCTATCACTCTCCATTTTATCACTCTCTGAAGCTTGGTACATCTGGGCTATAGGTGGCGTGTATGTGTGCTGCAGTTGCTGGCCCATACGTGGATTGTCCCTGTAATGCTGCAGAGCATCGCACCCCATGCTGGGAACTGCTTATGTTGTGGATACAGCGTCCCTATAATCTGGGACAAACATATAAATAGACACTGCAGGTGCCGCTGACACCGGGAAACATAGAGTACTCGTATCCTCCGCAGCTGGGGGGGGGGGCTCTATGGCGCAGGCCGCCCCCCGCACGTCACTCCGGGTCCTCACCGCTTCTTATAGCGGTCATCTGCAGACTCCTAGATTAGACCCACCTATACTGAGCACAATAGATCCAAACCCGTACAGCCTGCATCACCATTGTGCTCTGGAAACTGTGACACTTGTGAACTCTCCGTGCTCCTGCCGGGTGACCCTGAACATGTGACCTGCTGGGCGGTCTGGAAACTGTGACAGTTATTTGCCGCCACCCAATAAGCTGGGATTTTCCCCAAATTCGACTCTTATGGGGGTGAAAAGGAGTAAAATGCGCATTACTGACAATGCTTATGTATAGACGAGTCACCATGGATGGGAGAAACCAATCCGGTTTGTTGTATCATTCATTGACTCCCATAGTACACTGCCCCTAGTGGACACATCAGAGAGCACTAGGAATAGATCTACACTCACATACATGTCACATTTGTGTACAGAAGACTCACATACATGTCACACTCATGTGCAGAAGACTCACATACATGGTACACTCATATACAGAAGACACACATACATGTCACGCTCATGTACAGAAGACTCACATACATATCACACTCATGTGCAGAAGACTCACATACAGGTCACATTTGTGTACAGAAGACTCACATACATGGCACACTCATGTACAGAAGACTCACATACATGTCACACTCATGCACAAAAGACTCACATACATGTCACACTCATGTTTAGAAGACTCACATACATGTCACACTCATGTACATTAGACTCACATACATGTCACACTCATGTACAGAAGACTCACATACAAGTCACACTCATGTACAGAAGACTCACATAAATGTCACACTCATGTACAGAAGACTCACATACATGTCACACTCGTGTACAGAAGACTCACATACATGTCACGCTCATGTACAGAAGACTCACATACATGTCACACTCCTGTACAGAAGACACACATACATGTCACGCTCATATACAGAAGACTCACATACATGTCACACTCATGTACAGAAGACTCACATACATGTCACACTCATGTACAGAAGACTCACATACATGTCACACTCATGTACAGAAGACTCACATACATGTCACAATCGTGTATAGAAGACACATACATGGCAAACTCATGTACAGAAGACTCACATACATATCACACTCATGTACAGAATACTCACATACATGTCACACTCGTGTACAGAAGACTCACATACATGTCATACTCATGTACAGAAGACTCACATTCATGTCACGCTCATGTACAGAAGACTCACATACATGCTCCACTCATGTACAGAATTCTCACATACATGTCACACTCGTGTACAGAAGACTCACATACATGGCACACTCATGTACAGAAGACTCACATACATGTCACGCTCATGTACATAAGACTCACATACATGTCACGCTCATGTACAGAAGACTCACATACATGGCACACTCATGTACAGAAGACTCACATACATGTCACACTCATGTACAGAATACTCACATACATGTCAAACTCGTGTACAGAAGACTCACAGACATGTCACACTCATGTACAGAAGACTCACATTCATGCTCCACTCATGTACAGAAGACTCACATACATGACACACTTATGTACAGAAGACTCACAGACATGTCACACTCGTGTACAGAAGACTCACATACATGTCACGCTCATGTACAGAAGACTCACAGACAGGTCACACTCATGTACAGAAGACTCACATACATGTCACACTCATGTACAGAAGACTCACATTCATGCTCCACTCATGTACAGAAGACTCACATACATGACACACTCATGTACAGAAGACTCACAGACATGTCACACTCGTGTACAGAAGACTCACATACATCTCACACTCGTGTACAAAAGACTCACATACAGGTCACACTCATGTACAGAAGACTCACAGACATGTCACACTCATGTACAGAAGACTCACATTCATGCTCCACTCATGTACAGAAGACTCACATACATGACACACTTATGTACAGAAGACTCACAGACATGTCACACTCGTGTACAGAAGACTCACATACATGTCACGCTCATGTACAGAAGACTCACAGACAGGTCACACTCATGTACAGAAGACTCACATACATGTCACACTCATGTACAGAAGACTCACATTCATGCTCCACTCATGTACAGAAGACTCACATACATGACACACTCATGTACAGAAGACTCACAGACATGTCACACTCGTGTACAGAAGACTCACATACATCTCACACTCGTGTACAAAAGACTCACATACAGGTCACACTCATGTACAGAAGACTCACATACATGTCACACTCATGTACAGAAGACTCACATACATGGCACACTCATGTACGGAAGACTCACATACATGTCACACTCGTGTACAGAAGACTCACATACATGTCATGCTCATGTACAGAAGACTCACATACATGCTCCACTCATGTACAGAATTCTCACATACATGTCACACTCAAGTACAGAAGACTCACATACATGTCACACTCATGTACAGAAGACTTACATACATGGCACACTCATGTACAGAAGACTTGCATACATGTCACATTCATGTACAGAAGTCTCGCATACATGTCACACTCATGTACAGAAGACTCACATTTCACGCTCATGTACAGAAGACTCACATGTCACAGTCATGTACAGAAGACTCACATGTCCTGCTCATGTACAAAGGACCCACGTGTCACAGTCATGTACAGAAGACTCACATACATGTCACAGTCATGTACAGAAGACTCACATACATGGCACACTCGTGTACAGAAGACTCTCATACATGTCACACTATTGTACAAAAGACTCACATACATGTCACTCTCATGTACAGAAGTCTCACATACATGTCACACTCATGTACAGAAGACTCACATACATGTCACACTCATGTACAGAAGACTCACATACATGTCACACTCATGTACAGAAGACTCACATACATGTCACACTCATGTACAGAAGTCTCACATACATGTCACACTCATGTACAGAAGACTCACATACATGTCACACTCATGTACAGAAGACTCACATACATGTCACTCATGTAAAGAAGTCTCACATCTTTCAGGCTCTGATGTCACAAACTCTCCTGCTGAGCCTCTGATGTCACAGACTCTCCTGCTGAGGCTCTGATGTCACAGACTCTCATGCTGAGGCTCTGATGTCACAGACTCCCCTGCTTGGGTTCTGATGTCACAGACTCTTCTGCTGAGGCTCTGATGTCACAGACTCCACTGCTGAGGCTCTGATGTAACAAAGTCTCCTGCTGAGCCTCTGATGTCACAGACTCCCCTGCTGGGGCTCTGATGTCACAGACTCCCCTGCTGAGGCTCTGATGTCACATAATCCCCTGCTGGGGTTCTGATGCCACAGACTCCCCTGCTGGGGCTCTGATGTCACAGACTCCCCTGCTGGGGCTGTGATGTCACAGACTCTCCTGCTGAGGCTCTGATGACACAGACTCCCGTGCTGGGGTTCTGATGCCACAGACTCCCCTGCTGGGGCTCTGATGTCACAGACTCCAGTGTACGGGCTCCGATGCCACAGACTCCCCTGCTGGGGCTTTGATGTCACAGACTCTCCTGCCGGGGCTCTGATGTCACAGACCCCTGCCGGGGCTCTGATATCACAAACTCCCCTGCTGGGGCTCTGATGTCACATACTCCCCCCTGCTGGGGCTCTGATGTCACAGACTCCCTGCTGGGGCTTTGATGTCACAGACTCTCCTGCCGGGGCTCTTATGTCACAGACTCCCGTGCTGGGATTCTGATGTCCCAGACTCCCCTGCTGGGACTCTGTTGTCACAGATTCCCTTGCTGGGACTCTGATTTCACAGACTCCCCAGCTGAAGCACTGATGTCACAGACTTCCCTGCTGGGGCTCTGATGTGACACAATCCCCTGATGGGGTCCTGGAGGCTCTGATGTCACACACTCCCCTGCTGGGGCTCTGATGTCACACACTCCCCTGCTCGAGCTCTGATGTCCCAGACTCCTCTGCTGGGGCTCTGATGTCCCAGGCTCCAATGCTGGGGCTCTGAAGTCACAGACTCCCCTGCTGGGACTCTGATGTTACAGACTCCACTGCTGGGGCTCTGATGTCACAGACTCCCTGCTGAGGCTCTGATGTCACAGACTCCCCTGCTGGGGCTCTGATGTCCCAGACTCCCCTGCTCGAGCTCTGATGTCCCAGACTCGGGCTCTGATGTCCCAGGCTCCAATGCTGGGGCTCTGAAGTCACAGACTCCCCTGCTGGGACTCTGATGTTACAGACTCCACTGCTGGGGCTCTGATGTCACAGACTCCCCTGCTGAGGCTCTGATGTCACAGACTCCCCTGCTGGGGCTCTGATGTCATAGACTCTCCTGCTGAGGCTCTGATGTCACAGACTCCCGTGCTGGGGCTCTGATGTCACAGACCCCCCTGCTGAGGCTCTGATGTTACAGCCTCTCCTGCTAAGCTATGATGTCACAGCCTTCCCACGGAATTACAATGTCACAGCGGATCCCAAACTTTCCTGCGCCCTACAGTATCAGCATTTGATTTTTCGACCCAATAGGATTATTTATTACTTATTTAAGTTTATTACTGATATATTTGGGAAAAATATTAAACTAAGTAAATTGGAGCCAACACACTACATAATAAATCGTTAACATATGCAAGATAACCATATCGTTAAGGTTCTATTGTGCATATGGTTTAGTGTGTCCGCACTATATCGATGCGCACTAACGCACGTTGTTAACGATATCCTGGATAGCTTCTCTGCCTCCAAACCACACACCCTCATTTCTCAGTCCTATCCCCCACCCCAGGCTGACAAGAACCACTGTACACAGGTTGTGGCCTGAGAAATCCATGGACAGTGGCCTGTACCCCCATGTGACCCCCGCCCTCCATGCACGTACACACTGGGTTACACTCCACCAGCACTGCTGTAAAACACAGAGAACAACAATATAACAAATCCCAGGGAGCCAGTTACACCCCTCCGGACCTTCTGCGACAGCTCTGGGAATATCGCCCACCACCAGCGCCACGGATACGGATAAGTGGACATTAGCTTTGGTTACTCTGCTGTTACAGAGCAGTCAAATATTTATTTTCCAGACCAGTAACATCAGATGGAGCGGAACATCATTTACTTTTATTAAACTCCCAGATTTACCGCCCCCCACCCCCACCCTGGGCTGAATTAATGCAATCCATTGATTACGCAGGGAACAGAGTCAGCAGTCCAGGCATTAATGAACTCCTCGCCAGTCTCCCTGCAAGATCCGATGGGAAATTAGTTTGTGCAATTAGTTTCATTTAACCCTTGTTGTGAGAAGGTCTGATCGGACGGTGACATCTGCAGCTCCCGGGACTTCCAGAGTTAAAACAGTAACTGCAATGTGGCTTCTATAGAGAATGGTAAGGGAGCTGTGAGAGGGGAGGCGGTGCACTAATTGGGGTTCAATGTGTGTCGATATTGACACACAAACCGGAGAATGTATGTTGACTTTTAAGAGTCAACCTTTTCCACGACTTTGTTGATGTCAACCTTTTTCCCAGTGTCGACCTTGTTCATTTCGACCTTTTGGGATGACGTTACAGCCTATATCACACAATAATAAATATTAACAATACTTCTAATTATTGAGATGAATGGAATTAGACTTTACTATACCGGGACACTCATGGATTGAGATGACAGTCAAAAAGTCGACGAGTTTTGCACGTCTTTTTGAGCCGACTTGTGCCGACGGGCAGTATTTCATGCCCTACCATTCACTATGGCATGGACGGAGAATAGAATAGCGCAGCGAGGCACCGTGCCCGAAGCATGGCGAGTGCGGCCATCCATGCGAGGGGACGAGATGCACTGATGCGTTGTCCGTGTCAACTTACATCAAAATTTGGTACAAAAACATCAAAAACCATTGTTGACCATTTGACTGTCAACCCAACGCTTGTGTCGACCCTATGACCTATGACCCATGGATTACACAGGTTCTGTGGCTAACTAAAACCAGGTGAAATGAAGGCTTGTAGTCAGCCAGCCCCAGAACCTGTGTAATTCATGAGTGTCCCAGTTTAAAGGGACAGTAAGGTAATGACACTCTATAAATAACCTCACGACAGACTCATTTATACGGAACGGTAGATTTTATTTGGAGCTGATTTTCCGCTCCTGGAGGCCGGGCGATACAGGGACGCTGATCCATGGCTGGCTGAGTTGCTGCATTCGATGTCATCATGCCTGGATAGCGAATGCTCCCAACAGCAGCAATTACATCCCACTCCTCCGCTAATTAATCTTCATTAAATCTCCACAGCCCACAGGACAGCACCTCATCTGGGGCAGCTGCCGCCGGCGCCAGGAGGACGAGGGGCTCTGCCAGCTCCTGTGTAACAGCCCCCGGAGACGTGGGGGGGGGGGGGGGGGGGGCACATTCCCAGAGCGCAATACAGACCCTGACTCTGATATTCCTGATTGATAGATTTGATTCTGAACTGAAGTGCGTTCCCATGCGCGTTAGATCAGAGCCGGAGATTGCAAGTCGCTGCACATTAGATTTATCGCACCACATGCTGGGGGTCGCATACGATGAACTATGTCGTTTGCAGACACATCGCTGGTACACACTGGCCGATGGGCAATCGTTGTTCCGTGCTTGGCCACAGGTGATTTAATTAGCACCTCAGTCAATTTGATTTACCCATCTGTGCTGAGCCATGGTACTTAAACCCTGGACGTTGGGGCGCCTTGATGACAATTTTTGGGAACCTTTGGCATAGATGGTTACATCTAAATAACGGAGGTACTAATTTAGTCACCTGTGCTCAAGCATGGATACCACTAAAATCTAGACTGCGAGATTGGAAAAGGCTGCTCTAGAACCGGGTCCCCAAACTCTGACATGATGGTCTAGGGCAGGGATAGGGAACTTTTGTCCCTCCAGCTGTTGTCAAACTACACATCCCAGCATGCCCTTCAACAGTTGGCCATATAGCAAAACTGTATCAGGGCATGCTGGGATGTGTAGTACAACAACAGCTGGAGGGACGAAGGTTCCTGATCTAGGGTTTTTTGATAACTGTGAGCAAACAGGGATATCCTCAAAAGCAGTAATGTTAGGTGGCTTTGAGTACAGAGTTTGGGGTTCTCACTCTGGTACCAGAAACTGATACAATTATTATTGATGATATTGGTGAGCTGCCGGGTTTCCCGATATACAGATGTGTCCACATACATCTTGGTTTTACTGCGCCATGTATGGCACAATATGGCACAATATGGCACAGCTTGGACTCTGCAAAAGTCACGCTTTGTGATTTTTCTCAGTATTGATATATCATTTTGAAATACGACATATCGTATGCGGTCCTTTAGCATACGATGTATTGTTTGCGACCACCCCCGGATCTGATAAATCGTACATGCGGCGATTGCAATCTCCGGATTTAATCTGAAGTGCACGGGGAGAAGGGGGGGGGGGGGGGGGGGGGTGATGCCCAGCACTCTGCTCCCTGCATTGTATATACAGCAGCTGTATTGCATTGGATTCCCCCCTCTCCGTTACATCCAGGCTGGCGGCAGTTTTTTATTATAATGAGCAGCGACATATAGACAATAAACCAGGCGATTGTGCAGCAGACGGGGCTCTATAATGAGGCTCCTTAGTCGTCATGAGGGCGAGGTACGGATCTCAGAGACAAAGAGAATCTGTGATCGGATGACCGCGCGCCACCAGGTGATCATAGATGGTTGATATGTATAGGAAAGAGGGTGGTTACATGCCCCGGCATAACGGAGTGGGCGTCCTTCACCATTCCTAGGGATCCCTTACCCACCATTGGTATCCGGCTGTTACTGACTCCACCCACTGCCTAGTGGACCGGGAACTTGCTGCCACCATCAGCACCTGGTTCCACAGAAGCTCCTACACTGGCACCTGCTGCCACCTCTCCCAGATTCCGACCACCGATCGCGGGAGCTGCCGATATTTGAGTATGTGCAGACACAATACTGCAACATATACGGGGTACTGGGTAGTGTTGGCTAAGTTCCCCTTATCCCTAACATTGTACCAGCTGGAAGAGGGTTTCATCGTGGAGACTCATTCCAGAACAGCTGGAGAATGGAAAAGCATTTTGCCCTATTCTGGTGGTCACAGGAGAACGCAGATGCAGGATGTTTATTGTTCATTAAGTTTTAAAAAAGACTATGGGTGGGATGCGCTATCATATGCCGCCCCACTTCGCCGGATACCACAGTCTTGCAGTAAGAGCTGCCCTTTGTGGAGCAGCTGGCGGGGGGGTGAGCAGGTGCCCGGCGGATCCCTCCTCCTACCTGGCTGCTTGCTGCTGCTGCTGTGTGGCGGACTCCGCCTCCTTCTCCCTGCACCCAGAAGGGGATGTACAGTGCAGGGAGGAGGAGGTCACTGGTCCGGGCAGCACAGCACTGCCCGGACAAGATGAGGGGGGGGGGGTTTCCTGCATACCATAATGCAATAAAAAACCCAATAATGGGGTTTTTACCACATTTTTCCTTTAGTGCATCCTGCCCTATATATAATTAGCTGATGAAGTGTTCTGTGCAAAACTATTCATTAGAGCTGCAAAGGATAAAACTGAAATACATAATATGTACCATGAAAATAAAGGGAAATTCATTTCCACCATACCTGCTGATCCTCTGGCCTTGCATTGCTGGCCACACATCCGACCGACTTTTATCCAACCATCTAACTAGTTGGTTGGATGGAATAAAAATCTGGGACTGGATTACTACAGTACTTTGCACCCAAAATCTGGGCACGGACGAAACCTGCGCTCAGACGAGGTCCTGTAGTCGAATCGTTTGATTTAAACAATATGACTGAATGTTTTTGTCCATTGTCCTGGGTTTTTGAGGAACACATTTGGGAACCTCTGCATCAAACAATAAAATACTCTTGGGGTGTGGTATGCCGGCCCGACAGTTGGGATTCCGATGGGCAGTAGACGGCATCGGAATCCTGACCGTCGTTACAGCAACTGAGGGGATAGTGGAAAGAATCCCCTTGCGGGCTGGCTGCACTTGTCGCGCTGCAGGCTCGGTGGCTCTCCACAGGTTCTATACTCCCGCAATGGGGGTATTGGACCCCCACAAAAGAGATTAGCCCCTGTCCGTCCGGGATTCTTATGACGGCATTCTGATCTTCGGAATCCAGATTGTTGAGACGACAACCAGCATCCCCTATAGGTGCATGGTCAACGCATTTAACTGGTTATGGTATAAAAGGGTTGACATTTGATAGGTCAGAACCAAAAAAATCAACGTGCACAAACACAGACAAAATGTCAACACGAGCAAACGGTCGTTATGGCAACGGTCGACAAACATTTTTTGTAACTGCGATTGGGAACGGTAAAGTGGCCTGACGCGCGGAACACTTATATAAAGTCAACGTGTTCTAATCTACAAATATACTCTGAAGAAACCCTAAAAAAAAGCTCATGTCGACTTTTTCATGTCAATCATTTCCATGTCGACATTTTGTCCGAGTTGAACTTTTGTCTGTCGACCTTGTACGTGTCGATCTTTTGATGCTGATGGATTGACTGTTGACGTAGACACCGTCAGCCCTTTATACTAGAACCGTGTAGATGTGATCACTATACACTAGGAATGAATTTTCTTGTAGAAGTCTTACAAGGAGACAACTAGTATCTCAGTCATTTTGTTTTAACCACCCGTCCTCAGAAGTGGATATCCTTACATCCTGGACTGCGAGGGTGCAGAACACTGCAGCAGACAGGTCTCCTATAAAGCACGGCCCAGGGTGAGACGCCCCCTTTTACTGGACAGAAAGTCAATGTCTGTAAAGCTTCATCTCCCAGCGTTCAGCTGGACGCGAGGAAACTCTGTCCGGACGCAGCAGGAAAAGCAGATCCTTCAGCGGGAAAGTGCTGATATGACGCCGACACAGCCCCAAGAGCTGCCCAAGTTCTGTCTACATATAAATTAAGGCTCAGGGCAATTAACAGCGCGAGTCCCGGGGGGGTGTATACTGCAATGCGGCCTGCAGCCATCAGCCGGGCAGGGGCCACATCCATAGTACAGGCTGTGCATTTATTTCCCCATAATGGGTATAGGATGAACATGACCAGTAAATCACGTGTGGCTGCGCACATCTGGCGCAATAAACAGGACAGGCAGAGAACGTTAGGGTGGATGATCTGAATGGGACTACAATGAGTTTTCTGTCTGGGATATGGAAACTGCCCACACTAGCCCAATTGTTGTGACATCGATAAAGCAAAACCTGTCTTTCCCCATCGATGGCAAATGTAATCTACATCGACCAAAATCCATCGATGATTAGGAGTCAATGTCTCAGGTACCCGATGGGAAGACGCAGGAGACGCACGGGACAGACGATGTTTCGATGTACGTTCTCTGTGGAACCTTTCGTCCCTGCAGTGTGTATTGGGAACACACCGCAGCATGTGTTACGTGGTCTCACCACCGCAATTACAGCCGGAACTGAGGCTGAAGATCTGGATCTCTCCCTTGTTCCATGACACAGACGGTCTAAATATATCAGCTGCTCCATCACCGCTTCCCGTTACATCACGGACAGCGGGTATAATGTGATTGCGTGTCATTAAGACAGGACACACCGCACACACATAACCATAGGCACTGCCAAACTGCTGGTCGGGGCCTAGAGCCCAGAGACGCTGCACACCCACAGGAACATCCGCCCTCGCCTGCTCATTATAGGCCGCTTCCTAAATCTACATATGCAAATTCTGCAAAGCTGGGTTCTCTAATTCACAGGCTCTCAAACTCGGTCCTCAGGACCCTACACAGTGCATGTCTCCTCACAGAATCACAAGCGAAATAATTAGCTCCACCTGTGGATCCCCTGCTCTAATTAATGGCCAAAACAGACAGCTGCGGGCTGTAACACTGGTCTCTGGCACTAAGGGGAGGGGGGGGGACCTATAGAGAAGTACAAGGATCCTATAGAGAATAACTTCACAAATATTTAGTATTGTAACGACACAACGGCATTTTTACTAATTTACCCCAAATTCTTACTAGCGTACATTGGAATACACCCTAGGTTACTGTACAGGGCGTAGGAGGTGGCACTGCTTGCTCCGGGGTCAGTACGGTCATTGTGGGCGGAGCATGGACCAGGTCACAGTACTTACCGCTGTGCATCACTCACCCTCTGCTACCATGCAGTACAGACGCCATCTGTACACATACAGTATAAGAGATGCCAGCTGTTGATGCCACAGTCCCAGTTGGTCCTCTGGGCATTAGGGCAATGTGCTGGAATGTACTGGAGTGCCAAGCAGTCTCCGAAAGGTAAAGATACAATACATAGATGGGCCGTCAACAGGTCGACCTCATATGGTTATTAGGTCGACAGGGTGAAAAAAAAAAACACGCACATGATCTACACAAAAAAGAGCAACACATGGTATTACCAGATGTTTAAGGTGAGGAACTTGGGGGAGAGTTAGGCTGGTTTCACACACTCCGGCTCCTGCCGGACGGTGAAATCCCGCACGGCCAGGGAGCCATGCCGCACACAGTAGTTGTGAATGGACACTATTGCTGCAGCCGGATCCTGCCACTGGAAGGCACGGCTGCCGGGCTGTGGCCATCCCCTCCATGATAAACCACTGTGTGCGGCACGGCTCCCTGGCCGTACGGGATTTCACCGTCCGGCAGGAGCCGGAGTGTGTGAAACCAGCCTAAAGGCCAGGCTGCTGGTGAGGACTGTAATGGTGCATATACACTGTAGAACTTATATAACGATATGAACGAGAACTATGTAATGCATATCGTATTTTGTGTACACACTATGATTAACGATGCACGCTCCCACAGGTTGTTAATGATCCCCTATTATTGTCATCTGTATATGCAGCTCAATTTGACCATACTGTCAATGACATCATAGTCGGAGAGGGCCAGGTGATGTCACTAACGAGATCGTTAGAGTTACTGATCAGCGTGTATGCACCATATCATTTGCCTGGGAATTCATGGGGAAATCATTGAAGACATCCCCCGTAGACGACATTGCATAGTGTACACGCACCCTTTAGGGGAGGGATTGGGTAACGCTGGGTACACATAAAGCAATGTTACTAAACATTATGCGTGATCATAACGTCATTATCAATGTTTCTGTGCATATCCTTTAGTGTGTACGTATTATATAATGATCCAGGCGCACTCCAGCGAAGACATCGTCTAACGTGTACCCAAGTTTAGGCAGTAAGGGGAGCGCTAGAACTAGGGCTAAAATAATAGCAACAACAACAACAAAAAGCGTGCCGGCATTGTGTGCGTCAACTTCTTAACTGTCAAACTTATGACTCAGTCGTCCACATGTTGTCAACCGACTGCCTACAGTATGTTCGGGCTGTCCTTCAATCCATACCCATGCCAGGCAGCCTGAAATCATTTCATTGGCCCTTAATCACAGGAGCCGGGCATACAGGGATTTCAGCCTCATATTACTGTACGTGATCTGGGCACTATCGCTGGATGAAGAGGAACATTTCTGTAACAGCTGAGAGTCTGGGCTCCCTCTGATGAAGTCCTTCTGGTTAAACGCGTTGTATATCAGTGTATAGCACATATACAGTTATAACACTGGGGATAGAGTTACTTCAGCCTCATATCACTGTACGTGATCTGGGCACTATCGCTGGATGAAGAGGTACATTTCTGTAACAGCTAAGAGTCTGGGCTCCCTCTGATGAAGTCCTACTGGTGAAACGCGTTGTATAGCTCAGTGTATAGCACATATACAGTTATAACACCGGGGATAGAGGTATTTCAGCCTCATATCACTGTACGTGATCTGGGCACTATCGCTGGATGAGGAGGAACATTTCTGTAACAGCTGTGAGTCTGGGCTCCCTCTGATGAAGACCTACTGGTGAAACGCGTTGTATAGCTCAGTGTATAGCACATATACAGTTATAACACCGGGGATAGAGGGATTTCAGCCTCATATCACTGTATGTGATCTGGGCACTATCGCTGGATGAAGAGGAACATTTCTGTAACAGCTGAGAGTCTGGGCTCCCTCTGATGAAGTCCTACTGGTGAAACGCGTTGTATAGCTCAGTGTATAGCACATATACAGTTATAACACCGGGGATAGAGGGATTTCAGCCTCATATCACGATGTGATCTGGGTACTATAGCTGGATGAGGAACATTTCTGTAACAGGTGGGAGTCTGGGCTCCATTCTGATGAAGCCCTACTGGTGAATCACAATTTATATCTCAGTGTATAGCACATGTCCAGTTATAGTGCTGGGGAAAAAGGATTTCAGCCTCATATTACTGTATGTGATCTGGGCACTATCGTTGGATGAGGAGGAACATTTCTGTAACCGCTGGGAGTCTGGGCTCCATCTGAGGACGTCCCACTGGTGAAATGCGTTGTATATAAGTGTATAGCACTTGTGCAGTTATAGTGCTGGGGATAAAGGATTTCAGCCTCATATCACTGTACATGATCTGGGCACTATCGTGGATGAAGAGGAACATTTCCGTAACAGCTGGGAGTCTGGGCTCCCTCTAATAAAGTCCTACTGGTGAAATGCGCCGTATATCTCCATGTATAGCACATGTACAGTTATAACACCGGGGATAGAGGTACTTCAGCCTCATATTACTGTATGTGATCTGGTCTCTACTACTGGATGAGGAACATTTCTGTAACAGCTGGGAGTCTGGGCTCCATCTAATAAAGTCCTACTGGTGAAATGCGTTGTATATCTCCGTGTATAGCACTTGTACAGTTATAACACCGGGGATACAGGGATTTCAGCCTCATATCACTGTACGCGATCTGGGCACTATAGCTGAATGAGGAACATTTCTGTAACAGCTGGGAGTCTGGGCTCCATCTAATAAAGTCCTACTGGTGAAATGCGTTGTATATCTCCGTGTATAGCACTTGTACAGTTATAACACCGGGGATACAGGGATTTCAGCCTCATATCACTGTACGCGATCTGGGCACTATAGCTGAATGAGGAACATTTCTGTAACAGCTGGGAGTCTGGGCTCCATCTAATAAAGTCCTTCTGGTGAATCACAATTTATATCTCAGTTATGTACAGTTATAGTGCTGGGGATAAAGGATTTCAGCCTCATATTACTGTACATGATCTGGGCACTATCGCTGGATGAGGAGGAACATTTCTGTAACAGCTGGGAGTCTGGGCTCACTCTGATGACATCCTACTGGTGAAACGCGTTATCTCAGTGCATAACACATGTCCCGTTATAGTGAAATGTCCATACTACATAGCGATGTGAAGACTATTGTGTATATACAGTGGGGGAGGCTTCTATTAACAGGGCTGAACAAACACCCATCAGAATACACTTACATATACAGCCCCTAGCAAATGGATAAGAATACAAGCCTCCAAGGAGAAGGGGGTGAAGGTCCAACATTGATGGGATACGAAGAGTTTATTTATAGTTTTCTTCTAAGTTTTATATTCTTTGAGCATAATGTAATGATCAAATAAAAAATATAAAAGATTTCCTGTATCCCTCAATGGGATTCTAGACAGGTGTGCAATACAGAGACGTCAGTACACAAGACATGTATGCTGCCCAATTAGATACATGATCCCATACGCACATATTACATCCCTCACAGTGGGCACTCCCGCTATGTGTACCTTAGGATTTTGGCATGCGCGGTCTAATGCCAGGCAGCGTCTGAGCACTCGCTCAAATGCTGCCCGGCCCGCAGGCCAAACAGTCGCTACACCCACCCACAGCATCACTGCATCGCTCCCTGACTCTGCTCTAGCCGCCCGCCAGACGCACCTCCGCAACTCTCCCTGGCCGGGGGGCCCAGACAATGACCCAGCCTCACAGCTGCCCGCCAGCACAGCTCCGCCCACTCCCGCCTGCAGGTAAAAATGCAGGGTGGCCCAGGCTTTTTTTTTTTTTTTATTAGGTAAACCAATCCAGAGATCTCGTGAATCCCGGAATTGAGCAATTTTCAATCCCGAATTCCGGGATTGAAAAAAAAAATGCCATGGGGTTGGCTTCCCTAGATGCCTTCTGGTCAGAGCCGCAGTTATGTGTTGGGGATAACTGTTGGTTGTATTAACACCACTAAAGTCTAAGAAAACTATTCACCCCTCCTGCTTCCATCGGGGTCTCAGTCTGATGTGATTCGGTCACTTTTTCCCATCACAATGATTTGACGCGGTTTCAAATAAAACAACTTTTATTGTAGCTGCAGAGGTGTTGAAAGCAAATCTGGAAAAGCTCACAGCACCATCTAGTGGGCGCCCTACAAACTGCGTTACTTTTGATATTTACAAGGAAAACTGCACAATCTTTATATTTTATCCTAAAAAAAAAAAAACCAAGATAAACACTGTACACATTCCCGCGGAATCATTTCTCTCATATGAAAAATACAGAATTCTTTGTAATTTTTTGTTAAAAAAAATAACTCTAAGACTAAAATATTCAATATTGATCTCTTGTGCATTAAAAACCTACTCATGCCATCTCTTAAATAAGTTTTTCCCAAAATATACATATGTATACCAAAAAAAAAAAGACTGGCTTAGACATGTTTTGTATTACAGGCAATAGTTATAGGATTACTCCAACCCCCTATTAATGATCGCTGAACAGATCAGGTTAAAAGAAAGAAAAAAAACTACCCTGGTTTAAAAGCCCCGGGTGTTTATAAAAGAAAAAAGTTGCGATGTGCTGCGGTCTACAGTTTCCATCAACTACTACCTGCTTAGACCACCCCACCACAGAGACAAGGTGAGGAATGTAACAGAGGTGGAGCCAGATGGTCAGTACTTCCGAAGAGGCGGCCCTCTGTCCCGGCTGCACACGGACAGGTATGTCTCATAGATCGTATTCAAAAAGTTCTCGTCATTCTGTAACAGAAGAGGGGAAGGGGTTGGCGGAGCGTCAGTGTTTTTTAGTACATGTTAGCTGCAAGGTAAACACTAAAGACCAGGTATAAATATTGACTGCTGCTGCATGTAGCTGATTCAGAAAGGATATTTCTCCAATTCTGGGATACGGCCTCCATCCCGATTCAGCCTAATAACACACGGTACACGTCATAGCAACGGTTACATGGTTCTCACCTGGAGGAGGTGGAGTAGGGTCCCCTGGAGCTGGTTCTTGGTGAGGACACTGCACTGGTTACTTGGGGTTTCAGGGAGGGATATTGGGAGTAGCAGGTTAGCAGGTGGAGGGGGCTTTGTTGTCATATCAGCTGTCCGGTTGTGAGCACTGCTTTGGGTAAACACCATAGGAGAGATGAGGAGAGCTGGGGAGACTGTGGCTGGGATCCGCTGCGGAGAAATTACCTGCTTGGGAAAGATGAAGACAGAAACAGTGAGTTTAGCTATAGTTATATACAAACACACACACACACACACACACACACACACAAGCACACACACTCACCGTGTTGGGGGGATAGCAGCCGCCACCTGTAGTAGTGGGTTATATACACATATACCTATAGTGTTGGGGGGGATAGGAGCCGTCACCTGTAGTAGTGGGTTATATACACATATAACTATAGTGTTGGGGAGGGGGGGGGGGGGGGGGGGTAGCAGCCGTCACCTGTAGTAGTGGGTTATATACACATATACCTATAGTGTTGGGGGGGGGTATAGCAGCTGTCACCTGTAGTAGCGGGTTATATACACATATACCTATAGTGTTGGGGGGGGATAGCAGCCGTCACCTGTAGTAGTGGGTTATATACACATATGCCTATAGTGTTGGGGGGATAGGAGCCGTCACCTGTAGTAGTGGGTTATATACACTTATACCTATAGTGTTGGGGGGGGGGGGGGGGTATAGCAGCTGTCACCTGTAGTAGCGGGTTATATACACATATACCTATAGTGTTGGGGGGGGGGGGGGGGGGGGGGGAGGATAGCAGCTGTCACCTGTAGTAGTGGGTTATGTACACATATACCTATAGTTTTTTTTTTTGGGGGGGGGGGGGGGATAGCAGCTGTCACCTGTAGTAGCGGGTTATATACACATATACCTATAGTGTTGGGGGGGGGGGGGGGGGGGAGAGCAGCCGTCACCTGTAGTAGCGGGTTATATACACATATACCTATAGTGTTGGGGGGGGGGGGGGGGGATAGCAGCCGTCACCTGTAGTAGCGGGTTATATACATATATACCTATAGTGTTGGGAGGGGGGGGGGAATACAGCCGTCACCTGTAGTAGCGGGTTATATACACATATACCTATAGTGTTGGGGGGGGGGGGGGGGGGATAGCAGCCGTCACCTGTAGTAGCGGGTTATATACACATATACCTATAGTGTTGGGGGGGGGGGGGGGGGGATAGCAGCCGTCACCTGTAGTAGCGGGTTATATACATATATACCTATAGTGTTGGGAGGGGGGGGGGGGGGGGGAATACAGCCGTCACCTGTAGTAGCGGGTTATATACACATATACCTATAGTGTTGGGGAAGGGGGGGGGGATAGCAGCCGTCACCTGTAGTAGCGGGTTATATACATATGTACCTATAGCGTTGCGTGGGGGGGGGGGTAAGAACTGTCACCTGTAGTAGTGGGTTATATACATACATATATACCTGTAGTGTTTGGGGGGGGGGGGGGGGGATAGCAGCTGTCACCTGTAGTAGCGGGTTATATACCTATAGTGTTGGGGGGGGGGGGATAGCAGCTGTCACCTGTAGGAGTGGGTTATATACACATATATCTATAGTTTTTTTGTTGGGGGGGGGGGGGGATAGCAGCTGTCACCTGTAGTAGCAGGTTATATACACATATACCTATAGTGTTGGGGGGGGATAGCAGCCGTCACCTGTAGTAGCGGGTTATATACATATATACCTATAGTGTTGGGAGGGGGGGGGGGGGGGGGATTACAGCCGTCACCTGTAGTAGCGGGTTATATACACATATACCTATAGTGTTGGGGAAGGGGGATAGCAGCCGTCACCTGTAGTAGCGGGTTTTATACACATATATCTATATACTGTTGGGGGGGGGGGGTAGCAGCCGTCACCTGTAGTAGCGGGTTATATACACATATACCTATATACTGTTGGGGGGGGTAGCAGCCGTCACCTGTAGTAGCAGGTTATATACACATATATCTATATACTGTTGGGGGGGGGGAGGGGGTAGCAACCATCACCTGTAGTAGCGGGTTATATACACATATCTATATACTGTTGGGGGGGGGGGGGGGTAGCAGCCATCACCTGTAGTAGTGGATTATATACACATATATCTATATACTGTTGGGGGGGGGGGGGGGGGGGGGGTAGCCGTCACCTGTAGTAGCGGGTTATATACACATATATCTATATACTGTTGGGGGGGGGGGTAGCAGCCGTCACCTGTAGTAGCGGGTTATATACACATATACTGTTGGGGGGGGGGGGCTAGCAGCCGTCACCTGTAGTAGCGTGTTATATACACATATACTGTTGGGGGGGGTAGCAGCCGTCACCTGTAGTAGCGGGTTATATACACATATATCTATATACTGTTGGGGGGGGGGTAGCAGCCGTCACCTGTAGTAGCGGGTTATATACACATATACTGTTGGGGGGGGGGCTAGCAGCCGTCACCTGTAGTAGCGTGTTATATACACATATACTGTTGGGGGGGGTAGCAGCCGTCACCTGTAGTAGCGTGTTATATACACATATCTATATACTGTTGGGGGGGGGGGGGGGTAGCAGCCGTCACCTGTAGTAGCGGGTTATATACACATATATCTATATACTGTTGGGGGGGGGGGGGTAGCAGCCGTCACCTGTAGTAGCGGGTTATATACACATATACTGTTGGGGGGGGGGGGGCTAGCAGCTGTCACCTGTAGTAGCGTGTTATATACACATATACTGTTGGGGGGGGTAGCAGCCGTCACCTGTAGTAGCGGGTTATATACACATATATCTATATACTGTTGGGGGGGGGGGGGGTAGCAGCCGTCACCTGTAGTAGCGGGTTATATACACATATACTGTTGGGGGGGGGCTAGCAGCCGTCACCTGTAGTAGCGTGTTATATACACATATACTGTTGGGGGGGGGTAGCAGCCGTCACCTGTAGTAGCGGGTTATATACACATATATCTATATACTGTTGGGGGGGGTAGCAGCCGTCACCTGTAGTAGCGGGTTGTGTTTCTCCCCCGCAGATATCTTCTCTCCCCACAAAGGTTTCGGAGCACTGGGGGAGACCACAGGGAATTTGGCAGCCAGGGCCGGCTTGGGGCTGGCCTGGAAATGTTGGTCCTGAGGTACTAGATTTAGTTTCTTCAGAAGCTCCTGAGGAGAAATCGCCCCGGGCGACGGAGGGGGCATCTGAGGTACAGACACCATAGTCCTTTGGGTTTGCTGAGAGTGGTCGTAAAAACTAATGGGCGCAGTCACCAGAAGCTTCCCCGCCGCGCAGGCCAGCCCTCCGCTGTGCATGGCGGCAGCAGGCCCGCGCTCAGGCTGCAGTAACCTGGAATGTGGCCCTTGGAGGATGTGGAGAAGACTCTCCCCGCTCTCGTGTTCCTGGACAGGTAACGGAGCGGCGTCCTCCACCGGCAGAAAGAGGCTGCTGAAGACGTCGCCGGGAGGGTGGAAGCTGCCGTTGGGGCAGTGCTGGATCTCAGGCTGCTTGGAGATTGGATGAAGGTCAGCTCCTCCCACCATCAGCTTCTGGATAGCAGGACAGAGCTGTTTATCGCAGCTCTCCGCGAACAGACCCAGCTCCTCATAGGATAAGGAGCGAACCACTGGGGGGCGCACCACGGGGGAGTCTTTGTAATCCGCGACCTCCGCAGGGACCTTTTTCCCAAACAGGGTGGTGAGGGACAGGTGCTGGGGTTCTGGATCACCAGGCTGTGGAAGAAAGAAAGATGCTTTGAGAATCACTTCCATCGATGGACGCTACTAGCGGGGTAACGTCGCACTGGTACGAGTCTAATAACGGTACCGTAACACCTGGTCTCTGCACTGCCGCCAGGTAAGTAACCCCTCACCCACCTGTCCTGGCCACTGTGCCGCCCTAAGCCAGAATTAGATTACATGGACAGGCCAGGGAATAGTCTGCGCATTATTTTTTACAATAATTGATATATTTAATAATATTTGCAGCGTACGATACTGCACGGATCTACAGAAATAAGAGAAAACACAAATAAAGGATTCTCAGCTGCTCTATATTACCCCACTAGCAGGTATAACCCAGTCACTGCCGGCTCCTGTAGTAACTTACAGCACTTCAGCTGCTGTGGAACTACACCTCCCAGCATGCCCTGCCACAGTTGTGTGTGACATGCCTCCCCCTGCTCTACCGTCTGTAATTCCACGGTCAGTGGACCCGTCACAGTCAAACATTAGTGAGATATTACAGGGCTGGCGTGTATAATGGAGCAGCGGGATTTCAGGCTCGGTGCAGGGAACTATGGGAACATTTGCTGGAGGCCTTTAAAGCCTACGGACCAGTAATATCGCAATGCTTAGCCGGGGAGGTGCATGTATGACCCCAATGGGAGGGTGTGCGGTGTCACACATGTATATTCCTGTCAATGTAGGTTTACTAGGTCCAGGCCCCATTGGGAGCAGTCTGTAAATGACTGAAGAGGACAGAGTACAGCAAGCACATAGACAGCTAGGGGAACACACAGCTTCCGTCAGACACACTCCCCTGAGCGAGGCTACCCCTCCCCAACACTTCCCTGGCCGAGGCTACACCCCTTCCCCCCCCAACACGCCCCTGAGCGAGGCTAGACCCCTTCCCCCCCTAACACGCCCCTGAGCAAGGCTACACCCCCTTCCCCCCAACACTCCCCTGAGTGAGGCTACACACCCCGTAACACTCGCCTGAGCCAGGCTACCCCCTCTCCCCAAAAGAAAAAATTCCCCTGAGCAAGGCTACACCCCCCTCCAACACTCCTCTGAGCAAGGCTATGCCCCACCGCCCCAACACTCCCTTCAGCAAGGCTGCAGCCCCCACTAACTGTCCGCTGAGCAGGGCTACAAACCCACCCCCCAAAACTCCCCTGAGTGAGGCTACAACCCCCCCCTAACACGTCACCTTGCTAGGCGCCGGCTGTGACGGGTTGCTGGCTTTCACTGCAATGGGTTTGATGAGGTTGGGGTTACTATGGATGGCTGAGGAGCTGGTGATCATCTTGGGCTCTGAACATGACTTAGACTGTAATGAGGAACAGACAAGAACAACCATAAGTTGGTGCAACGAGAAACACCGACACCACAAACACGCAGATGGGGGCGGTGACAGAGGTGGCGGGAGAGAGGACACAGACGGCCCTACAAACACGCAGATGGGATGGTGACAGAGGTGGCGGGAGAGAGACAGAACGCAGCCGGCCCTATGGGGGAAGACACTGACATCACAAACACGCAGATAGGATGGTGACAGAGGTGGCAGGAGAGCGGACACAGCCGGCCCTATGTGCGAGACACCGACACCACAAACACGCATATAACGAGATTTATATCTTACCTGTTAAATCTTTCTTTAAGGATGTCAGGGGCCACAGGGCTAACACTGGGTAGTGGAGTGGTGAGAGCATTCCAGCACCAGAAAGGTTAAACTTCTTGCTGCCTCCCAGACATCCAGGCTCCTCCCCTCCTCTTCCCCTCTTTCTCCAGGCCAGGCTCCTCCCCTCCTCCAGGCCAGGAAGCTCAGATTTTAACAAGCCAAGGCAGGAGACAAGGAGAAGGAAGAGAAGCACCGCACAGAACACATTCGGAACATATGTGAGTTCACTCAACAGAGGAACAATTAACTTCAACACAACTGAAGCAGGCGCAGCAGGGAGGGATCCCTGTGGCCCCTGAGGTCCTCGAAGAAAGAGATTTAAAAGGTAAGACATAAATCTCCTTTTATTCTTCAGGACATGTCAGGGGCCACACGGCTAACACTAGGGACGTCTTAAAGCAGCCACCTAAGGGTGGAGACCCACCTGTGCTGCAGCCAGTACACTCTGGCCAAAAGCCGAGTCCTGGTCGGCAAATGTATCAAAATCGCAAGAAGATGTTGGCGGACGACCAAGAGCCACCTTGCAAAGCTGCTATGCGGTTACACCATTTAACAGCCCAAGACGCACCCACAGACTGCGTGGAATGAGCCTGGACCCCCGCAGGAACCGGGAGGAAGGCGTCCAAGTAAGCCTGCTTGATTACAGCCAATGGGCAATTGTCTACTTAGTATCAGGCCAACCTCTCTTTTGAAACTCGTAGAGTACAAAGAGAGAGTTGCGAAGGTGTAGATTGCACTAAATTGATGGCAGAACAAGGTGTATATTTAAAAGTAATAATAACAACAATTTATTGGGTACATATAACACACTAAAATAGGTGCAATTGCAATATAGTAGATAGAATTAGATCAATAAAAATGGGGAATTTCTCAGATTGCTGCTGGCCTTACAACTCACACAGACGTCCCAACAGTTACTCCGGTACCTGTTTTTTCTCAGTACAAAGAGAGAGTCCGACTTCCGAAGAGCATAAGTGCGGCGCACATAAATGCGCCAAGCACGGACCACATCTAGGGAAGACTGTTCTGAAGAGGCATCCAGCCCCCGAAAGGCAGGGACCACAATCTCCCGGTTGACATGAAATTTAGACACCACCTTGGGGTGGTGTGAAGGAACAATTCGAAGAACTGCCCTGTCAGGATTAAAGATCATGAAAGGTGACTGACAGGACAGGGCCGATAAGTCAGACAGCCTCCGGGCCGAAGCAATTGCCAACAGGAAAACGGTCTTCCGTGTAAGTCAACAAGAGTCCACCGATCTTAAATGGTTAAAATGGTGGAGCCTGAAGAGTCACAAGTACCAGGGAAAGATCTCACAGAGAAACCAGGGGAACAAAGGGAGATTGGATACAGAGGACATCCTGCAATAATGCCAATTTCCTGCGGAACAGGATGGACAGAGCCAAAACCTGTACTTTTAAAGATAAGCGCAATCCAGCCTCTAAACCCTTCTACAGAAATTACAGAATCTTGGCCAAGTCCTGGGATTGAAACGGCGAGTGCAACACCAGGAAAAGTAAGCCCGCCAGATGTGATGGTAAGCACCAGCCTGAGATGACCCTAGAGTTAAAGCCTCAACAGGGAGGTCTCAACAGCCACCCCGGCAAAGCCAGACTCTGCAAGTTCCGATGTAGACACGGTCCCTGAGTGAGCAGGTCTGGACGTAGAAGCAGATGGATCGGAGGGGCCACCGTCAGTGCCTGCAAAACAGAGAACCAGATCCGTCTGGGCCAATGTGGAGCCACTAGGATCAATGTGCCTTCAACTTGCGAATTACTCTGAGGAGACGTGAGATCGGGGGAAAGGCGTACATTAGAGCAAACGGCAACAGGGTGCCTACCACGCAGGACCCCCAGGTCGCAAGACCTGGACCCATACAGGGTGACCTGGTGGTTGTGGCGAGATGCCACCAAGTCAACCTCGGGTCTGCCCCAACATCTGAAACCCCTCCGGACGGAGGGCCCACTCACCGCCATCCAGAGTCTGACCGCTCAGGAAGTCCGCTTACCAATTGAGGAACACCGGAATAAAGATTGCTGAGAGAGCAGGAATCTTCTCCTCTGCCCATTTAAAGATGTGGAAGGTCTCTGCCATGACCGCCCGGCTCTGAGTGCCCCAGCCTGGTGGTTGATATAAGCCACCGTTGATATAAACCAAATCTGGACCCTAACTCTCCGTCCAACTACAGGCCCATCTCCCTCCTCCCATTTGCCTCCAAGCTCCTAGAACGTCTGACCTATAATCATCTCCTAAGCCACCTTACTGCTAACTCCATTCTAGACCCCCTCAAATCCGGGTTCCGCCCTTTACATTCCACTGAAACTGCCCTGACCAAAGTCACTAACGATCTACTATCGGCTAAATCCAAAGGCCTCTTCTCTATCCTCATCCAGCTTGATCTGTCGGCTGCCTTTGACACTATTGACCACCCTCTCCTGCTCAACACCCTCCTTTGTTCCTTTGGCATCACTGGCACGGTCTTCTCCTGGTTCACTTCATACCTCTCCGATCGCTCCTTCTCCGTCTCCACTCCGAGCTCCTCCTCTCCTACTACCCCGCAGCCAGACGGTGTTCCCCAAGGGTCAGTCCTTGGCCCTCTCCTCTTCTCCCTCTACACCACCTCTCTGGGCACCCTCATCAGCTCCTATGGTTTCCATTACCACCTTTATGCTGATGATACCCTAATCTATCTCCCCTCCCCCGACCTATCCCGATCACTCCTGTCCAAGGTCTCCGAATGCCTCACGGCCATCTCAGCCTGGATGACCCAACGCTTCCTGAAACTAAACATGGCTAAAACTGAATTTCTAATCTTTCATCCCCCGAACATCCCCTCTTCTCCCACTATCTCCATCAGCATTGGTGAAACCGAGATCACCTCCACCGACCAAACGCGCTGCCTCGGTGTCATCATTGACTCCTCCCTCTCTTTCACCCCCCACATTCGTGCTCTCACAGTCTTGCCGCTTTCACCTACGCAACTTCTTGCGCATCAGACCATTTCTCTCCCCTGACGCAACCAAAATTCTCATTCACTCTCTTGTCATCTCCCGCCTTGACTACTGCAACATCCTTCTCTCTGGGCTACCTCTCACCCGCCTCGTACCTCTCCAATCCATTCTTAACGCTGCTGCTAGGCTCATCTTCCTCTCCCGCCGCTCTACCTCCGCCTCCCCCCTCTGTCTATCTCTTCACTGGCTCCCCATTTCTTTCCGAGTTCTCTTTAAACTCCTCACCACCACCGCTCCTTACCTCTGTTCACTGATCTCTATCCACACTCTCTCCCGTCCTCTTCGCTCTGCCGATGTCCGCCGACCTCTCACCTAATCACCTCCTCCCACTCCCGTGTCCAAGACTTTACTCGCGCTGCCCCCCCCCCCCCCCCCTGCACTGGAACAACCTCCCGCCGCCCATGAGGCTTTCTGATTCCTTTACCTCCCTTCAAACGCTCCCTGAAAACACTCTTTTTTCGACTAGCCTATCCCTCCCTCCTCCTCCTAACCTCTTTTGATCCTCCTGCCTCCGTTCCTACTTATCCTATTGTTTTTTGTTCGTCCAGCCACCTCCATTTAGTAAGTTAACTCTTATTAGTAGGGCCCTCCTTCCTCACCCTACCTCTTTACCTCACCTGTGCTCCTGTCCTTCACTTCCTCTACTTAATCTTCAGTGTCGTTGACAATTTTGGGTACTTATGTAGTATCTGGGCTGCCGATTTCTAAATCGGGTCGGATCGGGAGATCGCATCGCATCGCATGCGACCATGCGATTCGATGCGATGCGATGCGATGCGATGACCCGATTTTTCCATAGGAATCAATGTTAAAATGGACTGAGTCCATTTTAACATGGAATTCAATGGGAAAAATGGGTCCTTTTCATACCCCTACTATCCAAGTGGGCATGGAGTTGGATATAAACCTGTGGCGAGCGTAGCGAGCCACCGAGCCCGAAGCGTGGCGAGCGAAGCGAGCCCCGCGAGGGGACGAATACCGTCCCCTCGCGGGGCTCGCTTCGCTCGCCACGCTTCGGGCTCGGTGGCTCGCTACGCTCGCCACAGGTTTATATCCAACTCCATGCCCACTTGGATAGTAGGGGTATGAAAAGGACCCATTTTTCCATAGGAATCATTTTAACATTGATTCCTATGGAAAAATCGGGTCATCGCATCCGATATCGGATGCGATGCGATGCGATATCGCATCGCATCGCATCTGATTGTATGCCTTAACTTAAGGCATACAATCAAAAAATCGGCAGCCCAGATACTACATAAGTACCCAATTTTGACACCTACTTCAGAACTGATGCTGATTTTAGTTCTACCAGCTATACCCCTATGTATGCTGTATTTTATAAACACATCTTGTAATTTTTTTTGTTTGTTTGTTATTACTACTACTGTTGTCACACTGTCCGATTGTACCTGCACAGGGCGACCTCGGAGCCAGGCTGCTGCTGCTGCTACAACTACTGTTGTCACACTGTCCGATTGTACCTGCACAGGGAGACCTCGGAGCCAGGGTACCCCCAGGCCAAGGGCCCGCAAGACTGTCCTCAATTTGAGGACATTGATTGATAGCTCGGATTCTTGTGCATTCCATAACCCGTGGAAAGATCGTTGGCAAATCACCGCTCCCCAACTGCAGAGGTTGGCATCCATGGTGAGAAGAGTCCACTGGTGAACCCAAAACAGTCTTCCGCTGTGAGGTTCTGGTCTAGAAACCACCTGGAGAGGGAGATCCATCCGGTTAGAAATCAGGTGGGACCGAATATTGGAGTAGGATTCTGACCACTTGGAGGGGGCAGAATGACCTATTGGGCTTCCGGGCTAGGAAGAGGCTGGCGTAAAAACCTGTGCCTCGCTGACTGGAGCTATGACACCGGTCAACAGGAGTTTCTGGATGGCCTGCTCCAGAGCTCTGCGCTTTTCCAAGTCCCTTGGAGAACTCGTGGAAAAGAACGAGCTTGGTGGACGCCGCCGAAAGGTGAGGGAGTAGCCTCAGAAGACCACGTCCCAAACCCATGCGTCTGTTGTGGATTCCAGCCAGATGTCTGAAAACCGGGATAGACCCTGTGATCCCCCAGGTTGAGCGCCGCCCTGTCATGCTGAGGGCTTATCCTCTGGCTTAGAGTCAGGTCGCCTGGTGGCACAGAGACGTTTACCCTTGGCCTTGGAGGGCTGGAAAACGAAAGGACTGGAAGGCAACACAGGGACGTGGAGTAGGGATGGCGGCCTGATGCATCATGTCAATAGTAGGCAAAAGGTTAGGTGCTGACCAATCGGATATAAACCACAGCAGAGAACGACTGCCAGTCATCTTGAATTGATAAAGCCGCCCTGTGTGCAGCGAAACGCGTCTTCTAAAGATCCACTACTTCTCCACATAGGGACAATCTTGGAGGACTGTGATCAAGTCCAACTGTCGACACCCCCCCACCACCCCAAAGCGCTACTCTGGCGAGAGCCGACAGACAGGGGCTACACTGAACTGGGATGCAAATCCTCCATCGGCGGGGTCGTGGCGGCGAGGGGGACCCGGGGGTAGCTCTGTTGCGATGGGGCACGCGAGCGTCTAGTGTGCGCGCCCCCTGGCGAGACACCGACACCACATACACGCAGATGGGACAGTGGTGGGAGACAGAGGACACAGTCGGCCCTACGGGAACACGCAGATGGGGCGGTGACAGAGGTGGTGGGAGAGAGGACACAGCCAGGGGCAAGACACAGACACGCAGATGGGGCGGTGACAGAGGTGGCGGGAGAGAGGACACAGCCGGGCCTACGGGCGAGACACCTGCTCTGACATACAATGAGACACATCGGAAGCTCTGTAAAGTGCTGCGGAATAAGGGGGCAATTCAGGTTGGTTCGCTAATGGACAAAACCATGCTGCACTGGGGGTGGGGCAGATGTAACAGGTGCAGAGTTAGATTTGGGCGAGTTATTTTGTTTCTGTACAAGCTATCAGTTTGAAATATACACCCCACACAAATCTAACTCTCTGCACATGTTACATCTGCCCCACCTGCAGTGCAGCATGGTTTTGTTTATTATTAAACCAAATGTGCTTTGCAAACCCACCTGAATCAGGCCCTGTGTGCAGCTTATAAATAAATGATGCTGCGCTCACCTTGCTGTACTCGTCCTTGGCCTTGGTCAGCATCTGTAAGATGTCCACCTCCTTCCCCTCCGGGTGCAGGATCATGGGCGACACCTCCACGCCGGCGGACTTCTGCGCCTTCATCTGCTCCTGCTGGGTTAGGCTGCAGAGCATGAAATGAGTTCCGGTTATACGTGCGTCAGTGCGCCATATCCGTATACAGAGACCAGAGTATCCCACATTCTGATTGGAGGGAGCTGGACGTAATAGGCCCATACTCACTGGGTGCAATAGGACGGTGTATATACCGAGCTACTGTGGGATATATACCGAGCTACTGTGGGATGTGGGATATATACCGAGCTACTGTGGGATGTGGGATATATACCGAGCTACTGTGGGATGTGGGATATATACCGAGCTACTGTGGGATGTGGGATATATACCGAGCTACTGTGGGATGTGGGATATATACCGAGCTACTGTGGGATGTGGGATATATACCGAGCTACTGTGGGATGTGGGATATATACCGAGCTACTGTGGGATATATACCGAGCTACCGTGGGATGTGGGATATATACCGAGCTACTGTGGGATGTATACTGAGCTACTGTGGGATATATACCGAGCTACCGTGGGATGTGGGATGTATACCGAGCTACTGTGGGATGTATACCGAGCTACTGTGGGATGTATACCGAGCTACTGTGGGATGTATACCGAGCTACTGTGGGATGTATACCGAGCTACTGTGGGATGTGGGATATACACACCGAGCTACTGTGGGATATACAAACCGAGCTACTGTGGGATGTGGGATATACACACCGAGCTACTGTGGGATATACACACCGAGCTACTGTGGGATATACACACCGAGCTACTGTGGGATATACACACCGAGCTACTGTGGGATATACACACCGAGCTACTGTGGGATGTGGGATATATACACCGAGCTACTGTGGGATGTGGGATATATACACCGAGCTACTGTGGGATGTGGGATATATACACCGAGCTACTGTGGGATATATACCGAGCTACTGTGGGATATATACCGAGCTACTGTGGGATATATACCGAGCTACTGTGGGATATATACCGAGCTACTGTGGGATATATACCGAGCTACTGTGGGATATATACTGAGCTACAGTGGGATGTGAAGTATATACCGAGCTACTGTGGGATGTGGGATATATACTGAGCTACTGTGGGATGTGGGATATATACTGAGCTACTGTGGGATGTGGGATATACCACATGGCTACAAGCTGAACCATTTAGAGGGACAGCAGCTGCAGGGAGCAGGGTCCGCCATGGCTTGGTATAGCTCGTTAGCCCATGTAACTCAGACTACATTACTATAGGGTGTGATGTGCAGTATGGATGGTGTAATGGTTACATCACTGCCGCGCAGCACTGAGGTCATGGGTTCTATTCCCACCATGTGTTATATATATATGGGACAGCACGGATGGTGTAATGGTTAGCATTACTGCCTCACAGCACTGAGGTCATGGGTTCTATCCCCACCATGTGTTATATATACGGGGCAGTACAGATGGTGTAATGGTTAGCATTACTGCCTCACAGCACTGAGGTCATGAGTTCTATCCCCACCATGTGTTATATATACGGGGCAGTACGGTTGGTGTAATGGTCAGTATTACTGCCTCACAGCACTGAGGTCATGGGTTCTATCCCCACCATGTGTTATATATACGGGGCAGTACGGACGGTGTAATGGTTACATTACTGCCTCACAGCGCTGAGGTCATGGGTTCTATCCCCACCATGTGTTATATATACGGGGCAGTACGGATGGTGTAATGGTTACATTACTGCCTCACAGCACTGAGGTCATGGGTTCTATCCCCACCATGTGTTATATATACGGGGCAGTACGGACGGTGTAATGGTTATAGCATTACTGCCTCACAGCACTGAGGTCATGGGTTCTATCCCCACCATGTGTTATATATATGGGGCAGTACAGATGGTGTAATGGTTACATTACTGCCTCACAGCACTGAGGTCATGGGTTCTATCCCTACCATGTGTTATATATACAGGGCAGTACGGATGGTGTAATGGTTAGCATTACTGCCTCACAGCGCTGAGGTCATGGGTTCTATCCCCACCATGTGTTATATATACGGGGCAGTACGGACGGTGTAATGGCGCTGGGGACATGGGTTCTATCCCCACCATGTGTTATATATATATGGGGCAGTACAGATGGTGTAATGGTTACATTACTGCCTCACAGCACTGAGGTCATGGGTTCTATCCCTACCATGTGTTATATATACGGGCAGTACGGATGGTGTAATGGTTACATTACTGCCTCACAGCAGTGAGGTCATGGGTTCTATCCCCACCATGTGTTATATATACAGAGGGCAGTACGGATGGTGTAAGGGTTAGCATTACTGCCTCACAGCACTGAGGTCATGGGTTCTATCCCCACCATGTGTTATATATACGGGGCAGTATGGACGGTGTAATGGTTACATTACTGCCTCACAGCGCTGAGGTCATGGGTTCTATCCCCACCATGTGTTATATATACGGGGCAGTATGGACGGTGTAATGGTTACATTACTGCCTCACAGCGCTGAGGTCATGGGTTCTATCCCCACCATGTGTTATATATACGGGGCAGTATGGACGGTGTAATGGTTATAGCATTACTGCCTCACAGCACTGAGGTCATGGGTTCTATCCCCACCATGTGTTATATATATGGGGCAGTACAGATGGTGTAATGGTTACATTACTGCCTCACAGCACTGAGGTCATGAGTTCTATCCCCACCATGTGTTATATATACGGGGCAGTGCGGTTGGTGTAATGGTCAGTATTACTGCCTCACAGCACTGAGGTCATGGGTTCTATCCCCACCATGTGTTATATATACGGGGCAGTACGGATAGTGTAATGGTTAGCATTACTGCCTCACAGCACTGAGGTCATGAGTTCTATCCCCACCATGTGTTATATATACGGGGCAGTACGGATGGTGTAAGGGTTAGCATTACTGCCTCACAGCACTGAGGTCATGGGTTCTATCCCCACCATGTGTTATATATACGGGGCAGTACGGATAGTGTAATGGTTAGCATTACTGCCTCACAGCACTGAGGTCATGGGTTCTATCCCCACCATGCGTTATATATACGGGGCAGTACGGATGGTGTAATGGTTACATTACTGCCTCACAGCACTGAGGTCATGGGTTCTATCCCCACCATGTGTTATATATACACAGGGCAGTACGGATGGTGTAAGGGTTAGCATTACTGCCTCACAGCGCTGAGGTCATGGGTTCTATCCCCACCATGTGTTATATATACGGGGCAGTACGGACGGTGTAATGGTTATATTACTGCCTCACAGCGCTGGGGACATGGGTTCTATCCCCACCATGTGTTATATATACGGGGCAGTACGGACGGTGTAATGGTTACATTACTGCCTCACAGCGCTGGGGACATGGGTTCTATCCCCACCATGTGTTATATATATATGGGGCAGTACAGATGGTGTAATGGTTACATTACTGCCTCACAGCACTGAGGTCATGGGTTCTATCCCTACAATGTGTTATATATACGGGGCAGTACGGATGGTGTAATGGTTACATTACTGCCTCACAGCACTGAGGTCATGGGTTCTATCCCCACCATGTGTTATATATACACAGGGCAGTACGGATGGTGTAAGGGTTAGCATTACTGCCTCACAGCACTGAGGTCATGGGTTCTATCCCCACCATGTGATATATATACGGGGCAGTACGGATGGTGTAATGGTTAGCATTACTGCCTCACAGCGCTGAGGACATGGGTTCTATCCCCACCATGTGTTATATATACGGGGCAGTACGGATAGTGTAATGGTTAGCATTACTGCCTCACAGCACTGAGGTCATGGGTTCTATCCCCACCATGTATTATATATACACAGGGCAGTACGGATGGTGTAAGGGTTAGCATTACTGCCTCACAGCACTGAGGTCATGGGTTCTATCCCCACCATGTGTTATATATACAGGGCAGTGCGTATGGTGAATGGTTAGCATTACTGCCTCACACCACTGAGGTCATGGGTTCTATTACCACCATGTGTTATATATACGGGGCAGTACAGATACGGATGGTGTAATGGTTAGCATTACTGCCTCACAGCGCTGAGGTCATGGGTTCTATTCCCACCATGTGTTATATATACGGGGCAGTACGGATACGGATGGTGTAATGGTTACATTACTGCCTTACAGTGCTGAGGTCATGGGTTCCATTCCCAACATGGCTCTAACTGTGTGGAGTTTGTATGTTCTCCCCGTGCTTGTGTGGGTTTCCTCTGGGTACTCTGGTTTCCTCCCAAAATATACAGGTAGGTTAATTGGCTCCAAACAAAATGATCCATGGAATATATAATATATAAATAACTGGTAATAATAGTATCTGTACAGTGCTGCGGAATATGTGTGCGCTATATAATAAATGGTAATAATATTCTCTGTACAGCGCTGTGTAATATGTGTGCGCTATATAATAACTGGTAATAATATTCTCTGTACAGCGCTATGGAATATGTGTGCGCTATATAATAACTGGTAATAATATTCTCTGCACAGCGCTGTGGAATATGTGTGCGCTATATAAATAACTGGTAATAATAGTATCAGTACAGCGCTGTGGATTATGTGTGCGCTATATAATAACTGGTAATAATATTCTCTGTACAGCGCTGCGGAATATGTGTGCGCTATATAATAACTGGTAATAATAGTCTCTGTACAGCGCTGTGGAATATGTGTGCGCTATATAATAACTGGTAATAATAGTCTCTGTACAGCGCTGTGGAATATGTGTGCGCTATATAATAACTGGTAATAATAGTCTCTGTACAGCGCTGCGGAATATGTGTGCGCTATATAATAACTGGTAATAATAGTCTCTGTACAGCGCTGCGGAATATGTGTGCGCTATATAATAACTGGTAATAATAATCTCTGTACAGCGCTGCGGAATATGTGTGCTATATAATAACTGGTAATAATATTCTCTGTACAGCGCTGCGGAATATGTGTGCGCTATATAAATAACTGGTAATAGTCTCTGTACAGCACTGCGGAATATGTGTGCGCTATATGATTTATTATTATTAACAGTTATTTATAGCGCAAACAGACATTCTAGGGTTAATTTTTGTTATGAGCCAATTAGCCTACTAGTATGTTTTTGGATTGTGGGAGGAAACCGGAGTACCCGGAGGAAACCCACGCAAGCACGGGGAGAATATACAAACTGTGCACAGCTAGAGCCATGGTGGCAATTGAACCCATGACCTCAGCAATGCGAGGCAGTAATGCTAACCATTACACCATCCGTGCTGTAATATTCTCTATACAGTGCTGCCGAATATGTGTGCGCTATATAAATAACTGGTAATATTCTCTGTACAGCACTGTGGAATATGTGTGCGCTATATAATAACTGGTAATAATATTCTCTGTACAGAGCTGCGGAATATGTGTGCGCTATATAAATAACTGGTAATAGTGTCTGTACAGCGCTGCGGAATATGTGTGCACTATATAATGACTGGTAATAATATTCTCTGTACAGCGCTGCGGAATATGTGTGCGCTATATAATAACTGGTAATAATAGTCTCTGCACAGCGCTGTGGAATATGTGTGCGCTATATAAATAACTGGTAATAATAGTCTCTGTACTGCGCTGTGGAATATGTGTGCGCTATATAATAACTGGTAATAATAGTCTCTGTACAGCGCTGCGGAATGTGTGTGCGCTATATAATAACTGGTAATAATAGTCTCTGTACAGCGCTGCGGAATATGTGTGCGCTATATAATAACTGGTAATAATAGTCTCTGTACAGCGCTGTGGAATATGTGTGCGCTATATAATAACTGGTAATAATAGTCTCTGTACAGCACTGCGGAATATGTGTGCGCTATATAATAACTGGTAATAATATTCTCTGTACAGCGCTGCGGAATATGTGTGCGCTATATAAATAACTGGTAATAATAGTCTCTGTACTGCGCTGTGGAATATGTGTGCGCTATATAATAACTGGTAATAATAGTCTCTGTACAGCGCTGCGGAATATGTGTGCGCTATATAATAACTGGTAATAATAGTCTCTGTACAGCGCTGCGGTATATGTGTGCGCTATATAATAACTGGTAATAATGGTCTCTGTACAGCGCTGTGGAATGTGTGTGCGCTATATAATAACTGGTAATAATAGTCTCTGTACAGCGCTGCGGAATATGTGTGCGCTATATAATAACTGGTAATAATAGTCTCTGTACAGCGCTGCGGAATATGTGTGCACTATATAATAACTGGTAATAATAGTCTCTGTACAGCGCTGTGGAATATGTGTGCGCTATATAATAACTGGTAATAATATTCTCTGTACAGCGCTGCGGAATATGTGTGCGCTATATAATAACTGGTAATAATAGTCTCTGTACAGCGCTGCGGAATATGTGTGCGCTATATAATAACTGGTAATAATAGTCTCTGTACAGCGCTGTGGAATATGTGTGCGCTATATAATAACTGGTAATAATAGTCTCTGTACAGCGCTGTGGAATATGTGTGCGCTATATAATAACTGGTAATAATAGTCTCTGTACAGCGCTGCGGAATATGTGTGCGCTATATAATAACTGGTAATAATAGTCTCTGTACAGCGCTGCGGAATATGTGTGCGCTATATAATAACTGGTAATAATAATCTCTGTACAGCGCTGTGGAATATGTGTGCGCTATATAATAACTGGTAATAATAGTCTCTGTACAGCGCTGCGGAATATGTGTGCGCTATATAATAACTGGTAATAATAGTCTCTGTACAGCGCTGCGGAATATGTGTGCGCTATATAATAACTGGTAATAATAGTCTCTGTACAGCGCTGCGGAATATGTGTGCGCTATATAATAACTGGTAATAATAGTATCTGTACAGCGCTGTGGAATATGTGTGCGCTATATAAATAACTGGTAATAATAGTCTCTGTACAGCACTGCGGAATATGTGTGCGCTATATAATAACTGGTAATAATATTCTCTGTACAGCGCTGCGGAATATGTGTGCGCTATATAATAACTGGTAATAATAGTCTCTGTACAGCGCTGTGGAATATGTGTGCTATATAATAACTGGTAATAATAGTCTCTGTACAGCGCTGTGGAATATGTGTGCGCTATATAATAACTGGTAATAATAGTCTCTGTACAGCACTGCGGAATATGTGTGCGCTATATAATAACTGGTAATAATATTCTCTGTACAGCGCTGCGGAATATGTGTGCGCTATATAAATAACTGGTAATAATATTCTCTGTACAGCGCTGTGGAATATGTGTGCGCTATATAATAACTGGTAATAATAGTCTCTGTACAGCGCTGCGGAATATGTGCGCTATATAAATAACTGGTAATATTCTCTGTACAGCACTGTGGAATATGTGCGCGCTATATAATAACTGGTAATAATAGTCTCTGTACAGCGCTGTGGAATATGTGTGCGCTATATAATATAACTGGTAATAATATTCTCTGTACAGAGCTGCAGAATATGTGTGCGCTATATAAATAACTGGTAATAATAGTCTCTGTACAGCGCTGCGGAATATGTGCGCGCTATATAAATAACTGGTAATAATAGTCTCTGTACAGCGCTGCGGAATATGTGCGCGCTATATAAATAACTGGTAATAATAGTCTCTGTACAGCACTGCAGAATATGTGCGCGCTATATAATAACTGGTAATAATAGTCTCTATACAGCGCTGCAGAATATGTGCGCGCTATATAATAACTGGTAATAATAGTCTCTGTACAGCACTGCAGAATATGTGCGCGCTATATAATAACTGGTAATAATAGTCTCTGTACAGCGCTGCAGAATATGTGCGCGCTATATAATAACTGGTAATAATAGTCTCTGTACAGCGCTGCGGAATATGTGTGCGCTATATAACTGGTAATAATATTCTCTGTACAGCGCTGCGGAATATGTGTGCACTATATAAATAACTGGTAATCGTAGTCTCTGTACAGCTCTGCTGAATATGTGTGCACTATATAAATAACTGGTAATAATAATCTCTGTACAGTGCTGCGGAATATGTGTGCACTATATAATAACTGGTAATAATAGTCTCTGTACAGCGCTGTGGAATATGTGTGCGCTATATAAATAACTGGTAATAATAATCTCTGTACAGTGCTGCGGAATATGTGTGCACTATATAATAACTGGTAATAATATTCTCTGTACAGCGCTGTGGTATATGTGTGCGCTATATAATAACTGGTAATAATAGTATCTGTACAGCGCTGCGGAATATGTGTGCGCTATATAATAACTGGTAATAATAATCTCTGTACAGTGCTGCGGAATATGTGTGCGCTATATAATAACTGGTAATAATAGTCTCTGTACAGCGCTGCGGAATATGTGTGCGCTATATAATAACTGGTAATAATAGTCTCTGTACAGTGCTGCGGAATATGTGTGCGCTATATAATAACTGGTAATAATAGTCTCTGTACAGTGCTGCGGAATATGTGTGCTATATAATAACTGGTAATAATCTCTGTACAGCGCTGTGGAATGTGTGTGCACTATATAATTACTGGTGATAATATTCTCTGTACAGCGCTGCGGAATATGTGTGCACTATATAATAACTGGTAATAAATAAATAAATAGAACATAAATAAGGTAATGCTCAGAGATTCCAGCAGATGGTGCTATTGGGCAAAGTATATCAGGCAATAAAACCAGTTAGTGGTGTGTAGAATGGCGTGGAACATGGAAGCACAGGAGCGCACCCAGTACTCTGTACATACGCACAAACATCTAACACACAACAATGCTCCTTGTGCGGTCCTCACCCAGGTATGCAGTGCTCGCCTTATTCATTACCTCCTTTCCACCTAACCCAAATCTAGTAGCCTCCACCTGTACCTGTACCCACATTCCATACCCTCCACCTAGAACCACAACCCTATAGATTGTAAGCTTGCGAGCAGGGCTCTCCTAACCAGTTTATTTAATAACTGTGGTTTCCAATTGTAAAGTGGAAAAGGAATATGCTGCGCTATATAAGTAACTGGAAATAAATAATTAGGTACCCTCATACCAATCCCGCACTACAAGCTGCCATCCCCACCCCATGAGCCCGCTTACTTCTTCATGAGTCCGGCAAGCCGCTGGCATTCTCCCTTGTCGTAAAACCAAATTCCATAAATACAAACTAGGGGTAAAAGAAGAGAAACAAGATTAACGTACAGAGGTATCCAGACCATCAATACTAGCACGCCTGCTCACGCTGCACGCACAGACGTGACGTCTTCTCATATACCTGTTCCATATCTCTCCCACACTCCGAGCCGGATGGCCGGGAGCCTCGCGGGGGACACAAATTCCATTTACACTCCGATAACAAGTGTGAAAACCAGAAGTAATATTGGCCGTGCGTTACAGAAACTAGACCTGATTAATGGCGATCTCCTGGGAAGGCTCAGCGACCGCTGCGGAGAGGGGCGCACAGGACGCGGGGACGGGGGAGAAGAAAGCCTCCTTACTGGAATTCTATTCGCAGTTTCTGCTGCATTGGTTTGTCGTAATGTTCACTTGCAAAGTTCGCCATTATTTTGGTCACAGACGCTGCTGTGCTCAATAACAAACCCTTACATACTCTCAGTACAATGTGTACCACAATACAGTACGTTCGCTCATTACTAATGAATCCGAATTATGGACCGTAAATAAAAGGTGAAGGCGGCATGATCCCTGACTATACTGGAGGTAGTGGTGAATGTCCTTAGAAGAGGTGGAACACAGAGACCACCCCTGCATGTAGTTGTGGATCCCGTAGTGCTGGGCTCGGAGCACTTGACCCAATGGACGCCGTTATCTCCCCCCGCTCTCTCCAACTTTAGACCTTGTATCGGAGCCGTCAGCGACAGAGACGGAAAGCAGAGCCCCTCATGACTGGGTGAAGTGGGCAAATGACAGGCGGATAAGTTCAATCTCCCCGCAGGCCACAATCAGTAAACGTACACTGGATGGCAGCGGGAGGAGGGGACGAAGAAAACTACAAATCTGGGAAGGGAAAAGGCGAAACCTATTTGACATGGTGGCTCCCGGTGCATTATCCCGACCCTAGACGGTTGTTATCCCAGACGAGAGCCACCGGGACGTTCCCTTTGTATTAAACGCGGCAGATTTCTGGAATCGGGAGGATGTTTCACTCGTTCATCCGCCACGCTTCAGCCACCTACCGGCCTATGCCCAAGAACATGGCTCCACGGCCTAGCGTATTCTGGAAGGGCAACATGGTATCGGAAATCGAAATGGACTACGAGCACGTTCCTCCTGGAGGTAAGAAAGCTTATAAAATGTACCATGTAATACAGAAGAGTCTCGACCCTAAATAATGCGAGGTGCAGCCAGACTGGTGCAGGCAGGATACGGGGGTCGGTGGCGCTACGATTACTGAACGCTGGAAGGACAGCGCATTCCGAATGTTACAAACGAGTTTTGCAAACTGCAATAAGATTCACCATTTCTGTCAAAACGAGCCAGAAACTCACCATAGAAAAAGCTGGCGGCAGTATTTACATGGCTAGAGAAACGCAGCGATCGGAGGCATTAGAGACTCCGATGTGATTCCGATGGTGCAGCCATGCACCGGTTACAAGCGACAATTATTAGCCAATATAATAAGAGCCGTTCAGGATCTCATTTAAATACCGTCCGCCAATCATTCACGTCCGCAGGAGATGGGTTTTTCCTCCCCGTACGAGTGAAACACTTTTTCCGAACACCATTAATTAGCTGTGTAAAGAGACTCTATACATAGAACAGCGCGTAATCTGCAACTGCCGAGCGATTGTCACAGCACAAATTCCAGCAATTGCCAGAGTTTGCTGCAGGCTTCGATTCTGCGCACGGTCGCCTCCGTTACGGCAACTGTCGCCTGCTGTGGGCTGCGCACGCGGCAAAGGCAGTAATTACATGCAAATAGCAGAACATAAAGCGTTGTTTGCTGGGGTCCGTCACTCCGGTGTATTCAGTGCTTGAAGGTTTGTTTACTTGGAACGTCACGATTTGTAGCATACCGTAGGATTACACTGATCGTATATCAGCGTCAGCCTCCGCAAAGCCCCTGTGACCACGCTCGTCATTTGTGCGCTTTATATACCGCACGTGTCTCCGATCACACCGCATGCATGTGCGACAGACATATGTGATTTCCTACCAAGAAATAGTTCATGGACAAAGGCCCTTATTCAGATCTGATCGCAGTACAAATTTGTTCGCAAAATGGGCAAAACCATGTGCACTGCAGGTGGGGCAGATGAAACATGTGCAGAGAGAGTAAAGGTGCGTACACACGGATAGATTTGGCAAAAGATCTCGGCGTTCCCGACTGATTGAAACGACCAATCGCTCAAATCGTTCCCTGTGTATGAACGATATATCGCTAATTGACTGTCTCCCTCCACCATCGTTAAAGATCAACCGTTCACGTGTAATCGTTTGCTCAATCGTTCATCATTTGACACCAAATCGTTTGTGCAGGAGTTCAGAGGAAATCTTTAACTAGATTGAATCGTTGGCCAAATCTACCAGTGTGTACACACCTTTAGATTTGGGGGGAGTTATTTTGTTTCAGAGCAGGGTAAATACTGGCTGTTTTATTTTTACACTGCAATTTAGATTTCAGTTTCAACACACCCCACCCAAATGTAACTCTCTCTGCACATGTCACATCTGCCCCACCTGCAGTGCACATGGTTTTGCCGATTTTGAGACCAAATTTGTACTGCGATCAGATCTGAATAAGGGCCAAAGTATGATTAATATTACAACGCAGCAGCGATGGCAGGTACTGGCCACAGGGGGGAGTAAGTGTCCTGCCAAGACTGTATGTGGTTGCTAAGACTGCGGCGGCTACGGGGACATGTGGGGAATCGGAGGAGAGCACAGATTCCTTAGGCCTTTGTGAGATTAGATGTGTTTGGTAGATTTGGGACACGACACAAATACTTGATAATGACTGGAGGCCCCATAAGGCAGGTGTCTTGCAGTGTTCCCTATACTTAATTCCTCTGCTCAGTAATTATAGCTGCGGTGCCGCGCGGCAGCTGGTGGCTCCCCGTTTGGGGGCGGTTCCTGCTCTGTCAGTGGGAGTCTCAGTAACGTAGCTCGCTGGATACACAAATGTATATATATATATATATATATATATATATATATATATATATATATATATATATATATATATATATATATATATATATATATATATATATATATATATATATATATATATATATATATATATATATATATATATATATATATATATATATATATATATATATATATATATATATACACACACACACACATATACACACACGGGTATTGTGCCACCGCTACGGGAAGCCGCGTCCGCCAATGCCAGGTAGCCACAATGACACACATTAACCGCTACCGACTAAATCAAGAACGCCAAAACAACCCAGCGCCAACATCCTGCATCAACCCACAGCCAAGGGAAAACCATCAACATTTATCGGTATTAAAAGCAAAAGAAACCACATTTGTCATCACCAGCAAACTCCCTCGCAGCTCCGGCGCCATCTTTCTTTTGAATCCACTTGTTTCATGTCTCTCCCATACGCATGGTTATTAATAATAGTTACATAGTGGCGTTTGTATGTGCTCCCCGTGCTTGTGTGCGTTTTCTCCCGTTTCCACCCACAATCCAGTAATATACTGGTAGGCCAATTGGCTCCCAGCAAAAATGAACCCTGGTGTGTAAGACTGGGTACATAATATACAATTTGTGATAAGATTGTTCAGCGTCTACCAACTATATCATTAACAATAAACCTGATCGCCTTAAGATGCAGACAAATTCGATGTTATTGTCGGCGGGGGTTCCGGTGACAGCACTTGATAATGTTCAGTGATTAACCCGCAGACAAGACAATCGTAGTGTGCATGGGGTAGAAGTGTGTGCGTGTTGTACGGAATATATGTGTAAGCTCCACTGGGACAGGGACTCATGTGATTGGTCAAACATTCAGTGTAAACAGCTGGGGAATATGGTGGTTATTATGGTTTGCGCCCCTGCGCGTTCGCACACAAAAGAGATTTTTATCAACTACGTTGGCGACCATCGAATGAATTCGATCCACCCAAGGCTGCAAATGGGTGAGGGGAAATTCGCGCTCCACAGGGTCAGCGCTCTCGCCCTCCCCATTACTCTGCCTCAATAGTCACCACTAGGCAGGGGTGACGGCTTCTGTTGGATACACACAGAGAGATGGAGGGCTCTCACAGACTTGAGAGGGCACTTACACCGCATCGCGGCAGCCTGCTAATCAGTGCGACCTCAGGATCATCCAGAAATCCCCCCCCCCCCCACAGGCAGCTGTAAAGGGCTGGGATCGGGGACAGCAGGTCTGTGTAACTGTATGATGCATGTCAGGCGACAGAAGGTGGCACTCCCCCCCTGTATACTCACACCTGGCGTTCCTGTACAGCAGGAAGGGGTCCTGAAGCTGGAAATCCAGATCCTTGGTAATGGGCTCTGTGCGGTTCTCCATGCTCAGCCGGTTCATAATGGTGAAGCCATGTTTGGGGGATGCGGATCTGGTAGGATACAATGAGCAGTGATAAGTAAACAGGAAGACACCCCACTTTGGGCCGGGCAGGGGGGGGGGGGGTGGCGATATCAGCATAACAGAGCCTTCAGTGGATGGGGAGTTATCTAGTTCTATAAACAGGACACTATAGTTAAAGCTGCCCAGATCCTGTGTACACATCAGAAGGGGATGCAGACGGAATCCCGACCGCTGCAATGCCAGTACTACGTTCCTCTATGGGTGGTACCATGTTCCACGACACCCATAGAGGGAGAATAAAATGGTGTGCCGAGCGTAGTGAGGCACCGCCCCCCCTCCCCTGGCGGCGGTCAGGATTCCTGCGTCGGTATTTCGACAGTGGGGATTCCGACAGCCGGGATTTCATACTGATCCCATCAGAAGGACGGAGTGATCACATTCCATATGTATTAAGGCCATTAGCGATATCACTTGGTGTGATTATACATAACATCCATTGCTAGTGACTGCGCTAGCGTGCAATCATCTGTGCAGGCAATTGTGTAATATTTGCATAAATATTTTTTATATTATAATTGATCTATCAGACATGTATGGCAATGTATTTGATTATAACAAGGTGTTAAGGTATATGAGGCATTGGCAAGTTATAGGGACAGCACTAGGGGTATTAGGGTGTATGAGGCATTGTCAGGCTTTAGGGTGTATGAGGCATTGGCCGGCACTAGGGGTGTTAGGGTGTATGAGGCATTGGCCGGCACTAGGGGTATTAGGGTGTATGAGGCATTGTCAGGCTATAGGGCCAGCACCGGGGGTATTAGGGTGTATGAGGCATTGTCAGGATATAGGGCCAGCACCAGGGGTATTAGGGTGTATGAGCCATTGGCAGGCTATAGGGCCAGCACCAGGGGTATTAGGGTGTATGAGCCATTGTCAGGCTATAGGGCCAGCACTAGGGGTATTAGGGTGTATGAGGCATTGTCAGGCTATAGCGCCAGCACCAGGGGTATTAGGGTGTATGAGGCATTGGCAGGCTATAGGGCCAGCACCAGGGGTATTAAGGTGTATGAGGCATTGGCAGGCTATAGGGGTGTTAGGGTGTATGAGGCATTGGCCAGCACTAGGGGTGTTAGGGTGTATGAGGCATTGGCAGGTACAGTACAATGGTGTATACAGCACAGATCATGTGCGCAGGAACCCACGGTATAATAGAAGGTGATTCACCTGGTGTACACAAACAGCGTCCCCTCCACATCAGTCTTCTCCTAAAAGAACATAATTAATGAGTCAGCCCGAGACATTTACATTCCCCTATAACAAAGGCGATTTAGTCGCACACAGAACACAACACACACAGATTACCGTGTACCCCTAATTGCCAAATCACATCCAGTATAGCGAGCGAAGACACTTAATGGCCGAGCCCAGCAAGACACTGGGAAGTGGCAGCATGACGCCATGGAGCCCACTCCCTGCATTGTGTGACCAGTGCAGGCAGCGGCGCAGGCAGGAAACTGGGTAGGGAGGTGGGTGACCAGTGCACAATGAGCGGGGGAGGGACCTGGGTCACCAGCGCAGGCAGGGAGCTGGGTAGAGAGCTGGGTCACCAGCGCAGGCAGGGAGCTGGGTAGAGAGCTGGGTCACCAGCGCAGGCAGGGAGCTGGGTAGAGAGCTGGGTCACCAGCGCAGGAAGGGAGCTGGGTAGAGAGCTGGGTCACCAGCGCAGGCAGGGAGCTGGGTCACCAGCGCAGGGAGAGGTGTAGAGAGCTGGGTCACCAGCGCAGGGAGAGGTGTAGGGAGCTGGGTCACCAGCGCAGGGAGAGGTGTAGAGAGCTTGGTCACCAGCGCAGGGAGAGGTGTAGGGAGCTGGGTCACCAGCGCAGTGAGAGGTGTAGGGAGCTGGGTCACCAGCGCAGGGAGAGGTGTAGGGAGCTGGGTCACCAGCGCAGGGAGAGGTGTAGGGAGCTGGGTCACCAGCGCAGGGAGAGGTGTAGGGAGCTGGGTCACCAGGCGCAGGGAGAGGTGTAGGGAGCTGGGTCACCAGGCGCAGGGAGAGGTGTAGGGAGCTGGGTCACCAGGCGTAGGGAGCTGGGTCACCAGGCGCAGGGAGCTGGGTCACCAGGCGCAGGGAGCTGGGTCACCAGGCGCAGGGAGCTGGGTCACCAGGCGCAGGGAGCTGGGTCACCAGGCGCAGGGAGCTGGGTCACCAGGCGCAGGGAGCTGGGTCACCAGGCGCAGGGAGAGGTGTAGGGAGCTGGGTCACCAGGCGCAGGGAGAGGTGTAGGGAGCTGGGTCACCAGCGCAGGGAGAGGTGTAGGGAGCTGGGTCACCAGCGCAGGGAGAGGTGCAGGGAGCTGGGTCACCAGCGCAGGCAGGGAGCTGGGTCACCAGCGCAGGGAGAGGTGTAGAAAGCTTAGTCACCAGCGCAGGGAGAGGTGTAGGGAGCTGGGTCACCAGCGCAGGGAGCTGGGTCACCAGCGCAGGGAGCTGGGTCACCAGCGCAGGGAGCTGGGTCACCAGCGCAGGGAGAGGTGCAGGGAGCTGGGTCACCAGCGCAGGGAGAGGTGCAGGGAGCTGGGTCACCAGTGTAGGGAGCTGGGTCACCAGTGTAGGGAGCTGGGTCACCAGTGTAGGGAGCTGGGTCACCAGTGTAGGGAGCTGGGTCACCAGCGCAGGGAGAGATGCAGGGAGCTGGGAGACCAGTGCAGGGAGAGTTGTAGGGAGCTGGGTCACCAGCGCAGGGAGAGGTGCAGGGAGCTGGGTCACCAGCGCAGGGAGAGGTGCAGGGAGCTGGGTCACCAGTGTAGGGAGCTGGGTCACCAGTGTAGGGAGCTGGGTCACCAGTGTAGGGAGCTGGGTCACCAGCGCAGGGAGAGATGCAGGGAGCTGGGAGACCAGTGCAGGGAGAGTTGTAGGGAGCTGGGTCACCAGTGTAGGGAGAGGTGTAGGGAGCTGGGGGACCAGCGCAGGGAGAGGTGCAGGGAGCTGGGGGACCAGCTGCTACACACACACTGGGTGCAGCTGGAGCTCCGGCCTGGGCCTCCTCCTCTCCCCGAGCACAGCACCCCGGGCCCGGCGCACTCACCCACTCGCTGCTCTTGTGGCTGAAGGTGTAGAGCGCCACCTGGCTGGCCACGTCCACGATGCCCTGGATATACGGGTCCTGTCGTCGCAGAGCCGCCAGGCTGATGTCCAGGCCCCGGCCCGGGGGCCCGCTACCGGACGCCGCCATCTTGCTGCTCTCCAGACCAGAGCAAGCGAGCGCCGAGAGAGCAGGGGGAGCGCCGAGAGCGGTAACTTGTAGCAACAAGCTGTTGTGTTACCATGGGAACGGCATGAAGGAGCCGTATACCCTGTGATAGAGACGGAGGGAATGGGGCTGAGAATGGGGTATGGGTAAAATCCGGAATCGGATAAGACACCGGAATGCCGGACTGGACATCAAACTCCTGAGAATGTAATATCTATATACCATCATTACCCTTCACCATGCCCCTCTGCCCACCCAGCACACAGGCCTGATGGGATCTGCTACCACTGTACTCTACCCCCCTCACTACTGTACTCTGCCCCCCTCACTACTGTACTCTGCCCCCCTCACTACTCTGCCCCCCTCACTACTGTATTTTGCCCACCTCACTACTGTACGCTGCCCCGCTCACTACTGTATGCTGCCCCCCTCACTACTGTACGCTGCCCCCCTCACTACTGTACTCTGCCCCCCTCACTACTGTACTCTTCCCCCTCACTACTGTACACTGCCCCCCCTCACTACTGTACTCTTCCCCCTCACTACTGTACTTTGCCCCCCTCACTACTGTACTCTTCCCCCTCACTACTGTACGCTGCCCCCCTCACTACTGTACTCTTCCCCCTCACTACTGTACGCTGCCCCCCTCACTACTGTACTCTGCCCCCCTCACTACTGTACGCTGCCCCCCTCACTACTGTACTCTGCCCCCCTCACTACTGTACGCTGCCCCCCTCACTACTGTACTCTGCCCCCCTCACTACTGTACGCTGCCCCCTCACTTCTGTACGCTGCCCCCCTCACTACTGTACTCTGCCCCCCTCACTACTGTATGCTGCCCCCCCCTCACTACTGTACGCTGCCCCCCTCACTACTGTACTCTGCCCCCCTCACTACTGTACGCTGCCCCCTCACTACTGTACTCTGCCCCCCTCACTACTGTACGCTGCCCCCTCACTACTGTACTCTGCCCCCCTCACTACTGTACGCTGCCCCCTCACTACTGTACGCTGCCCCCCTCACTACTTTACTCTGCCCCCTCACTACTGTACGCTGCCCCCCTCACTACTGTACGCTGCCCCCCTCACTACTGTACTCTGCCCCCTCACTACTGTACGCTGCCACCCTCACTACTGTACTCTGCCCCCCTCACTACTGTACTCTTCCCCCTCACTACTGTACTCTGCCCCCCTCTCTACTGTACTCTGCCCCCCTCACTACTGTACGCTGCCCCCTCACTACTGTACTCTGCCCCCCTCACTACTGTACTCTGCCCCCCTCACTACTGTACGCTGCCCCCTCACTACTGTACGCTGCCCCCCTCACTACTGTACTCTGCCCCCCTCACTACTGTACGCTGCCCCCCTCACTACTGTACTCTGCCCCCTAACTACTGTACTCTTCCCCCTCACTACTGTACTCTGCCCCCCTCACTACTGTACTCTGCCCCCTCACTACTGTATGCTGTCCCCCTCACTACTGTACTCTGCCCCCCTCACTACTGTACGCTGCCCCCCTCACTACTGTACTCTGCCCCCCTCACTACTGCCCCCCCTCACTACTGTACGCTGCCCCCCTCACTACTGTACGCTGCCCTCTCACTACTGTACGCTGCCCCCTCACTACTGTACTCTGCCCCCCCTCACTACTGTACACTGCCCCCCACACTACTGTACACTGCCCCCCCCCCCTCACTACTGTACACTGCCCCCCTCACTACTGTACTCTGCCCCCCTCACTACTGTACTCTGCCCCCCTCACTACTGTACGCTGCCCCTCTCACTACTGTACGCTGCCCCCCCCTCACTACTGTACACTGCCCCCCTCCCCACACTATTGTACACTGCCCCCCTCACTACTGTAATCTGCCCCCGCCCCTCACTACTGTACATACCCCCCTCACTACTGTACTTTATCCCCCCTCACTACTGTACACTGCCCCCCCTCACTGCTGTACTCTGCCCCCCCTCACTACTGTACTCTGCCCCCCTCACTACTGTACGCTGGCCCCCCTCACTACTGTACTCTGCCCCCCATCACTACTGTACACTGGCCCCCTCACTACTGTACTCTGCCCCCCCCTCACTGCTGTACTCTGCTCCCCTCCCCCCCCCCCCTCACTACTGTATGCTGCCCCCCTCACTACTGTACACTGGCCCCTCAATACTGTACGCTGCCCCCCTCACTACTGTACTCTGCCCCCCCTCACTGCTGTACTCTGCCCCCCCCCCCCCTCATTACTGTACGCTGGCCCCCTCACTACTGTATTTTGCTCCCCTCTCCCCCTCACTACTGTACTCTGCCCCTCCTCACTACTGTACTCTGCTCCCCCCCCCATCACTACTGTACTCTGCCCCCCCTCACTGCTGTATTCTGCTCCCCCCCCCTCACTACTGTACTCTGCCCCCCTCCCCCCCTCACTACTGTACGCTGCCCCCCTCACTGCTGTACTCTCCCCCCCCCTCCCCCCCTCACTACTGTACGCTGCCCCTCCTCACTACTGTACTCTGCTCCCCTCACTACTGTACTCTGCCCCCCCCTCACTACTGTACTCTGCTCCCCTCACTACTGTACGCTGCCGCCCTCACTACTGTACTCTGCCCCCCCCCATCACTACTGTACGCTGCCCCTCCTCACTACTGTACTCTGCTCCCCTCACTACTGTACTCTGCCCCCCTCACTATTGTACTCTGCCCCCCTCACTACTGTACTCTGCTCCCCCCCCTCACTACTGTACTCTGCCCCCCTCACTACTGTACTCTGCTCCCCCCCTCACTACTGTACGCTGCCCCTCCTCACTACTGTACTCTGCTCCCCTCACTACTGTACTCTGCCCCCCTCACTATTGTACTCTGCCCCTCCTCACTACTGTACTCTGTCCCCCTCACTACTGTACTCTGCCCCCCTCCCCCTCACTACTGTACTCTGCTCCCCCCCCTCACTACTGTACGCTGCCCCTCCTCACTACTGTACGCTGCCCCCTCACTACTGTACTCTGCTCCCCTCACTACTGTACGCTGCCCCCCCTCACTACTGTACGCTGCCCCCCCTCACTACTGTACGCTGCCCCCCTCACTATTGTACTCTGCCCCCCCCTCACTACTGTACTCTGCCCCCCCTCACTATTGTACTCTGCCCCCCCCTCACTACTGTACTCTGCTCCCCCCCTCACTACTGTACGCTGCCCTCCTCACTACTGTACTCTGTCCCCCCCCACTACTGTACTCTGCCCCCCCCCTCACTACTGGACTCTGCTCCCCTCTCCCCCTCACTACTGTACGCTGCCCCCTCACTACTGTACTCTGCCCCCCCCCTAACTACTGTACGCTGGCCCCCTCACTACTGTACTCTGCTCCCCCCCCCTCACTACTGTACTCTTCCCCCCCCCTTACTACTGTACTCTGCTCCCCCCCCTTACTACTGTACTCTTCCCCCCCCCCTCACTACTGTACTCTTCCCCCCCTCACTACTGTACTCTGCTCCCCCCCTCACTACTGTACTCTGCTCCCCCCCCACTACTGTACGCTGCCCCCTCACTACTGTACTCTGCCCCCCCCCTCACTACTGTACTCTGCCCCCCCTCACTACTGTACTCTGCTCCCTCCCCCCCTCACTACTGTACTCTCCCCCCCCCCCCCCCCCCACCCCCCCTCACTACTGTACGCTGGCCTCCTGAACGTGCCGCAGTAACACCGCCCCTTGGGTACAGCAGTCTTGTTAATATCTATAACTAGAAAGGCTGATTGCAGGCAGACTGCCACACTGCGCGTGCTGGCATAGATCCGTATACCTTTAATCTTCCAATTAGCTTAACACCATTGATCAAATCACTAAACCCTCTCCCACTTCAAGACGTTCAGTGTACTCTCATTTCTGAACGCATTTATAATACCATTGAATTTCCCCCGTATTTTCCTAGATAATGATTTGTTTTATTGTATTAATCACCAAGTATGAAATCTGTAAGATCCGTTGCTGCCCGCATTTCCCACCCTCTTATTGGCATCCGAACGGGTGACCCCCCCCCCCTTACCCCTCTTATTGGCATCTGTACGGATGGCCTCCTCTTATTGGCATCTGTACGGATGGCCTCCTCTTATTGGCATCTGTATGACCCCTCTTATTGGCATCTGTACGGATGACCCCTCTTATTGGCATTTGTACGGATGACCCCTCTTATTGGCATTTGAACGGATGACCCCTCTTATTGGCATCTGTACGGATGACCCCTCTTATTGGCATTTGTACGGATGACCCCTCTTATTGGCATCTGTATGGATGACCCCTCTTATTGGCTTCTGTACGGATGACCCCTCTTATTGGCATCTGTACGGATGACCCCTCTTATTGGCATCTGTACGGATGACCACCTCATACCCCTCTTATTGGCATCTGTACGGATGGCCCCCTCTTATTGGCATCTGTACGGATGACCCCTCTTATTGGCATCTGTACGGATGACCCCTCTTATTGGCTTCTGTACGGATGACCCCTCTTATTGGCATCTGTACGGATGACCCCTCTTATTGGCATCTGTACGGATGACCCCTCTTATTGGCATCTGTACGGATGACCACCTCATACCCCTATTATTGGCATCAGTATGGATGACCCCTCTTATTGGCATTTGTACGGATGACCCCTCTTATTGGCTTCTGTACGGATGACCCCTCTTATTGGCTTCTGTACGGATGACCCCTCTTATTGGCATTTGTACGGATGACCCCTCTTATTGGCATCTGTACGGATGACCCCTCTTATTGGCATCTGTACGGATGACCCCTCTTATTGGCTTCTGTACGGATGACCCCTCTTATTGGCATTTGTACGGATGACCCCTCTTATTGGCATCTGTACGGATGACCCCTCTTATTGGCATCTGTACGGATGACCCCTCTTATTGGCATCTGTACGGATGACCCCTCTTATTGGCATCTGTACGGATGACCCCTCTTATTGGCATCTGTACGGATGACCACCTCATACCCCTCTTATTGGCATCTGTACGGATGGCCCCTCTTATTGGCATCTGTATGGATGACCCCTCTTATTGGCTTCTGTACGGATGACCCCTCTTATTGGCATCTGTACGGATGACCCCTCTTATTGGCTTCTGTACGGATGACCCCTCTTATTGGCTTCTGTACGGATGACCCCTCTTATTGGCATCTGTACGGATGGCCCCCTCTTATTGGCATCTGTACGGATGACCCCTCTTATTGGCATCTGTACGGATGACCCCTCTTATTGGCATCTGTACTAGTGACCCCTCTTATTGGCATCTGTACGGATGACCCCTCTTCTTGGCATCTGTACGGATGAACCCTCTTATTGGCTTCTGTACGGATGACCCCTCTTATTGGCTTCTGTACGGATGACCCCTCTTATTGGCATCTGGATGACCCCTCTTATTGGCATCTGGATGACCCCTCTTATTGGCATCTGTACGGATGACCCCTCTTATTGGCATCTGTACGGATGACCCCTCTTATTGGCATCTGGATGACCCCTCTTATTGGCATCTGGATGACCCCTCTTATTGGCATCTGTACGGATGACCCCTCTTATTGGCTTCTGTACGGATGACCCCTCTTATTGGCTTCTGTACGGATGACCCCTCTTATTGGCTCCTGTACGGATGACCCCTCTTATTGGCATCTGTACGGATGACCCCTCTTATTGGCTTCTGTACGGATGACCCCTCTTATTGGCATCTGTACGGATGACCCCTCTTATTGGCTTCTGTACGGATGACCCCTCTTATTGGCTTCTGTACGGATGACCCCTCTTATTGGCACCTGTACGGATGACCCCTCTTATTGGCTTCTGTACGGATAACCCCTCTTATTGGCATCTGGATGACCCCTCTTATTGGCTTCTGTACGGATGACCCCTCTTATTGGCATCTGGATGACCCCTCTTATTGGCTTCTGTACGGATGGCCCCCTCTTATTGGCATCTGTACGGATGACTCCTCTTATTGGCACCTGTACGGATGACCCCTCTTATTGGCATCTGTACGGATGACCCCTCTTATTGGCTTCTGTACGGATGACCCCTCTTATTGGCTTCTGTACGGATGACCCCTCTTATTGGCATCTGTACGGATGACCCCTCTTATTGGCTTCTGTACGGATGACCCCTCTTATTGGCTTCTGTACGGATGACCCCTCTTATTGGCATCTGTACGGATGACCCCTCTTATTGGCTTCTGTACGGATGACCCCTCTTATTGGCTTCTGTACGGATGACCCCTCTTATTGGCTTCTGTACGGATGACCCCTCTTATTGGCATCTGTACGGATGACCCCTCTTATTGGCATCTGTACGGATGACCCCTCTTATTAGCTTCTGTACGGATTACCCCTCTTATTGGCATCTGTACGGATGACCCCTCTTATTGGCATCTGTACGGATGACCCCTCTTATTAGCTTCTGTACGGATGACCCCTCTTATTGGCTTCTGTACGGATGACCCCTCTTATTGGCATCTGTACGGATGGCCCCCTCTTATTGGCATCTGTACGGATGACCCCTCTTATTGGCATCTGTACGGATGACCCCTCTTATTGGCATCTGTACTAGTGACCCCTCTTATTGGCATCTGTACGGATGACCCCTCTTCTTGGCATCTGTACGGATGAACCCTCTTATTGGCTTCTGTACGGATGACCCCTCTTATTGGCTTCTGTACGGATGACCCCTCTTATTGGCATCTGGATGACCCCTCTTATTGGCATCTGGATGACCCCTCTTATTGGCATCTGTACGGATGACCCCTCTTATTGGCATCTGTACGGATGACCCCTCTTATTGGCATCTGGATGACCCCTCTTATTGGCATCTGGATGACCCCTCTTATTGGCATCTGTACGGATGACCCCTCTTATTGGCTTCTGTACGGATGACCCCTCTTATTGGCTTCTGTACGGATGACCCCTCTTATTGGCTCCTGTACGGATGACCCCTCTTATTGGCATCTGTACGGATGACCCCTCTTATTGGCTTCTGTACGGATGACCCCTCTTATTGGCATCTGTACGGATGACCCCTCTTATTGGCTTCTGTACGGATGACCCCTCTTATTGGCTTCTGTACGGATGACCCCTCTTATTGGCACCTGTACGGATGACCCCTCTTATTGGCTTCTGTACGGATAACCCCTCTTATTGGCATCTGGATGACCCCTCTTATTGGCTTCTGTACGGATGACCCCTCTTATTGGCATCTGGATGACCCCTCTTATTGGCTTCTGTACGGATGGCCCCCTCTTATTGGCATCTGTACGGATGACTCCTCTTATTGGCACCTGTACGGATGACCCCTCTTATTGGCATCTGTACGGATGACCCCTCTTATTGGCTTCTGTACGGATGACCCCTCTTATTGGCTTCTGTACGGATGACCCCTCTTATTGGCATCTGTACGGATGACCCCTCTTATTGGCTTCTGTACGGATGACCCCTCTTATTGGCTTCTGTACGGATGACCCCTCTTATTGGCATCTGTACGGATGACCCCTCTTATTGGCTTCTGTACGGATGACCCCTCTTATTGGCTTCTGTACGGATGACCCCTCTTATTGGCTTCTGTACGGATGACCCCTCTTATTGGCATCTGTACGGATGACCCCTCTTATTGGCATCTGTACGGATGACCCCTCTTATTAGCTTCTGTACGGATTACCCCTCTTATTGGCATCTGTACGGATGACCCCTCTTATTGGCATCTGTACGGATGGCCCCTCTTATTGGCATCTGTACGGATGACCCCTCTTATTGGCTTCTGTACGGATGACCCACTAAGTACCTCATATAAATAAATACATTCTAGGAAAGATAGGTCTCTCATGAAACCTTCTGTTACGTTATTGTCCGGTTGTACCATGAAATGACATTTATTTTATCTGCGCTGTTGGCACAGCCGCTGCGATCTGTCAGCGCTGAATCTAGCCGACGTATATGCTGAATACACTTCCCGCTTGCCAAGTGATTGTTTTTCATTTCCAGAATTTCAGTGGGATCCGCCGGCTGACTCTCGTCACCAATATAAATTCCTTATATAAACGATGAGGATACAGTAGTGTATCATACGCCCTCTCCCGCCATTTTAGTCTTTCAAAGTCAGTGATTTCAAGGAGACGATCTTAAAATACGTGCGGTTTGTGGGTTTTATTGGGGTTTTATCCCCGTTTAATATCCCATTCTTGCCCCGGTAGCTGGAGGCCCTTACGCTTTTGGTTGCGTAAAATCTAAAACCAAATTGACACTTGCCAATATGACAGCGGAGGGACATGGAGTTATAAAGCATCTGCAATTTATGTCACATCAGCTGTTCGAAAATATTGTTACCGATATCGTTATTGTGCATATCATTAAGGATAATTGGCTAATGCACAAGTTACATCTGCCCCTTTGCAGCACAGCGTGTTGTTACCGGTGCAGCATTATGTTACCCAGGTGTCTTTGCATGTGTTATATCTGCCCCCTGCTTTTTTGCTTTCCCCATGTTAAAGCCCATATTGTAGACAGCTCCGCCCCCTCCTGCAGGATCATGTGTCGCCCCGAGGGCACGTTACTGCCAGTATCGTATGGCAGGAGAGATGCTGAAGTCACGGCAGCAGGTGCAGTATAGTGTCTGCCCCATATACAGTAGTGCTGCATTACAGATCCTGGAAACTCTGCTAGGCCCCGGGCCTTGGCACATAAATCGCCCCCGTCTTTGTACGATGTGGCGGGCCTATTATGTGCGAGCAGCCTGGAGCTTCCTATCACATGGAACATGACAAGGCGGTCGGTTCCCATTAATCAGAGCGGTGACATTGGGGACAGGATATGGCAGCGGCAGAGAAGATAACACAGATCAGCAGCGCTGCGGCCTTAGCTGTATCTGCGCATACATCACGCAGGGAAGACATATTGCGCCAGATAGCTCATTGTATGTAGCGTGAGTCCTGCGTCCATCACTAGAGATGACACAGTACTGATTGTGTGCGAGAGGCCCGGATCGCCCCAAGGCCACATTATACCTTTCTAGAAACATCTGTTACCAGAAAATAAAATAAATCAAATAGATTGTCATCGGTAACCCATCCACAGCACGCAATCGCTCTCCGTCCCTGCTCTGTGCCTCGCCACCTACAGTGCCTCATACCTCAGATCAGCACGCTATCGCTCTCCGTCCCTACTCTGTACCTCGCCACCTACAGTGCCTCATACCTCAGATCAGCACGCTATCGCTCTCCGTCCCTACTCTGTACCTCGCCACCTACAGTGCCTCATACCTCAGATCAGCACGCTATCGCTCTCCGTCCCTGCTCTGTGCCTCGCCACCTACAGTGCTTCATACCTCAGATCAGCACATTATCACTCTCCGTCCCTACTCTGTGCCTCGCCACCTACAGTGCTTCATACCTCAGATCAGCACATTATCACTCTCCGTCCCTGCTCTGTGCCTCGCCACCTACAGCACCTCATACCTCAGATCAGCACGCTATCGCTCTCCGTCCCTGCTCTGTGCCTCGCCACCTACAGTGCCTCATACCTCAGATCAGCACGCTATCGCTCTCCGTCCCTGCTCTGTGCCTCGCCACCTACAGTGCTTCATACCTCATACCTCAGATCAGCACATTATCACTCTCCGTCCTTGCTCTGTGCCTCGCCACCTACAGCGCCTCATACCTCAGATCAGCACGTTATCACTCTCTGTCCCTGCTCTGTACCTCGCCACCTACAGTGCCTCATACCTCAGATCAGCTCGCTATCGATCTCCGTCCCTACTCAGTACCTCGCCACCTACAGTGCCTCATACCTCAGATCAGCACGCTATCGCTCTCCGTCCCTGCTCTGTACCTCGCCACCTACAGTGCCTCATGACTCAAATCAGCATGCCGCCCCTGCTTGTGACACCACTACTAGGATCCAACACACAATAGCCTGGCTCGTGTCCCAGTGTCATTGTCATAGCGCAAGCTAAGGGCCTGATTCAGGCATGCACAATGCACCCCTGGATTAGGGACTGATGCTGTCAGGGGGTGCGCGTGCATTGGCGCTGCAGTGCGCATGTGGCTCCGGTCGCAGTGCCTCGTTCACCAGATTGACAGGCTGCTGACGGCCGGGGAATACAATGGGAGCGGTGAGCTCTGTCCCAGTCTATATGATAGATAGAAATGTTGATAGAAATTAAAAATTTTGTAAAAAAAAAAAAAAAAACATTATGACATCCTAGAAAAACCAATCTCATTGGTTGCTATGGGCAACATCACATCTTTTCATTTTTAGAAGCCTTAGTAAATTGACCCCAATGTATGTAAAGTTAAAATGTTGCTTTTTATAATTTTCTTAGTATTGTATATCAGTAGCTAGAATGCTCTCTGTATTGTATATTGGTTACTAGAATGTTATCTGTATTGGTCATTAGGCTGTACTCTGAATGACATATTGGTCACTAGAATGCTCTCTGTATTGTATATTGGTTACTAGAATGTTATCTGTATAGGTCATTAGGCTGTACTCTGAATTACATATTGGTCACTAGAATGCTCTCTGTATTGTATATTGGTTACTAGAATGTTATCTGTATAGGTCATTAGGCTGTACTCTGAATTACATATTGGTCACTAGAATGCTCTCTGTATTGTATATTGGTTACTAGAATGTTATCTGTATTGGTCATTAGGCTGTACTCTGAATGACATATTGGTCACTAGAATGCTCTCTGTATTGTATATTGGTTACTAGAATGTTATCTGTATAGGTCATTAGGCTGTACTCTGAATTACATATTTGTCACTAGAATGCTCTCTGTATTGTATATTGGTTACTAGAATGTTATCTGTATAGGTCATTAGGCTGTACTCTGAATTACATATTGGTCACTAGAATGCTATCTGTATTGTATATTGGTTACTAGAATGTTATCTGTATTGATAATGAGGCTGTACTCTGAATTACATATTGGTCACTAGAATGCTATCTGTATTGTATATTGGTTACTAGAATGTTATCTGTATTGGTCATTAGGCTGTACTCTGAATGACATATTGGTCACTAGAATGCTCTCTGTATTGTATATTGGTTACTAGAATGTTATCTGTATAGGTCATTAGGCTGTACTCTGAATTACATATTGGTCACTAGAATTCTCTCTGTATTGTATATTGGTTACTAGAATGTTATCTGTATAGGTCATTAGGCTGTACTCTGAATTACATATTGGTCACTAGAATGCTCTCTGTATTGTATATTGGTTACTAGAATGTTATCTGTATTGGTCATTAGGCTGTACTCTGAATGACATATTGGTCACTAGAATGCTCTCTGTATTGTATATTGGTTACTAGAATGTTATCTGTATAGGTCATTAGGCTGTACTCTGAATTACATATTGGTCACTAGAATGCTCTCTGTATTGTATATTGGTTACTAGAATGTTATCTGTATAGGTCATTAGGCTGTACTCTGAATTACATATTGGTCACTAGAATGCTATCTGTATTGTATATTGGTTACTAGAATGTTATCTGTATTGATAATGAGGCTGTACTCTGAATTACATATTGGTCACTAGAATGCTATCTGTATTGTATATTGGTTACTAGAATGTTATCTGTATTGATAATGAGGCTGTACTCTGAATGACATATTGGTCACTAGAATGCTCTCTGTATTGTATATTGGTTACTAGAATGTTATCTGTATTGATAATGAGGCTGTACTCTGAATGAGATATTGGTCACTAGAATGCTCTCTGTATTGTATATTGGTTACTAGAATGTTATCTGTATTGATAATGAGGCTGTACTCTGAATGACATATTGGTCACTAGAATGCTCTCTGTATTGTATATTGGTAACTAGGATGTTTTCTGTATTAGTCATTAGGCTGTCCTCTGAATGACATATTGGTCACTAGAATGCTCTCTGTATTGTATATTGGTAATTAGGCTGTACTCTGAATGACATATTGGTCACTAGAATGCTCTCTGTATTGTATATTGGTAATTAGGATGTACTCTGAATGACATATCGGTCAAGGGTGTCCCTGTGCCCTGTGATACCTGGTGCACATGAAGATCTCCCTGCCTTTGGCTCACGTTACCTGACAGCGGTCGTGGTCTCACGGGAAGGGTTTTGTATCCCGAACCCCGTTTTCATCACTCTGTGGGTCCGGCTGCCCCTGGAGGTGGACTGTCTGCAGTGCTGTCTCGTTCACTCTGTGGGTCCGGCTGCCCCTGGAGATGGACTGTCTGCAGTGCTGTCTCGTTCACTCTGTGGGTCCGGCTGCCCCTGGAGATGGACTGTCTGCAGTGCTGTCTCGTTCACTCTGTGGTTCCGGCTGTCCCTGGAGGTGGACTGTCTGCAGTGCTGTCTCGTTCACTCTGTGGGTCCGGCTGCCCCTGGAGGTGGACTGTCTGCAGTGCTGTCTCGTTCACTCTGTGGGTCAGGCTGCCCCTGGAGGTGGACTGTCTGCAGTGCTGTCTCGTTCACTCTGTGGGTCCGGCTGCCCCTGGAGGTGGACTGACTGCAGTGCTGTCTTGTTCACTCTGTGGATCCGGCTGCCCCTGGAGGTGGACTGTCTGCAGTGCTGTCTCGTTCACTCTGTGGGTCCGGTTGCCCCTGGAGGTGGACTGTCTGCAGTGCTGTCTCGTTCACTCTGTGGGTCCGGCTGCCCCTGGAGGTGGACTGTCTGCAGTGCTGTCTCGTTCACTCTGTGGGTCCGGCTTCCCCTGGAGGTGGACTGTCTGCAGTGCTGTCTCGTTCACTCTGTGGGTCCGGCTGCCCCTGGAGGTGGACTGTCTGCAGTGCTGTCTCGTTCACTCTGTGGGACCGGCTACCCCTGGAGGTGGACTGTCTGCAGTGCTGTCCTAGGAGCTACCACCGATATTAGTCACTGGAATGCTCTCTGTATTGTACATTGGTCACTAGAATGCTCTGCATATAAATTAATGCTCTTTGTATTGCGTATCTGTCCCTGGAATGCTACCTGTATTGTATATTGCTCAGTCAGTAGAATGCTGTTCCTAATGAGGTGTATAATAAAACCGTGCCTGTACATTTTGCGACCCAATGATAATTGAGCCAGGGCCACATGCTTCTGTGTTGCCCCTCAGGCCAGAAGCTGTCCCCAGGTACCCCCCCCCCCCCCCCAATCTGCTACTCATCACATGGTAACGCACCATGATATTTGCTTAGGAGCATAATGAAATTTTATTTGTGGGAAAATGCAACAGATGAGACAGGAGGGATCTTCAGAGCCGTATTGCCATGGAAACATGAACTCGCTACAGTGTAACTTCCATATCAGTATCTGTCGCACGGACAGGCACCATACGTGTATCCTAGCGCAGGCCGGGTCTACATCAGCCGTATAACCAGCATGGAATGCTGGCAGTTGTAGTACTTCTTTCCTTACTTATGGAAAAACTGCTTTGTACACTTTGTGCCAGGGACAGGGTTACCGCACACGGAAAGCTTCCTGTTCCTGACCAATCTGTAATAATATAACGTTACAGAACACTTCATTACGCAGCCGCTTGGCACGGCACCTCCACAGGGGAGTATACATTTAAATGCACATTTAGTGTCCGCCGCTGAGTGTATCGATCACGGACTATTGATGGAAAGTGTCTGCAGCTTCCAGGTTTACCCAGCAGCCCATCACCCCCCCCCCCCTAATCTCTGTCCTGCCAAGAGTGTAAAAGTGTCCCCAGAGAACGATAACACTGAGATGTGTCCACGGATTGTCAGGATGACCTGGATGTTAGCGCGCAGCCCCTAGGCTCGGATGTGATTTACCGGGTAGATTTCCGAAAGTACCTATAGCAATTTAACCGTTTATAGTCCAATTCACTATTACAGTCTGGAAAACTATAGACAGAGCTTGGAAGCTTTAGCTCTACCAACCCCTCGCGAATTAGCCCCCCCCCCCCCCCCCCCCCCCCCCCCCCCAAAAAAAAGAGAAAATTTGTCCAATTTGTGTGGCAGTTTGGCAGTTACAGTTACATGAGATCATCCTTACAGTACTCCTTCCAATCCCATTCTGCCTCTAGAGGTATGCCGCCATTTGATAGGCTGTAATCTGTCTATGAGTACATACACCTGTACGCAGGAAGGAAATATGCATCGAGCCAAAATGTCATTGGCATACGTCCAGATCTGCACCATTGGGCTAATTCAGGTTGGATCGATACTCCGAAGGGAATTAATTCCCAGTGCGACACGTGCTTGTACCCGGGAGCCAATGAGGAGGTGTTACGGGGTATATATATACAGTTACAAGCCAACGAGTATATATACACTTACAAGCCACCATGGAGTTATTCACCTTTAAAAAGACTTTTGTTCGGAGTTGAAACGCGCCGGTTGTAATTGGAGAGGACAGGAAGACACGAAGGAGACTTTGGGGGAGCAGTCACCACTACCAGCAGTTATCTAGGTTCCGTTCCCAGGAGGCCACTGACTTTCTATGCGATATTGGGTGTGTAGAGTTTGCATTCCACTACATCTGATTCCTTCTTTTATTCTCATTGTTTTATTTGATGAATATTGCGGTCGGTTTACGTAAACCGTGACAAGGATACACATACACTGGATAAAGATGGAGTCTTGGTCTTTATTTTGTAGCAGGCACAACGGCTTCATCATGGGCAAGTATAGTTACTGCATTGCAGCATACAAATGTCTCAACATAGTACAGACTCCTTAGTATATTCCGGTGCCTATCACCTGGGCAGCTCGTCCACCGTCAGGCGCAATCACCTCCTGCCCTGGAAACACCTTTATTAGGAAGCCACAGGTGCTGCTAATCAGCCCAACCTTGATCACATCAGTTTTTCTTGCTACTGGAATGGATCTTCCACATTACCTTCGTGTGAAAAGATGCCGTCCCTGCCACAAAACCAACAAACATAACTGCAGATCTTATATCTTGTTTTACAATGGCAGAAATCCGACGCTGCTGGTCCGGCCGTAGGAGTATTATATCTTCTCGCTGTATCTTTATATGAGGTTGTGCAATATAAACTGTCCGTTATAATAAAGACAGCGAAATGCAACAACCCCAGGACGCAGTCATCATCCTGACACAACGCTGCCCCAACCCCACCGCACTCTCAGATGACTCTCACATTTTTTAGCTATTTAGGGTCTGAGGGAGACAGATTGGGCGCAGGCTGAGAGTAGAGATGGGCTTGGGAAGTATGTACAAGGACTGAGCCAGACGTCTTGGCAAGTGGATAAAGGACAATTTCGCAACACGCGTTTGTCATAAAAATACCAAGTGGTCTATTGGAAGGAGCTGTTCAGCAGCCACTTCCCGGATTATCCTGTATAAACAGGCGCTGGTGTCGGTTATTGACGGTTCCCCTTACTGTCTCTGCTGGACCTGCACAAACCTGGGTGAAATGTACAAATCGGGGTTCCCCCAACCACGAAATAAGAATAGAGCAAAGAAAATCAGTAAAATAGGATGACGTAGGTCTTGTGTCGGCTTGGGGACCATGACATAAAAATGTGCCCCAAAATATGAAGTACGCCCTAACATGCGCATGACGAACGCACATATGTTAGTGTCGGTGCCACTTGGCAACGCATCATCACATGCCGAATGCGCCGGGCGCAGGAAGAGACTTGTAGAGGGTTTCATGGCGCAGTTTGGTGGCATCCGAGATCTTGTGTTCAATAATGAGACATATACTCATTGTTATGGGGAGAGAAGCCTCTACTTCCAGCTGGTAGCTATGTACAGACGGTAGTATATGCAAAGACTTCATTGACCTTGTTTATTTTATATCTACACCTGGATCTGCGCAGGTGCAAATCCCAACTTCAGACAGACGCGGCAAGTTGCTCACTCGTCGGGCAGTTCACAGAGGGGAGCGGCGGTGGCGGCGGATGTGTCAACTGACTTATATTTGGGGAAATCTTCCAAACACATCCCCTTGCATGGTTGTGAGGGGATACGGTGGGGATTCGTGGGGCGGTGTCACAGGGACTTGGTAAGTTGCGAGCTTCACAGCTCACTGAGTCAATCAGAATGACCCCCAAAGTCATCCAGAGAGAACCGAAGAGTGAAGCTTGCACCAAAGCCCCCCCCCCCCCCGCCCTTATCTCATTCCAGCCATCTGCTCCAGAACGGAAAGCTGCCTTCTGTGCTGCTCTGGAGAACTCGATGTACCGGCCTCACTTATCAGCAAAGTTTCCATAACCTACGGGGGATAATACACAACCGCGCTATTGTATTCTCCACAGCGACGACGAGGTGTAAGGCTTAGTCCAAATCCACTCACATCCAATCAGAGGATTTATTAAAGTAACATTGATCTTGTTATAGGTTGGATTAAAGAACGCTAAACCCATAATAAACATTCCTTTGTATAACGGCGGCTGAGAGACTTCACACGTATAGGAGCCGCGGGATCGGAGATCCGGAGATAATATAGGAAATGGATGGAACCGTTTTATAGAGGACGAGTGGTGTAACCCATAGCAACGGATCAGCTTGCAGCTTACCAAAGTGCTATACATTGAGGTCACAGAACAAATGACATACTATGATAGTCCTAACCACATGGGCTTACAATCTAAGAGTTGTGGGAAACAAGTAACACATAAGGCAGCGGAATAACGACTGTAGCTGGTGGAAAGGACGTTGCCGGCAGTTACTGTAGAATATCAGGGTTAACAGTCGCCACCAATAACAATCATCTGTGAGTGTCATTTCTGTGCTGCTATCTGGCGGCGAGGACGTACATATTGGTGCTCCAGACAATCAGCACATGACAGTTAGGAGCAATTATTATTCTGAAGGAGTGACTAAAAAGAATATAACTCATTAAATCTGCCCCAAACTATGAACCAATCAGCTCAGTACTAGCTGCCGTGTTACAGGCTGTGGTTGAATAATGGCAGGAGCTGGGTTGCTGGTACTTTATCTCTTTCCACTTGATCTCCCTCCACCTTATTGCTCTCGAAGGCTTCGTACACTCTGTCCCAATCTGGCTGTAATCTCCGCTGGCAACTGTGTCTGCTGTCCGTTAGCATTTATATTTTCTGATACCTCCCAACGTTGGGAATGGGGACTTTGGTGCGACACTGCGGCACGCTGGGGGTGTGCCTGCGTTGTGGTGGGCGTGGCCACTCAGTGTGGGCACACAGCATTGCTGTACAATATTTGGTAAATAAATTCCTGGACGTATGTGGAAATCACAGGGTAACCCCAAATCTGTATTGTCGTGCGGAATCGGGGCGTTCGGGAGACTACCAGCGTCTTATATAGAGGAATATAAGGTATTTATGGCCAAGAGGTACGTCAACCATTCCTGCACAGCGTTATTACAGGATCGGTGATCATTGCATCATGTAATTATTCGTTAGGGGTCAGGTCGCCCCCTATACACAACATTAATTACCCCCCCCCCCCCCCCCAATTACATATTGTACTGTTTCTTAATGGGCTCCTCATCGAATTCCAATACATTGTACTGGATGTTATATTATAGTGTACCTTACCATTCAATGAAGATTCAAATCTTGGAAATTGCCCAAAAAATCTGCAGGCAACAGACCTACGAGTCCCAATCTGTGCAGAGTATACTGTAACTCTGTATGAATAATTATATATAATATATGATGTCATTATAGAACTTACCTGTGAAGTGCCATTTGGGCCCTGTTTACCCGAATCCAGCGCACCGGGGCGAGAAATCGGATGAAGTGGCAAAATCACATGTGTTTGACATCCGATCTGATGCGCAGTCCCGTTGACATCGGATCGGAGCCAGAGAACGCAAGGGCTGCACTATCGATTTATCGGATCCGGCAGCCGTGGCCGGGATCCCACACGATACATAATATGCGGTGTATGTGACCCTGCCGCCCGGAAAGCTGCTGGGCGGTGCAAGGGAAATCTTATGCGACGTCTTCCCCTGGAGAAGTGAATGGGGGATCTTCAGCTGGAACGTCTTCGCGGAATCCCCAAATGCCTCACAGGAGGTGATCTCGCCATGCTTCGGGTGCGGTGCCTCACTATTCTCAGCACACTATTATATTCTCCCTCCACGCCCTAGTGGATGGTAGGGCGTGGAATACCGCCTGTCGGCTAAAAAAAACATGCGAAAAACCCATGCCGACATTTTGACTGTCAACCTTCCCAATGTCGGCCTAATACGTGTGTCGACAATACGACCCTGTCGACCTTAGGCATGTCGATTTAAGGCTTGTCGACCTTCAGACTAAACACGTGGCTAAATTAGCCTTTGGTTCCCCAGACAGCGCCTACAATATCGCCCTGCGGAATCGGAGGGACGGTTACTGAGCGCTTCGGGGATTTAAGTAGCTGAACACCTGGCAGACGATCAGAATGAGCTAACACCACACGAGCCCGGCTCTATCGAAATTCGCTGCTCTGTGTATGATATAGCCGCATTTTAGCACTTCTTTGATTTGGGTACCGAAATAAGGTGTTTTCACATTCCATGGCAATATTTTCTCTGAACAAAATCTAAAAACAATTCTCTTATACAGATCAAGCGTATATCATTTTTATATTGTGTCTTGACTATTTCATTTTGCTTTATTGGTAGTTTTATTGAATCTCCATTTACTATGCCCGGAAGATGCGGTGTGACGATGTGACGCGAGGTGGATGTGCTGCACGGTTGCAGAATGTGTCAGTGCTGCAGTGACTGCAGCAGTCTCCTGTAACGTTGCCTCTGTCAGCACTGCAGAAATCACCAGTCGGGGATTTGCTGATTATTCTGCATTGTAGTCCCCACAGCGATGCGTCTGCCCCACTGCAGCACTGGAGATAACCTTGATCTCTGCGCCCCAGACACGAGCGGTGGACACAGCAGCGTTTAGGAAGAGGCTGTGTCTACAGGAGGCTTGTTTGCTAGACACAAAGCGATAGCCCGCAGGCTGGCGAGCAAAGTGAAAGCCTCGCTAATTTGGAAAAATGGCTAAGTGGTATTATGCAATGTCAGGTCTAGCAGAAGAGAGGTATTATGGATATTATCAGCTGAGTGTGTAATCACACACACACACACACAACTATATATGTGTACACAAAACACTTATGTACACACACATGGAAGTGCATATATTACCTCCTGCAGAATGTAATCCATTCCAGCCCCCCCCCCCCCCACGCACACACACCTACGCACACCTACACACACATCGGACCTGGTAATATCAATGCTTCCTACTTCTATACAGTGTGCATAATACAAATGTGTCCTTTTACAGTGAAACTGTCACATGCACACAGCAGCCACAGATATTTTGGGACTTGTGTCAGTGCATTAGGTACTAGTGACATCACTGAGGCTTGAGGTGACATCACTTGTTCCTGCTGGACACGCACAATGCGTTCCACATACAATGAGTGCAAGATGAAGGGTTAACTTTAAACAAATACGCTTTAGTGGTTTTCCACCTTCAGACAACTTTTACTAAATATCCTACTTTATATTCCTGGCTTCCTACCTTCAGACAACCTTAATTGATTGACTGGTCCGATAACCTTTACTAAATATGCTTCTATATATCTTTAACGCATTTCTGTACCGTTTTGGGGGGCAACACGTTTATATTGCTTAGACAGAGATGTCACCTCCTGTTGCCTTTAGCTAGGAGAAAGCCTTCCGGCGAAACGCGCGTCTTGGTTATGACAATGGAGTTCCCGCTGTGCATGTGTGAACTCCATCAGCAAACAATGCTACGGCAGCTCTGCAAATGTATATACTATTTCCTGTGCACCTTGCTGGAAGTGCACCAAAAATCTGGTCTCCCTGCCTTGTATCCATATTAGGGCACAGGAAGGCTGCGCTCCACACAAGCCTAGTCCTTCTCCACCATGAATTCTGTGACTGCACAAGAGGCTCAATATCTGTGCAATGAAATCCCTTGTACAACTACTCTTATCACACTGCTCTCCATATCCCAGTATCCCAGTTACACAGACAGTGGGTGTCTCTAATGCTATCCTTCTACCTCCATGTATAGGAGGAGATACACTCACACATTGTTCAGTGCCCCAGACAAACACTGTGCAGCAGCCATCCTCTCCATGTCGAAGAACTTAAGGACCATACACACTGGGCGATTCTGAGCTGAAAGCAGCTCACTTATACTTTGTATATGTCACGGCGGTGAGCGCTGATGTGCGCTCCGGCATCCTCACCGGCTGCCGCCACTTATCTGCTGGTATGTTTATAAAGTCCATTCCCAGTTGCTAACAGTTTATCAGAATCAGCTAACTTATGTATACTAGGAATTTGGTTTGGATTGCTGTGCAATAGCCAGGGTGGGAACAAGGAACGGTGACAGTACAGATATATATCACACGTACAGATATGCACTAGACGTATCCTGATGAGGGACACGGACATGGGGAACATATAATTACTGAGCACCCAGGCAGCCATTTATCCCAACATCCTCTCAATTATCAGATCACGGTTATCAATAAGATTGTCCCTGGGATGCACTTACTGGGAACTTACCTCTGGAGAACCGCCAACAGCTGAGAGCAAGTTACTAAATAAATAGAAATGAATAAAACAAAGTAGGTAGAAAATACATTAGGTCTTTGGGTAATCAATACTCTCAGTAACTAGTCAAGTGCTATTGTCTTGATGCCAAAACTTGATGGATATAATTGGTTTTGTAATGACGTTAAGTCAATGACTTAATTAATACAGTTAAACGATGTCTCTCGATTTGACAAATGGTCAATTTCAATATTCCGTATTGCTTTATGTGCATTATATGGCGCCCAACCATATTCCAACACCGTATATATAAGACAGGGCAATATCTATATGAGGATCATTCAATTATAAGCGGTACGGACTGCGCAAACCAGAAAACACTTGGACTGTGCTGTACGGCGCCTTATTGCACTTGACTTTGATCATTATTTTCTGGCACGGATGTTCCTGAGGCTGGTCTGGGAGCTGTCCTTTCCCAAGCAATAATGGAGAGAGAAAATTCAGTCCTATTCCTGAGCAGGAAATTGTCCTCTAGAGAAAGGGGTATTGGCAGCAGGGAAAGAGAAGATATTGCTGTCAAATGGGTTTTAGGAACTGGAAAATACTAACTGAGGCCATAATTCATTTTACGGAGAAACCATGAACCTCTCAGGTGAATGCACCAGATCCAAGACACTAATGACACAATAACCCAACTGGTTCCATCCTCTATGGAGCCTGAGGTTCAAAGACAATGCGGGTGACCTTCCAGAATATTCTGCTTGTGTGTGGGCGGTTGCTGGAACCGGGATGCAGTTACGATCCTGGCGGTCGGGATCCCGGCGTTCAGAATCCCGACGCCGGAATCCCGACCGCCGAAATGCTGACACATTCTCCCTCCTGGGGTGTCCACGACACCCCTGGAGGGAGAATAAATTAGTGTGCCGAGCGTAGCGAGGCACCGGGCCCGCTGCGTGGCGAGTGCAGCGAGCCCGCAAGGGGGGCGATCCACGTCCCCCCCTTGTCGGCATTTCGGCTGTCGGGATTCCGGCGTCGGGATTCTGAACGCCGGGATCCCGACCGCCGGGATTCAATACTGAATCCGCTGGAACCCTTATGTGGCGCTGAGGAGGAGGCTTTGGGGCAGAGGTATCCAGGATAGGCCTGGCCTGGTATTTGTAATTGTCACTAGTTCAATATAAATTATAAAATTATATTCGAAGCTGGATTCTGAGTGTGTATAATATGAGACAAAAATAATAATGACCTTTATGGGAAAGAAGGAAGGAGAAAGGAAATGAAAAGGTACAGAGAAAGGAATTCTGGGAAAGAAATAGAATTGTGTCAAGTCCACTGTTTACCCAGTAGCAATCACTTCTGAAACCTAAATTAGTTAATGGGTCTTTTAAGAGTAATAATCAAAACAGATCGTACACATTATGTTTATTTACAGCACCGTAATCCCTTGAGGAACGTGTCAATGGTGGATCTCGTATTTGGGTACTTTTATCCATTTTGTCTTGTAGAAGATATGAGATTTGACATTTTTTCTGCATGCAATAAATGTAATTCATTCAAAGTTCTACAAATACCACAAGGCCGGACATGGGTTTCAGGACTGTAATTAGGGTGGTGCGGAGTGTGCCACCGCTTACAGTGCTGCTGTTGGTAGCACTTGTCAATGTTCTGTTTTAATTACTTTCACTTGTAGCTTTCCTCCCCTCTTTGAGGTCCGGCGTCTCCTGTCTCCATACCCCTCCCCCTCCATCGCTTATACCTATACAACATTCATGAACTCAACTTGGTAGATCTTTGCCACTCAGTCACACTGTCCCTTATTATATTTCAAGACACTGACACACCCGGGACTCAAACCCACCACCTGTGACACTGCAGCCAGACACTCTACATAGATCTGCTCAATAGATCTGATTTTTTTCCCCTTACAAAGTACAGGGAGCTTCATTAAATTAGAAATCTCAAAGTTTTTTATGCAGGATTAAGCAGCTCAATGACTAAGAAGTTTGACTGGAATGCAACAGACCATAGGTTTGAATCCCATGTACTTCAGCGTATCTAAATGTGTTATTTAATAAAGGGTTTTGTACCTGAACCCAATTATAGGGTTTCTATAGTATTGTCAAATCCCAAAGAGGTAAAACTGAATATCAAAGAAACATCTGTTCACTGTTAATGTTTCGGAATGCTACTGGCTAACCCCAGTAGGTGGCGTAATATTATTTCCTAATACCTGGCGGTCCTCTGCAGCCCCCCTGAAATACTCCTAATACAAACATACTAATGTCGTCTCGGCAGTGGTGGGTCCGGGGCGGATTCATGCTGCGATATCTTTCTGTGCTCGATTAATATCATCTCCGGAAACAGGACCTGTAAATGTTTGAAAATAATGAAATATTCTCTAGAGGATTTTCATTTAAATTGCTTCTATTTGTCCAAACCTAGATCAATTCCTCCCAGTGATCCTCAGTTTAGCGAAACAGACACCCACCGTCTCACGTTTGCCTTAGGCTGAGTGGTATTTCCATAAAACGCAATAAAAAAATCGGAAAAATTGATGACCAGGAGCATGGCCACACCCATCACGATGTGACCACTCCCACCGGTTTCTGCAGCCACGCCCCCATTGTTATGCTGCAAGAGATCATCTGCCACCCACGCGTTTCTGTGTGGTCATTGTAATGCATTGTAAAGTATCATTACTTGTATTATAAGGGGCACCATTGTCTTCACTTCCCAGGTAGAACGACTCCTCTGTGCTGATCAGTACAGGGCCGCAGAATAAGGGCAATGATTCCTGAATAAAATTCAACCCATTACTGGAAGTATCCTACCCTCAGAGGCATGGAGAGCCTGGCTGGACCCTGATAAAGAGGGGGCTTCTCGACAAAAAAATATTGATTGACTCAATGATCCATACCCCTTTTGTACGATGCCACGATATGCCGTATTGCACTAATAAAGCGATGGGGGGGGGGGGGGGTGTCACAATGTCGCAATTGGCACCTTTATCGCTCTCTCTTGGAGGTGACAGCACATAAGTCAGTAGAGTTTGCCGCAAGTCAATGCTAAGTTTCCTAAACTGACAGGTCCCGCATGGTGTTTACCTAATGTCAGGGGGTAACCAGCCGGCACCAGCACCAGTAGAATACCTGCAAATCATTGTATACGTAATTGGGTCACATGTATTAAGAAGAAAAGAAGGAACAGCTGCTTCTATTTCACCTCTGCAAACAGCCATTTATTAACGCCCCCCCCCCCCCCCCCCCCCCCGAGCTGAGGCTAGACGCTGTAGCACACTGTATGTGTGTAACTGTCCTGGGCTCTGCCTTATATCACATCCAGATGGAAATTTAAACATGGCTGTTCTTGTGTAAATAAAACTATATGTTATTTATGAGATTACACCGCGCGCTTCAGTGAATTCTAAGACAAACAGCACTCGATGGTTTTTTTGCAGATAGTTCAGCCATCCGTAGTATACATTAGGTGTAATGGTTAGCAGACCTATGAGCCTTTCTATGGGCCTTATTTTGGTTCATTCTTTCTGTCAAAATCCTTCTTAGATGGACAAAACCATGTGCACTGCAGGGGGGCAGATGTAACATGTGCAGAGAGAATTAGATTTGGGTGAGTAATTTTGTTTCTGTGCAGGGAAAATACTGACTGCTTTATTTTTACACTGCAATATAGATCTCACTTTGAAGTAAAACCCCACCCAAATCTAATTCTCTCTGCACATGTTACATCTGCCCCACCTGCAGTGCACATGGTTTTGCCCATCTAAGAAGGATTTTGTCAGAAAGAATGAACCAAAATAAGGCCCATAGAAAGGCTCATAGGTCTGCTAACCATTACACCTAATGTATACACTACATTATAAGGCCCTATGTCCGGAGATCTTTTTAAATATCTGAGAAATTCCCAGTTTTAGAATAGTTTCTATAAACACCATGTTGCCATTATAATTCTACTTATCTTGTTGAACCGCGGCACTTGTCAGACCCAAGAATTCTCCCGTTCTTGCGTTATTCCGAGGAACTAGCTGATGTGGGGGGATAATTTACCCCTTATCACCCCCCTTAGGAGTAAAATAAAAAAAATCCCTGCTTAGTGGGTGGCTGCAAATAGCTTTCACAGTTTACAGATGACCCAGCAGGTCACATGTTCCAGGTCACCCAGAAGATACACAGTGAGAGTTCACCAACTGGCACATTTTCCAGAGCACAATGGTGATGCTTTGTAAATGGCAGGTGGACATTTTACCATATAACTCGGAAATTAAGCAACCGATTACATCGCCAGTATAATTCTCCAAATCTACGGACCAAGAACTTGGTATATGATGTGCTCAACAGCAGCAACATAGAAGTTAATTACTCAGAAAAGTCGTCCTTCTGCAATCAATATATAGATAGGAATTGGGAAGATCTACCGGCTTAATAGTGAAGCAGGTGCATTATAGCAAAGTAACAGCAACATTAAGAATGTAATATAGTCTGATCCATGAATGCACAATCACCATCCAGGGATAGGTTGTTTGGGAGCTGTCTCATAATAGTTACAGGTTGGACTCCACTAGAGCTGCAACTTTTCTCCGGAACTCTCCACCTCTCTCTACCAGAACATGTCATCCAGTTCATTCAGAGTGTGCTAACTTTATACTGGATAAGTATTCTGGAGTGACATTATGGACCAGGCACTCGAGTAGCCAGCCATGACTGATAGGTCTCCACTGTATTGTGGCCCCGTTATCAGGCTGTACTGTAACATCAAATATTAGGTCTGCAGCGTGTTGGTTACATAGTTCTTCTTAATCTTCTGCTAATGGGCTGTATATATGCTGGTATGTTAGCATTGGGAATGCAATCAACAACATTGGAGCTTGTACAGGAACATCATGTCAAGTTCGTGTAATGCTACTTTCCGAAAACACACTGGGGGAGATGTATTAAAGCTTGGACAGAGATACAGTGGTGGCAATAAACTGTCTGGTACTTAATCTCTCTCCACTTTATTTCCAAGGGTTGATGCATCTCACCCACTGTCTTGGCACGTGGCGTCAGTATGACACCTATTGTGTTGTACATTCCGGGGATCCGCAGGGGGCGCATTGCCAAGTCCGACTCTAGGATACAATACAGCTTGTGAATAAATAAACAACACAGATTTTACTCCATTCAGGGTCAGGGCTGAGAGACTCTGCTCTGTATACACAAAATCCATCTCCTTCACCGGGCACGTGCCTCTTATATAAACTGATGACACATGTTAGGAAGAGTCTCTGTTTCCAGAAAACACATGGCAGCAACATGGCTGTATACGAGCGCTGGTGCTTATTGCTGCACTCGCTAAACTTAGGTGCGTTTTTAAAATATTTTCGATGCATAAATCATTCTGCGCAAGACGGAATTTACCGGAAAAACTCCTTTATCGTAATGAAAGCTATGAATGCACTTATAAATATTAGTTCAGGCCAGTACGTGGCTATGTTCCCACTATGTCCCCATGCACGGGATTTAGAAGTTTAAAAAGGATAAAACAAAATAAATAGAATTTGAACTCTTTGTAAGTCAGTCATCCTTCTGCGTCATTTCTACTGTTGTGATTTATCGGTGTTGCTGCAATTTATTTATTTATTTATTAACAGTTTCTTATATAGCGCATATATATTCAGATCTGATCGCAGTACAAATTCCTTCTCAAATGAACAAAACCATGTGCACTGCAGGTGGGGCAGATGTAACATGTATAGAGAGAGAGAGAGTTAGATTTGGGGGAGTTATTTTGTTTCTGTGCAGGGTAAATACTGGCTGCATTATTTTTACACTAATTTAGATTTCAGTTTCAGCACACCCCAACCAAATCTAACTCTCTCTATACATGTTACATCTGCCCCACCTGCAGTGCACATGGTTTTGCCCATTTTGAGAACAAATTTGTACTGCAATCAGATCTGAATAAGGGCCATAATCCACAGCCCTTTACAGAGAATATTTGAACATTCACATCAGTCCCTGCCCCAGTGGAGCTTACAATCTATATTCCCTACCACATGTACACGTACACACAGACATTCTAGGGTTAATATTTGTTAGGAGCCAAATAATCTACCAGTATATTTTGGGAGGAAACGGGAGCACCCGGAGAAAACCCACGTAAGTACGGGGAGAATATACTCTGCAAAGTTAGGGCCATGGTGGGAATCGAACCCATGACCTCAATGCTATGAGGCAGTAATGCTAACCATTACATCATCCGCCCTGCGATGACGTCTAATAACCAGATATTTACCTCCTATGTATAGTACCACAAAACTATATATTACAGCGCTGTACCGCAATACTGTATATTACAGTTCTGTTCTGCAATATTATATATTACAGTGCTGTACCACAATACTATATATTATAGCACTGAACCGCAAAACTATATATTACAGCGCTGTACTAAAATACTATGTATTACAGCACTGTACCCAATATTTTATATTACAGTTCTGTTCTGCAATATTATATATTACAGTGCTGTACCACAATACTATATATTACAGCACTGTACCGCAATACTATATATTACAACGCTGTACTGTAATATTTTATATTACAATGATGTACCGCAATACTATATATATTACATCGCTGTACCTCAATACTATACATTACTATGCTGTACCACAATACTACATATTACAGTGCTATACTGCAATACAATACTATATATTACAGCCCTGTACCCCAATATTTATATTACAGTTCTGTACTGCAATAGTATAGATTACAGTGCTGTACTGCAATATTTTATATTACAGTGCTGTACCGCAATCTCTTGCATATTTGTTGTCTGTTACTTGTCTGTTTGTTTGTACGGTATGCATTCGGACACTGCTGAAACGGTTTGGATAAAACCAACACAAGGTGGCTTGATGACTCCTCCAGTTAAGAGCTGGGCCCTATGGAACTTTCCCAACTGCTGAAAACTTGCCGCACAGAAGAAGCGGTGCTGCACGCCAGGTGGGTATGACCACAGACACGCAACCCCCATTTTCATCATTTTCGGGGGCGCCCCTAGCAGTTGGACAGCCCCGGCTCTCTCACATCATCTCTTCAGTGATCACAGGCTGCTCCCTCCCCCAGCAGTGTTCTCCGGTCCCCACACCCATGGGACACTGCAACCTGCGGGAGGGACAGTCTTCAACTAGCAGGACTGTCCCGCTGTAATCAGGACAGTTGGGAGGATCGCTGACCAGCTGCAAAGCCATTCGCAAATTACTATCGAATGATTTCCCCAATGTGCACAAGTGTGCGAATCTCTGACCCTTCCACAACTCTGCGACAGAGACAAGCTAATCAAGGCCGCTGCTGATTGCACACTCCCTTAAAACACTTGGCCACGCCTGTCTTTCCGGACACTCCCAGAAAACTGCCAGTTATCAACCCCAAATGCCGGCTTCCTGTAAATCAACTTGCGAGGGGGTTGCGAATAGAGTAATTCCTGATTTATGTTGCTGTTTGGCCAGGCGTATGCGCACCACAATATGCATGCGCAGTTGTTCGATAATCGATAGACTTCACACAATGGCGATAACATCTGAATCAGGAATCAGGCCCTTTATTACCTATATATATATATATGTATATGTATATATATATATATATATATATATATAATACTGTATATAGTACCTGTGCACTGTAATGTGGCGCATGGCGAGTGCTAGAACAACCAGGAAAGCAGATTGTAGTAAACACATTCCTTTGTCTGAGGTAAAATTGCAGTAAATATGGAACATTTGTGGGGCATGCGGAAGATCCCAGCCCCAGTCTCATCTACAGCGGCGCCAATTCAATCTCCATCTTCCTATTGATTCAGTAACGTTCCCATTTATTCCAGGTTGTAGGCCACGCTAGATGTGATTATTGGCTTTTCTTATTGCATTTATATCAATTGTTGTCCACTTGACGTATCACTCGGCAGCCTTCCTGACATGGCGGAGCCTGTGTACTGTATCCCGCTTCTGACTGATCTGTGTTAGTGAGACCTTCTCAGGCCTGTACGAGAGGGAAGGTAATTCCTCCTGCACCTGGGACGTATCACTCAGAGGCCTTACTGACATGGCGGAGCCTGTGTACTGTATCCCGCTTCTGACTGATCTGTGTTAGTGAGGCCTTCTCAGGCCTGTACGATAGGGAAGGTAATTCCTCCTGCACCTGGGACATAGCACTCAGAGGCCTTCCTGACATGGCGGAGCCTGTGTACTGTATCCCGCTTCTGACTGATCTGTGTTAGTGAGACCTTCTCAGGCCTGTACGAGAGGGAAGGTAATTCCTCCTGCACCTGGGACATAGCACTCAGAGGCCTTCCTGACATGGCGGAGCCTGTGTACTGTATCCCGCTTCTGACTGATCTGTGTTAGTGAGGCCTTCTCAGGCCTGTACGAGAGGGAAGGTAATTCCTCCTGCACCTGGGACGTATCACTCGGAGGCCTTCCTGACATGGCGGAGCCTGTGTACTGTATCCCGCTTCTGACTGATCTGTGTTAGTGAGGCCTTCTCAGGCCTGTACGAGAGGGAAGGTAATTCCTCCTGCACCTGGGACATAGCACTCAGAGGCCTTCCTGACATGGCGGAGCCTGTGTACTGTATCCCGCTTCTGACTGATCTGTGTTAGTGAGGCCTTCTCAGGCCTGTACGAGAGGGAAGGTAATTCCTCCTGCACCTGGGACGTATCACTCGGAGGCCTTCCTGACATGGCGGAGCCTGTGTACTGTATCCCGCTTCTGACTGATCTGTGTTAGTGAGACCTTCTCAGGCCTGTACGATAGGGAAGGTAATTCCTCCTGCACCTGGGACGTATCACTCAGAGGCCTTCCTGACATGGCGGAGCCTGTGTACTGTATCCCGCTTCTGCCTGATCTGTGTTAGTGAGGCCTTCTCAGGCCTCTACGAGAGGGAAGGTAATTCCTCCAGCACCTGGGACGTATCACTCAGAGGCCTTCCTGACATGGCGGAGCCTGTGTACTGTATCCCGCTTCTGACTGATCTGTGTTAGTGAGGCCTTCTCAGGCCTGTACGAGAGGGAAGGTAATTCCTCCTGCACCTGGGACGTATCACTCGGAGGCCTTCCTGACATGGCGGAGCCTGTGTACTGTATCCCGCTTCTGACTGATCTGTGTTAGTGAGGCCTTCTCAGGCCTGTACGAGAGGGAAGGTAAGTCCTCCTGCACCTGGGACGTATCACTCAGAGGCCTTCCTGACATGGCAGAGCCTGTGTACTGTATCCCGCTTCTGACTGATCTGTGTTAGTGAGGCCTTCTCAGGCCTGTACGAGAGGGAAGGTAATTCCTCCTGCACCTGGGACGTATCACTCAGAGGCCTTCCTGACATAGCGGAGCCTGTGTACTGTATCCCGCTTCTGACGGATCTGTGTTAGTGAGGCCTTCTCAGGCCTGTACGATAGGGAAGGTAATTCCTCCTGCACCTGGGACGTATCACTCAGAGGCCTTCCTGACATGACGGAGCCTGTGTACTGTATCCCGCTTCTGACTGATCTGTGTTAGTGAGGCCTTCTCAGGCCTGTACGAGAGGGAAGGTAATTCCTCCTGCACCTGGGACGTATCACTCAGAGGCCTTCCTGACATAGCGGAGCCTGTGTACTGTATCCCGCTTCTGACGGATCTGTGTTAGTGAGGCCTTCTCAGGCCTGTACGATAGGGAAGGTAATTCCTCCTGCACCTGGGACGTATCACTCAGAGGCCTTCCTGACATGGCGGAGCCTGTGTACTGTATCCCGCTTCTGACTGATCTGTGTTAGTGAGGCCTTCTCAGGCCTGTACGAGAGGGAAGGTAATTCCTCCTGCACCTGGGACGTATCAATCAGAGGCCTTCCTGACATGGCGGAGCCTGTGCACTGTATACCGCTTCTGACTGATCTGTGTTAGTGAGGCCTTCTCAGACCTGTACGAGAGAGAAGGTAATTCCTCCTGCACCTGGGCGTATCACTCAGAGGCCTTCCTGACATGGCGGAGCCTGTGTTCTGTATCCCGCTTCTGACTGATCTGTGTTAGTGAGGCCTTCTCAGGCCTGTACGAGAGGGAAGGTAATTCCTCCTGCACCTGGGACGTATCACTCGGCAGCCTTCCTGACATGGCGGAGCCTGTGTACTGTATCCCGCTTCTGACTGATCTGTGTTAGTGAGGCCTTCTCAGGCCTGTACGAGAGGGAAGGTAATTCCTCCTGCACCTGGGACGTATCACTCAGAGGCCTTCCTGACATGGCGGAGCCTGTGCACTGTATCCCGCTTCTGACTGATCTGTGTTAGTGAGGCCTTCTCAGGCCTGTACGAGAGGGAAGGTAATTTCTCCTGCACCTGGGACGTATCACTCGGCAACCTTCCTGACATGGCGGAGCCTGTGTACTGTATCCCGCTTCTGACTGATCTGTGTTAGTGAGACCTTCTCAGGCCTGTACGAGAGGGAAGGTAATTCCTCCTGCACCTGGGACGTATCACTCAGAGGCCTTCCTGACATGGCGGAGCCTGTGTACTGTATCCCGCTTCTGACTGATCTGTGTTAGTGAGGCCTTCTCAGGCCTGTACGAGAGGGAAGGTAATTTCTCCTGCACCTGGGACGTATCACTCGGCAACCTTCCTGACATGGCGGAGCCTGTGTACTGTATCCCGCTTCTGACTGATCTGTGTTAGTGAGACCTTCTCAGGCCTGTACGAGAGGGAAGTTAATTCCTCCTGCACCTGGGACGTATCACTCGGCAACCTTCCTGACATGGCGGAGCCTGTGTACTGTATCCCGCTTCTGACTGATCTGTGTTAGTGAGGCCTTCTCAGGCCTGTACGATAGGGAAGGTAATTCCTCCTGCACCTGGGACGTAGCACTCAGAGGCCTACCTGACATGGCGGAGCCTGTGTACTGTATCCCGCTTCTGGCTGATCTGTGTTAGTGAGGCCTTCTCAGGCCTGTTCGAGAGGGAAGGTAATTCCTCCTGCACCTGGGACGTATCACTCAGAGGCCTTCCTGAAAGGCCGGAGCCTGTGTACTGTATCCCGCTTCTGACTGATCTGTGTTAGTGAGGCCTTCTCAGGCCTGTACGAGAGGGAAGGTAATTCCTCCTGCACCTGGGACGTATCACTCAGAGGCCTTCCTGACATGGCGGAGCCTGTGTACTGTATCCCGCTTCTGACTGATCTGTGTTAGTGAGGCCTTCTCAGGCCTGTACGAGAGGGAAGGTAATTCCTTCTGCACCTGGGACGTATCACTCAGAGGCCTTCCTGACATGGCGGAGCCTGTGTACTGTATCCCGCTTCTGACTGATCTGTGTTAGTGAGGCCTTCTCAGGCCTGTACGAGAGGGAAGGTAATTCCTCCTGCACCTGGGACGTATCACTCAGAGGCCTTCCTGACATGGCGGTGCCTGTGTACTGTATCCCGCTTCTGACTGATCTGTGTTAGTGAGGCTTTCTCAGGCCTGTACGAGAGGGAAGGTAATTCCTCCTGCACCTGGGACGTATCACTCAGAGGCCTTCCTGACATGGCGGAGCCTGTGTACTGTATCCCGCTTCTGACTGATCTGTGTTAGTGAGGCCTTCTCAGGCCTGTACGAGAGGGAAGGTAATTCCTCCTGCACCTGGGACGTAGCACTCAGAGGCCTTCCTGACATGGCGGAGCCTGTGTACTGTATCCAGCTTCTGACTGATCTGTGTTAGTGAGGCCTTCTCAGGCCTGTACGAGAGGGAAGGTAATTCCTCCTGCACCTGGGACGTATCACTCGGCAGCCTTGCTGACATGGCGGAGCCTGTGCACTGTATCCAGCTTCTGACTGATCTGTGTTAGTGAGGCCTTCTCAGGCCTCTACGAGAGGGAAGGTAATTCCTCCAGCACCTGGGACGTATCACTCAGAGGCCTTCCTGACATGGCGGAGCCTGTGTACTGTATCCCGCTTCTGACTGATCTGTGTTAGTGAGGCCTTCTCAGGCCTGTACGAGAGGGAAGGTAATTCCTCCTGCACCTGGGACGTATAACTCAGGGGCCTTCCTGACATGGCGGAGCCTGTGTACTGTATCCCGCTTCTGACTGATCTGTGTTAGTGAGGCCTTCTCAGGCCTGTACGAGAGGGAAGGTAATTCCTCCTGCACCTGGGACGTAGCACTCAGAGGCCTTCCTGACATGGCGGAGCCTGTGTACTGTATCCAGCTTCTGACTGATCTGTGTTAGTGAGGCCTTCTCAGGCCTGTACGAGAGGGAAGGTAATTCCTCCTGCACCTGGGACGTATCACTCGGCAGCCTTCCTGACATGGCGGAGCCTGTGCACTGTATCCCGCTTCTGACTGATCTGTGTTAGTGAGGCCTTCTCAGGCCTCTACGAGAGGGAAGGTAATTCCTCCAGCACCTGGGACGTATCACTCAGAGGCCTTCCTGACATGGCGGAGCCTGTGCACTGTATCCCGCTTCTGACTGATCTGTGTTAGTGAGGCCTTCTCAGGCCTGTATGAGAGGGAAGGTAATTCCTCCTGCACCTGGGACGTATCACTCAGAGGCCTTCCTGACATGGCAGTGCCTGTGTACTGTATCCCGCTTCTGACTGATCTGTGTTAGTGAGGCCTTCTCAGGCCTGTACGAGAGGGAAGGTAATTCCTCCTGCACCTGGGACGTATCACTCAGAGGCCTTCCTGACATGGCGGAGCCTGTGTACTGTATCCCGCTTCTGACTGATCTGTGTTAGTGAGGTCTTCTCAGGCCTGTACGAGAGGGAAGGTAATTCCTCCTGCACCTGGGACGTATAACTCAGAGGCCTTCCTGACATGGTGGAGCCTGTGTACTGTAACCCGCTTCTGACTGATCTGCGTTAGTGAGGCCTTCTCAGGCCTGTACGAGAGGGAAGGTAATTCCTCCTGCACCTGGGACGTATCACTCAGAGGCCTTCCTGACATGGCGGAGCCTGTGTACTGTATCCCGCTTCCATACCTCCCAACTTGTGTCCGGATGAAATAGGGACCGCGCGAGCGTCCGAAAAGTGGGCGGGCGTATGCAAATGAGGGCGCGGCTTATGCTAATTAGCCGCGACCTCATTTTCATACGAGAATAGACGCTGTGCGCATGCGCACAGCATCTATTCTACTAGATTGGGGGGTCTCCCAACTGCCACCCCCCGCAGCGGGACAATGCCTGCCGCGGGTGGGACGTCGGGACAGGACCCGAAAATCGGGACTGTCCCGACGGAATCGTGACAGTTGGGAGGTATGCGCTTCTGACTGATCTGTGTTAGTGAGGCCTTCTCAGGCCTGTACGAGAGGGAAGGTAATTCCTCCTGCACCTGGGACGTATCACTCAGAGGCCTTCCTGACATAGCGGAGCCTGTGTACTGTATCCCGCTTCTGACTGATCTGTGTTAGTGAGGCCTTCTCAGGCCTGTACGACAGGGTTGCCGACCCTCCCGGAATTTGCGGGAGTCTCCCGAAAATCGGGTCCTTCCTACCGGCCCCCGGAAGGGTGGGCAACCCTCCCGGAATCAGGGGGACCCCCCCTGACCCCCCGGTCGCGGCATTTATATGCCGCAATCCGCGGGTCTCAGGGGAGGGGGCGGAGCTAAAACGGCACAATCGTGCCGTTTTAGCCCCGCCCCCTCCATGGATAACTGTTATTCCGGCTATTTCTTGTAATGGGGGCGGGGCTTAATGACGTCACGGTTAAGCCACGCCCCCAAAACGAGTAATACAAGATTCCTCTCCGGGCTTCTCCCGGAGAGGATTTTTTCAAAGTCGGCAACCCTGCTGTACGATAGGGAAGGTAATTCCTCCTGCACATGGGACGTATCACTCAGAGGCCTTCCTGACATGGCGGAGCCTGTGTACTGTATCCCGCTTCTGCCTGATCTGTGTTAGTGAGGCCTTCTCAGGCCTGTACGAGAGGGAAGGTAATTCCTCCTGCACCTGGGACGTATCACTCAGAGGCCTTCCTGACATGGCGGAGCCTGTGTACTGTATCCCGCTTCTGACTGATCTGTGTTAGTGAGGCCTTCTCAGGCCTGTGCGAGAGGGAAGGTAATTCCTCCTGCACCTGGGACGTATCACTCGGAGGCCTTCCTGAAATGGCGGAGCCTGTGTACTGTATCCCGCTTCTGACTGATCTGTGTTAGTGAGGCCTTCTCAGGCCTGTACGAGAGGGAAGGTAATTCCTCCTGCACCTGGGACGTATCACTCAGAGGCCTTCCTGACATGGCGGAGCATGTGTACTGTATCACTCTTCTGACTGATCTGTGTTAGTGAGGCCTTCTCAGGCCTGTACGAGAGGGAAGGTAATTCCTCCAGCACCTGGGACGTATCACTCAGAGGCCTTCCTGACATGGCGGAGCCTGTGTACTGTATCCCGCTTCTGACTGATCTGTGTTAGTGAGGCCTTCTCAGGCCTGTACGAGAGGGAAGGTAATTCCTCCTGCACCTGGGACGTATCACTCAGAGGCCTTCCTGACATGGCGGAGCCTGTGTACTGTATCCCGCTTCTGACTGATCTGTGTTAGTGAGGCCTTCTCAGGCCTGTACGAGAGGGAAGGTAATTCCTCCTGCACCTGGGACGTATCACTCAGAGGCCTTCCTGACATGGCGGAGCATGTGTACTGTATCACTCTTCTGACTGATCTGTGTTAGTGAGGCCTTCTCAGGCCTGTACGAGAGGGAAGGTAATTCCTCCAGCACCTGGGACGTATCACTCAGAGGCCTTCCTGACATGGCGGAGCCTGTGTACTGTATCCCGCTTCTGACTGATCTGTGTTAGTGAGGCCTTCTCAGGCCTGTACGAGAGGGAAGGTAATTCCTCCTGCACCTGGGACGTATCACTCAGAGGCCTTCCTGACATGGCGGAGCCTGTGTACTGTATCCCGCTTCTGACTGATCTGTGTTAGTGAGGCCTTCTCAGGCCTGTACGAGAGGGAAGGTAATTCCTCTTGCGCCTGGGACGTATCACTCAGAGGCTTTCCTGACATGGCGGAGCCTGTGTACTGTATCCCGCTTCTGACTGATCTGTGTTAGTGAGGCCTTCTCAGGCCTGTACGAGAGGGAAGGTAATTCCTCCTGCACCTGGGACGTATCACTCGGCAGCCTTCCTGACATGGCGGAGCCTGTGTACTGTATCCCGCTTCTGACTGATCTGTGTTAGTGAGGCCTTCTCAGGCCTGTACGATAGGGAAGGTAATTCCTCCTGCACATGGGACGTATCACTCAGAGGCTTTCCTGACATGGCGGAGCCTGTGTACTGTATCCCGCTTCTGACTGATCTGTGTTAGTGAGGCCTTCTCAGGCCTGTACGAGAGGGAAGGTAATTCCTCTTGCGCCTGGGACGTGATGCCGGCGCTGCGTATGTCAACTCTCTTCCCCCCATTTTCTGAATTTTCAATATTTTTTTTTCTGTTCATGGTGGCAAATGATTTATCACCGCAATCAGTCCGCCGCGTGTTAGCTACGCCTGATGCTCGCTGCCATAAACAAATAATGGGAATATTATTGGCAGCAAATACATTTCTTGAATGAAAATCAAATGCGTTCTCACTTATCGACTTTTAACCCCCCCCTTCTTGGGCATGGGAGCTTATTCTGTCAGGAAGTGACGGGTGCAAGATGAAATGTCATCCCCTCAATGAATCACATGATTCGGAGCCCCAGCCCGTTCTCCGCCCCTTTCCCATCCCTGTGCAACAAACGCTCGGCGAGTGTGATACTCGCCAAAAGCGTTTGTACAAAGGGTCTGCACGTGTATTTTTGCCCCATATCCATGTGCAGTATCGGGCCATACCGATTAACCAGACGTCGGTTGGCTACGTGGGTAGCATAGGGTACCTCAGGGCTGGGGCGGACATGAATACAGCCATATACTATGGGGTACATTTACTAAAGCTTCTAAACATGAAGAGATGTGACATCGCCCCTAGCAACCAATCAGATTCTCTCTATCATTTCTATATTGCATCCTAGTAGATAATAGGCAGAATCTGATTGGTTGCTATGGGCAACATCGCCTCTTTTCATAAGACTTTGGGCCAGATGCACTCAGCTTCAAAAGTGATCAAATGGGGAGTGATAAACCACCAGCCAATCAGCTCCTACCTGACATGTCACAGACTGTGTTTGAAAAATGTCAAGCAGGAGCTGATTGGTTGTTTGTTTATCACTATCCAATTAATAACTTTATGTCCCCTCTGTGTTTGGCCTGTTCTGGGAATAACACGGTATGGAGGAACGATCCCAATGGCCGATGATATAAAACAGGCGCGAGCACAGTAATAATGATCTCCGTCTGTTTATGTCATCCTGTGCTCTGGGCAGAAACCAGGTATTCCCAAGAACATGGCTTTCTCTCAGGGAAATGTTGGCGTCGCCCATGGCAACCAATAAGATGTTTGCTTCCAATTCCTAAACTGCCGTAGAAAAATGGCTGGTGGAATCTGATTGGTTGCTATGGACAACGTTACTGTGTTCATCTGCACCAGTTTTAAGAAACTATACCTGTTGTGCTTCCAGACAGAACCTGCTTCTGCGCCTGAGATCTTGAGGTTTCCATGGCATCGGTTCAATAGCTCATCCTCCATTTTGTTAGTGTGTGATATTTCCACCCGGTGGTTGCCTAGCAGCATGTGAGCAGATAAAGTGTTGGGAAAGATGTTGGTATCTGATATCATGTAATAAGTCTTGTAATGAAGGGCTGCGATGCATCACTTATATCAGGTGACCGTAATAATAAAAGCCCAGTATGTAAGGCGCCCATACTGGGCTGCGTGTCCCCACGTGACTCGCATGACCTCCCACGCCTGTGTCATGTGACTATAGCCCTTTATCATGTGACTCATGGGCGCCATGTCCCTATAGTTGTCCTTCATCCCCCAAATTCCACCCCCACTGCTAAATTCTCCTAAACAGAGACATAATTAGGGGAGCGTTCCCGAAAACTGGGCCGTGACAACCATGTTTTCTGGCCATGTGCGGCCTTGACTGGCAGCGTGATTTTGCCGAATATCCCTAATACCTGGGGGTTACTCAGGATGTCCGATGGCCGCGCAGCTGTACCGATGTGCAGTCTTTGGACGCAGCAGGTCACAGAATCCGGCAGTTGGGGCCTATTTATAGAAACACCTCCAGCCGTTTTTCCGCCATTTTGTGTCTTTGTACGCAGCGCCATTAGCCACAACCTCTGAATTAGCCCCTCTGTCTTTTTTTGTTTTGTTATGAAACGCTTAGTGCAATATTCTGGGGGGAAGTGAATATTCTCCCTAGAATATTGGGGAGTAGTTATCTCTACTCCCCAAAAACAGAGGAAGACATAATCACGTACCGTAAAATGGCGTTACAGCCTTCGGATCATTGCAGAAAGTGGCCATGATTATTGCCCAATGCCTCACCGGACGTCATTCTATTTCCAGTACCTAACATGGCAGCGCCGGGGTGACAGAAGTGACAGGAATGTTATTAGCACGCAGCTTTCCTGTAAGCTGTCAGTCGCTGTCACTGAGAGCAGGAGTGAGTATCTCCGTTCCCAGGACATGCAGTATTCCCATAGCTATCCTGCTGCCCGCGCTGCGGATTGCGTGGCAGGGCCCAAGGAGAACCAGGGCGCATTTATCACTGGACAAATAGTTTGTGAACCATTCTATAGAAACCTATGTTGTGTTTTACTTGTTCACATTTGGTTTTTCTACATTTAGCCGGAAAATGGCGCCAGGTGATGCTGTAAGTTATCTCGCCACTTGGGCCAGCGCCACTCAACTCTGACCCTGATGAGTAATGCTCCACCCATGGCGCAAGTCTCTTTCGCAGCACAAAGCTCACAATGAGGACAAGCAAAGACATTAATAACTTATGTGGGGAGATTTATTAAACGTTAAGGTGCTATTGACCAGTCAGATTGTGGGTGGGTGTGGTCTCCCCCCCCCCCCATTCTCTGCCACCGCAGCGGTGCACAGCCCTGTGACGTGCCCTGCAGCCGCCATCCCTGTGACCCCTCCTAATATCCCTCCTTATCTGCTGCTTGTCCCCTGTAACCATGTCACAGTATCAGCCACTCCGCACAAAGCTAATAGCTGCACACTTGTGCTGTCATTAACCCCCCAGTCATTCATGTTCATAAAGAGATTGAGAAGTCATCCGTCAAATGTCTGTAAAGGCTTTCTATACATTCGCTGTAATGCGTGCATCTTCTCCCTGACACAGAGGAAAACATTTCTGCTCAGGGAAAACATTTCACTACAAACCGCACTTGCATTCCCCGTCTCGCTGCATTGAGGACTTCACCTGGGAAAGGCTTAGTTCATTGCAACTATCCCAAATAATAATAATTATCCAAAACCATCAGGTAATCCAGCTTCTCATATACAGACTTGCATTGCTTGTGGCATTTGCCCTACGCGGCAATATTACTGTCACAGGGCAATATGGACAGGCCTGGCGCGGGCAGGTTACTTTCTGTCTGTTACTTAAGTCTTGTGTTTGGATTGCAATGTGACAGATTGTTTAAGGGCCCCGGTTATCACAGAACGTTAACTCTCCAGTGATGCAGAACCCAAAGCTGGCCCAACGAGGGATATATTCACGCTGTGTAGCATTAAACCTTTGCTGATATCAGAGGGACGGTAGTCACCAGTCGCAGGTTGCCAGCTGGCATAGGACAGAAACCTGCAGCACTCAGCTGAGAGGAGAACAGCTCTGGGTATTTCATGTGTAATTGCAGACTGCAGTTATATTCCTCGTGTTCAGCACAAGTATGACTGGTCCCGGGGGGTTACTAATGACTCCTGCGCCCGCTTCCTAGCACAGGTAAATACTGTCCAACCCTAATGGGTCCAAGGTCCAAGCTGCCATATTTGGCTTGCGAGGATGATGTTCAGGGCTTGATTAAGGGTTTCCAGCCGCCCTAGGCTAAAACAGAAGTGGCCCCCCCCCCCCCCCCCTCACATTCATTCTAAAAAATTACTGACATGTTGCCGGGGGTTACGTGCTCGTTGCCAAGAGGTTACATGCTCATTGCTACTGGTTTTTGCTATTACATGCTCATTGTCAGGGGTTACTTGCTTGTTGCTGGGGTTACATATGTTCGTTACCAGGGGGCGTCGTGCTTTTTGTCAGGGGGTTACATGTCCCCCCCAGGACTCAGTGCTCCAGGCTGCAGCCGATTGGTTGATCAGGCTCTGCCGATGTGAGCTTAGACAACCAGTAGCTCTCCGGTGCTGGTACATGCTGAGACTTGTAGTCCCACAGCAGGGGAGATCCGCGGGTCACACTATGTAAGATGAGGGCCCCGCACCTGCTGCATTGTGTAACTTACTATATTATATTTGGGGATCATTGGCGGGCAGGCACCGCACGGTGATGTGATCACCCCAATAAGTCAGTTACACCAGGCTGCAGCCGATTGGTTGATCAGGCTCTGCCGATGTGAGCTTGGTTAAACCAGGCTGCAGCTGATTGGTTGATCAGGCTCTGCCGATGTGAGCTTGGTTACACCAGACGGCAGCTGATTGGTTGTATCAGGCTCTGCCAATATGAGCTTGGTTACACCAGACGGCAGCTGGATTGGTTGATCAGGCTCTGCCGATGTGAGCTTGGTTACACCAGGCTGCAGCCGATTGGTTGATCAGGCGCTGCCGATGTGAGCTAGTTACACCAGGCTTCAGCCGATTGGTTGATCAGGCGCTGCCGATGTGAGCTTAGTTACACCAGGCTGCAGCCGATTGGTTGATCAGGCGCTGCCGATGTGAGCTTAGTTACACCAGGCTGCAGCTGATTGGTTGTATCAGGCGCTGCCGATGTGAGCTAGTTACACCAGGCTGCAGCCGATTGGTTGATCAGGCGCTGCCGATGTGAGCTAGTTACACCAGGCTGCAGCCGATTGGTTGATCAGGCTCTGCCGATGTGAGCTAGTTACACCAGGCTGCAGCTGATTGGTTGATCAGGCTCTGCCGATGTGAGCCTTGGTTACACCAGGCTGCAGCCGATTGGTTGATCAGGCGCTGCCGATGTGAGCTTGGTTACACCAGGCTGCGGATTGATACTGCCGGTATCACGGTATCCGGACTATTGTTAGACAGCACTTACATCGACAGCCATTACATCGACACCATTAGTTCGACAGCTCAATAGGTCGACATGGTTTTAGGTCGACATACCATTAGGTCGACATGTCATTAGGTTGACAGCTCATTAGGTCGACAGCTCATTAGGTCGACATGTTTTTAGGTCGACACTACCATTAGGTCGACAGTGTCTATGTCGACAGTCAAAAGGTCGACATGGGTTTTTTCACTGTTTTTTTGAGCCGACATGTGCCGACAGGCGGTATTTCATGCCCTACTATCCACTAGGGCGTGGTGGGAGAATAAAATAAAATAGTGTGCCGAGCGTAGCGAGGCACCGTGCCCGAAGCATGTCGAACTAATGGTGCATTGAGCTGTCGAACTAATGGCTGTCGATGTAAGTGCTGTCTAATATCCGTCCCAGACCCGGTATCACACGTGGCAACTGCGTGATAGTGGTAATGTACTAAAGGTTCTAATAATGAAAAGAGACAATGTTGCTCATAGCAACCAATCAAGAAAATGCTTGGTTGCTATGGGAAACATTGACAGCAAAAAAAGGTCATGGGAAGTGTTGACAGCAAAAGGTCATGTGAATGCCACAGACTGAGAGTTATATAGTGGGATGAGCAGGGTTCCCAGCAGCACAGAGTATATCAGGAGATGACCTGTTTGTTGGGGGATGCACAGATGAGTAGGGCACCCAGCAGGAGGAGTACACAGATGAGTTGTGAGGGGGTCCCAGTATATTGGGGGGGGGGGGGGGGGGGGCTGGTGTATGGAGGTGTGAGTGAGGAGGTCCTGTTATATTGGGGGGGGGGGGGGGGTGTGTGTGTGGTGGTGTAGGGGGGTCCTGTTATATTGGGGGGGGGGGAGGCGGTGTATGGAGGTGTGAGTTAGGGGGTCCCGGTATATTGGGGGGTGGTGTAGGGGGGTCCTGTAATATTGGGGGGGGGGGGGTGGTGTATGGAGGTGTGAGTGAGGAGGTCCTGTTATATTGGGGGGTGTGTATGGAGGTGTGAGTGAGGGGGTCCCGGTATATTAGGGGGTGGTGTAGGGGGGTCTGTTATATTGGGGGGGGGCGGTGTATGGAGGTGTGAGTGAGGGGGTCCCGGTATATTGGGGGGCGGTGTATGGAGGTGTGAGTGATGGGGTCCCAGTATATTGGGGGGGGGGGGCTGGTGTATGGAGGTGTGAGTGAGGAGGACCTGTTATATTGGGGGGGGGGGGGTGTGTGTGTGGTGGTGTAGGGGGTCCTGTTATATTGGGGGGGGGGGCGGTGTATGGAGGTGTGAGTTAGGGGGTCCCGGTATATTGGGGGGTGGTGTAGGGGGGTCCTGTTATATTGGGGGGGGGGTGTATGGAGGTGTGAGTGAGGAGGTCCTGTTATATTGGGGGGTGGTGTAGGGGGGTCCTGTTATATTGGGGGGGGGGGGCGGTGTATGGAGGTGTGAGTGAGGGGGTCCCGGTATATTAGGGGGTGGTGTAGGGGGGTCCTGTTATATTGGGGGGGGGCGGTGTATGGAGGTGTGAGTGAGGGGGTCCCGGTATATTGGGGGGGCGGTGTATGGAGGTGTGAGCGAGGGGGTCCCGGTATATTGGGGGGGCGGTGTATGGAGGTGTGAGTGAGGGGGTCCCGGTATATTGGGGGGGGCGGTGTATGGAGGTGTGAGTGAGGGGGTCCCGGTATATTGGGGGGGGGGTGGGGGCGGCGGTGTATGGAGGTGTGAGTGAGGGGGTCCCGGTATATTGGGGGGGGGCGGTGTATGGAGGTGTGAGCGAGGGGGTCCCGGTATATTGGGGGGGGGAGGGTTTGGAGGTGTGAGTTAGGGGTCCCGGTATATTA